>NC_072010.1:15167563-15789647 GCF_027791375.1 Indicator indicator
CCCTACACCTCGGTCAGGGCAGTCCCGAGCACAAATATAGGCTGGGCAAGGAGTGACTTGAGAGCAATCTCAAGAAGAAGGGCTTGGGGGTGTCAGTCTATGAAAAATTCAATGTGAGCTACCAATGTGTGCTTGCAGCCCAGAAGGCCAACTGTATCCTGAGCTGCATCAAAAGAAGTGTGACCAGCAGCAGGACAAGGGAGGTGATTCTCCCACTCCTAGTGTGCTCTTGCGAGATCCCACATGGGGTACTGTATCCAGTTCCGATGCTTCCAGCATAGGAGACATGGAACTGCTGGAGCACCTCCCCTGTGGAGACAGGCTGCAAGAACTGGGGCTGTTCAGCATGGAGGAAAGAAGGATCCAGAGACACTTTATAGCAGCCTTCCAGTACTTGAAGATGGCTTACAAGAAAGCTGGGAAGGGACTTTTTACAAGGGCTTGTAGTGATAGGACAAGAGGGAATGGATTGAAGCTTGAGGAGTGTAGATTTGGACTGAATATGAGGAAGAAATTCTTTACAGGTAGGGTGGTGAGAAACTGAAACATACTGCAGAGAGAGATCATGGGTATCCCCTGCCTGGAGGTGTTCAAGGCTGGGATGGATGAGGCCTTGAGCAAACTGGTCTAGTGGAAGGTGTCCCTGCCCATGGAAGGGGGCTTGAAACTAGGTGATTTTTAAGGTCCCTTCCAACCTAAAGCATTCTATGAATCTGTGAGCTTATGCGCACATGCATATACACAGAGTTTGTTCCCCTCAAATAAAATGAAGGAAGCCTGCAAATTTTTTTACTTACTTATTCAAAGGTTTCATATCATTTTGTAATTGTACAGAAGCTTGTCTTGGCCTAATTAACCCAGAGAGTATTGTGTGGTGAATAAGCAGTAAAACTTTGCAGCTAATAGTCTTATAGAGACTTTGCTGATTAAAATTTGGACTGAAATGCAAACTAGCTTTGATTTAAATATGTTTTAAGAGATACATAGTGGAGATGAGATCAGAGTCCTGCAGTTTCTGTAGTCTTCAGTATTTCAAACACACAATTTAAATTTAGATGGCATTAGCTGAGGTTTCTTCTGATAATCTGTCCAACATAGTGTGTCCTTCATAGCTCTCCTGTAGTAGTAGTTTTTACACTGTCAATTCCATTCTGCATGAAGATCTTGAAATAGAGTAAAACTTTTTTAGAAGTTGTTCAGACTTCCAAATTTAAAATTGATTTAAAGAATGAAAACTGTTTTGTTATTATATGTATACACTGAGCAGAAGTTTCTTATAGCTAGTCACATTACTACTGGATCTCGTATGTATTTGCTTTTCTGAACAGATATAATATTCTAGTTCTGAAACTGGCATACATTGATTTAAAGTGCTTTGTAAATATTGCTATAAGGAAAGAAGTTAAATCCATGAACAACTGCAGCAGCATTTTACTGCAGTTTAGTTTTCAGTTTAAGAGTCTGTCTGTGGATGCTGTAGAATCTTAGTGGTGGTCAATCAATGCAGCTGTTTCACCTCAGCAGTTTAGGATATAGAAAGACTTTCTAAAACAATAGCAATTTTATCAAAGAAAACAGCTGTTTAGATTAATTTATATTGTTTTGAACAGCAGGTGCCATAGTGACAAGTAGTGTTTTTCAGTTCTCACAGTGAAAAGTTTGATTTTTACTAGGAAGACTAAGTTATAGTATACTCAGATGCTCAGCTTTTTTGTTGTTTGTTAAAAAAAATACTTAAATTGTAGATTAAAATTGCTTTCCATTTTGAAGAGTAAAATTATAAATACAAAATGGAAAAATCATCAAAGGTTCATCTGTGTCTGTTACTTACTAAGGGTGCTCTACAGCAATTTTGGCATGTAATTCTGCATAGGGGAAAGGTGCTGTGCCTGCTGCAAACTGTCAGTGCCCTGGGATCCGTGATTTAAATTGGCATAGGATCTTAGAAGAGAATTAGCCTTTTATATTTAGTTATTGACAGTCTCCTGGCCTTTTTCTTTCTAGCATCCATGACTAGTAATTGTTTCTCTCTCAGTTTGTTTTTGTTTTCTTTTGTTTTCCATTACAAGGATACAGACAGCAGACTAAACTTTTCACTAACTGTCAAGTATTATCTCCTGCAGTACAGAACAGGCATTTGTTGTTGAGTTTGAACAGTAGAATATTTAATATATAACATTTGAAGACTACTGATTCTCTGCCCTCGAAAGCATATTGCAGCTATTACAATTGACTGTCTAATGCAGATTGTGAAGCTGAGCCATATTACAGGATGGCAAGGTCTTTTTTATTGTCTTAAGTTACCCATGTTTTTTAACTTGTTTGCCCCTCCTCCTCCCTCAAATCCCTCTCTTCTGGAAACAAAGACTTGTTTGTTCCTTCTCTGCCTGTGAGGTCTTCGCAGCCTTCCCTGTGTGGGTGCAGAGTCCCTTATTTAAATGCTTTACGTAGCCATGGAAGGTAAGGAACAGGACGCATTAGAAAATTGGTAAAACCTGACTCTAACAGGTAAACAGAAGTTCTCTGCCTGGGAAATCAAAGTACTTTTAAAGAGCTGTACCTGTCAGAGTCATCACATGCCCATGAGCGGTAGAAAAAATAAAATATGCTTATCTGAGATTGCATTGATGAGTATATTCTTTAGAGTGCAGATTTCTGCAGTCATGTCCTCAGTAAGTAATGCAAGTTGAGGACTGCAAAAACAAACAAGCAACAAAAGAACAACCAACCAACCAAAAAATCAACAAAGAAATCCCAAACAACAACAACAAAAACATACCTGTTTTTTTCCTTGATAAGAGATGTGTTTTCCCTCTCTTCATTAAACATTGTATTGGAAATTGTAGAAAATTACCTTCTCCTTTCTGTTTCCCTTAAACACTTGTGTAATCAGCCAAGATAGCTGAAAATTACACAGTGTTTTTCCACTGGTTCTTCATTGGGAATGTTGTTAAGTCCATAAAATTCAGTTAAGCAGGATCTTCTTTTAATGATAATACTTTTCGTTTTATTTCACAGTTCAAAATAGTTCCCTTACATGAAAAATAACTTCATGGCCTCTTCTGAGGACACTTTAAAACCTGAATTTGAAGTCTTTAGCACTTGCATTCTTGAAATAATAAAATACCCTCAAAAATACTTTCAATTAAAACTTGAATAAGAGTTTAGAAACTAGATTCTTAGGTTCTGTTTTTGAAGTGTTACCAGATCACATAACTAAATTTAAATTAATATTAAGTATATACTGAATTCTCTGTAATTCCAGTTTCAGATACACTTAGAAGGCATTTGAGGATTCTAGGATGATGGAATAAAATTAAAAACATCAAATGTGATTTGTTTCTTCCAGTTTCAATTGCAAAGTCATTAGATGCAAACTGTGATCAGAGAGAACAGGAATAATACAAGCAGCTGTCAGAAAAACACCGAAGAATTTGACATAAGAAGAAAATTACTTCCAAAGCAGAAAATGTCATCTTTGAGTACTTAATTTTTACAAGTTAGGTAGTTTGCTCTTAACTAAGATGTACTTCTTTCAGGTGATTGTAATTTTCTAACCTTTCTTCCCTTTACTTTGCACAGTAATTGACCTTACTTCTTGTTTAGTAGCAGGAGCTTCTGAAAGATAGCATAGATGTCTGCTTGAGTTGCAGAAGGCTGTTGTACCCTAATAAGCCTTTCATTATCTACTTTTAATGTGAAAGAGGGTAAGATATAAAAAGCAAAAGGCATGGTTCTGGCTCCAGACTTGATAGAATTCTGGTCAAGAAGAAAGGAAGATACAAATTCCCCACTCCAGCAGTGTCATATCTAGCTTGTCTAGAGGTGCTTGGTGGACTGTGTTTCTTTTTGAATTGCTCTCTTTAGCCTCAAGTTCATCCTGATTTGGTAAATGTAGGTAGTCTAATTGCTGTCAGCCTTCCAGTGGACATTGCCCAGTGAGGTCCTGGAGCTTGTAATTATAGTTTACATCCTTGCAGGACAGCTGTTGGTGCTGTTGAAACTTTTGCTTTAGCAGTTTCTGGTATCTTGGGGCATATGAACTTTCTGTGTCTTTTTAGTGGAGGAACAAGCTGTCCTATCTCTTCCTGTTGCTGGCCTAGGGACCACAACTCATATCACAAAGCTAGTTGACTCATCCTGGCCATCACCTTCCTGAAATTCAGTTTTGATGGTTGAAGTTGTGTTGGATGTGTCATAAGATCAGCTGCTTGATTTTAAGCTTTAATCCACAGCAACATTATCTTCCCAATATTTTTTTTCCCCACTGGGTCAGGATGGGACTTGCAGGTTAGAGTTGAACCTCCAACCCTTTGTATTCACTCTGTTGTTTCTACTTGGTACTGGGATTCAGTTTCTATTCCTGCCTCGTGTGTTCATTTACCTTTACAGGAAGGTTGATCTTATTTGCAGTCATATGTGTGAAGCTCTCACAAGTTCACTACACAAAAGAATATTTCAAATTATTTCAAGTTATTGACACTTCATTTTGATATGACTCATGGAAATGTGAGCTGCCTGTCCATTAGACTACTGACTCAGTGCTGGACCTGTGGAATAGTTGCAAGGGTAGACTAGAAATTCGACTCTGTAACAGGTTTTGACTTTTTTCTTTTCTGTTCTCTGTGAACGTGTGGCATTTCTTTTTCACATGTTACCTCTCATTGGAAAGTTGAGCTGTGGCAAGGGGAAAAGGGAGCAAGGCTGTGAACCACAGCCATTTTTACTGCTATTATGAAGTATTTTTAGGCTTTCTTGAAACAGAAGGAAAAGCTACTGCACCTTAAGTTGGACATTTAAAAGACAATGGAGACTGATGAGCTTTTCAGAGAAAAGATGTTACAAGATTCTTTGTAATTCCCCTTTCTTATGATAGCTAGAAGTGCTAGTGTTCAAGGAATTCTCTATATATGATGAAAACATTAAAACATTTGTTCAGACTAATACAATAGATGGTTTTCTCTGTACCAAATCAGCCTGTTATTCTAAAAGATGCTCTCTCCTCAGCCTATCATCCTAAAAGGTGCTCAGTCTCTTTTTTCCCTTTTTTTCTTTTGTTTTTATAACTTCCCATGAAACATAATCCAGAAAATCAAGCAAACAAAAAAAGCCACAAAATCCCCCACAACACAAAAAAACCCCAACACTACCACTCTCCCATTACTGCTTCAGCAAATGCATTCTGCATCATGTTGTGAATGTTAACAGATTCAGGCTGTTCCAGACAAGAAGATGGAGAGCCAATTCCAAAACTAAAAGCTCCTGAAAGTAGTACTCTGGTAATCTATTCAGCCTTTCCCCACCCTTGGTTTCACTTTGGGAACTCCAGTGTCTCTGTTGACTTTAACCATACTGATCTTTTGTGCGGGAAAAAATCAGGCCTGTCAAGTAGATGCATCCCAGTTATGCATTATTTTATAAATAAAGTTGTCTTAGGTCTTGCTTTTATGAGGGAAGGAAAGATGGGTTCTCATTGTGCATTAATAGCAGTATATTTGTTTGGCTGTGTAATTCATCTGCCATTTCTGTTCTGACTGTGTCGTGTCAAGATGGTCCTACATGGCATCTGTAAGGCTCAAAACTTAACGTGACAAGGATATAAATGATTGTTGCATGACCTACATCGCATTGTGAAGAATGGTAGCCTTTAACCAAATTGAGTGTGGTATAAGTGAGAGGATCTGTTTTGTCATTCTATATGTTCTTGAGATCAATGATTTCACATGAATAGGAAAAGCAATTTTATATTATTTCTGTCTAAGTTGAGAATAAGTTTATTAGGAACAAGAGAGAGATTCTTCTAATTATACTTGAAGTATTTTACTACCACTTTGTCACCAACTTACACCTTTAACTGTCTTCAGAAGTTTTTAGAACATGGACTCTTAAATTTGAGACTGTTGCATTGATTTCACAGGAATAGCATATGAGCACGTTTGATACTCTGAAGATCAGTGTAGCTACAAGTTTTATGCTGTTACGGTTTGCAGTTTTACAAAGTTTCTAATATCTAGGGATAATACTTTCCTTGTGTGTATCTGTTTGAATTTCATTTTAAAATGTTTATTGTTTTGGTTCCATAGCCATGAATCAGCGAATCAGCCAAAGTGCTCCAGTGAAACAGCCACCCCCTCTGGCTCCTCAGAGTCCCCAAGGTGGTGTGATGGGTGGGAGTAGCTCTAATCAGCAGCAACAGATGAGGCTTCAGCAGCTACAGATGGAGAAGGAAAGGCTGAGACTGAAGCATCAAGAACTGCTGCGGCAGGTGAGGCCACAGGTTAGACACCTACTTCCACTATTTCTTTTGTATGTTGTGTTGTGTTTTGGCTAAGTTGTTGTTTCACTGAGCTTTAAAGACTAGTAACTGTACAAAAAGCATTGAGATCTAGAAAGGTCTGAATTTGTTCTGTTAGTGATAATAGGTTGGTAGTAAAAAAAAATCATCTAACTTACCAGACGGAGGGATTTTGGTTTCCTCCCTTATTTCTCTCTGTAACAAAACTCTCCAAGAACAGGCTTCTTTAATCGTAGGATGACATCATGAACTGTTGATCTGATTGGATATTCCTCTTAAGGATATATTTCATACTTGTTGAGTTCTGAGTTGTGCAAAAAAGACAAGAAGTTGCTTTCCACAGCTGCTTTAGTTCTCCCTTTTAAATGGAGGAAGGTTTTTCACTTATAGAACCTGTCACAGTCTATAGGATTTCAAAGTACTTTAAAAATTTATGTAAGATACATCATGGAAATACCTTGTTAAAATCTTACATGTTAAACAGTGGAGTGGAGCACAATGGAATCATTCATACTGTGTTTTGAACCTGTGTTTTTCTTATGCTGAAGAATTTCAAACTTCATAATTAGGCTGCAAGCTGATTCCTTTCAGTATTTTTCTACTGTATGAATATAGCTGTAGCAAATGTTGAAGTGTAGGACTGGACATTGAAATCTCTGGATTTTCAGTTTGGGCTTAACTTCCTTTTGACTGTAAGCCTCCTGCTTCAGTTTTTCCATCTAAAATGTTTTAAGAGTTACTACCATCTGTGCTAGATACTTAGAATATTCTTTGATTTTTTGACACTGCCAGAGAAAGTACTAATCTTTTCTTTGAGGAAAACCTTCTAAAATCTTACCTTGTTCCCTTTTCACTTTGGGTGATGGGCCTTATATCAAGAGAGGAAAATACCTTCATGTCCTCAAAGACAGCTTTTCTCTTTCTTCATCACCTGCAGTATTCTGTCCTGGAATCTGACTCTGGTTATCCCCTTTGTAGTCAAGGCCTGTTTTGTAGGAATCTTCAGCATCTCTTGGTGTAAGATGGGTCATCTTTACAGCCATTACTTTTTATAGTTCTCTAGGTAAGAATACATTGCAAAGGTGGCATCAGGACTTTCTGCTTAAGCACCTGGGCTTCTGCTGTTCCTGCTTTGCAATTAATCCACCAACAAACATTTTACCCTGTGCTAGCATGCTTCTAGGTAGGCCTTCTAATTGTATTCTTGCCTCAGTTGTCATTGAGAGCCTAACTAACTTTGGACCAGGCGATAGCCAGTTCCCTTCTTCTTCTTCTCCCTGGTCCTTGAGCTTATCTGTCAATTACGCATCCTTGGTAAATCTGTGAGTTTTGTTTCACTGTGTCGTGATGTTCATAGTTTCTTAACTCCCTTATCCTGTCTCATCTGGCCTGTCTTGGGGGCTTAATACTGCAAGATGGTGTTTATAAGACAGCCTGCATAGGCAAACCATGCAGCTAAAGTAATTTTTATCCATCTTATTTTTACTCTTAGGCATTGCGGAATATCAATCCCAGCACAGCAAATTCTCCAAAACATCAGGTAGGCTCTTAACTGATGTTTCAGCATAACTAGAAAAATGAAAGCATTACATTAGGCTAGCAGGGGACCTTTTTGCTACCTGAAAGCATTCAAAAAAATAAAAAAGGAAATAAAAAACCCAAGCTCTGCCATACACAGTTTTGAACCACTTCTCTGGTCATGACCCAAACATTTTTAAGAGTGCTGCATTTCTACAGTTTTGTATCAATATTTAAAAGTAAATAAGGAATTCATTGCACATTTTTCTGCGTTGAAAAACAACCATCTTATTTAGCATTCTTGAGGATACTGCTGTTCCAGTCCTGATGTCATCAAGATGTGTATTTAAAGCAAACCTCCCATTATATCTAAGGTAGTAGTTTATGACTTCTAAGTACTGTTCTTATGAATGTTCTTATCAGTTTGTTTAAACAGGTACAATCTTAAATAAGGATATCTGTAATATGTTAATAAAAAGTCACTTGAAATATTTATGATTTTTTAAGCATGTACTGTGTAACAGAATTATTTAATAGATTAGACTAACAAAATAATTGCTGTGGGGATGTAATATGTGATTATTATTAACAGAATCCTGCACACCTACGTTTTCTGCATAAAAATCAACAATTCTGAAAAGTCTCCCAGGTTCAGACCAAAATAAAATCACTCAAAATGAGAACCATAATGAACAGTTTAATGCAGACTTCTTTTAGGCTTTTAATAGGTTGAATATGGAAGAATCTCTGACAGGATGGATTTATGGATGTATTCAGACAGCTTCTTGCTGTTGCTAACAGTATTCTTAGTCTATGGGTTCTTAGGACAATATTTACATTGGCTTTTGCTGTACTCTTGTTTTTCTAAGAAAAAACACTACAGGCACTAGGCAATAAAAGTAATAAAAGAAAGTATCCTGTGTCTGCAAGCCATGAATACTGGTGTTGCTTTGCATTCTGAAGAGTACTGCAAAATTTGTATGTTACTAGTTCCCCTGAGAAGGTCATGTTCAATACAGGAAGTCCAGACCTTAGAAACAGTACTGCCAGCCTGAAAATATTGTTAGATATTGCTTGACAATATCTGTGCAACTGAAAAACTGAACCATTTAAATTGAGATGTAACCATTTGATCCATTTACAGAACATTAAGCACATAATGATCATGTTGATCAGTATTGAATCCTATTATGAAGGAGAAAAAATTCTTTCAGAATTTCTAGTAAACGAGGGAATAAACAGAGAAGCACACACCTCTATCCTATTTGGAACCACCTTATCTTCTGCCATGGTTAGGTCATTCAGAAGGGACTTTTTTCTTACTGAATGCCAGAAGTGTATTCTGTGTTTTCTTCTATGCCTGAAGCTCTGTTGCATGATTGCTCACTCTTCTATGGTAACTTCTTCCTGTTGCCAACTCAGGGATATGCAGCAAGTGGAGAACTTTGTATCAGTTTTATACCTAACAAGACTGGGTTTTGAAACTTCTTTAGTTTCTAGCTTACAACACAAAAAACCTGCAAAACCTCAAAGGGACCTTATTCATAATTCATTAAACTTTCATGTAGTGGTCATTTATGTAGTGCTTTGTTTGGGATAGGAACTAATGCGAGGATTTATGCAAAAATCAGGAATCCAGTTACATTTAAACTGGCTTCATACCAGATCACCTGTACACTCTACCTGCCTGGGGATCAGTTTTATTAGAGCCTGCATTTACTGGTGAGCCAAGCTGCATTTGAATGGTCTGTTGGATAGAAAAATAGGCAATTGTGTCACAAGTTCTATACACTAGACTATTCATCTTGTATCATCTAAATTTTTTGTGTGTTTTCACGTGTCTGTTCAATAGTGTAGTGAGCAGCCACACATGGAAGAAGGTGGTTAGAGAAATGCTTTGGGAATTTGTAATCTAGACACTTCTTGAGGCAAATATTGTTAGCCCTCTCCAATGAGTTATTGAGTCCCAATCTGTACATCCTATCAGGTCATAGTCAGCCTAGTGAATCGGTAAAAAATCTGCAGAAATAATGAATATTTCTTCAGTCAACTTTTTCTTTTTGACAGATCTTTTATTTTCTTTGTAAATAAAATTAATGAAGTTTAGAGGAATTACCTGCTTTCATGATGATAAAGCTGTGCTTGGGGGAAGAGCAATTGCTTCTTTTGCTAACGTTTGGGTGTTCTTTTAAGGAATGCTGAAAATAAAATCTTAGTTTGTCCAGTGCTCTTAATTCTGGGAAGATCAAATCCAGTTTAGAGAGAGATTGTTAAGAAGTTATATGACGTCAACATTCTTGAAGCTTGCCTCTAATAAAGTATCTCTTTTGTATGGATTAACAAAACTTGAGAACTGTTGTTTAACTTTTAACTGGATCTCTGAGCTTTTCTCAATTACAGAAACAAATAGGTTAGAACAGACTGGTGGAAGTCGTCTAGTCCAACATCCTGCATCCAGCCCAAACTCCTCTTTCTTCTTGACTTTTTTGTCCATGCAACCTAGATACGATGCCATGGTCACACTGGTGTCTTTGGTCAGGTTGTTTTGGTACTAAATGAACATTGTGTCCTTAGTTTTTTGTGTCTTTGCCATGATACTGTAGTATTCTGTAGAGATACTAATACTCAAAGTGCTATGGATAGAGGCCTTAGCACTTATGTACCTCTTGGAAGGATTAAACAGTTGTTCAGCTTCATCTTTTGTAGCAAGTACTGTAAAAGACTCTTCTTGTTTGAATAAGGATGTATTTTATTATAATTCTAAAAATGTCCAAGTCAAAGGTATTTGAAGCAAAAATTATAAATTCCATATTTACTCTGTAAACAAAAGTTATTGGTACATTCAAGGAATTTGAAAACCAACAAGCATCTGTCCAGTTACTTACAATTATCAATTATCTGTGAGCACCTTAATGATTTCTACCTGTCTTAATTAAGAGATTGAGTGATTGACTTCTTCTACGTCTCAAGTAGCTCTTCTTCCATTTTTCTGCAATTAACATCTGATTGTCAGCATCTCACCTAAAGTCAGCTTTTGTATAAATTACAAAATTGGCTGGATGTTAGGTACCAGATTTCTTGCCTTCTAGTATATGATGAAAAGAGACAGGGAGATAACATTGAGGTACTGATGGCATTATTCCTGGGTGTTGTGCAGACTACTTGCATGTACAAAGACAGGAAGATCTCTTGTTGGTCTGCTGTGAGTATTGGGGTCTTTTCTAGTAAGATGAGCATACTGCTCAGATGTTTATATGATAGGTTCCTCTGCATATGCTTGCTCATTCCATATCTTCTGCTTGTTTCTAGCACTGAATAGAGATCCCTATCTGAGAACCAGACACAGGCCTGCTTCCTTACTACTCTTCTCACCTGTGCTTTCCAACTTAGCATAGATTTTTTTGTTGTCTCTCTGCTGCTTTCTTGGCAGTTCTGCATACCTGCAATGTGCGCTCTGTTTGTTGACTCCATTATTTTGTCCTTTATATTTTATGATGAACTTCTTACATTCTCTGTCCTCCCCAGATTTAGTTTGTATCAACTTTTCAGTGACATCCTGGAAATTCCCCTGCTTAGTGAAGAATTTGCAAAGACATGTGGCCAGTCTGTCACTGTTTACTGAATCACTTGGGTTTGTTTTTTTCAAGTTTGGTCTTCTTGCATAAAATATAAGAACTTACAGTACTGAAGAGATACTGAGTTTGAAATGTTACATTAGTTTCCTACAATTCTTTGTTTTTTAAAAAGTTAGTTGTTGCTTGACACCTTTCATCAGCTTAGTTGTGAAGATTTCCAGTGTTCCTGGAAAGTATTCATCAGTTAGGACACTGTTACTGTTTTTCAGTGAAAGATTTGCTCAGTCACTTTGCAAAGCTGTATTATTGTCAGATTTGTGTCATTCTTTAGAAAGTAAGGCAGGCATCATTAAAAACAAGTATAATCTGGAATTCTGTACTCTTGGGAGTTCCAAGATACTAGTGAAGCTTGAACTTTTACTGAAGGACTTATTTTGGTTTGTGATATTTTTTTCTCTTCCCTGTAATATGTCTTTAAATAGCAAGAATTGCTTGTGTTCAAATCATAATGGAAATGGTGGGCAATTCATACTTTAGTTTCTGAGTAAATCCTAAGAAGCATTGTCCCTTGCATCTCTTGTTTCCTGTTTCTGTGTTATCTGTAGCTTATCTAAATTAACAATTGTCACAAACATTCCCCAAAGCTTTTCGTTTTGTTGTGTTTTACTGACTTGATATCTCCTTTTACAAATCCTAAGTTTTGGGTTTTCTCTCATGGTTTAAGTCTTCTGTTAGATATTTCTTTTGCACAATGAACATAAACTATTACTGATTTCTTACTCTCCAAAATCAGTAACAGAATATTACTGGGGAAATGTCATGGAGATAAGGGAGCTGAACACATAAACAGTATTGTAAATAACTTGGAAATTCCAAATAGACAGGAATCAATTTTGTATGCATTTGTCTCTGTTTTCATTGGAACTGCTGGCATATTATTGTTAGCAAGAATATTTTACTTGGATAACAAACTGTTGTTCACCGGACTACCTTCCAAAGATCTTTGTAATTAATGAACTGACTTCTGTAGCTTGAGTCAGTACATTCAGCATACAATAACAAATCTTAAATTATTGTCTCTATTTATATAGGCATCTGTTTCTAGGAAAGCACTTGGATTTTAGGTAGCTAAAGGTTAGTTGAGATAATCTGTCAAGTATCTGTCATTTACTCTATCAGCTGCACAGAGATTTGTTACAGAGTATAATGAGGCTGACAGGTGAGGCAGCACACCTATGCAGTGCTATGACTTTAGAAATTAATTCAGGAGAAGACTTAATCAGTGATTTAGAGCCATCCTAAGCTGGGGCTGAAGACTGCAGCAGGGGAATTGTGTGGTAACTTTTAAGCAAAATATTTGCTTCTTAATAAAATGGCTTCTGACTGAGAGGTCTAGTAGTCGTGTTCTGGCAAACTGAACTGCACAAGTTTAAGACATTAAAGTCAGCTGTTTGCCAGGGATTGCCTTAATAATAAGGCAGCAGAAAGTGCTGTGTTTATCATGTGTTTTTTCATAATCTAGAAAATGAAGTATTGCTGTGGCTGCACTGCAAGAGAAATCAGACACCTGATCTATCAGAAAAAATATTTTTTCAGCTAGATTGGTTTTCTAACTTGTCTTAATGGATGACCATACAAATGCTAGTTCCAGTTTAACAGAACAGTAAGAATATGCAGTCAAAGGCTGTCTGGGACTACCAGTAAAAGTCACTTTGAAATTGCCCCTGGTTTGTGGTATGCAGGGATTAAGAGATCAAAGCACACATCTTCCTTTGCCAGGACTGACAAACTTGGCTTCTTCAAAACACTGTTAAATAAAATAGAAAGTTTTGTCAAACCACCAGAAATTTCATCTTGGAGTTGGATGTCCTGTAGAAATTATGGAGATGTTCCCTGACCTAACTATTATGTAAGTCTCCAATATTTCTGATGAGCAGTACACTAAAGTACTACTTTAAAGACTGCCTAGAAGGTGCAAGTGTGATTGGGCATGAATAGAAGTCTTGTGTGGCTGGATTGAAGGAGGAAGGGCATACTGGCTGCCATCAAATTTTACAAACTGTGGAATTCAGACAATTTTACTGCACAAGCAACATTGCTGTTGTTCAACAGTCCTGAGAACTAAGCTCTTTAAATGTTCTTTGGCTTCTGAAATAGTATAGTTTACTTCTTTACTGAAAATATAGATCCAAATGAAGTGTTGTTTACTACTTTCTGTGGCAAAAGCTGCGGAATTTGTATTTTAGTCTGTTGCTAAATGCTGAGCATCAGTAGCTAGCAGTTACACATCAGGAAAGGTGTTATATGAGGAACATGAAAATTCAGAAGTTCTGATTTCACTTGTGACACCTAAGCTATGCAGGTTATTAAAATAATTTTCTTGCTTCTCTGTGAATGTAGATATTTATGGATAAGTATTCTGTCTAAAAGTCTATAGGTCTGTATTCATCGCTTCTGACTGTTTCTATGCCATTAAGTGCTTCAGGACACAATCTGTGACTATATGAGTTGTAGCTCACTGCAATGGATTTCCTGGAGTGGGTGGTGCTCCTTACAGGAGTAGTGCTGAAGCAACTGATCAGCAGAAGCTAATGAGTCGTGTTGACCTGAGTACAGTTTGGCCTTTATGATTGCTGACTCCTGCTGAAATGTTACCTGCCTTACTGGTGCTCTGATACACCTTGGTTGGGCAGGTGCAGTACTGGAGACATGGCAGATGGATTAGTAACAGGAGTATTGAAGCAGTGGCAACAAGACTGCAAAACCAGCCAAGAAGCCAGACTTTATTTACAAATGTCTATTCCAATGTATGCTGCTCTATCTGTGCCTGCAATGCTTTGTGTGCAGCCTTGAGTTCTTTGCCAGGTGTGTACAATACAATTATCACTCTATCAGTACCACCTTTTAAATTAAATTTGCTGGTTTTCATGATTGCAACATTGAATGACTTGTGCTTCCCCCTTACTCTTCACTAATTGCACAACTCTTTATTGCTGAATTCATGTGCCTTTATCTGTCTATGTGTTTTCCTTGTTTCTTTTGTATATATGCTGCAACTTTGTGGCCCCTAAACAGGAATGTAAATACTTGCTCTGAAGAAATAACTGATGCTGTAAGTCATGGTCGTCTTTTTCCCTTAACGCTTCCTCTCATCATGGTGAAGCCTGTGGTTCATTTGAGAGCTGGTCAGTGTTTTGGGGGTAGAAACTTTACAGTGAGCCCCTTCTTAGGTTAAAAAGGACAGGGAAATGCTTGGAAGAGTCCAGCACATAGCCACAAAAACGATTAAGGGAGTGAAACATCTTCCTTATGAGGAGAGAGACTGAGGGAGCTGGCTCTCTTTAGCTTGGAGGAGACTAAGGGGTGACTTCATTAATGTTTATAAATCTGTAAAGGGTGAGTTCCAAGAGGATGGAGTCAGGCTCTGCTCGGTGATGCCCAATGACAGGACAAGGGGCAATAAGTGGAAGTTAAGGCACAGGAAGTTCCATGTAAAGATGAGGAAATTTTTTTTTTTTTTTTTTTTGTGAGGATGTGAGAACACTGTAACAGGCTGCCCAGGGGAGTTGTGGAGCCTCCCTCTCTGGAGATACTCAAAACCTGCTTGGATGCGTTCCTGTGTGATCCGGTATAGGTAATCCTGCTCTGGCAGGGGGGTTGGACTAGATGATCTTTTGAGGTTCCTTCCAACCCCTAACATTCTGTGATTCTGTGATTAATGCAAATATTTTTAAAACCCCCACCAAACAATTCTAGGGCTATATCAATTCAAATTGAGTAGTATGCCATACAGTAAGAATATGATAAATCATATGTGCAATGGAGTCTTTTATCTTTCCTCAAATGTATGATGAAGATAAAAGTGGTCTGAACAGAGTAGTTTTATGAAGTGAATTTGGACATGGTGTGAATGACCTGGAACTTTATGTAAAAAGTAACCTGTATGCGATTATGAAAAGAGATAAAAAAAAAAGTTGATAAGGTCAGCCAGATAAATTGCACAATGCTGACCTTATTTTTAAAATTACTTTGCTTAAGGAGATGACAGATCATTTTAGTCTTTATGTAATAACCAAAATCCATCTTTTGTGTTAACAACAGGAATGCTAAGCTTTTTTTTTTTCCCAGAGGTACTTTGAAAAGTTTGACATACTTACAAAAATAGGATGAGATCAAGTTATAGAAATCTAAGCCAGGATTTTGTCATGGTTTTATTTTTGCCTCCAGACCTAAAATATTTCTAATAAAGGATATATTTTAAAGCATGAACTAAAAGCCTAGCACTCATATTGCTCTGTTTGGAACTGGGAGAGGCTTGTACACTTCCATATTTTTGGTGGTGGGTTTTTTAACTATACATAACTTTTGAAATTTAAAATCAGTTTTATAAGGAAGAAACAAAAACACTGTTCTGCAAGGAACACGTTTAGGAAAAAATAGTCTTGATGGACTCGGTAGGGCTTGTCAAAAACTTTGTTTATTTTACAGAATGAATAAAAATTGCTCTGTTTTTGGTTTTTTAATAGCTTGTCTCTTTTGATAATTCCTTTCTTTTTCTGCCCCTAGAATGACATAAATTTATTATTTGAATGAGTAATGGAAAAATGTTTTTTTCTAGGAGGAAGTGCTGTAATTCAGCCTTCTGAATAAGTAACAATAATGCTACTTATAAATAGTTTAACATAATTGTAGTTTTGCACTTTCAACAATGTTGTTGTTGAAAGAAGGGTATAAGTAGTACTAATATTAAAAATGCTTATTTCACTACATCGTACATGCCAAAGAATAGGCAAAATAAAATTATCTCTCCTGGTTGAATAGATCTCTTTTTACTGGTCCTTCAGTGAAATGTGATTATTTTTCATTTTAGCTGGCTAGTATCTGAGCTACATTTATTTTACCATACTATTTAAGTTCATGTATTAATGAAACTTCAATCTCTCCTACCCTTCAATGATTTGAAATACAACCAGTTAACTTTCCATTTTTACAAATTGTTTATTCCCTTGTACTGACTTTTTTCCTAAGGTATAGAAATCTATGGTTCTATTCTTTCCTGCTGCCAGTAGCTCCTGGAAAGGTGGCCTCTATGAATTTATTTTCCTCTCCCTCTTCTGTTTTTCCTTCCCCCCCCACCCCCCCTTTTTTTTTTAAATTATTATTACTGGGTGGTGTTGTTATTTTATATAAAGCTACTGCCTTAGGAAACAGTGCTAATTGGAAAACCCAGGCCTACCACACAATGAGATATAATGTCACTTTAGAGCTTTATATACAGAAAAGATTCCATGTTGGTTTTACTTATCATCACTCTTTGGGAAACTGGTGTATGATTAAGCTTCTTGTGCAGGCTACTGGCAATTCTGTCCCCTCCTTTTCATCTTTGTCAGGGGCTACAGCCCAAGGAAAATGCAACACACAGATCTAAGCAAGGAAAGGGGGAAGAGAGAATTCTTGCCACAGCCAGGTAGTTGCAGCCACATAGAGCAGAGTACTCATTGATTTACAGCTCTGCTATCAGAGTGGAGAAGGAAGTTGTGCTGTATTCCAGGCATGAACCCAAGTCTGAATAGATTCTAGAAGGAGTGGTGCAAAATTCCTTCCTTCTTCACTAGACAAATAACAAGACAGAATGAGGTAAAAGGAGCTGCATCACATGAAGGCAGTTTCTCAGAGAAGAGGTGGCTTAGGTGATGTATGGAAGAATATTGGTCTTCAGAGGAAGATTGTGATGTGAGCAGGCAGGTCTTGAGCCATCTCTGGGATAACTGTTCTAAGATCTTCTGCCTTGTTTAGATCACCATTTGGGAAGCATTTCAGTAATGAAAACCTTTTTTCCTTTCCATTTTTTCTATTTGGATGGATTGAGTCCACCTGTATATCAACCTTCTTGTATCAAGGCTGGTGTGACTGATAGAAGTTTGTAAACTTAGCTATTAAGTAAAACCTCATTGTATAGTCATTGCACTTGAGTTTATTACATAAGCAAATGAAAATTATATGGATATGCCAAAAGAAATGATCTAAAGATGCCTACCATCCTGTGATCTGAAAATGAGAAGAAGGATTATTATTATTATTATTACTATTTATTAGAAAAGTGGCCAAGTGGTGGGTAGCAGAGAACTGGATTTACTTGGAGTAGGCAATTGGGTATGACAAACATAAAACCCACTGGTATGTTTGTGTACTTTCTGCAAAGGTCTAATCAACTGGAGTGAGAAAACCTAGTACAAGACAGGAAACTTGGTATTAAAGAAATACATAGAATAATAATCCACAAGAATGCGAGTGATGCATATAGAGATTAGAAAGGAAAAAACACAGGTGATAGGGAACTATTCAGTATTTGGCACAATCTGATGGAAAATAAAATAACCTTAGACTTTTTTAAAAAGAAATCACTTTGAATTGGAGAAAGACTATTTTTGTATCTTAAAAGTCTACAGTAGTCTTTAGGCACATAATTGAGAACAGATGCAGACCTCTCATTTTGCAAGTGAGAAACACTGAGTATTGTCAAGACAGACAAGATTGGGTTTGCCTGAGATTAGTTTCCCAGGCACAGTCTGGAAGTCGCATACCACTAATAAAGGTAACCAGCTAGTCAGTAGATTCTTTACCAGTTTCTGCATCAACAAAACACAGATTTGGTGAGCCATTAATGATGTTTTAAGAGAGCTGCTTGAAGAAAATTATTGTGTTGTCCACATGTGTAACTCATGGATTACCTGTTTAAAAAGAGATGGAGGGGGCACTGGAGATTGCATTAAATGCTGCTTATCTCCACCCACCTTTAATTTTGTGTATTTTGTGTTAAAACTTATTAAAGTAATGGCAGCCTTTATGGAGGAATTGATTCAGGTTGGTGAACAGTCAGATGCATAAAAATACATATGTAATGCAAATCCATAAATTCAGAATGCAGTGTCTTAATTTTACTAAGAAATTCTTAGGGATTTGAAGACCTTTAAGATGTATGCATGGGACAAATCACTGATTTGGTCAATCAGAAATTTTAAAATGCATGCCTCAAACAGGAGAAGTAAATGGGAACTTGCAGAGAAAGACTTTAAACATTGTCGAATGAAGAAAGCAAGGTAAAAAGGAAACCAGGGACTATCAGAACTTAAAAAACATGAGGGGAAAAGTGCTGGTCAACAGAGCTAGACAGATGTATCTTAGGAGTCAGATAGTGTTAACAGTTCTCTTTTTTTGGTCATAAGAAAAGACTTAGCAACAGGATTTTGAAGTGAACTGGGAAAGATTTTTGTAAACATACATAAATACATTTACAGTGAAGTCTCTGTAATACTACTAGACTTGTCTGATGGAAACATTCATTATCTTTTGAAGTCAGTGAAAATTCTTGCTATGTTTTCAGAAACTTAATTTCATTTAAATCTTGTAACTAGAAACAGTAAAAGCATCAATTACCTATAATGGCACATGTTTCTGTATCTAAATGTGTGTTCAAATGCCTAACATTATCTTTCTTTCTCCCTTTCCCCCTGTTCTAGGAATTGGCTCTCCGTAGTCAGCTTCCAACAATGGAACAAGATGGTGGATCTCAAAATCCTGTTTCATCTCCTGGAATGTCTCAGGAACTGAGAACAATGACTACAAATAGTTCTGATCCTTTTCTTAACAGGTTTGTCTGAGTAGCTTCTAGAAGGAAAAAATTGATTTAAAATTCTGTTTGGTACATGTAATAGTTTATTTTGAACATCTGTCTGTGCCAAAAGCCACAGCTGTAAATGAATCTTTCCTTAAATGGCAAGTCTAGTAAAAGTTGAGGATTAAAAGCTGTCTCCTGTGGGAGGAAGTAGTCTGTTCAGACTTGTAGAAAGGTTTTTTTATTCAAAGTCATAACATGTTTGCTTCTGCATAATCTGTTGACTAACAGTCATTTCAAATTACTGACTCAGAAGAATTTGTGGATAGCTTGCTATGAGATCAAATGAACTGTGAGGCACATTTAGGACTAGACCTTGAGGTTCATTTTAAGGTTTCTCCATTCATCCCTCCTCTCCACTTTAGGTATTTAATTTAGCAGTATTTTTGCTCTATTGATGTTAGGTCTGCAAATAGTGGCCTGTTTAATTTTCATTGCTGTGTGATTTTGAAGTGGGTCTTTTAATCACGATTTAGAATGTTAGAGTATAGACTATTCTTTTTCATACAATTTTTTCCTTAATCCCCCTGAGTTAGAGTGTTTGTTTTGTTGGAAATACTGTTCTAATTACAGCTTGCAATTGCTTTATACTAACCATTGCAACTTTGGAGAAATTGCTGCAGTTTGAGATAAGTTGCATCAGTAATTTAGCATGCTGGTAAGAAAATACGAAAACCACATAAACTTTTAATTAATGAAGCAAAAACCTGCTAATGTCTCAACAGTATCTGGCAGTTGATCTTAAGTTGGAGTAGTTAATTATGTAGCTCTTAATTGGCTTATATATTGTCTGTATTCTAAACTGATGTCAATTTAGTATCCCCTATGATAAAAGAAAAAATATGTGTTCTCTCAGAGTTCATCACTACTTCTCTGTGTTACTTTGAAATGCTAGCCCAATTTTAGGATGCTTCATGAAGGATAATAATATCTTCATTTTCCTCTTTAATGGTATATTATTATATGATGGAAAGCCCCATAGTTTTTGTCACCAATATAGTTTCAAATCTTGTAAGGTAAAAAGTCACATGATTTTGGAGTGGGGCAAGCAAAAATTCCTGCCTTAATTTCAGATACTGAAAACTATTAAAATCTTTTCAAGCCTTTGCTGCAATTATAAATCCCTTCCTGCATTCTTTTAAATAACTCGATGTTACTGATACCTCACACCTGGATTTTTCATCCCCAAGGTGTACTTTCATTGTATGTGACTGTTCCAATAGATGCTCCATCAGATTAGCTTCTTTCATTTTCTGTCTTTTCCAGGAGACTTCTCTGTCATTTCATATACTCTATCCTCACTCTAATTCTCACAAGTAAAGTTCAGTGGTGATGGTACAAGAACATACTTTCCATCTTGTCAATAGAATCTGTTGTCATTCATATACCTTGAGTTATATAACCAACATCTGTTGCTAGTAAGCTTTTTCTCCTACTGCATGAACTATTGTCAGTGTTAGTGTTGTGTGTGTTACTGTGAGAGCAGGAAAAAAGTTTCTGTCTCAAAGTATGCAGTGTTTTGTATATATTGGGGGGAAAAAAAGTAGAAAAAGATAGCCTTGACATGGAAAAGAAAGTAGTGGTGTTTTGTTATTAAACTCCCTAAGGCATCCAATAGTTTTGCTCGAAAGATTTCCTTGATGTGCCTTATGTTGAAGTTCAGACTTACAGAAATGCTTCTTTCAGTCTTCTTAGGGTATATATAAAGTTCTTGTGGGACAGTCCTATGAACTTCATAGGTAGAGTC
The DNA here is from genome assembly GCF_027791375.1 of Indicator indicator. Lineage (NCBI taxonomy): Eukaryota > Metazoa > Chordata > Aves > Piciformes > Indicatoridae > Indicator > Indicator indicator. The sequence continues at coordinate 15,188,374 of NC_072010.1, forward strand.
ATAGAATAGTTTGGGTTGGAAGAGACCTTTAAAGGTCACCTAGCCCAACACTCGCTGCAGTGAGCAGGGACATCTTTAACTAGACTGGGTTGCTCAGAGCCTTATCCAAACTGAACTTGAATTTTTCCAGGGATGGCATCTACCACCTCCCAAGCAATCCGCTGCAGTTTTTCACCATCCTCATTGTGAAATACTTCTTCCTCATGTCTAGTCTGAATCTACCCTCTTAGATTAAAACCATTACCTTTTGTCCTGTTGCTACAAGTCCTTGTAAAGAAAGTCTGTCCCCACCTTTCTTATAGGGCTCCTTTAAGTACTGAAAGGCCACAATAAACTCTCCCTGAAGCCTTTGTTTCTCCAGGCTGAACAATGCCAGCTCTCTCAGCAGGTTCTTTTAGGAGAGATGTTCCAGCCCACTACCAAAGTTGGATAGCCAAAATTTAGGTAGTCAAATATTTTCTACTACCTACGTAACCAGAACATCCAAAAAAAGTTAGAAAAAAAATTGCTACATTTGAGCAATTTGTGAAAATGTACAGTAGTGTTTTCATTTGCATGGTCTTATCTCCTGTTTGCTGTCTTCAGTACTGTCACTGGAATTTTCTTTTATGAATGAGACATCTAGATATGCACACTTTTTTTCCTTTTTTTTTCTATTAGACTATTTCATCTTTTGGTTTGCCATTCTTTTTATATTTTTTTATTAGATTTATATTGGTAGTGACAGGAATTCTCTGTTTTACTTCTAAATTGGGATTTATTCTTTTGCATGCACATATTTTAACAAATATTACTTGAAGAAGCATCCATTCTATTTTGGGTAATGTGGTTTAGTTGCTTGTGGTAATTCTGGGTGGTGTGTCTACTAAATTAAGAAATCCATGTTGAAGAAATAGGAAACGTGTATTAAGAAGTGATTTAAAGAGAAGGGCTGGACATTCCAAGTGTGAGAGCAGCAGCTAAAAAGCCTTCTCAAGTGATTTAGTTCAGCATAGTCTCACTTCTGGTTTTGGTATTTTGTCCCACAAAGTAAACCAGCATGTTTTTCACAGAAGTTTTAAATAGCTTGATTATTTATGCTTTAAGTAAAAGAAATGTTAGGTTTCTTATCTTGTATGGCAAAGATGTCTTTGTGAAATCTTATCTGGATACACAGTCATGGCTGATGGCATTCTGCTTACACAGGGTTGAATAGCTGCTCAACTGTTGTCTGTCTGATGCTTCATACTTGACAAAAAAGACATACTCCCTATATTTCATGAGCACATTATGTTTTCTAATGCTAATTTGAACTGTAAGTTAAATTGATGTTTGTGTAGTAGCCGGAAAATCAGTTAGGATTGTCAGGGAATACTCCCACAACCAGAAGAACTACGACTTTTGATAATACTTTGTGAAGCTTGGATTTAAGAGATGCATGGGAAGGGAGGTAATGGTGTACTTCTACAGCTGTTTATGGAGGCCACAGTTCCTACCATTTCTTGGGCTCTTCTCCATGGGTCACAGCTCCTGCCAGGAACCTGCCCCCATATGGGCTCCTAAGATGCTGCAGCTTCCTTCAGGGCAATTAATGTGCTGAATATAGGGTCTTCAGTGGCGGCAGGGAGACACCTTGTGTCACCACGATGTTTTCTATGGGCTGCAGAGGAATCTGCAGTGACACCTGGAGCACTTTCTCCTCCATCCTCCTTCACTGACCTTGGTGTCTGCAGAGCTGTTTCTTTACCCTGCTCTCACTCCTCATTCTCGGCTGCTGCACAGTGGGGTTTTTTACCCTTTTAAAACTACATTATCACAAAGGTACAACTTGCATTGCTCATGGGCTCAGCTTTGGGCAGCAGCAGGATCATTTTGCATCCATGGGGTCAGCTCTTGTGTCTTCTCAGAAAGGCCACCCTTGAAGTTCCCCTGCTACAAAAAACTTGCTATCTAAACTCAATATGCTGATGTACTTCCCCCTCCTGCCCTCCCACACAGATCACCCACTGCAGCTTTCTTGGTCCTGCTAGCTGCACTGGCAGGAAGATGGCAAATGCATATAAGGCCCTGTGCCATCACTGTTTCTTAATTGTTCTGTCAACAAGATCGTGCTGAACAGGGCTTGTTTACAGGATGGCTTCTGTACCAGTGTTTGATTTATGTTGGGCTGCTCTCTTGCCATGACATGTGTAACTGAACTAGTAGTAATGCAGCAGTGGCAAGCAGTTGAAGAATTGCTAAAGGACTTACAACTATAGCTCCTATTTATAACAGCAATGACCTAAAAATACACTTCAGTGGTTGATTAAACATAGGGACATCAGTAGCTAGAAAAAAATAATTCTTACAGAAGTGTAAAAGGGTTTGCCATTACTGTTATCTTTTCAATAATCATTAGGGACTATCTGTGATATGCTTCCAAACATTTTTAGCTGTGGGTGGGTGCAAAAAGTTTTAAAACTATGCAAAACACAGGTAGCAGTTTTGTAAAGCTGCTTAAGTATGCTCTCATCATGTGAAATTGGATCAAAATAATATGGTTTTAATGGGAAAAGGTCTACATGAAGTAAAACCCAGATGTCTCACAGACCCAAGGGCATCAGTTTGTTATTAGAATAGAGCGTTTCTTGTGACAGCAATATTTTCAAAGCCCTTGAATAGGTTCAAAAGCAAGCATTTATTCTAATTTCTTCAGTATTGTACCCTCATTTTTTTTCTCCCTTTCTTCCATTACAGTGGAACATATCACTCCAGAGATGAAAGCACGGACAGTGGACTTAGCATGAGCAGTTACAGTGTACCCAGGACTCCCGATGACTTCCTGAACAGTGTTGATGAGATGGATACAGGTCTGTTTTCATGTACATCCTTAATGCATGTTTTCCAAATATATTTCTGCCTGTTTGTGATGAAAACAAGTGGCTCTGAAAAGCTGCAATACTTACAGCATTGTTTTTCTACCCTATTAATTTTCTGTAATAGAAATAATTAACATGTAATCAGCTCTATTGGCGGCCAGTCACTAGTGGTGTCCACAAGGGATGATCAGTGCTGGGCCCCATTCTGTTCAATATCTTTACTGATGATCTGGACGAAGGCATTGAAGACTTACTGAGGGCATCATCAGTAAGTTTGCAGATCACACCAAGTTAGGAGCAGGTGTCAATCTGTTGGAGGGTAGGAGGGCCCTGCAGAGGGATGACAGGCTGGATGGGTGGGCAGAGGCCAATGGGATGAGATTTAAGAAGGCTAAGTGCAGGGTTCTACACTTTGGCCACAACAACCCCAAGCAGCGCTACAGGCTGGGGACAGAGTGGCTGGAAAGCAGCCAGAAAGGGACCTGGGAGTGCTGGTTGATAGTAGGCTAAACATGAGCCAGCAGTGTGCCCAGGTGGCCAGGAGAGCCAATGGCATCCTGGCCTGTATCAGGAATAGTGTCGCCAGCAGGACAAGGGAGGTTATTCTGCCCCTGTACTCAGCCCTGGTCAGGCCCCTCAATTCAGGAGAGATGTTGAGGTACTGGAACGTGTCCAGAGAAGGGCAACGAAGCTGGTGAGGGGCCTGGAGCACAAGCCCTGTGAGGAGAGGCTGAGGGAGCTGGGGTTGTTTAGCCTGGAGAAGAGGATGCTCAGGGGTGACCTCATTGCTGTCTACAACTACCTGAAGGGAGGTTGTAGCCAGGTGGGAGTTGGTCTCTTCTCCCATGCAACCAGGAGCAGAACGAGGGAACACAGTCTCAAGTTGTGCCAGGGGAGGTATAGGCTGGATATTAGGAGGAAGTTCTTCACAGAGTGGTTTGCCATTCGAATGGGCTGCCCAGGAAGGTGGTGGAGTCACCATCCCCGGAGATGTTCAAGAAAAGACTGGATGAGGCACTTGGAGACACGGTCTAGTTAATTGGAAAGGGCTGGGTGATAGGTTGGACTGGATGATCGTGGAGGTTTCTTCCAACCTGGTTGATTCTATGATATGATGGGGGATCAATCATAAATTTTCCTGTTAAGTGTAAAAAATTGAAATACGCTAAATGACATCAAAGATCTGTAGAGATTTGTGTCAGTAGGTGAAAAAATTGAATCCAAGGCATGTTCATTGTACATCTGCAAGCAATCAGATCATCTTTGGATTTTGTGATGGATTTCTATGAATCATATTGCTTGTATGATGCAAGAGATACAGGATTAACCTTTTAATCAGTTGTCCTGGTAAATTGTGTATTAGGTATTTCCAGTATATGTAATATCTGTCTTGCTTTGTGTTATAACTAGGTGACAGTATCAGCCAAAGTAACATACCGTCCCATCAGAACCGTTTCCCAGACTACCTTGAAGCCATTCCAGGGACAAATGTGGACCTTGGGACACTGGAAGGAGATGGGATGAATATAGAAGGAGAAGAACTGATGCCAAGTCTGCAAGAGGCTTTGAGCTCTGACATCCTTAATGACATGGAATCTGTCTTGGCAGCCACCAAGCTAGATAAAGAGAGTTTTCTTACTTGGTTATAGGGGCCTCAGGGAGACTGAATTCTAAATCTGTGAAGGATCTAAGGAGATTAGGACATCTGTATCTGAAGTTCAGAACAAGCCAGTGTGGTGCACTTTGGCTTGTGTTCAGAAAAAAGTAAATGAACAAACACTCAACGAGATTCTTTCAGTTTGCTCTTCCTTGCCCGTCGCTGCTGTTATATATTGCTGACCTTTTTCCACAGTTGACTCTGAAGAACAGACATCTTCTTGATCTTTTTCTATTGCTGTTGCAACTACTGTTCAAGGGGGGTGGGGAGGGACGATGAGCCTGTTTGGATGACGAATGCCATTCCTTTTGTCCTCATGTGTGCTTGCATATCATTTTATCTATGTACTCATATTTGAGGGTTAATTTCTGCATGTCACTGCTTGTAGTTTGCTCAGCTAGTTGTCTTCTGCTGCCTGTGGCAAGTGGTAAAACATGACATACTGGGGTGACAAGCCAAAAATGATGTATCTGGTCAAAAGAAGTCAATACTGATTTGGAGATACGACTTAAAGGAGGGCTGAAGACTGTTTGGCATTAAGTGTTTCTACTAGTAGCTCTTTCATTAGTCACAAAGTGCTCTTGTTCATATGTTATAGTAAATCATGAGTCGTTTTACATAGAGACATATATGAACTTTGTTGCCACATATTCTAGCCTAACTTTTGTTTGTCAAAAATAGTTTGATTATTTTTGTTAGTTGGTTTAACTGTAGCTGTAGGATGGGAAGTAATTATAGGTGTTCTCTCTTTTTTTTTTTTTTTAATAGTGAAATCCAAGAGGGTTTTTATTTCCCGATTTCACATAGTCTTATTTAAATCTGAATTGTCTGCTTTTTTTTAATACTTAAAACATGCCTATTGTAGCCTGATAAGCTAGAATACATAAACCAGTATGTTTTGCCTGTAACTTTTTAAAAACTTTTTTAAAAGCTAGTTTTGAATGTAATCATTAGAATTCATGACCAGTGGCTTATTTTTCATGTTTATTTGCAAGATTTTTAATTAGATTCTGATTGCAGTGATATAAAAGGTAGAATACTAAGTGTCATATGTACAATTCTAAAATGTATTTTAAAGTAGCAGAAACTCTTTTTAAAATGACAGATGCATCTAATCTCTCTTCTGGTTTTCAGTTTTGATATCTAAGCAAGTTTAGATTTTAAAATCCTTAATGGGAATAAAACTTTTCAGAAAAGTTTTTCTTAAGTTAGCACAGAAATAGTCTGAACTATTGATATCACTCTAAGTTGCAATGAAAAGGCTAGAACACCAAAAAAAAAAAAGAGAGAGAGAAAGAAAAAGGAAATCTTCAAGAAAAACTCCTAAGTGTAATTGTTATCAAATTCTGGTGAAAAATAAGCCCTGGGCACTATATGTAGAAGAATGTAAAGATATGTGTTAGATGGTGACATGAGCAGGTAATGAAGATGTATATTAGTAGTAGAGCTTAGCATGGGGTAGAGGTGAATATGAATTATCTTTATTTTAACAGGAAAAGATGTATCACTAAGTTGTTTGCAGGAGATGACACAGTTTCCAAAGAGTATTTTTAAATGAACAAAATGAGCATGAATCAAACTTTCAGTATAAGCTATGAAGTCTTGTGGGGCTTTTGTTTTTTTTTCTGATGAAAAATAGTGTCACCAGTTAACACCTCTATAATTAAGGGCCTCTCACCATTGTCAACATGAGCCTTTACTTTCAAGAGTGTGTAACATGACTATAAAGACATTGTAAGCGTGAAACATGGTTTTGAAAAAAAAGAAAATCTCAGCTCTCAGGGACTTCTCCTGGGAAGAGATTTTTAGGGGGCTTTTGGTTTTTTGTTTTTTTTTTTTTTATATATTTCTTATTTTTCAAGTTAAGAATGAATCAGCAAAACAATCCCATATTGTTATTGTTTGTATTTTTTATGCTTCAGAAATAGTTCTGTTTTAGGATAATGTAAAGAATGAAAACTCTGAACCAAGTCTCATTTTTAAAAAACTGATGCAGCAGAGGCAGAGATTTGAAATTTGCCACTATAAATGTACTTTTACTACTATATGTAAGGCTATTAGTGTTTGAAATACACAGAATTGTTTGTGGCTTGTTCTGGTATACAGGCAGGATTTAAAATAACCAATTTTCAAAACACATCCACAATGACAAATATATTCTGCTACACCACCAATTCAATGATTAATAGGCCACTTGTATTGTGCAATGACACAATAGCTCCTAAAGCAGTATATTGTGTCCAAGATAGGGATTTTAGTAGCATTTTTACAATTTCGTTATGAATTCTTCTCTCTTCTTCCCTTCAGGAGAAAAAGACACTAAGTTCTTATAACTTGAATGATCTGACTTAAAACCACAACAGCAAGGAAATTCAGAGTTGATTCCATTTCAGTTGTCTTCCACAGTTGTATCCGGGTATAAAAGCACACACCATGCACTGAGTGCCAACTCTTGACATGCTGTACCTTGCTACAACAGGGATGAGTACAGAACAAATTTTCTTTCCTTGCTTTTGTGTGTTTGTCACAGCTTTAATATTTGAATGTTTTCTTCTCATTGTAGAAACACTAAATGGCTTATACTGTATTTGGGTAGCACTGCTTAGAGTTAGATACTGACAAACTGGGAATCCTTGAACTGCTCTAACATTAATTATGTTTTGTGATACTTATTTGAATTGATTTTAATACATTTCTGTTCTCTCATTTATTAGGAAACATACCGTAGAGATGCTGTACTGTTGGCAATCAACATTAATTTGGATTTTTTTTTTTTAATTCTGCAAATGCATTGTTTGATGAAGTGGTTGAAATTGTTTGACATGCAAAAGTGTTTTGGGTAGTGTTTTATACTGATGTATATATTGAAACAGAAGTCATTGTAATAATTGTAATAGCTTTTAGTTATAAATACACTACATGCAGACAGATAGGGCTGTACAGTACTGTGCTGTTTAACACCTGGGCAGGGCTACTGCTTAGCAACAGGTTGCAGTGTCAGTAAACCACATGGATCAAATATTGTACCATTCAGTGTTGGCGCTCACCAATGCAAAAGGAGAAGAAACGATTTCAACGTGATTAACACTACATAACTTTCTGGTAAAGTAGTACTAAAGTGACCTTTTCACTTACAAGCATGTTTTGTTTTGGGTTTTTTTTTTTTTTAATACAAATTAACAGGTGTGCCTGTGTAAAATAATTTGTTTTCTGTATCTTGGAAAAAATACTCTCCACGTTTAGAATGTTGTATGTTAGAGAACTAAATGCACCCTTGTCAAAAATTATATATATTAGTTACCAATGTTACTATTAGATATGAGCATGACTGTAAGTTAGGTACTTAAGTACATTCTGTTACATTAATTTTCTTTATGTAATACTTTTTTTCAGTTGTTTCATTTGGTATAAATATATACTTTGTGCTTAAACATCTTTGTTTGTTTTTAACATTCACTAGTATGTAAAGACACTGATTTCCTTCAGTGAGATGGATGCATTGAATTGTTGGAATTCCTGTTGTAGTATGTCTGTTCTTGTCCCCTTTGTCACTGCTTTTGTAGTCATAAACTCCAGTCCTGCAAATACTGTGTATAAGCTCACCTAAGAGACAGAGGAGTCCCACTGAAGTCGATGAAGGCTTAACAATAATGCGTACATCCCTATGTGTTTGCAATAATGAAGAGGCAGTGACTCTACTGAGCCTCATACAGTTTGTGCAAAACAATAATCGCATATGGCACTACAGTGAGAGCTGGTAACAGAACATGTGTTGCCTACTCTGAGAAAGCATCCTCTTTTTGCAGATAAGCTGGCAATGTTCAGGATCTTCCCACGTAGCAGATACGTTTTTGGCGAACTCTAAGTTTATACAATAATTTGTGGCAGACTATCAATAAAGACACACTATTTTCATTTCCAAGTTTTGACTTATGAATTGTGAAATATGTAATGGCATACCTTGAAAGTGTCTGAAGATTTTAGTTTAAAAAAACTTGACAAGATTCATTAATTTTGACTTTCTGTAAAACAGAAATTCTGAAAGGTGGGGGTTTTTAATGCAATGCAGCTGGTGATGGCTGAAATCACACACCGCATTTTAGCAGATCCAGAGTTACTACTATTCAGCAGTGAAATTCAACGCAGTTGTGCGTTTGCTCAGTTAGAAGTCCAAGGGCTTGATGCTTATACACCACTTTGTCTTTTCCTCCTGACTTCATAGCTAGGTTTAGTTACTCAGATCCTAACATCACACCTTGCACATGGAAACAGTAAGCCAGTGCTAAGGCATGACAAGACACCAATCTTACTTGCTGATATCACTCCCTCCCATTTATAAGGTGGTGACATATGCAGTAGTTGAAGGTATGAGTGACCTTCTGAAGTAGCCCTAAATAGACCATAGTACAGTAAGGCAGGATATCTGGTCCAGGTGTTACAAGCCCACTCGGCAATTCTTTTTGAAATATTTGCAACACTTAGTTAAAAAGTATTGGTTTCAGTAAGCCAGAAATAGTATGCTTCCAAGGAAGCTTTGAATCATCCCAATCCTGGTGTGCAAGTTACCAAAAAAAAAAAAAAAGGGCATTTTTCACCTAGATTCATTAACAAAATAATTATTTGAGGTCAGGCTATGATCTGTCTAGCACCTCCTGTTCTGGAGGCTCATTCAGAGATAGTGGGGACACTGATTCTATTTACAGTATCACCATCCATAGTTCCTAAGTTCCTGTTCAAGAGTAAAGGTGTTCTTCTTGCCCCTTGTCGTCACCACTTATTATTGCAAACAAGAGTTATCTGCACCCTCTAAATTTAGATGCCCCCAAAATAGGAAGGCATCTGCACAGCATGAGAAATCTTGGTTGGCAGGAAACGCTAAAACCAACACTCACTGAAAACCAAGTCATCTCTTAAACCCAAAAGCCAGTATGTTTTTCTCTACAGAAAAAAGGTGCAGGAAGCGTGTTAAGTAAACATAAATACCAGTACCACTGACAATGCTGCCTAATAGTTTTTGTGGAATACTCCTAATTTTCACTTTTCCCAGCATACTCCTCTCTAACGTATAGGTTGCAACAGACAGAGAATGCTACAGACAGGCTGTTACTGACTCGTTTTCTTTACATGAGAATGAAGTTGGTCACTCTGGTTATAGTGTTTCCTGTATTGAATTGGCTTTTATGAAAGTCAATTGTATTAAATTAGCTTTTACATGAAAGGCAAAGTAATTTTATTGTTTTTTCTCATCTTTTTATTAGCAAGTGTTTGGTGTTTTTTTTTTTTAAAGGGGGGAGAGGAAGAAGTCAGGAGAGGCCCAAGGTTTTTTCTTCACAATGTTATGCAGCAACAAAATAGAACTCCATAAAAATGGCATGTTATATCTCACCTGAAATGCCTGGTTTCTCAGCTACTATAGCATGTTTAAAACTATTTATTGTATTTACCAACTGTGAGTTTTGCTTAACACCTGAAGACTGGGACTGTAGCACTAGGTGCTGCTTGTTCCCAAAGAAGAGCAGAGTTCCTCCTCTAGAATTCAGCTGTCATCCTTTTTTAAAAGTCTGTAATACAGTGCAGAAATGACAGTCTGACTCCAAAGATGCTGCCCAGCTTCTGTTACAGGATGGCTATTGGTAAGCATGGGGGTTTTTTTTAGCAAGGATGGATTCCTGTTCTGGTTTGACTTCCCAGAGACTGGAAAACTTTGGCTTTCCTATTTCAATACTTTGATTTCTGCAGTCAGCTGTCAATGCAGGGACATGGTGTCCTCTCCATACCAGTACCACCATGCCTGCTGGAAGACTACTGACCAGTGCTTCAACCTGATATTATGAGTGATTTTTTAAAGCTTGCAGTTTTATTCCATCTTTGACTCATAGTTTCATTGTTAGGCATGCAAATACAATTGTCTCAGCTTTCTTGGGTGACAAGCAACCCTTTTCAGACTTCACCAAGGGATATAATCCCTCGTTTACTCAGCACTGGCTGTTGAAGAGTATGAACTCCAAGGCATCTGAGAGGTTCAGCTCTAATTCTGAACCCGTCTACAGTTGAAACAAGATACTGGTTATGTGTGCTCAGACCCTCACTTCTAAGTAATTGCATAATTTAGGTGGTGATATCTCACAGCAACTGGCAGTAACAGCGAGATGCCTTCTGGTTAGACCAGCAGTCTTCAGCTTGTGGTCTGCAGGCTGCAAGGGGCTATGGACATCTGCTTAGTCCAAGAAGATGCTGGCACAAGCAAAGTCTGTGTGGCACCCTTACACCTTCCATAAAAGAGAGATTTGGACTGCTGCTGAGAAAAGTTTCAGTGCCTACAAAAAGTAACAACTGCTGGACTTGTTAAAGTTCTCCTGATGCTGTTGCTTGTACCTGCTATGGCCTTCATTCCCTTCAGCACAGGTGAAACAGCACATGGCAGTTTGGGACATGGTTTAATGGCCATGGTGGTGTTAGGTCGATGGTTGGACTCCATGATCTTAGAGGTCTTTTCCAACCTAAACAACTCTAATTCCAACAGCTGCTCTAAAGCCTCAGTTTGTAGATTTATATACACTAGTATGTAAAACTGTGACTTCCTTTTTTTCTTATTTTTTGTTTTAATTTAAAATGTGACTTACCTTTTTATGGTCTTTGCTGCTGTAAACTGCCCTTCAGCATCTGGTAAATTTTATATGGATATAGGTTCCTCTAAGAATCTGAATGTGATAAGCACCAATAAGATCACTGAGATATAGAAATTTCTCTTTGCAGTTTAGTGGCAAGAATGCTAGAAAGCCTGTCACCCAAACTGTTAATACCAGCATCCAAATTCTCATCCATGTACTAGCCATGGCTTGGAAAATAAGCTGGTTTTGCATGAAATCCATGATTTCAGTATGGCTCAGGTTCCTCACAGCTGTGGTCTCTGCCAGTGAAGTTTACTGTTGTGTTTCATGGATTTTGCTTTATCATGACCTTGAAAATAAAGCATGAAGTCATGAAAATAGGAATCCAGCAGACCTGTCCGGATCTATGAGGCTGGAGTTTCTTAACTGCTCTTAAAAACGTCTTCCTCTTAACTAAGGAAAGACATCTGGTGGACTTGTCTGTCTGTGACAACAGGCTTCACATTTGCTTGCATTTTATTTTTAATGTCACTAACATCTAACAGATGACCACCTTATTGAAGTGAGTGCATTGGTGACAACTGAGTACTGTGTGCAGTTCTGGGCCTCTCACTTCAAGAAAGTGCTGCAGTGGGTCCAGAGGAGAGCAACGAGCCTGGTGAAGGGACTGGAGGGAAAGTCTTACAAGGAGAGGCTGAGGGACCTGGGGTTGTTTAGCCTGGAGAAGAGGAGACTCAGGGGGGACCTTATCCCACTCTACAACTACCTGAATGGAAATTGTAGTCAGGTGGGTGTCAGGCTCTTCTCCCAGGCACCTTGTGACAAGATGAGAGGGCATGGCCTGAAGCTGCACCAGGGGAGGTTTAGATTGGGGGTTTGGAAGCACTTCCTCATGGAAGCGGTAATTTAGATACTGGAATGGACTGCCATCCCTGGAGGAAAGATTTGATGTGGCTCTTAGTGACGTGGCCTAGTTGATGAGGTGGTGTTAGGTCATAGGCTGGACTTGATGATCTCAGAGGTCTGTCTGTTCCAGCATCAATAATTCTGTGAAAGGATAAATATGGTTTTTTAAATGCAATCCGCACAGTCTAGCTGGGTACACACTGCCCTGGATAAAGAGGACTCCCACTTTTAGTGGCACATCTGAATTTCTGCTCAGCCTTTAAACTGTGCCATTTCCTAGGAAACCTGTGTGGCATGGTTTTATTTGTCTCCTTGGAGCACTGAAATGTTAATATTAGCAAAATACTTTGAAGAGACATTTGAGTAAAGCATTATTTAGATGCTTCCTATTCATTCATTCTCAAACCGTGGTGTTTTCGGGGTCTTTTACTGAGTGGCAGCACCATGTAAGAATATAATTTTTACCATGTAGTAAATGTATAGATCTGATTCTGCCACCTTAAACCCACCCATTACAGAACAGTAATGTATTACTGCTTATCAGTATATGATAGTTTTCATGGCATGTGGACAGACATTCAATAGGAAAGGTTTGCTGATTCCAGTTAGCTCTCCTCTACTGCTCACCAGTTGAATTACCTTGTCTTTGGTGGAAGACAAAGCACACAGTTACCACTGACAGATTAATGTGCACCAGTTCTTTCCTTTCTGAAAAATTTCTGCCTAAGTCCTTAGGGATTTAGCTATTTTTTCAAATTCTACTTTCCTGTTTAGCTTTATCCAGTCTTGTTTCTGGGAAGCCAAAATAAACTTTTAGGTGTAAAAGTATGTTGATGAATTATGAGAGAGAGAGGGAATCTTGCATCATTATACATATATACACACAGAGTAATGCTGCATGCATTTCTGTGCTTATCTATATATAGAGACACTATATATAAGCACTGATTTCCTGCCTAAAGAAAACTCAAGTTCTCATGAGCATTGCGCTATTTGTCCTAGGTTCATAAGGGGGGGAGGGGAAACAAAACAATAACTGTGACATCCCAGTTATAAAGTCTGCATGGCTATTGCTTATTTTTAAATCTAAAGGGATTTATGTGTGATGAGGACTAATTCATTCAGAAGATCAAAACGGATAAAGAGACCATGTGAATGCAGATGTTATTCAGCTGTGCACCTCTGAAGAAACCAGTCATGAGTAGTCATAGCACACTATATGTTAGTTTAGCTTTGGGGGATTTAAAGGCACCTTGCACATGAAGAAAAAAAAATTTTAAACTCAAAAAACAAACAAGCAAAAGACCCCAAGCCCCAAAATCAAGGGAGTGGGGTAAGAGGAGATATGTTGCAAATCACTCCCTTCCTGTGAGAGTATATCTATTGCTTTTAAGCTGGGATAAAAGGGAAATTGGCTTCAGATAAGATTCTGTACTGAAGTTTGCCTTCAAGTTTAATGCATAATCCATGCTTTTAGAGTAGGCATATTCTGTAACTGTTTAGTGCATACATGTAGTACAGTATGTGCATACACAGAAAGATGTGTACATGTGGCTAAGGAGATAAGGGAACTGGTACACTGTGGAGCAAAATGTTTACTCATGGCAGGGATTAAACCCCTAATGGTGTAGTTTAATACAGAGAAGTGCCATGTTCCACTGATATATAGCATGTACTATGCTATTTACTTGAGTTATTATTTTTAAATAGAGATCAAGATGTTTTTGGATTACTTCCTTATCCCCAATATCTGATGACAGTTGCTGGGATTTCTTTTGTTTTTGAAGATTTAAACTGCCTCCATGGGTGGGCCTAGACTGTTTTAAAATATAATAACACGTGGATGTATTCCACACTTGAGTGTAACTATTTCTGTGCTACGACTTCTGTTGCTAGGTATTTCTTCGGAAGAACAGTAGCAATGGAACATAAGATGACAAGCTGATGTCCAGGCATTTGAAGCTGATTCAGGGTGCTTTTGAAGTCAGAAATCTTTGACCTTAAGTTTCAAATCAGCCCTTTGGTCTGCGTGATGTGCTTGCATAGGATCTGGTCTGCTACTGGAACAAAGATGAGATTTTTATATCCCATAATAGGCAAACTGAGTGTTCTGGCTGCTTTTAGCACTGACTGTGGTGGCCACTCTCAGGCTTTTCCTTCTTTTTTTCCTTTCTTGGTTTGTTTTGGTTTTTGTTTTTTTTTCCATTGTGTCATTGTCAGACTGTATGATATACTTTCTGTGTTATTCACTCAGATCTCAGCAGGGATGTTTACATTTTATGTATTTATGTGTAGTAATACATTCAAATATATTTGTGATTTGTATTTAGAAATACACTCACAAAATTTGGAGGGGCTTCCCATGTGCTATAGACAAGATCAGACAGTGAAGCGTTTGGAGAAAAAATGGAGGCAAAGCAATACAGACAAATACACAAGTATGTACTCAGAACTAGTCAGCTACAGGAATTAAAGGTAACTCAGTAGATAAAATTGCTTTTGTGACACAGGAGAACATCACAAAATTGATTTATCTGTCAGGTTAACAGAGGATTTTCTGTTATAAAAACACATATGGGTTCATCAGATGCACAAATGCAAATACAACAGATACAAAGCAGTTTTGTGCTGGTTCCTATCAGTGAGCTGCTGGAGTGCTGGTCAGCTTTTTGGCTACAGCATTTGATGAAAGATGTGGAGAGATAGTGCAGAGAAGAGTAATGAGGAGGAGGAAAATGTGAGAGAAGATGATTACAGTAGTTGGGCCATTTATCTAGAGAAAAGCTGATCAAGTGGTTAAAAGTGATCTTCAAGTAAAAAGCAATGGTTGCAATGAAACTATTATCCTTGGAGCACAGGATGAGAAGTCATTGGTTACATTTCAGTAGGGTAAACTGTAGGCTGGGAAAATCTTTTACTCTTCTGGGTGCCTTGCCAGGGTACTGAGGAGGCTCTAGTAACTCTCATAAGAGAATTCAAAGAACAAGTTAGACGAGCACCTCTCAGAAATGGGACAGAGCTGACCCAGCCTCGGGGTGGCTGGGTGTTCCAACTGACCTCTGACATCCACTCCCAGACACCATCTCAAAGAGCTGGGGCCACTGCTAGAGTTCAAGTAGTAGGTTAGGAAATGGAGGTTCCTAGAGTTTCAGATCAGCAGACCCCTTCCATCTTTGGTTCAATTAGTAACCCTTGTTGCTCCTGTAATTTGTTGTTAGCTAAGGTAAACACCCCAGAAAGGTGCAGTTTTGACTCTACCATTTTGTCTGGTAATTTCCTTGTAATGGATAGTCACTTTTGGTGGTGTGAAAATGGAGAGAAGAAAAAATAGGGGGGGAGGGAAGGGCAACCTTTGTCCAGTTCTGGTTTGCAAACATTGGTTCTGTCTCTGCTTAAGAAGTCCTTTAGTATCTGCTCCGTTCTTTTGAGAAAATGTGCATGCTTCAATTAAGCTCAACTGCTTTAATAAACTGGACAAAAAGTTTCCACTAGGCAAAAGGGTGCTTTAGTGCTATCTGTCTCCTCACTAAATGTACTAAATGTACTGCATGTGTTCAATTTGTCTGTGAATTAACCCAGCTAGTTGAGTTTGAGTGTGGCCAAGATACAATAGATTGAGCACAGCTCCCACTTTGCAGGAGAAAAACCTCCTGCAGAGAAGTAAAATCATCCTGAAAATCATCCAGCCTTTGTGGAAAAGATGTATTTTTGGCTGAAACTCTAAGGGAGCTACTGATGAGCTTGAAGCTAAGCCCAGATACCAGTCTTGGCAAAAACAAAAGCATCAAACTGGGTAAGAGGGGAAAAAATCCAGCAGAAGAAGTGTGTGGTCTTTTCTAATGGAACAGTCTTTTGCACGTTCTCCAACGCAGAGCAGTGTGGTAAAAATGATGGCCTGCAGACCAACACATAATTTGTTTACTGGTATGTACTTCCCTTAAGGAAGTTGTGTATTTCCCACCTCCTTCACCTAAAAACTTTCTCTTTATGATATCTTTTTTTTCCCTGTTTTTCCTACTAAGGAAGGTCTTCCTTGTAGCTGACTTTCGGCTGTTTGTAATTCTGCCTTTGAATAAATGAGCATCATGAGACTTGAAAGTGAGTTTTTTTTAATATAAACCTGCTAGTGACTCTGCAGCAGTTTCAGCAAGTTAAGATGAAATGCTCCGTGTTTGGCTCAGGGTCACTAAATAATTCACTGTCCTTATTGCCAAGCAAGAATTATTTCATATGCAGTTTTCCTGGCTAAATTCCAGCCTGGCTAATTCGTGTGCCCACCTAAATTCTTCTTGCATGCTAGAAGAGAGGAGATGATACTCTTCACTTGCCTCTTTAAAAAATGCTTGTGCCCCATCTGGCTCCTGCAGCCTGCCTTCCACAGGTGCCTGTTTCATGGGTGAGTGGGTGATAACTCCTATTATGTAAAATACTTCAGGTTCTCTCAGGATGAAAGGTGCTAAATGTATGCAAGTTGTTTATTATTTTGCTCAGGGCCTGCCAGTTCTGCCTGAGCTGGAGACATGCACGACCTGTTCTGACTTTTCCAAAACAGGTTTTAATGTGCATTAAACTCATTTGTCAGTGCTGCTGCACTGCCTTTTGTTTCTAAATTTACCCTGTTGCACAGCTGATTAGGGAGTCAGGAAGCAGTGTAGCTTGAAGCTTTCAGGAGACAGCCCCTCCCTAAAGATGTACTTAGTGAACTAAAGGTACAGCTAACATGCAAGAGGTAGAGTTTCAAGCCCAAGCATGCCAATTTAGGTGATATTATCTGAGAGTTTATCACTTCCTTCAGAAGTTCACCAGCATTACCCCCCCCCCCCCGCAAAGGATTTTATTTTTAAATGCAGACAGGATGGTATTGCTGCTTCTCTGCCCTCTCTTGAGGGGATGAGACTTTCTGGGAGTTCAGGATAACAGCAGCAGCACTGGAGTAGGTGAAGCAGTGTTTTGCTGAGCTTAAACCAGAGCTTTGGAGCCGAGAGGGGTTTTGTTCACCTCCCTTATTTTGGCAAAAGTCGGAAGAAGTGTTGTCTCTCCCTCATCTATTTTTGGATAAAAGGATGGGAACCCTTTGTTCTATTCAAGTAGTATTTGAGTCCAGTTAGAAGAGAACTCCTTAGCATGGGGTGATTCCATCTTGCACAAAAGAGGACCCACCATCTTTCTGAGGTTATTAACTCTCTGGTACCCAGTCTGCACCTGATACTGGCAAGCATGGGTATTGGTTTGTGCCTGATGCCAGCAATCAAGATGCCTGATCTATAAAATGCACTGATTCTCATGAATCTTTGATATGGAAAAGAAGATAGTAAAAATATAGTCCTTTTATTCAAGCAAGCTTTCCTAGTTTGATTTATGTGGAAAGGCAAACAGGAACCAGTCATTTGTTTCTTCTGCCAACTGAGGTAGTCATTCATGGGTGGATGGGATGCAGTTATCACACAGGATCACAAGCCAAACCTTGACCTGTAATAGAGCACAGACTTCTGGCCAACCTCCTCCCTTCACTTGCCTTACTGTGAAAGGAGTATTGTTGATTTGCCTCTATGAGATGACTTGCTTTATCAACTAATAGGAACTACCCAAAGACTTCCTGCAAGTGTGAAAACCTGGACCAGAGGGCTTCCTTGGGAGCCAAGATGCACTTAGCCTGCTGTTCTCCAGAGGTATTTCTAGTGTCTTCTCTTGAAGCCTAGCTCATCAGTGGTGTCACCTTTGTAGGCTTGGGAATGATTGCATCTGCTGTGAAACTCTGGTGTGCCAGAAAACTGCCCTGGCAAGCCTGGCTTCTCTCATTTATACCAGAGGGTGCCTGGACTCTGTGGTGCTTTAGATAATGCACAGTTTTTCTAGAAAAAGCAGAGGCAAAATGCTACTAAGTCAAAGCACAGGTGTGGAAGTGAATTATTACAGATAGTACAGACCCTGGAAAATTATCCCTGGGATGCTCTTCAACTGCATTTTCTGTTCAGTATAAACCTGTTAATGTTACTCTTTCTAGCAAGATGAGGGAAACAGGAATCTATAGTCAGTCTCAGTACTGAAAAAAGGGTCACAAAGGTGTTAAGCAAGCATGCAGTCATTCCCAGTACAATTACTTCAACGAGAGCACAGTCATTCATCTGTTATTTCCCATGATTCTACTAATCCTGTAAAGCTACCTTAAAATGTTTTTCCTGAAAGGCAAGTGGCTTGATTTGTCCATTCAGTAGGTATGTGGAGTCTCTACACCATTTACAAAAAAAATCCCAAACATTAGGTTACCTTTGCCATGATTCTTTAGTGGAGGGTGTGATGGCTGGGTGTCAGAAATGTACACAAATGCCATTCCCAGGGTCTAGTTCAATTATCAAAGCATAGCCATAGTTAAAACTGATGGAACGCTGCATTAAGTGCATTCTTCCAGAATGTGAACAGATAAAAGCAAACACAGAGACAGCTAATCCAGCATCCTTCTGAACAGCTGTTGCTATGCCATAAATTGCAAATTAATAGTGCACTTGTTTTAGGCCATCTTTTATTTTTCTGTCTGGAGGGGAGGAGGAAAAATTGACTTTGAAACACAGCTGAGGGGGCAGTAGGAGGTACGTGATTTAAAAGGGATTTCTCTATTTAGCTTAATTTTTTCGCTGATTTACAGTAGTAATTCATTTACACCTATTACTCTCAAATTGCTCCTTTTTTGGGCTTTGACATATGTAAGAGACTAGCTAAAGTTGATACCAGCAAAGTCACCTCTTAGCTGTCCCCCAGCCAGTGCAGGTCATGGGGTTTTGTGCAGTTCTGTGAATCACCCTGATCCTCAACACGCAAATTATACTTGTCTGCTACAATTTTAAATAAGCTTGGAGCTCTGCACAATGTAATTAAGAGCCATGACAGGGAACTCTAAATGTTACTTCCAGCCTAAAGTAAATCACAGATCTGCGTACAGGACCTCCAACAAACGGAATCCAGCTTTGCTTGATGAATACTTTTCTGTTTTTAACCTTCCCTTGGCAGTGGAAATTCCACCTTTGCATTAAAATTTATCTGAACGTCACAGCCCTGATCTGCTTTGAACCATCTGTGTTCCTGCCAGGGTGCCAGATACTCAAACAGCCCTTGGGGTATTGTACTCCTCTCAGCTGAGACAACCCCCCAACCATACCCTCCACCCCAGAACAGAAAGGACTATATACAAAAACCTGTGATCTCCTGTCCCATCAGTGATTCGGTGACTCAGCCTCCAGTATCCTTGCCTGAGAAAGTCCTCAGAAACCTGTCCTACTGAAAGATCCTGTGCTGATGAGTTTAACTCATTACATGCAGTAACAACAGGGATCCCTCCACCCAAGAGCTGGTCTTCTGTGACAGTGCTGCAACTGGGAAAGGGATTTTTTCTTTTTTAAGTTCTCCATATAGCTTTAAGAAGATCTGAAAAGAAGTGTGCCCTGAAAGCTTTGGCTTGATGGGTTTGGAGAAGGCACCAAGTAACTCCTGCTGGTGAGATGGTCCTCATGACACCAGTGCTGTTGAAATTGGCAGAGAGCAGCTGCTCTCCAACTGAAGCTGACTTTCATTATTCTGTAGCATTTATGTGAACAGCAGCTTTTAAGCTCATGGCTGTCTAGGGGAAGAGAGTTCATAAACATCAGATTCAGGGTAAATTTTGCTATTACCAGCTGGGATAACTCACTGATGGACAGAAAAGGCTAAGACTTTATTTCTTCTCACATAGCAAAAGCTAGGACTTCATCTCTTTTCCTTCACAATAAACAAACAGTCTACAACTTAAAACTGGTTTATTAATTAATTAATGTATCCAGTCCTGTCTGAGGTAGCAGTATTTTCACTCCTCCCAAACAAAATACTCTCCTCAAACCACCTTTACAGAAAAATAAGATAAATAAAAACTATCTCCAGGAAAATAAGAAAATACTTGAGAAATAATTTTTGAACAGATGAAGTTTTCACCAGCTTCTTACTATGTATCCTACACACTAGCTAATGCAGCCACCAAACCATGGCTCTCCAGCTGAGTAAGACAGCCCCAACAGCAATTCAGAAACTTTGTGGCTTTGCAGGGGTGTGTTGGTAGCAACCACAGTAATTTTGAAAAGGTAATGCATCAGCATGGACGCCAAAATTGCAACCTGAATATCTTCTTGCTGATATTTTGAAAACCAGAGAGATTCTCATCAAAGATTACATTTAATTGTGTGCTTGAATTATATTTTTACCAAATGTGAAGCAAATAGCAGTATATATTTCTTGGCTTTCCTTTAAAAAATTCATTATTCAATCAAAATTCTCTTGTGCAGAGCAGTGCTCAACTTTTGAACTAATTATGTCATAAACTAAAGAATTTCCATTGTCCACAGTGCTTTGCCTCCTAAAAAATAGCCTAGCCACAATAGTTGGTTAGTGATGCCCATTTCTGATTCCTTAATGGTTTCATAAATTTCTAATGTTAAACATTTGGAAAGGCCAAAATCTTGAGCAGGAGAAAATACAGAGATAAGACATTAAATAAATAAATAAATAAATAATCTCAGCTCAGTATAAATCTGAGTAGTGTTTATGATCCTGAAATAACTTTTTAGAGTCAGAGAAAAGCAGGGTGTTGTTTTTTTTTTCTTTTTTTTTTAGCTTAAGATTCCTGGGATATTAATGTATTTTATTTCTGTTAAATTTAACTTTAGCTTCTTTATTTTTAGGTTGTGTTTGCTTTGGAATGATTCTAGCATCCTAAGCTATTTTTATTTTGTTCATGGTGCATACTTACAAATTTAATGTGGTTACTTGAGGTTGTTTTCAGCTGTTAAAACTTTCAAGCCACCAGGGTTGAAACAGCAAAAGGATGTGTCATGTGTAGTGATAGAAGGCTGATGTTTTTCTTTATAGATCAGTTGATTTTTATTTTTTTAAAATAACATTAACCAAATCCTTGGTAAATGTATTTTGTTCTGCAGTAGTAAATAAAGAAGAAATCTCTCTGGCAGTTTAAACTGGATCTTTACCTGCTCCAGCCCCAGAATTGGGCTCAGGTTCCTCCTTCCTTCCCCCATTCACTGGTATATGAAGAAGAAGAAGAGAACGCACTGCTGGAGAGCGCTGGGAGATCTGTTGCCCTCCAAACTCACAGTCAAACCACTGCCTGCCATATAAGAAGGTGACAAAAAGCCTTTGAAACACCTTGGAAGGTGGGTAATGTGCATTAAGGAGTAATATTCCTCCATTACAATGAGTCTGGTGCTGAGATGTCATAAAGAGCTACTACACATGGTATTGCTGAGTGTGCCTGCTGAAGGGAACCTGCAGAACCCTTGTCTTCAGGTGATGCCTTTGCACAGAGACCTTCAGGCTCTTGGTTATGTGACATGCACATTGCAGCTCTTGTTGGACACCATGTCACCTATGAAACCATCAGAAAGTGTCAAGAGATGATAAGGTACTCTGTTAGCCTCCAGGGAGACTGTTGCTGGATATGACTGAGTGTACCTCAACGGCCTCACCTCCCTGTGGGAAACTTTCAGGAGACCTTGAAAAGTTTCAATAGCTTTTTATACCTTTGTAAGAACCGTTCCCCCAAGAGATGTGACAGCTTCATTTTAAACTAAACAAAGATTTGTAGTATGAAAAATCATATTGACTGAAAAATTGGCACTCTGACAGCACTTGGGACTTCAATGGAATTGAAAAATAAATACATTCAGTACCATGTAGGCAATAAAAGCCTTACCTCAGGATTATTTGGTTTATAATTTGTCCCACACAAAGAGCTATGTGAAAATTGCCAAGTTAGCAGTCATGGGAAGACAGATTCAAGGCTGCCAGGCAACCCTACCCTGACTTCTCATACACATTATTTGTGCTTATTCATTGTAATATAGTTTTCAAATAAATACAGCTACAAATCATCCTCCCTACAGAAGCATATAATGAATATATTCAGTGAACGAGCTATACTATGTAAAAGGAGCTTGGAGACAAGATTCATTTTTGAAAGACAATGCTAATTCAGATTTTCTTGTTTCAACACACAATAAAACATTTTTTTTCTATTGTAAAACTTTGAAAACAACTATTCAATGAGTGAAAAAAAAATCTTCCATGTATTTGTATAGATCTTTGCACATGGTGGTTTTGTTTCTGAATTTTGTTTCACACTTAGACAATTTCTTCTCCCTAGGAACAATTTTGTTTCCCGGAGCAGAGCTCTGCCAAGGTGGGTACCCCATTGCCAGCTACGACCAAGAGCAGAAGGCTGTAAGCACAGGAAGACACGCACATATAAGTATCACAGTATCACAGTATATCAAAGGTTGGAAGGGACCTCAAGAGATCATCAGGTCCAACCCCCCTGCCAGAGCAGGATCACTTAGGGTAGTCCACACAGGAATGCATCCAGGTGGGTTTTGAAAGTATCCAGAAAAGGAGACTCCACAACCCCCCCCTGAGGAGCCTGCTCCAGTTCTCTGTCACCCTCACTGTAAAGAAGTTTCTCCTCATGTTGAGGTGAAATCTTCTATGTTCTAGTTTGAACACATTGTTCCTTGTCTTATCACTGTGAACCACCAAAAAGAGCCTGGCCCCCTCCACTTGACACCCACCCCTCAGATATTTACACACATTGATCAGATCCCCTCTCAGTCTTCTCTTCTCAAGACTAAACAGCCCCAGGGCTCTCAGTCTCTCTTCATAGGGGAGATGCTCAAGTCTCCTAATCATCCTCGTGGCTCTCTATTGGATTCTCTCCAGCAGTTCTCTCTTTGAAGTCCAGAGTATAGAAGAACTAGATCATCCTTGTGGTCCCTTCCAACCCTGATTGATTCTATGATTCTATGATTATTGCAGACTGTGAATATGGTGCAGAAGCCCTGAATGCTCTCCTGATAGGTGGTAAGCATCTCAGTATGCACTGCATCATGTGGGAAAGTGTTACACAGTTCTTTGACTACTTAACTGTTGTGTAAATAGCCATTGCATCTTGTCTTGAACTTGGCCCCTGCTAATTTCATTTGATGTTGTCTGATTTTTGTAACAGAAAAGAAAGTGAGGAGTAGTTTGATGTTTACTTTCTTCCAGTTCATATTTTATTATTTTCTTTTTAGCCCTCTCTATTTTTGAGATTAGATTAAAACCTATGATGAAATTGGTTCCAGACTGCTGTGCCCTTGAGCCCTTTGTGGAACCTTTCCCTTTCTATGCTGTCATTTGAATAGAGAAAACTGCTCAGAGATTTCCAGACATGAGACCACCCTGTTTTTCTCCAGTGTGTCTCTCCATTCTCCAGTCTCTGTAACTTCAACCCTTTTTGCTCAACTTGAACAAACTGCAACATACCTTAATGAAAGATACCACTTAAATATATTCTAAACAATGCCTAGCTGAAAACACTGCTTTCTAGGAACAAAAATGGAAAAGGTAGAAGATTCACTTCTGGAAACTTGCCCTTATTCCTACTTTTCAGTAACACTTACCACCTTGGCATTTCTGTGCCAAACTCTGTTATGACTTTTTTCTACACTGTGCTTTGAGGTGCGAGCTCTTACCCCAGGGTGGTAGAGCTTGGTCTAGTCTGGTCTGGTCTGGCTGTGTGTTGATGGCATTGACCAGCCAAGGGTGCTGCTGCTGAGCCATCCCTCCATGCAAGTTCATAACACAGGACCCATCCCTAGAAACTTGAAATGCTGTTTTGAAGGAAAATAAAGATTATTACTGGGCATCGACTAAGAACTAATGGTAAATATGCCATGTTGTTTGGGGTGCAATCATCTTGACAAACTTCATAAGTCAACAAGGGACATACCTAAAATGAGCTAATCCTTACCTTCATTTACAGTGATTAGGGAGATTATAGTGCTTTGGGGGCAGCCAAACTAAATGTCTAAACTGAGGGAGATTGAATATGTCCTGAAAGTGTCCAGTTATCTCCATTCACTGTGAAGGAAACCGATGCTCACTTGGTTGCATGCAGTTGTCAAAGGTCAGCTGGGAGGACAGCATTGACTGTATCTAGGAAAGACAAGACAGCTTTGTGCTGTTTTGCTGGTAAGGTCTCTGTGTTCAGCTACCCTTGCATGGAGAGGAAAATGCAGCTGGAGAATGCGGTCAGGATGACTCCGGGAACTAAACCTTGGAGACCTGGGAGTTGTGGTAGGATGAGTCATTTGGGATGATATGGATAAATCTGAAGGTGAGACAAGTCACTGGAGATGCGGGGATGACAGGGGTCTGAGGCTATAGAGGCTACAGAGTAAAGGGTTTAACACAAGACCTTGAAGAGCTCTGGGATGCTGTCACTGGGGTTCAGTTATTGAGAAGATGTTGGGATATACAGATGATACTGAGGCTGAGAGGCCTGAGACATAACAGTCACTGGGGGCAATGGTACTGGGAAGATGCTGAGGTGCAGAACAAGGACATGCTGGTATGACCAAAGCAGAAGTTTAGTTTTATGGGTATTGAAAATACTTGGATAAGGAACCTGTGGGGGTGTGGTGGGAGACTGGATGTTGACTTGACTGGTGAAGAAAGAGATAATTAGGTCATATGTGTAAAGATACATTTAATGGCCATTGCTTCTTGTCTTTCTTTAAGCCCTTCCTCTGTAACTGCTCTGTGTTATGCTTCAGGGCCTGCAACAACACATGGTATTAGGGTCTTTTATCACCTTTGTGCAGCCCAGCCTGGCAACAGCTGCTCTTTCTTCCTCTCCAAGCAGTAAGGAACGGAACACAGACAGCTACTCTGGCTGTGTACCACGTCTCACTTCTCATCTCCCTCACACCATTAGGGTAGAGTGTGCATGACAGATGGCAGAGAAGTCTGCCCTCATCTATAGCAGAGATGCTGAAGCATCTCCCTGGTGGAGAACTGAAGCTTTAGACCTAACCAAGGAGCAGGAGTCACAGGTTTTCAGTCAGTGCAGAAAGCCTCTACAAGCAGGAGGAACCACTGCTGCCAGTAGACTTCTGCAGGTAGAAGAGGATGGGGTTGACCTCAGCTCTGTTCTGGGCTCTGGAAAGGATGTGGATAGCTATCACCAAGATGTTTTACTTCTCTCTCCCTTCCCTTGCCCTTACTCCTCCTCCTCCTCCTGACCACCCTGGTCTTCTTGTTCCGCCAGTCACTCTGCGTCAGGTCATGGCTGGCTCTTTGCTAGGCCAGGGTGCTACTATTTATCTTTCAAATTCCTTATGTCATCATAGCTGTATTCTCACTGGTTTGTAATCAAGTGCCTTTTTACCTTGGTTTGCAACCAAGTGCCTTTTTACCTTGCTACCCCAGCTCCACTTCCCCCCCTCACACCCACCCTCAGCCTAGAGCCTCCCAGCACAGCTACATCTTTGCTGCCTGCTGGGGACAGTCCTGCCAGGGCCTGGAAGCTGGCAGGGGACACAGCACGCCCTGTGCTAACACAAGCCTCTGCAAATTCATCTGCCAAACTGACAAGTCTCTGCTAAGTACATGAGCTGAGACTTTTAAAAAACACATTTATAACTTGGCTACGTCTTCTGGCATCAGGGTGACCTCCCCCCTCTTTTGCCAAATTTCAAGCTCTTGCTCAAATAAATGGTTGCCTAATCTTGCTCTGAAAACCACAGAAACATTTTTACTGAAACTGCCCTCCCCTTTTCTCCTCCTGAAAAAAAAAAACAACAGAGGGGGAAAGATCAGCCCAAGGCCAACCCTTGACAGAAGACATTTCAGCCTGGATGAGTAACATCTAACAAACTAACCAGCAACTGAAAGCAGGAGCTTATAATGAGAACTGTCAGGCAGGGGTAATTACAAGCCGTGCTATCAATGCTGTGTGCAATGTGCATCACCCAGAAGAGAAGGGAAGTGCATAAATGGTAAAGATAATTTTACGTAACCTGAAGAATTGGAAGCATGCCTTGGAGTGTCTGTTTCTCATCTGATTTCTCATTTATCATAAGCTTCCCTTTGCTTCTCGCAGTTGTGCTCTTCCTCCTCTGCAGTCCCTGCCATCTGGAATAGCATTCTTATATTCTTTTGTCAATTCTCTAAAGCCAGCTTTTGGTTAAATTCATACATGAAATCCCATGTCTTTTGCCCTTTAATTTTTCTCTTCATTCTGTCAGTATGAACCTCTGAAATGGTTTACATAACCCAACTGAGAATATCTGGGATTTGTTTAAAAACAGTTCTAAAAAGGCAGCAATTCTACAAATGCATGTGATCCTCAACATGTTAACATTTATGATACTGACTTGTGCCTGGGCAATTTATGTAAAGCTATTTCCCGATCATGAACCATTATTTAAATAAAGGAAGGCAAAAAATTATTGGGGGAAACCAATGGACATCTTAAACCAGATTAGCTCCAGCCTAAAAAGACACACTTACTAACACCTAGTCTGTTCTCAAAATCAGAGTTAGTAAATGATGCTTCATTTAACTCACTATGTATTTTTAAGCACTGTTTAAAAATGTTGATGCAAAAAAAAAAACCGTGTAAAAAGCAAGGAAAAAGTATTTAGCACCTGACTGAGCATCAGATAAAAGCAACTGAAAAACCTGACAGTTTCATACTTAGAAGAGTATGTTGCTTACCAGCCCACACACTGTGGAGAAACTATCCACAGGTTAACTTGCTCAGACAGCTCTTGCTGGGATTCACAGAGGGTTAAAATTCTGCCCAATCAGTTGTAGGAAGGATTCAGCCGTTTCCCAGCTGTAAATCCGGGAGACTGGTTTGTTATCTAATCTGTTATCTTGCATAACACAGGCTGTGGGGCTTCCCTGGATTGATGTTTACTCAATTAGACCATAATCTTCTCGAAAAAGCAATACCTAGGCACAATTTTATGGTAGCTCCGGGTACTCCACACGCTGGTCCCCCAGTTATGAGCCCCCAGGTTTTGCATCTGTAATGCTTTCAGGTTAACTATGGGTGTAACTTGTGAGCGTTTAAAGTTACCTAAATAGTTGGCGCCTTCTTAATGGTGATGAATCCCTGTGATGTGGAGTTAGCCAGCTGCTAGGTTAACAACAGCAATTTAACTACGGTCATACTAAAGGACATCGCTGTTAACCAAGAGGAAAACGGTTTGGTTTTCTGTTCTCTTCGGGATGAGAACTGTTCCCCCAGCTGCAGATGTTGAAAGGCACGTTTGTTTTTAAAATAGTCACTACGTTTCAATAGAAGGGTTGTTTACATAATTTACAATCTACTAATCGAAGCAATAACCTGGGTTTTCTGTTAGCAAAAATCTCTTTCTACTAACCTGCAGCAAAGGGAACATACAGCACTTAGGAGGCATTTGCCTTTGCACAGCTGGTACAGTCCTGTTCTGGAGAAGTTTGCAGACGTCATCCGAAAGGCGACTGAGACAGAATGATCAGAACTGCAGGAAATTCACATCTTTCTTTCTTTATGGGTTTTATGAATCAAAACTCTCTTCACATGCTTTGCCTTTCTGGTTTCTTCATTCACTGCCTTCTGGAGAAGGTGCATGCAATCCAGTGGTTTGGTAGGGTGGCACCATGGATGTGGTGCAGTACAATGGTGTGATGCATACGGGGTGTGGGGAGCTGTCAGCTGTGCCTTGTCCTGTTTCCTTTCCATGTCTGTTTTCTGTGACCCAACATTGGAGGGTGCTTGTGAGAAGCAAGCTCAGAAGGAAAGTGTTTAATTGCTCGTTGGTGCCTCCTGGGGAGGATTAGAGCCTAGAGAGGGTCAGGAAGGGACGAGGTGAGAAGCCAGTCCCCCAGAGGCAGGGAAGGGCTGGGGAGACTGTGGGTGCTGCTGAGCTAGCCAAATTAAGCTCTCTAGGCTGCACTTCCACCGAAGTTCATCTGGGAAATAAAACACTTCTCCACATCTGTGAAAAGCACTGCAGAAGGTACATCAGCCTGAGGGCTTGAGCCAGCCACGTGGCAAGAGGGGCGAGAGAGACTCAAACAATACACTGCATCTGCTTTTTAAAAAACCTCCTAGTAGGAAAATCACAGCACAAATTCTTTGGCTTCCTTAATATCATTGGCACAGCTGGGCAAGCTGGAACAATACCTTCATTGTATTCAAATGCATGCATGATCCTAGGTTTCTCTATCCCTCTTCCCATTACTGTGAGGTACTGGG
Source organism: Indicator indicator (assembly GCF_027791375.1). Lineage (NCBI taxonomy): Eukaryota > Metazoa > Chordata > Aves > Piciformes > Indicatoridae > Indicator > Indicator indicator. The sequence continues at coordinate 15,216,484 of NC_072010.1, forward strand.
ACAGCTGTGGAGTAGTACAAGCTCTCCTTTAATCAGCCCTGTTCCAAAGGAGACCTGGGAATTGCATGGTCACAGATGCTGGCTTGTAAAACTGCTGAATGAATGAGGCAGGAACAGCTTTGTTTACACAGAAAGCTGGTACACAAGCAGCTGGGCAACACAGAATGAGGAGAGACAAAACACAGACACTCTGCTCCCACCAGCACCGAGATCAAATACACTTTCTAAACAAGCTCAGTAATAGATCTCCCAGATGTTGAGAACCAGATGAAAAAGATGATTTATATGCTTACAAATTGAATGTTGCAAAGATGGACTTTAAGGAGTTTCCCATGTGAAACAGAAGCTGGACCTTACCTTAAGCACCCGCCTTCCCTCCATGCAAGATTTAGAAGGATTCAGATGATCTCAAAGGGATCTAAAATGCCAACATTTAGAGCAAAAGCCATATGATACCAAGCTGTTTTGTGGGAAACTACTCGAAACAAACCAGCATGGAGTTCTAGAGATAAGCACAGATTAAAATTTTGCTGCTCGGGGTTTTCATTAACTTGTTTTACTTAAAGCCCATAGCTCAGAGGCTTCCCTTGAGCTCAGCTGTCTTTGCAATTACTTTTTTTTTCCTGGAAGAAAAAAGCTCATTTTAGAAGAGAGAAGGTGGTTGAGGTTGTTGTGATGGAGCATATTGCATGAGATCTAGCATGCTTATTCCATAACCCTGCTGACCTTGAGTAATTTCTGTGTCTCCATGTGCTCAGGCCTTCAGTTCCAGGAGTTGTGAAGTGCCTATGAGAAAGTAAGAACTTGTGTTCTTACAACAGCATGTTGGTGCCATCAGCTGAAGAAGATGATCCAGCCATCCTGCTGGCCTGTCTGACTCCGTATCCTGCTGCACAGCTCATATGTGGTGGACCTCTTGTGAATTCCCTCCTCACTCTGAAGGGTTAAACAAGTACAACCAACACGTCTGGTTGGAATAATGCCACTGTTCACCCCTTTTCCTATAGATGCTTTGACTGTTGAGCAGTCAAGGATTAGAGGGTGCTGAGGCTGAAGATGCAAGTGTCTCCTGGTGCAGGAGAGTGACAGGTATGTAGGAGATGGGTCTTCCTCCACCAAACCACCTTTGCAAGCAAATAGTAGCCAGGGTCTGTCTTTGGCTTCCTTTCTTTGGACCCATGACTATTTATCTTATTATTTTGGACTTAGGTGCTTATAAACATCTGATAAATGTAGTGCCAGACCTGGCACTGAGTGTTAGCTCAACCTTCAAAGATGTGTGGGTGGGATGAAGGAGGAGGAGCATGTGCAAAGGTTATCAATAGCTAGAAGTAGCCTTGCATTCTCTGAAGGGGACTTTTTTTCTCCTTCATTCAAAGCTGAGAAGACTCGAGACATCAGCTGTCTCTCAGATGCTTCTATTTAAGGCAGGCTGTATGTGATAAGGAAGCAGCCAACGTGCTGTTAAATGTGGAATTTGGAGAAAGGGTGTGCACTGTAGTCTGCCTTGTGCTGGCTCCAGGAGAGCTCTGTTGGTTAAAGCAATGCTGTCAGGTATTCCAATGGATACTCAGCGGTCATTCAAGTGTTAATCTTTTATACACTGTATCTCAGCAGCATTGGCTCTCCCTGTCTCCCACCAACATGCAGATCCCCTCTTGGAAAGGAGCCATCTCTGTCTATCAGCTCAGTGAGGGAGGACATGGAGACCCCTCGCACAGCCCAGGCCATCATGGTGGTCCTGCTGCAGAGCTGCTGCAAAAGCTAATTGGCTCTTGCTTTCGTTTTCTCCGGGTCTTATCTCAGCCAACAGTAAATGCTTTGGTAAAGAGAGAGCGAGTGCATTTGTAAAGTAGCACAAAGGGCTCTCTGGGCTGCAGTGTAATCCAAAGAATAGATCCATAACAGATAACTCACGGGAGACAGAGTTGGCCAAAGCTTTAGGCAGAAGTGTGTGTGCCAGTAAAGTATAAAGAATATAGGTGGGGGAGTGAGTGCACTTTTACCTAATTCAACAAACTATCTTATCTGGTGCCAGGGGAAAGCAGTTCTTACGTAGCTACAGCTGCTACGTATCTTCATATATCTTCTGTGAGCAGCCAGCCACCCACAAGAGCTGGCTCCAAAAGCCCCACAGAACAGTTAGGGTGTAAGAAACACTTTGAAGCAATATATTAAAGCTTTTTTCTTCCTTGTGATTTAGGCAATGACCCAGTCATTTACTAAATAAATGGGGCACTGATTTCAAGGGAAGCATAAAACTGGCAGAAAATACTGAGACATGCCTGAGCTATTTCTGAGGTAACTGACATTGTGCATGGCAAATAACCAAATAACAGATTTGGTTTGTTTCCATGCTACAGTTGTATTTATTACAGATATTATATTTGTATTTACATATCTAATGTTGTTTGGCGTCACTGTCCAGACTCTGGGACCACATGCAGTGTAACGAAAGAGCCTGATTTGGTTATGAGGTGTATGCAAGCTTCCTGAGATATAACAAGAACACGGGTGAGGGTAGGGCACTGCTCAGGGCTTTAACCCCATGGTGAGACCATCACCTGCCCAGGACACCCGTGTGCTCAGTTTAAACAATGTTTGGTTGTATTTTTTTTTCCCTTATTTGTCCACTCGGTGGTGCTCAAACCACATCAACCCTTTTTTGGCATTTCCTCACCACTATGTGTCAGGCGGAGTGCGTCTGCGCTCTCCAGGGATGTTCGAGTCACCAATTAAAAAAACCTGCCTCTACAAATCAAATAGCCAGGAAACCTAACTAGCTCCCTGGGTTGTTTCTTCATACCCTGGTGCTTCATTTCCAATGGATTTGAGATAACTAACACTAAAGAGTTGTCATGCCTAATTACATAGGAATAGATTAAAAAACCCACAGTGTTGATTATCATTTAGTTAATTTGGGAGAAAAAGTGAATGGGGTAACAACACTAACAAAACTACTTTTGTTTACAAAGAGTTGACAGCAAAGAATTGATGCTGCTAGGCAGCTGTGAGAAAAACTGGTTTTTCTATTACGCAACTGACAAGAAAGATGAGTGAAGAAACCAAAGTTTCTGATTACACAGAATCACAGAATCAGCCAGGTTGGAAAAGACCTTTGAGATCATCAAGTCCAGCCTATTACCCAACAGCATTTAATCACTAAATCATGGCACTAAGTGCCTCATCCAGGCTTATTTTAAACACCTCCAGGGATGGTGACTCCACCACCTCCCTGGGCAGCACATTCCAATGGCCAATCACTCTTTCTGTGAAGAATTTCTTCCTAACATCCAGCCTAAACCTCCCCTGGTGCAGCTTGAAACTGTGTCCTCTCGTTCTGCTGCTGGTTGCATGGGAGAAGAGATCAACCCCCACCTGGCTACAACTTCGTTTCAGGTAGTTGTAGAAGGCAATAAGGTCTCCCCTGAGCCTCCTCTTCTCCAGGCTAAACAACCCCAGCTCCCTCAGCCTCTCCTCATGGGGCTTGTGCTCCAGACCCCTCACCAGCTTTGTTGCCCTTCTCTGGACATGTTTGAGAATTCAACATCTTTCTTAGACTGAGGGGCCCAGAACTGGACACAATATTCAAGGTGTGGCCTAACCAGTGCTGTGTACAGGGGTACAATGACCTCCCTGCTCCTGCTGGCCACACTATTCCTGATGCAGGCCAGGATGCCATTGGCTCTCTTGGCCACCTGGGCACACTGCTCGCTTATATTCAGCCTGCTGTCAACCAGTACCCCCAGGTCCCTTTCTGCCTGGCTGCTCTCCAGCCACTCCGACCCCAGCCTGTAGCACTGCATGGGGTTGTTGAGGCCAATGTGCAGAATCTGGAACTTGGACTTGTTAAATGCCATCCTGTTGGACTCTGCCCATCTGTCCAGCCTGTCAGGGTCCCTCTGCAGAGCCCTTCTACCCTCTAACAGATCAACACCTGCTTCAGTTTGGTGTCATCTGCAAACTTACTGATGACATCTGCATGGACTCAATCCCCTCATCCAGATCATCAATAAAGATATTGAAAAGGATGGGGCCCAACACTGATCCTTGGGGGACACTACTAGTGACTGGTTGCCAGCTGGATGTGGCACCATTCACCACCACTCTCTGGGCACAGTCCTCCAGCCAGTTCTTGACCCAGTGCAGAGTGCTCCTGTCCAAGCCATGGGCTGACAGCTTGGCCAGGAGTTTGCTATGGGGGATGGTGTCAAAGGCCTTGCTGAAGTCCAGGTAGACTTCATCCACAGCCTGCCCCACATCCACCAGGCAAGTCACCTGGTCACAAACGAAGATCAGGTTGGTCAGGCAGGACCTGCCCCTCCTAAATCCATGCTGGCTGGGCCTGATCCCTTGGCCATCCTGTAGGTTCTGTGTGATTGCACTCAAGATGGCCTGTTCCATAATCTTGCCTGGCAATGAGGTCAGACTGACAGGCCTGTAACTCCCTGGTTCCTCCTTCCGGCTCTTCTTGTGGATGGGCATCACATTGGCCAGCTTCCAGTCATCTGGGACCTCACCAGTGAGCCAGGACTGCTGATAAATGATGGAGAGTGGCTTGGCCAGCTCATCTGCTGGCTCTCTCAGCACCCTAGGATGGATCCCATCTGGTCTCATAGACTTGTGGGGATCCAAGTGGCTCAGCAGGTCTCTAACTGCATCCTCCTGGATTACAGGGGTACTGTGCTGCTCCCTGTTTCCATCTGCCAGCTCAGAAGGTCAGTTGTCTGGAAGACAACCTATCCTACTATTGAAAATTGAGGCAAAGAAGGCATTAAGTACCTCTGCCTTTTCCTCGTCTTTTGTTACTATATTCCCCTCCATGTCCGCTAAGGAGTGGAGGTTGTCCTTGCCTCTCCTTTTGCCATTAATATATTTATAAGAACATTTTGTATTGTCCTTCACAGCAGTGGCCAGTCTAAGTTCTAAATGGGCTTTTGCCTCTCTGATTTTCTCTGTTTTGGACTTTCCCTGGTGAATAGACTTCTGCTGGAAAATCAGGTTTTTACCACAGAAACACTCCTGCTCTGCAGCAGTGGTGTCTCTCTTCTCTGAGACCTTGGCTCCATGGGCCAGGGAGATCCAGCTTCAGTCCTTGAACTCTCACAGCCTTTTATCCCCAAAGATCATTCCCACAAAATTTGAGGGTAATCTTTTCACACTTCCTGCCCTTCTGGAAAGCTCATTCCCCAGAAATCAATCTGAAACATCACTGGTGATTCCACTGAAGCCTCTTTGGCAATAAATTCCATTGTCATGCTGCATGATAGATCATACTCTGGAAAACGCAGCCCTTGGTGGGAACAGTCAGATCATTTTGATTAGCTTGACTACTCCTCTTGTGAAATTTGGCACTATGCCACACTGTGTGTTGAAAGTTAAAAGTTTCTATGTGTCTGAACCTACTTGCAGACTGCTCAGCTTTCCAAAATCCTGACATGTGAAACATGTTGTTGTGCTCTTCAGCAGGGCCACCCTCCCCATGAGCAGCTGATTACTGTGTCCTCTCTTCCCATCTGGCCACCAAAACATCAATCACCTACTGCATTTTACTTGGACATACAGAATGAGAACAAGATGGTAGAACTGCTGCTAATGCAAGAGATGCAGCTACCATGACTGGTGATTTTCATGCTTAGAAGTGGAAGTAGGGACAGCAGTGCCCTGAGACACAGAGAGGAGAATCCCAGCCCAAGAGAAGACCCTCTTTGGGACAAATGCATGTGGCTACCCAACCTGGGCTTTCTGGGCTGTTGTTTTATGAGCTCAAGCCTGCCAAACAGACATCTACAGATATTTTTTAATGCTCTACTAGGAATATGTTATTGTAATAATTCACTATGTGTCATTATTCCAGTAAAACAGTGACACTTTCCTGACTGCCTGAAAAAAAAACAACCAACCAAACAAAAAAGACCTCAGAAAACCAAACCACCCCCAAAGCAGTGTATTTTAAAAGAAAATTAACTGACCCAGAAGGGAATGTTTCTGTTTCATTTCTCTGCAGTCCTAGCAAATCCTGCCTTTAGTGAAACAAAGAGAAAATGAACAGGAAAAAAAGACAATGGTGTTTGAAGATCTGCTGTGTTTACCCAGAATTTCCTGCTGCAGAATTTCTTGTACCTTCTGATGCTCATAGAAAAGGCTGCAGAGTGCCCCAGACAGACCACAGGACTGGCTCATGGGAAAAAACGTTGGGTTCCTGCCTTGGATACGCAAACCACAGGCTGGAAAGTCTGTAGATCTGGAGCAAACATCAACTCATCTATCTTTTTACTTCATCCACTGATTTCAGTTACATTATCCTCTTATGATGTTACAGAAATGTGAGATTAAAACCAGATTTGTTTTTTTTTTTTTGTTATCTGCTCTAATAGCCTTGGAACAGGCTTGGAAATTGCTGACTGGCAATTTAACACTCTCACCTCCTTAGCAATTAATAGAAAAAGGCATGTCAGGGTGGTGCATGCAACCCATTTTAAATGTCTGTTTCCAGATTTAATAATAAAAAAAAAAATCCTAAAAGTACCTTTTTCTTTTCATTTGACCATAAAGACTGACCAGCTAAGATAGGTAGGTAGATAGATAGATAGATAGATAGATAGATAGATAGATAGATAGATAGATAGGCATTCTACAGCTCTTCTACGTTTTACTAGATAATTCTCTCTTGCTAATTGCATCATTGTAACCTTTGTTTTCTCTTGCCTGACATTCAAATTCTGGTGTTTCCTATGAGTTTTGTTGGTCAGCAAATCTTTTTGTTTTCAGAGCTGCTCTATCATGTCTGCCTTCTATAGCTTTCCCTAGTGCCTGTCATAGTGTTACATTACAGAAGACAAGCAGGCACTGCATTGCAGAGGCTTGCCCTTTGTTTTACTATTTACTGAACAGAAGAAATTGGTTTCCAATGAATTTTGTAGTTTGTCTATAAAAAGCCATAGTTTTTCTTGCTGGGTCTGGGCACATATACTGTCATGTGGGAGGCCTGACCACCTGCAAACAACGTAGCTGACAACTTGTCAGCTGAAGAGTACTGGTGTGTAATAACTAAAGGGACAAAACAACGTTTGAAAAGCAGGATATTGTACAAATGTGCTCACTTTCTGTGTGCACAAGATTAGCATTGGTTAGAAAGGAATTGACTAGAGGGGCAAAGTGAGATTTGAAAGGACAGAAACAAAGGAATAGCACTCACTATGTATAGGTATTTCAATCTACAAAGCCTTGGCCAGTAAGTCTACATGCAGGATTGAGCAGATTCATATGTACATGCAGTGTTTCATTTCAATACAAATTAATTTTATATTACTCCATAGAAGCTAGCACAAGGGAAATCACAGTGGCTGAATGTGCTAAGCTCTGAAGGAAGCTACATCTTCTACAGTGACTGAGAAAATGCATCTTCAGAAGTAGTAACCTCATGAACTGCCTAGGCATGAATAGCATTATTGTTTCCAAGTAAGAAAAACAGGCCTGCAGAAAACAGAGAAACTCCTACAGCTCTGGGCCAATGCCAAACTGTTGTATACTCTTACAGAGGAAGACAACCTGCTTAATTTTGGATATGTTCTCACAGTAGCTTATTTTATGCTTATAACTGAGTGTCAAGTGAAGGAGACTGTTCTGGAGACCTACAGCACATGTTTAACAAAGCTCAGACACAAACCAGGTTCACAGTTAGACAACTGTTAAAAACTGTATTAGGAAGAGCCTTGAGATAGGAGAAAAGTTAACTTTCTCTGAAATAAAACCAAAGAAGTCATAAGGAAGTGGCAAAGTGCTAGTACCAAACCCCAAGACCTTGGTCTTTTATTCAGACCCTCACATTTGTGCTTCTCACTGGGCAAGTGGTGCTAGAAATGATGCTGTGTGCTTAAGGCTTCAGAACATTTGACACTGAGGCATGTGAACTCCTTCTGTGACAGCTCTTAGTTGGTAATTTAATCTCCACTATTATAATCCTGAAGAAAGCACAGAACCTTGGGTCTCAGAACTGGTGGTCTTGTCTCATTTAAACATGTGCCTTACTGTCAGAGCAGGATAAAATCCATCCCATATGTACTTGTGACATCAATGTTTTCTAAAATAACAAATTCTTAAAGCCTCTGAGGTTGGAGCTTCATTTTCCAGATGCAGTGCAAGCATATTTTACCAGGTTTTCTTCTTTTTTTTTTTTTTTTTTTTTTTTTTTTGGTGGAAAATACACTCCCATGGCTTTTATGTGTTACCAGTGGGGTGGTTTATTTTGTTTCTTTAATCACACATACTGGAATGACAGGAAAATCTTATGTTGTCCCATCTTGTCACATCCTTTGATCCCAGTGATCTTTTAGGACACTCATTTTCCAGCTGGAAATGGTCACTCTGCTGAAATTACTTAACACAGTAACAAAGGACCCTTTGCTCCTCTCAGGCAGCTGTATGCTTTGTCTTGGAAACACCATGGTTAATGAACTCAGCATCCAGCTCCTGCTCCCCAGGTCAACTGCTCTTGCCAACACTCTGAATTTCTGGCCCAAGAATGTTTCTATTTGGATGAAAACTATTTTCCCCAGAAAGCTCTGTTCATAAAATAAGGACTTGAGTGACCTTTTGGATTATCACAATTAGTAACGTTGTAAGATTATTGTATTAGATGCCCAGATGGCTTCCACTGCATAAGAAGATTATCTGCTATTGGGGATGGCTGGTACTGGCTGGTACTGGCTGGTACTGGGATATATGGATTTTAGGTCAGTGAAGCCACTGGTTGATGCTGATTTAAGCCCTGTCACTATGTTGTTTGTTTTGTCATTCTGAGGTAGTCCTTCTGAGTGTCCACACCATGAATAGAGCAATTTTCCTTCATACTCCACTATTAAAGAAAAAAATATTGAGTACTCAGCATGACAGCTAGTGCATGTTTTTTAGCCTGATTTTGGCCTCTCCTTTAGGCAATCATTTTTTCTATAAGAATGTACCTCTCTGTCCACTCTACCCCAATAACTTTTCAGCTGATTGATTTAACAGCAGATTTGTCAAAATTTGACAGCAAACTCCAACCCCTGGAAACTCAGCTTTCTAAACTTTTCAATGAACAGCTGTTTATAGTCACTCAATTAGCACTTGTTTCTTCCTTGCACTCCCCTCACCCCTCACCATTATGTGCACCCTTTGGGTACTGGTACATGAGTTAATTAGCAACTTGTAGCTGCTAGCCAAAAAATTACTAGCTTAGCCCCTTATCAAAGGCTCATCACCCTTCTTCCTGTTTTCACTGTTTTTCACTCTAATATCATAGAATCATAGACTCAGTCAGGGTTGGAAGGGACCACAAGGATCATCTAGTTCCAACCCCCCTGCCGTGGGCAGGGACACCTCACACTACATCAGGCTGGCCAGAGCCTCATCCAGCCTGGCCTTAAACACCTCCAGGGATGGGGCCTCAACCACCTCCCTGGACAACACCATTCCAGGCTCTCACCACTCTCATGGGGAAGAACTTCTTCCTCACTTCCAGCCTGAATCTCCCCACTTCCAGCTTTATTCCATTCCCCCTAGTCCTATCACTACCTGATAGCCTAAAAAGTCCCTCCCCAGCTTTCTTATAGGCCCCCTTCAGATACTGGAAGGCCACAAGAAGGTCACCTCAGAGCCTTCTCTTCTCCAGACTGAACAGCCCCAACTCTTTCAGTCTGTCCTCATTAGGAGAGGTGCTCCAGCCCTCTGATCATCCTGGTGGCCCTTTTCTGGACACGTTCCAGCATGTCCATATCCCTCTTGGAATAGGGCTCCAGAACTGGATGCAGTACTCCAGGTGGGGTCTCATCAGAGCAGAGTAGAGGGGGAGAATCACCTCCCTTGACCTGCTGGCTACACTTCTCTTGATGCAGCCCAGGATCTGGTTGGCTTTCTGGGCTGCAAGTGCACATTGACAGCTCATGTTGAGCTTCTTGTCCACCAGCACCTCCAAGTCCCTCCCCTCAGGGCTGCTTTCCAGCCAGTCACTGCCCAGCCTGTAGTTGTGCTTGGGATTGCCTCGACCGAGATGCAGGACCTTGCACTTGGTCTTGTTGAACCTCATGAGGTTGTCTTGTGCCCACCTCTCCAGCCTGTCAAGGTCCCTCTGGATGCCATCCCTTCCCTCCAGCATGTCTGCTGCACCACACAGCTTGGTCATCAGCAAACTTGCTGAGGGTGCACTCAATGCCACTGTCCATGCCACCGACAAAGATGTTGAACAAGACTGGTCCCAGGACTGATCCCTGAGGGACTCTGCTTGTCACTGGCCTCCACTGGGACATGGAGCCATTGACAGCCACTCTTTGGGTGCAGCCATCAAGCCAGTTCTTTATCCATCTCGTGGTCCACCCATCAAACCCATGTGTAACCAGTTTGGGGACCAGGATGTGGTGTGGGACAGTGTTGAAGGCTTTGCTCAGGTCCAGGTAAATGACATCAGTTGCTCTCCCCTCATCTATTAATGTTGTGACTTTGTTATATATGCTCATAATTTAACACAAAGTCTAAAACTTTCTCAGTAATACACATTAAGATTACTTTTCATTTATTCACTCCTGCCAAAACCCCAAATTTTTGGTACAACCGTGATTCCTCTTATTTCTCAAACTATGCTGACGAAACATGGTACTGTGCAGCAGGATGCAAAAGGAAAAGCCCAGCTTCTCTCAGGCTGAAGTTTTACTACCATTTGGCAGCAGGATTAACCTAAGCTGCCTGTTCCTGCCACTGAATCCCATGTCTGCTACAAAAGTTTGTGCCATCATTATTCAAGTAGGCTTGTTCAGTTTGCACACAGGGTTGGGGATTTTTTGTTTTGTTTTTGCTGTAAAACACAGATCAGTTCCTCATTAGCTGCATTGGGAACTCAGGCACATAGCTCAGACTTCTGGTTTTGCTTTTGGAATTAAGGCCTTAATTTGCATGTGGCAACGTAAGACTTACCCTTCTTTTTGCACATGGGGTTTTGGAAGTTAGTGAATTCCCATGTGCTTATGTGCCATTTGAAACTGTGATGCAGGAGATTCTCCACATCTTGCAAGACTCAACCTGAAATAATGTGCTCAGCTCTGGGGCCTACATCATAGGATGGACATGGACTTCATTGAGCAGGTCCAGGACAGGGCCATGAAGATCAGGAACAAGGAGCATCTCCCCTATGAAGGAAAGCTGAGAGACTTGGGGTTGTTTAGCCTAGAAAGGAGAAGGCTCTATGGCAACGTGGTAACAGCCTTCCAACACTTAAATGGAACCTACAGGAAAGATGGGGAGGGACTCCTTATGAAGGAATGTAGTAATAGAACTGGGGGGTAAGAGTTTCAAACTGAAAGAGAGTAGATTTAGATTAGACGTTAGGAAGAAGTTCTTCACTGTGAGGCTGTGAGACACTGGCACACATTGCCCAAAGAAGCTGTGGATGCCCCCTTCTGAAGTGTTCAAGGCCAGGTTGGGTGAGGCTTTGAGCCACCTGATCTAGTGAAAGGTTTCCCTACCTATGGAAGGGAGGATGGAATGTGATGATATTTAAGGCCCTTTCCAACCCAAACCATTCTATGGTTTTATGTAAATACCCCAGGAAACTTCACCTTGTATCTGTAATCTCTGAATGGGTGGTAGCTGGCCTTTTAAATGGAACACTTCCTCGAGGCAATGACCCATTTCCTAGGTTGTGTGATGTAATTACATTTAGCATGATTCACAAACTACTTTTATCTTCCTGAACCTCATCTTAGTATTGACATAAAAAATTCCTCACGAATGTGAATAGCAAGAGCTAGTTCAACTAAAGCAAATTAAACACCTCAGAAATGATCTAACATCTGCAGAGATAATGAGGAATAAACAAGGGCAATATCCAGATAAATTTTCTTACTATGACAGCAGGAAGTAACCTGCTGTTTAGAAAGACAACTCCTTCGGAAGAACTATGAATGTGGAACTCTCAAATTACACAGTCAGATGCAGCTTAATGGCAGACTTGATTTCCTTGATATACAGGTGGTCCTCTTCCCAAGTAAGTGTGACTTCTTTTAGTCCACTCATCTTTGTTTCAGCATTCTTCAAGTTCCTATCTTCTGATGAATATAATGTTTATTATACTATGAGGAGAACAAAATCACCTTCATAAAAGCAGAGTTTAAAACTTTGAAAACTGAGCAGATTCTCAAATCTAAAAAGGGACCTGAACTCAGTATTTATCAAGATCTTCCTAAACTCCCACCAACTCTTTTTTTTTATGCTCCAAGTAAATAACAATGAGAGAGAGTTTCTTATTGATTTAAAACCCTCAACTTATTTAGCATGGCTTTGATATGTTCTTGAGACTATTTATGGCTTATGGGAGAATTTATCTGAGCACTACACGCCAGAAAACAAAATCTACGACTGATTCAGGTAAACTTTAACATTTGTACTTGTGATCCTTTGTGTAGGAGGATGTGAAAAAAATGGTCTGGGTGCAAAGGGGATGGAAATTTTTCAGATTGTGAATGTACTGACCTTTAGTAAGGGAGCAAAAAGATGTACACTGTTTTTTTCTTTTTTTTTTTTTCCTTGAACATTTCAGGTTATTACAATGACTTATCAATGCTCTTAATGTCTAGGTGTATTTGTCCCTTGTGAGATTCCTCTTTCCCTCCTTTCTTTTTCCTATATGCCCAGATGCAATTTAAAAAAAAAAAGATAATAGTTATTCCTGGTCTAGATGTAGATGCCCTGTTGATGTGTTTAGTCAAAACAAAGTGGGCAGTTTACATCCACCTAAAATATCAAAATGTAGTTTGTCTGATCTCACGCTTACAGGCTGTCAGAACTCCTGTGCTCTTGGAACTTGGCTTCATTTGTAAATTAGATAGTGCAACTTTACTTACAGTTAATATTTTGTCTTGAGTTGGCATTTCCTAAGTTTTCCTTACTGTCCATTTTTTTTCTTATTTCTCTCATTATTATCACACAGAATACAGAATGTTAAGGGTTGGGAGGAACCTCGAAAAATCATCTAGTCCAACCCTCCTGCCAAAGCAGGATCACCTAGAGTAGGTCACACAGGAACACGTCCAGATGGGTTTCGAGTGTTTCCGTATAAGGAGACTCCACAATCTCTCTGGGCAGCCTGTTCCAGTGATCTGCCACGCTCACAGTGAAAAAGTTTTCCTCTTATGTCCTGAAGGAGTTGATAAGCCACATCATCCAAACAAAATTCAGTCAGTAGTTTTTTATGGTCTACTAATTGCCATCTTAGATCAGGTTAGCAGAAAAAACCTGGAAAGGGGCTTGATGTTTGCAACGAAGCTAATGCTCCAAAGTTCAAAACAAGCAGATAATGTTCCATGGAGGCATTTGATGCCTTTGGGAAACTGAAAAATGTGGGCACTAGTAAGTGACAACCTTTTATTTTTTAATTCAAGTTTTACAAGTGGATTTAGATTTGTGGGTACAGGAGTATCTTTCTGTCTCTCAGATCACTAGCTGAGTTGCTTTGTCTCCAGTGAAGCTTTGTGAGGCCTTGGAGAAACGCCTTGTTTCTCACTCCTAAAAGCAGCTCGGAATTAAGATAGTTTCTATTATTTCCATAGATCAACAGCAAGGCAGACTATAGATACAGTTAAGTAACATATATAATGTTTTAGAGAGCACTTTTTCTTAACCTAACTGAATGTTTGTCCTTAAGACCAAAAAAAAAATCTATGGTTTATGTTCTTGGCTAGGATTAGAGACAGGATTAGAGACCAGAGCAGTTCTACTGAAACTGCAGATCATGTTGTATCTTACCCTTAGTAGCACTGACATGAAGAATTTGCTACTTTAAGCTGGTTGTGTCTCTGGAAAACTTCTAGATAAAAATCATGGTCAATATTTGTGCATGGTTAAGGTTGCGTACATGTAATTGGTAAAGTTGAAATCTTAGCAATATATTATGGCAGTCATCTATAGTGGTGAGACTAGGCAACAGTATTTTTTCTGTAATTTATGGGAGAGAAGAGCAGTAGCAATGGAAAAGTGAGTAGCAGTGCCTTTTCTTCCTCTCTCCCCTTCATAGATGCTTAGAGATGCGTTACAGAGGCATTATTAAAGCCAGATGTTGTAAGACTGTGGAAGACAGTAAACTGGAGAAGGCACCAGAGAAGGATGACAGCATAGGAAAACAGACATTCATCAGACATCTCAGGGAAGAATTCTGGACAAGTGGTTGCATCAGGTACTTCAAAGACTGTTTGTGCTGCTTGATGTTGGCATAGATAATGCACGCATGCTGCAGGGTCATTACATTCCACCTCTAGAAATTTGCTGTGTCATCTCTGGTGTTTCAGTCAACATTGCCATTCTGTTTACTTTCATAAACATTGGTAATGTGGCAGTGACATTTTATTAGCACGCTGACTTCTGTGATTAGATGGGACTTATCGAGAAATCAGTTTCCTTTGGGGAAGGACAGCCTTATCTGAATGCAGCCTTCTTCCCTTTCTCTCCAGAGCCAAGTCTGCAAAGTAGAGTGCCATGTTTCAGTTTATTGATCCTGGGTTTTAGATCAAGATTTTGATCTTGGAAGCTTGCTACAGCAGCTGAAAGGGTTGGAATAAAGATCAGTCCCACCGTGATGTGTCATAGACTGAGAACCAAGGCCAAGGCCTTCGTTCAGCCTCTGTGTGGGGAGAGTTACCTCAGTCCCAGATTGAAGCCTGACTCAGTATGCAGATGATAATGTGCTGTTCCTGTTCAGTATCTTTATTGATGATCTGGACAAGGGGATTGAGTTCATCCTCAGTAAACCCCGTGACAGAACGAGAGAGGACAGTCTCAAGCTGTGCCAGAAGAGGTTTAGGCTGGATGTTAAGAAGAAATTCTTCACAGAGTGATTGGCCATTGGAATGTGCTGCCCAGGGAGGTGGTGGAGTCACCAGTCACCATCCCTGAAAGTGTTTAAAAGATTGGATGAGGCACTTAGTGCCATGGTTTAGTTGATTAGATGGTGTTGGGTGATAGGTTGGACTTGATCTCAAAGGTCTTTTCCAACCTGGTTAATTCTTTGATTCTGTTCCTCAGGAATTTCAGTCCTAAGACTAAATCATTAGCTATGGTTTTAATTCATGTCTGTTAGGGAAAGAACTACCCATTGCTCCAAGTAGGTGAGGCAAACTCCCTATCTCTTCATCTGAAAAGCAAAGAGATTGCTGGGAATGGGGAACTGGGGGAACTGTTGCTATGCTCAAACAAACAAAGCAAGCAGAAACAGCTCAGGGAAGCTTCACCTTTTTCTGCTATTATAAGCATTTTAGCTTGCCTTTTTTTTTTTTTTTTTTTGTTTCTACCCCTCCCTTCCTCGTTGTGACAAGAGGCTTGTCAAAGAGAAAGGAAGATCCTGAAACTGTTTGCCTTGAGGCCTGGGAGGGGAGGAAAGAGCAGTTTATGTTGCTAGATTAGTACAGAGGGGCAAAGGGCACATACATGACTAGGGGTGGAGTGGTACAAGGGAGGGAACAATGCAGGCTGCAGAGTTAAGGAGGAACACTGGATTAATTAGCCTTGGGAAAATATATGGTAAAAAGCCAAGAATCTGTTACAACAGATTAAAAGTAACTAATCCACCAGAAGGGGCAAATGGAGGAACCTAGAAACTACAAGCCTTTCAGCCTGACCTCAGTGCCCGGCAGGATCATGGAGCAGACCGTCTTGAGGGCAATCACAGCACACCTGCAGGATGACCAAGGGATCAGACCTAGCCAACACGGATTTAGGACGGGCAGTTCCTGCCTGACCAACATGATGATCTTCTATGACCTGGTGGATGTGGGGCAGGCTGTGGATGAAGTCTACCTGGACTTCAGCAAGGCCTTTGACACTGCCCCAATAGCAAACTCCTGGCCAAGCTGTCAGCCCATGTCTTGGACAGGACCACTTTGCACTGGGTTAAAAACTGGCTGGAGGACTGTGCCCAGAGAGTGGTGGTGAATGGTGCCACATGCAGTGGGAGGCCAGTCACTAGTAGTGTCCCCCAGGGATCAGTGTTGGGCCCCATCCTGTTTAATATCTTTACTGATGATCTGGATGAGGGGATAGAGTCCACCATTAGTAAGTTTGCAAATTACACCAAACTGGGAACAGGTGTTGATCTGTTAGAGGGTAGGAGGGCTCTCCAGAGGAACCTTGACAGGCTGGACAGATGGGCAGAGTCCAACAGGATGGCATTTAACAAGTCCAAGTGCTGGGTCCTGCACATTGGCCAGCTGGGGACAGAGTTGCCCCAATATTCAACACTGGTTAGGCCACACCTTGAGTACTGTGTCCAGATCTGCGCTCCTCAATTTAAGAAGGACATGTGAGATTCTTGAACGTGTCCAGAGAAGAGCAACGAGGCTGGTGAGAGGTCTGGAGCACAAGCCCTATGAGGAAAGGTTGAGGGACCTGGGGTTGTTCAGCCTGGAGGAGGCTCAGGGGATACCTTACTGCTGTCTTCAACTACCTAAAAGGAGGTTGTAGACAGGTGGGGGTTGGTCTCTTCTCCCAAGCAACTGGTGGCAGAACAAGAGGATGCAGTCTTAAGCTGCGTCAGGGGAAGTTTAGGCTTGAGGTGAGGAGAAAGTCCTTCACAGAAAGAGTAACTGGCCATTGGAATGGGCTGCCCAGGGAGGTGGTGGAGTTACCGTCCCTGGAGGTGTTCAAAACAAGACTGGATGTGGCACTTGGTGCCATGGTTTAGTTGTCAGGAGGTATTAGGTAATAAGTTGGACTTGATGATCTCTGAGGTCTTTTCCAACCTGGTTGATTCTGTGATTCCGTCATTCTTTTGGTGAGACCTGCTTGAAGTCCTCAAACGGGGAGAATCTAAAAAGAAAATCTTTAAGCAGTTGAAATTAAAGCCAAACACACACATACAGAGCTTAGTTCCTTATGCAACATTAAACAGTTCCTTGTCCCCAATAAAAGTCTAAATCCCACACCTCATCACTCCTCAGATATGGTATTTGGAGAGCTGCCTCAATTTTTGAACCCACAGACTTAGGTCTATTGTCACATCAGCAGCTTTTAAAAAATGACACATTAATGATCTGATAACAATTTAAAACTTTTAAAATGATTTTTTTCTGTGCAATTGCTGAAATAGTGAAGGTTTCTGTGTCTGTAATTATGCAAAGCTAAATGGTATTACAATAGTAGCTACACCTTATTTGCTATCATTGCAGCTAGATGCTTGAAATTTGATGCAGTGTTGCTATATAGAGTAAGCGTCATCAAATATGACAGGAAACTTTGACAGTTTTAGAAAAGATATGAATAAGTCTCTTGCAAATTCATCTTACTGGAACTGTTACAGAAAATTACCCACCACTGTCATAATGCTGTCAGGTTACGCTTCCTTTATTTTTACTCATTTCCCAGTTGTGTCAAGACCCTGCTACCACTCAGTCATCACAAAATGGGTTTTTTTAAAATCTTCTACCTGCTGTTTCTTTATAGGAAATATCAGATCATGACCATGCTGGGAGATTCTGAGCTTCAGTCACTGCTCTCGTACCTCTTGTGGCAGTTTTTCAAATTTCTATATGCAGAAATACTGTCATAAACCCCCTTCAGTGGAAATTTATACTCGTCTTCCTCCCGTTCTTCCCCCGTGACTTTTAATGATTAAGTCTTTCGTCGGCCACGTTGTTTCCCTTTTTGCAGTCTGCAGAGCTGCCTATATTAGGAAACGTGGCTAAGCAATTGTGTTTTACCGCGGTGTCAACGACAAAAGGTAAAGCAAACGACAAAAGTCCCATCCTCACCACCCCCTCAAGGCAGCACAACTATGAGCCGGTTATGTTTGTAGCCGATTGCAGTGCTAGTGAGACCGAGGCATTTGAAAAGCCAGTCTCTAGAATAGCCGCGCTTCGTTCCGCCTGCTCTAGGACGAGGTCCCGTAGCCAAGGCCGTAGCCAAGGCCATGGGCCTGGGCCGCTGCCCCTTGGGCCGCCCCTTCCCAGCGGTGGGAAGTACGGGCCGCCCGCCAGCCCCGAATGGCGCCGCTCCCGCGAGGCTGGAAATCCCCACCCTGGCCCAGGCCGGGCAGCCGCGGCGGGTTTCCCCGGCTGAGAGGAAAGTACCTAACGCCCCTGCTGACGGCGCTGGGGCCTCTTTCTCTCTCTCAGAACGAGCAAGAGACCGGCGAGGCCGAATTGAGAAGCCGGTTGGCCGGAGGCCCCCGAGACCGAGAAGTCCAAAGAAACCCATCTCTTCTGCAGGCAGCCACAACACCACCCTTCGCGGCCGCCCGCTTCCCTGTACCAGCAACGGGGAGGGAAAGAGGGTAAGCTCCGCCCATCCCGTCACACCGCGCATGCCCTCGACGGCCGCCGGGGTTTTCCCGGTGCTGTGCGTCTTCTCGGGGATAGCTGGGGAGGGGTGGTGCCGACCGGAGGCACCTCTCCTCCCGCGCCCCCTTGCCAGGCACCGTATATAGGCAGGGGCGCGCATCAAGTCTGCCTGCTGCCGGGGGCTCGGCTGGAGGCCGTGAGTCCGTGGGGAGGGAGGGAGCGTGCGGGTGGGGCTGGGCCGCGACCCCGCTGGGAGGACGCTCCTGCCTGCGCCACGTCAGGTTTGTGCGCCTGGTTGAGGGGGAGGCGGGTGGGGGCGCCTGTCAGCGACCGTGGGGCGCCGGCTAGCGGCTGCTGGGCTCCACCCGCGGCAGAGGAGCGCTCGGGCGGGTAGAGAGGATTGTTGTGCCCCAGGCCGTGGTGTCAGGCGCTAGAGGGAAGGGAGAGTGGTGGCCCCGCAGGGTGGCTTCTCAGGGCCTTGCTGATGACCTGGGACGGTTGCTAACAACCTGCAGGTGCGGCGGTAGCGTGGGGGTGGAGGGGTGGCGAGGAATATTGAATTGAATGTTGAGGTGGCTGTACCTTAAATATCACTAATCGGGACTTAAATAATACGTTAGTGTTGCTCCAGGATAAGGGAAGTAAAAAGGCCATGACACAAAGGAGTGGGGTGACTCCGATAATTAAGGGTACTCAGGGCTATAGTGAAGGATAATACTAGAAGAGAGTTCGGCAGGAAGTGACTCGGATTTAAATGATCCTAAATATTTTAGGATTATCAAGGTCTCAGTTTACTGTCAGGTATCTGACTTTCTCCAGTGTGGAAACTGGCTTAATTTCTTGGACTAGAATCATTCATGTATGCTGATAGCTTAGTCACACCATCTGTGTTAAAGGAGTGGATTCATATAATGCATTTGCAAGTCGTATCATCAGTGATTAGGAAGCTAGCACTAGTAATACTACAACCATATCAAGAACCATTCTACTAAGAACTACTGAGATGAATAGAAAATGCTCTATTGTTTTCCAGTAGGTGATTTTTCTAGGGCTGCGTCATCATGACAAGTATAGTCTGTTTCCTGGAAGAACTTTTTAGGAACTGATACTGTAAAATAGACTGCTATATACAAACAAATATAAAAATGGTGCATTTTAAAACTTTTGAATTTTGTCATTGTGCCTGTGTGAAGTTTTTGGTGAAGCTCAGTTTTGCTGATGTTATAGAATCATCACAGAATGGTTTGGGTTGGAAGGGACCTTCAAGATCATCTAGTTGCAACCACCCTGCCATGAACAAGGAAATCTTCCATTGGACTAGGTTACTCAAAGCCCCATCCAACCTGACCTGACCTTCAGAGTCAGTGTGATAAAACTGGATCTTCATTGTTTGAGAAACAGGAGGCTTAAAGCAATTTAAATGAAAGCAACTTCTTTAGTACAAGATCTTAACCTTTAGTTATACAGCTTGTCATCAAGCAGCACAATTCTGTCAAAACATCTGTCATAAAAGTTCTGCTTGTGGATTAAACAGTTTTGCATATGTGTCAGGTACAGGGAAACTTAAGCCTGTAAAATCCTGTCTATGTGACAGTATGTAAAGTTGACTCCCTGAAACTTTCAAGCTAACATTACAAAAAAGCTTACAGTGAGATTTTGCTGTTTCAATTTTCGTAGGTTCTGTTTCTATAGACATTAGATGCACCTGGCTATGTATATTTTGAAACACTCCTCTTTTTCTTCCTTACAGGTTTTGTTCCACCTGAAAGAATTAAATGATTGAAACTATAAATACTTACAGTTTCTTCTTGCAAGCAGTCAGTATCAGTATGGAGGCGTAGGCATCTTAGAAGGGACTTTAGTCTGAAATCTGGGAGGTAGTTCTGTGCACAAGTAAAGAAACTAAGGCTTCAAAGTATTTATTTTTTTTTTTTAATCCAAGGATTCTGTTTGCTTCTCTATGCCATAAACATGGCATACAGAAAAAAATTAATGCAACAGTGTAAAGCATTAGAATGTCCTGACATAAGGCAATTTGTTTATGTTAAATTTAATAACTCTATACTTGTAACTAAGGCACCAGGCTAAAACTGAAATGTTCTATTCAGTTCATGCTGACACTGCTGAAGGCAGAAAAGCCTGGGGCTATTCCAGACTTGTTAACTAAGACAAGTCACCCTTGTCAGAGACAGTGTATAGGATTTGTTTATCTCATAGCTGAATATTTGATATATGTGAAATTGAGTATAAACTAACTTCTTTAGCCTTAACAACAATTACAACAGTATGCAGAGTTGAGATTGTTTTTTTTTTTTTTTTGAAATCTACTAGTAGCAAATATACCAGATCAGTTCAGTAGTGGCCTTGGGGGCTTTTTTTTTTCCCCCTTATACATAGAGAGCTTGGTAAGCCATTATTTTCAGCCTCCTAAAGAGTGTTACAGCTAAAATCTTTACATGTGTGTAAGCTGCATATGTATAAGATGTCTAGGGTCAAATAGTTCGTAACTCACTTAACATATGTTCTGGTTAAAAAGTACGTCATTTTAGTTGGCCCCTGTTTTAGTTTCTTTATTAATTGATAAGCCCATTTGAGGTTTTCTGCTGGATCCCACCTCCACTAGCCTGACTAACTGACAGAGCTCTCCCAGATACGCAGTAGAAGGAAAGCACATGATGCTTATACCATTCAAGGGAAAGTCCTTTTTGCCATTAATCCTGAGGCTAATTTTGTTCACATACACATTCAAAGTTGCACATTAAAGTATTTCATTTTCAGGTTCTTACTTTTGTGCAGGCAGGGGTTATTGCAAATTGCACACAACTACCTCCCAGAGGAAGACTTGTCCTGTTGTTCATAATGGACTGTTTTTGGAAGATAATGGAGAATAGCCCTTTCTTGGCTAGCGTAATGAAGCAGAATGCTTTTAGCTGTGAACTGAAGTACGACTTGTCCTGTGAACTCTACAGAATGTCAACGTTTTCTACTTTCCCCCGCAACGTGCCGGTATCAGAACGGAGTCTTGCCCGTGCTGGATTTTATTACACTGGTGTGCAAGATAAAGTTAAGTGCTTCATTTGTGGCTTAACATTGGACAACTGGCAACCAGGAGATAATGCTATGGAAAAACATAAACAGCTGTACCCTAGCTGCAGTTTTGTTCAAAGCATGCTTTCAATTAACAACCTTGGACTGTCCTCTCGTTCTGTCTGTTCACCTCTGGTTGCAAACAATCTCTCTCCATCTCTACATTCCAGAACACTTTCTCCAAGTTTAGAACAAGTTGAATATTTCAGTGGCTCTTTTTCAAGTTTTCCTCAAGACCCAATAACTACCAGAGCAGCTGAAGACCTTTCATTCTTGAGACCTAAACTTCACAATCCGTCTATGAGTACAGAAGATGATAGACTACGGACTTTTCATTCATGGCCACTGACATTTCTCTCACCCACTGATCTGGCAAAGGCTGGACTTTATTATCTGGGGACAGCAGATAGAGTTGCTTGCTTCACCTGTGGTGGTCAGCTGAGTAACTGGGAACCAAAAGATAATGCTGTGTCAGAGCATCGTCGACACTTTCCTAACTGCCCTTTTGTGGAAAATCTTGCCCGAGACCAGCCAAGTTTCAATGTTTCAAATGTGAGCATGCAAACCCATGAAGCACGTGTTAAAACATTCATAAATTGGCCAACCAGAATTCCAGTTCAGCCTGAACAGCTTGCAGATGCTGGCTTTTACTATGTAGGTAAGACAAACTAACGTCTTCAATTTTATTCATATGGCTGTGTCAGCATTTACTTTAAATTGAGTGAATATTTGCTAGATGTTTAGTCTTGTGGTGTTTTGTTTTTTTAAAGGCCGCAACGATGATGTCAAGTGTTTTTGCTGTGATGGTGGGTTAAGGTGCTGGGAATCTGGAGATGATCCGTGGATTGAGCATGCAAAGTGGTTTCCAAGGTAACTTGTGAAATCTTTATCATAGTTTGTTTACATCCTCAAATAGTTTTGATTTTTGGAAAGTGTATACTGCACTTAGTTTTAACTTCACCATATGCTGTAGAAATTCACTCTTTCATTTGGATGTATGTCATGTACCTCTGTTTGAAAGCTCTGCAGTGCTAAGGTGACCTTAATTAAAACGTCTTCCTTAAGTGTTTTCCAATTGATTATTAAAAGCCATGTGCATCCTCAAATCTCTTTTAGCAAGTGAGGCTGCACTGTTAATGAGCATGCTTTTCTAGGAGTAGCAGTCACGAAGTGGACTGAGGAGAGCAAAAACTGCTGAGAAATGAAGGAACATTTAACTCCCTTGGTCTAGTTCTGTGTCCATGCTGAATGCTCTTGAACCAGTCTTTCAGCTTATGCAGTTTAATATCTTAGGTGTGGAAAGACTTGTGAAGAAGGTTTCAGCAGCTGTTTAATGTGCCTCTTTTGGAGAAATGACAGAAGTAACTTTTAAATGTTCCCTGTAATTAAATGGCAGTTGCATACCTAATTGCGACCTGTGCCTGTCTAAATTGCCACCTACATTAATAACAAAAATACCTGCACTTAATTTCAGGAAAGCTCATAATGATTCTTCACATTGTAGATCTCTATTTAATTAGCCTTTCATGGGCAGTTTACCAGCTACTGTGGGACTGCATGATGTACACAGTTAAATGACACCTTTGTTTTCTTCTGTTACACCTGTCAGAAAATGTACTCATAAGTCCATTAATGGACTAAATATTAGCAAAGAGATCTAGCCTTGATAGTGGTAATAAATGTTGTTAACTTCTGCATGATTTGAATAGGAGACAAGAATGGTTACGTGTGAGATAGAAGCAGTGTGTCACTGTACTTTGTAGTGATGCTGACATGGTATCATTTCTCATGACATGCCATTTTGAGTAGAAGCCTACTGACTGCTGAACATCATGGAAGAGCTTTGTAAAAGTGTCACCAGGCACTAGGCTACATCAAGCTTCCAATTAAGAGAACTCTTTCCTTTCTGAAAGAAATGTGTATTTTATTGTAACTATTTCATTCTTCTGTTGTTTTGTTTGCTTGCTTGGTTTTCCTTTGGCAAGTAGAAAGTATAGTTTAGTACATTTTATCAATGTTTCAGGTGTGAGTATCTGCTTCATGTGAAAGGAGGAGAGTTTGTAAGTCAAGTTCAGGCCAGGTTCCCCCATCTTCTTGAACAGGTAAACTTTACTGCTTTGTTTTTCCCTTGTTAAAGAGTGCTGTGCTTTTTGGGAGTCTGGTCCGTCCTTCTGCCTAGACTTCTACTAGGTTTCTGACACAACAAATGCTCTTTATGAGGACAAAAATTAAATGCTGAGCCATGGATAATGTACTTAGACTAGTAGAGTTTAACCCATACAGATTACTTACAGAAAGTAAGTGAGCTCCTTCCTGTCAGGAAAGGGAAATTCTGAATATTATGTATCAGTCAGTAATGCAGATCAGTAATGGTTATTTCAGAAATCAGTCATGGGCAGCTTGAATTACTTCTATCCATAACTCATTCTGAGATGAGTAAACCAAACTTCTCTTCATGGAAATGCTCAGCACTAACTCTGTATTGGTTATATATATTGGGCTGCACTTGCAGCCCAGAAAGCCAACCAGATCCTGGGCTGCATCAGGAGAAGTGTGGCCAGCAGGTCAAGGGAGGTGATTCTCCCCCTCTACTCAGCTCTGGTGAGACCCCACCTGGAGTACTGCATCCAGTTCTGGAGCCCTATTCCAAGAGGGATATGGACATGCTGGAACGTGTCCAGAGACGGGCCACCAGGATGATCAGAGGGCTGGAGCACCTCTCCTATGAGGACAGACTGAAAGAGTTGGGGCTGTTCAGTCTGGAGAAGAGAAGGCTCCGAGGTGACCTTCTTGTGGCTTTTCAATATCTGAAGGGGGCCTACAAGAAAGCTGGGGAGGGACTTTTTAGGCTATCAGGTAGTGATAGGACTAGGGGGAATGGAATAAAGCTGGAAGTGAGGAGATTCAGGCTGGAAGTGAGGAAGAAGTTCTTCCCCATGAGAGTGGTGAGACCCTGGAATGGGTTGTCCAGGGGGTTGGTTGAGGCCCCATCCCTGGAGGTGTTTAAGGCCAGGCTGGATGAGGCTCTGGCCAGCCTGATTTAGTGTGAGGTGTCCCTGCCCAATGGCAGGGGGGTTGGAACTAGATGATCCTTGTGGTCCCTTCCAACCCTGACTGATTCTATGATTCTATATAGCTATGCAAATGTGCAGACCTGCATAACCACAACTTAATGGGTACCATTCAGATAAAAAGGTTATTGTGGTTGTTGAGGAGAGAATGTATTAAAAAGGTATGAAGGGGGAAAAGCAGTGCTTTGATAATAATGTAGTTCTGTTGTGTTCCACAGCTCTTGTCAACCTCTGATACATCTGTAGATGAAAATATTGATCCCCCAAGTACGTATGTTAAAGCATGTTTTTAAATTTATTCAGCATTTTTCAAACTTTGTGATTGGAGGTCCAAAGCTGACTTGCTTAACAGGTCTCAGATTTTCTTGGAAACAGTAATGTAAGATTTTTCTAACTAATGATAAAAGTTGGGCAGCTTTGACATTTTATGGACAGAATACAAGGAATTTATGAGATCTTGTCTTTTATTTTCCATATTTTCATACTAGCATATTGAAATTTTTGGGTTTGAATGCTTGGCATCTGCTTCATTTGTGGCTTTCGTTTCATGGCTTGTTTAAAGAAAAGTCAATGACCTATGACACTGAACTCAGTGGCAGAGTTGCTAGAGGGTGTCATGACTACAAAGTTACACAATTCCATTTTTAGGCACATAGCTGCGTAAATGTTCTTTGAGCAGTAGTGGTCAAGGAGAGGGTAGGAAAAGCTGATAAAGTGAAGTCTTTCTCAGCTGGACTATTCCCAAGGTGGAAATAAACTCCCCCCAGAGAGTGAGTGGGTTTTGCTGTCATAGTCCCTGCTGATTACGAACAATGTGTCAGAATACCATGTGTCTGATGCTTAACAAGTTGAATGTTAAATGAATGGAAAATACTGAGCAAGAGCTAGAATAGAGCAATTGTTTGTACTATAAACTCTGAATTTTGGTTTTCCCTAGCAGACATTTTTCAGGCAGAAGTTAGAAATGACTAAATAAAAAGTTAAAAAAAATTGCTGTTAAGACAATGGATTTTTTTCTTTTTGTGGTTTCTCTGGATTGTCTTAGATTTTAGTGAAGGCCTTTATGGATTGAAGTTTATCATGGATTCAATCCAGTTGAATCCAAGTAACTGGCTTCAATTTTTTTAAAGCTAACTACTTTAAATAAGTATTTATTTAACCATTGAAAATTTTAATGCTAGGTATTCATGTATATGTGCATGTGTGTAGGTAGTGTGAATGTGTCCATCTTACGGGTTGTGTAGGTATTTTCTTATTATATATGGTGATTTTTCTCTTTGATTAGTTATTCATTTTGAACCTGGAGAGAGTCGTTCAGAAGATGCAATCATGATGAACACACCTGTGGTTAAAGCTGCCTTGGAAATGGGATTCAGTAGAAGGCTAATAAAGCAAACAGTGCAGAGTAAAATCTTGACCACTGGAGAAAACTACAAGACTGTGAATGATCTTGTATCTGATCTGCTCACAGCTGAAGATGAGAAGAGGGAAGAGGAGAAAGAAAGACAGTTTGAGGAAGTGGCATCAGGTATGCATGAGGCATGAATAAAAGTGAAAGCAGAAGTGTTATATTATGCATAGTTTTAATCATTATTCACTAAATGATCTGGTTTAATTCTGCTTCTGTCAAAGCATTGACAAAGGGTCTGTATGGAACTACCAGTCTGGGAACTGTTTAATTCCTTTTCAGGAGGCTTGTTTGTACAGGTGCCAAGGGTTCAGAATTGCCTGATTCTCTCCACAGGAACAAAACCATATTTTAATTTGTGTGCCTTTATATTTCTGTTAATAAAATTAATGGAACCCAAATATATCACTTGGCACATTCTACTTTTTTTTTTTTTTTAAATATTTAAATCAGTGAGCCACCATGTCCACCTCCAAGAAGAGGCCATAAACTTTTGCAAGTTTAGGTTCTATAAGATGGCCAGAGGTTTGTGTTTCTGTGTCTGACTCAGCCATGTAGATCAGCTATTTAACAGTGTTTATTTGATGTCTTTTAACATTTCCTGTTTTAATACCATGTGAGTTTTGAAGCCTAAAAAAACCCTACTATTTTTGAGATTGTGAAGCAGTAATGAAGCTTCTCAATTATAAGTTGAATTAAGACTGCTTTTTTTCTACTTGTGTGTTCTATCAAAAAAGCATCTTTATACAAATTATTTTTTTGTTGTTGCTTGTCAAAGATTATTTAAAAAAAAAAAAAGTAAATTCCTAAGTCTGGTTGTACTGTACTTCTGATTTTCCTGTACATAATTCTGTTGGACACCTCTTTGAAAAGCTTGATTCACGTCTCAGACCCGATTTTGACTGCCACTGACTGAAATTAACCTGTGAGTTAACCTTAGTGAGAATATAAATCTTGTTAAAGTGAAGTTGGACAAGACTCCCTCGGGTAATTTAAAGTAGAAAGGGAAGCAGTAGGTTTCATTGATGAAAATGAGAAATTGATGAAGTTGTTTCTTACATCTGGTTGTGTTACATCTGTTCATTTCGTAAATACCACTAAAACTTCCTGAGGACTTCATTAATGATGTGTAGTAAGTGAACATTGCAAGTAGATTTTAAGGAATGTATCAATTATTGTTAAGCAGAAATGCAGCTTGGAGCAGTGTGTTCCTAACAAACGTGTAATCCCCTTTGCGTTCCAGATGATTTGTCCTTAATCCGGAAGAATCGAATGGCTTTATTCCAACGTCTGACGTCTGTACTTCCAATCCTTGGGAGTTTACTGTCGGCTAAAGTGATAACAAAACTTGAGCACGACGTTATTAAGCAAAAGACTCAGACACCATTGCAAGCAAGGGAACTGATAGATACAGTTTTAGTGAAGGGAAATGAAGCAGCCAGCATATTCAGAAACTGTCTACAAGATTGTGACCCTGTGCTATACAAAGATTTATTTGGTATGTCTGCCTTTTCATTTTAAAGGATGTAAGTTTATAGAAGTCTAACTGGTGCTGTCATAGTAACCTAAAGATAATCAAATGTTTGAACATAGATTAGTCAAATGACTAGGATTTTTTTTTTCCTCTTATTTTAGTGGAGAAAAACATGAAGTATGTTCCTACAGAAGATGTTTCAGGTACCTTATATTCTATCTTCTTACTTTAAGGGATGTTGTAGAACAAATACCTAACATCATAAAAAGAGAAAATCACTTTGGTTAGGAAGTAGGTTTTATGCTTTGCCTTCTCCCTAACTCCTCTTTGGTAAGATGGACTTAAGCTGACAAAGGTCTGTGTGTGTGCAGTCTTGCAAGGAAGTCCATCTGCTATAAGCAATATCCAGTGCTTTACACATGCCTTTGCACCCTTGGAGGTAGAACTTTCTGGAGCTTGACAAAGTCAAGCACATACTGGATTTGATCCTGGTACAAGCTCTCATTCAGGCATTTGGTAAAGACCAGACAGTGAATAGTAGGTTAGCATTTCACAGCAGGGGCCATCACCTCTGCTTTTCCAGAGTGGGTTGTAAGTATTTTAAGATCTAGCTTGACCAAGAACTGAATAGATAAAGACTTGCCAGACATGGGATTGAGTTTGCTCTGTTTTTTAGTCCTGTAGATTAATATGTTAATAGACTGCAGACAAGTATACAAGCCTGTTTATACTTCGCTCCCACCAGCCAGGCTATGCTCTGTGCTTCCAATATCCAAGCAAGGAAAATACAACAATTGCTAAAATGTAAACATTGGTTGGTCTCAAGAGCTGGCTTCCAATCCCTGAGTTGTTGTCTCTCAGAATTAGAAAGTACAGACTGGTTCCTTCCGTGTGGCTTACTGAGCTTGGGAAAATGTACTTTTTTCTCACTGTCCCATCTTACATACAGACAAGGAAATAAAAGGTGAAAGGGAAGATGGCTGTATACTAATTAGAATTCACATATATTCAGGCTTCTTAAAAAGTTAATTTTTTTTTTCCAGGTTTACCTATGGAAGAACAATTAAGAAGATTGCAGGAGGAAAGAACATGTAAAGTTTGCATGGACAAAGAAGTTTCTATTGTTTTCATTCCATGTGGTCACTTGGTGGTATGCAAAGAATGTGCACCATCCCTTAGGAAATGCCCTATTTGCAGGGGGACAATAAAGGGTACAGTTCGTACATTTCTTTCGTGAAGAGGGAAAGTTGCAAAATGTCTTGTTCCTGTCATCCTCTAACTGCTGAAGCTTAAGCCAGCAGTGTCTTAAGAATGGAAAATTGTGGTTCAGAAGATGATTAATCAGCTTCCTAACACTGTTGTGTAATAGTAAACTGTATCATCATTATAGGTGTACTAAGTCTTCCTTGCCAAAGACTATTTATGTTCATAAAACTAACTCAAGACTGAGGTGAGGTCTTTGTAGCTTTACTTTCTGAGCAAGTTTCACTTGTTTCACTAGTATGCCCTTTCGGCACTTTGAATAAGGAAAAAACCTTTCTGGTTGAGTTCCTAAAATGGAGCTTCGCATAGCTCTTCTCATGAGTTTCCTCTGTGTGGATGTGAGGAAATACATTAAGACTGATGTTCGTTAATGATTAATATTAATTAATTTCAGCTACCTGTTTTGGTTTTGTTTTGGCTTTCCTGTGGGCTTGAGGAGAAAAGAGGTGAACTGTTGCAGGAACAGCAGGACTTATTAAAAGTTTTGTTCATGTCTAGATACTCGTGTAATGTGTATTAATAATAGTTTATTGAAGGCTGAATTAAAATATTTCTACTTCTAAAATGAGTGCTTGTTTACTCTGTTCCCATTGTTGTCTTTTCCCTGTAGACTGCACTGACTGAAATTGTCAGGGCTGGGATGTCAACGGTCATCTAGTTCCAACCCCCCGCCATGGGCAGGGACATTTGCCTCTAGACCTCTAGACCAGGTTGCCCAGAGCACCATCCAGCTTGGCCTTAAAAACTTCCAGGGATGGGGCTTCCACCACCTCTTTGGGCAACCCCTTCCAGTGTCTCAGCACCATTATATGAAGAGCTTCTTCCTAACATCTAATCTGAATCTCTCTCCCTCTAGCTTGGGTCCATTCCCCCTAGACCTATCACTACCCAACATCCTAAAACGTCCCTCACCAGCTTTCCTGTAGGGCCCCCTTCAAATACTGGGAGATCACAATAAGGTCTCCTCAGAGCCTTCAGCCTGAGCCTGTCCGCATAGGAGAGGTGCTCCATCCTTCTGATCATCCTTGTGGTCCTTCTCTGGACACGTTCCATGAGGGTCATCAGAGGGCTGGAGCGCCTCTCCTATGGGGATAAGCTGAGAGAGTTGGGGTTGTTCAGTCTGGAGAAGGCTCTGCTGTCTTGTGATGTAAGTTTGGGGTGTTTTCATTACCCACAAAACAGTTTTTTGTGTCTTTCATTTTTCAGTAGGGTAGTGAGCTGCTATGCTGCTATATAGTGAGCTTCCTCTGGTAATGCAGGGGGTTCAAATTTCTCTGCTTATTAAACATACAACACCCCTGCCCCCCATCCCCCCCTCAGAACCCTAACAGCATCTGGTACACTGATCCTTCTTGGCTTTTTTTTTTTTTTTTTTTTTTTTTAAAGGATAGAAATCCTGGGCATGAATAGTCTTTAGAGATGAGGCAGAGGGTAGCCTTCATGCTAGTGATTAAAGTGTAAAAGCCATTTTCTGGGTTTGGAACTTTATAGTGATTGTGCAATTAAATAGTAGGACCTTTCAGCTCACTACGAAGTTACATCTTGTTTTGTAAGTCTAGTAGTCTAGAGGGACTCCTGTTTCCTTACTGGCTGACTCTTACTTGACCCTTTTCAACTTTGTATCCCTAGATTTGCATAGTATATACTTAGAATCTTTTTTGGAATAATACCAGAGATCCTAATTTGCTCTCTGGGTGTGGAGGAGTTATGGGAAGGCCTAAGAGTCTGGACTGGTCTGTCTTTAAATATTTTTAGTGTGAATTCATTAACACTGTTTGGTTTCATGCATTCTTTATAACCTCTACAACACTGTTTAATGTTGTGCATTAGCTGGCACCATCATTGTTTTAATGGTTTAGTATGCATTCATTGCAGTACATTGGATTCTGTAACTAGATTGGCTTGCTGTGCTTCTTTTAAATTCAGACTTTTGTCCAACTTTATTACATGTATGTTACTTTTTTTTTTACTTCTTGGTGTTAAAATGTAAATATTTCAAATCTAGCAAGTAGGTTTAAACAGCCTTGATTAACATACTTTTGTTTTTCTGGTTTTGAAATGTTTCTGAAGGCTATTTTGTTTAGCAACTTAAGTTCATAATCTTTGACAACTTGTTAAGAAGTAAAGTGCACGACTTGAAATTTGATGTTCAGATGTGGAAATTAGTCATTTTGGAACAAAGTGCTACTGATTTAGTCCGCAGGGGTAGTTGGAGAGGTCAGGCTTACCTGAATAGCATGGAATTCTTAGCATTTAAGTTCCATCTCTGAACAGGCAAGAGATAGGGAAAACCATGGTATCAGGCAGACTTCAAGGAGTGCATTTTGTTTTGCGTAACTCCATGGGGTTAGTTTTTCAAACTCCACAGCTGCTATGTATAGATCAGATGACAGGATATAGTGGGCTTTAAAAACTAGGTGATTCAGGTATTCAGTGTAATTCATGATGCCTGAGGATATCTCGGGACCTGCAACATACCTGTCAGCCCTGGTTGGCAAGTCTTTTCAATGTCTTGGGCAACTTCAACAACTGGCTGCCTGCATGTAGGCACCTGAACTGTTTCTTGAGAAGTGGAAGAACTTGATCTAGAAACTACTGGGTAAAAGTCTGACCTAGTTTTGGCAGGAAGGCTAATCTAGGGTATGGCTTTCCACTGCTCTTGTAATGATTGTGGTTGCCCTGCACTATAATGCTGAGCATGGGAACAGTTATGTTCTCAGTACTATTCTAAGAGAGCTGTAATAAGTTTGTAACACATTGCAAATGGAACCCTCACCAAACATTAAACCATGGAGAAGACTTCATAGAATCATAGAATGCATTGGGTTGGAAGGAATCCTTGAAGGTCATCTTGTCCAACCCCGCCATGATGAGCAGGGACAACTTTAACTAGAGCAGGTTGCTCAGGGCTGCATCACGCTTGACCTTGAAAGTCTCCAGGGATGGAGCCTCCATCATGTCTGGGCAATCTGTTCCAGTATTTTACTACCCTCATTGTGAAGAACTTCCTTCTACTGTCTAACCTAAATCTACCCTGCTCTAGTTTAAAACCTTTGCACCTTGTCCTGTCACTACACACCCTTCTAAGAAGTTCCTCTCCAGCTCTCCTATAGGTTCCCTTCATATATTGAAATGCTGCTCTAAGATCTTGCTGGAGCATTCTCTGCAAGCTGAACAACCCCAGCTCTTCCAGCCTGTGTTTGAAAGAGAGGTGCTCTAGCTCTCTGATCATTTTGCATTGGAATGGGCTACCCAGGGAGGTGGTTGAGTCCTCAGCCCTGGAAGTGTTTAAGGGTTGTTTGGATGTGGTACTTGGGGATATGGTTTAGGGGTGAACCTTGTAGAGTTACCGGTTGGACTTGGTAATCCTTAGGATCTTTTCCAACCTGAATGTTTCTGTGATTCTGATCTTTGTGGCCCTCCTCTGTACCTGCTCCCTCAGGTTTGTATCCTTGTGTTGAGGACTCCAGAGCTGGACGCACTACTCCAGGTGAGCTTTCAGCAGAACAGAGTGCCAGAATCGCCTCTCTCGACCCACTCGCCATGCTGCTTTTGATGCATCCCAGGATACAATTGGCCTGGGCTGCAAGTGCACATTGGTGGCTCATGTCCAGTTTCTCATCCACCAGTATTCCTAAGTCCTTTTCTGTAGGGCTGGTCTTGATCTCAACATCCTCCTGCCTGTATTGCTACTGAGAATTACCCTGACCCAGATGCAAGACCTTACACTTCATCTTGTTGAACTTTATGAGTGTTGTGGTTGGAGAAGATCAAGTGACTTCTGTGCCTTGTGAACCAGCTGACCAAGTACTGCCCACTTCCTTCTTGGAAAGCGTTTTGCAGAGCTTGCAACAGGGTTAAACACCAATAAACAGCCTTCCCTCCCCCAGCTTCCTGTGCAGCCCTGCTGATCAAGCAGCTCTGGTGGTTAGACATGAGTGTTCCAGGTCCCTAGCATGTCTTGATCAGCAGAGTGTGTTTGCATGACTTAGGGGATGTATCGGGTGGGAACTTTGGTGTCCTTGGAGTTCAGCAGTCAGAGTTGCTGCAGGATGAAGCTTCTATAATTGAGTAGGTTCTTTGCTTGACCGAAGCCTAGCTCATCTGTAAGGCATCTAGCCTAGAGCAGTTGCAGTTTCTGATATTGGTTTGAGGTGCTGCAAGATACAGTGGCTTCCCAAGCTGCAGCTATCTGTTTTATGAAGCAAGTGCCATGAAATTTTATTGTCATTTTTTAGCAGTTTCCTGCATGTTTGGTTTTTTTTGTATGTGTGCATCTGTGTTGTTTTTAACTGAATGCACATCTTTCTCTTCTGCTTGCTTTTGAGCATTGATCAGGCAGTCTGTTGCTGTTCATGGCACAGTCCTAGTATCCACAAGTGATCAGAGTACCACCTGTCAGAGCACTGCACTTACATGCTGCAACGAATGGCCATATATGAAATATCCAGGAGCACCAGTAGTATGATACAAAAGTCTTTATATTGCTGGGTGTTTTGACTGACTTAGTGCTTATTTAGTAACTCCCTAGTGCCATGCTCTCAGAACTTGGTTTTTTGCTGC
Source organism: Indicator indicator (assembly GCF_027791375.1). Taxonomy (NCBI): domain Eukaryota; kingdom Metazoa; phylum Chordata; class Aves; order Piciformes; family Indicatoridae; genus Indicator; species Indicator indicator. The sequence continues at coordinate 15,249,643 of NC_072010.1, forward strand.
ATTCCTCACAAGACATCAGAAGAGAGCCGCATGATGTTGTAAGCAGTGTACTCACCTGTCTTTAATTCTGCATTGTAGAAATAGTAGTGCAAGTGAGGCTGGAGTCTGCAGGACCATGTTTAATGTTGCAGATGGACTGAACTCGTACATTCAGTTTTCTTGCTGTTAGTTATTCCTAAATGGACCCACCTTGGGTATGTGAATTCAGGCAGGAGATGTATTCTGGACATTCAAAGGTATTCTCTGTTCTGTTGAGCTACTTAACATACACTTGTCACTCTTGCTCTTAGCTTACTAGTGCAGGGAGTAACCTTCTGAAGACCGTAGTAAGTTACCAGTCCTTTGTTTCTAATTGAGCATGTGATGATGCTCCAGCCCAGCTTCCTCACTGAGGGCTGCTGACATGCGACTCTTCAAGCCTAAGGGTTTGAGGTATTGCATGTATCCTCCCCAAGGAAGAGCAGAACTCCCAACAACAGACTGTGGTGTGTTATTTCCAAAAAAAGAACAGGCAAGATGTTTTTTTTTTTCTCTTTGAAGAGATCAAAATATGCTGGAACATAGCAGGAAATTGCATGGTAGGAAATGTCATAGCAGTGGCCTTTACATTGAGGTTTGGCATGGTGAAATTTTTTTAGGGCAAAGCTGGAAAACTTGCCAAAATTTTCTAGTTCACATGTATAGAGGGTATAGATTCTGTCAGAACAAAGACCTTTCTTTTGGATCTATATAGCTGGACTTAATAATGCTCTATTCTTTTGGCAGATAGAGAAGCGAAATACTCTGCACTTACGGTGTATAGGATGGTAGTTAGGATTGCAATTAGCCCAATAGAATATAGCTTCAATTCTAAGGGAAGAATAAAGGCTTGGGAATAGATTGACATATGCAACAACCAGAGGAAGAAATGCCATATTTATACAGATAGTTGTTGCTTCTCATGATGAACACTGTCAAGGAAACTGAGTTACATAGTTTTTCTTCTAACACTTTGGAAGGATCCATTGCCTCAGTACTGGCCAGGTGCAACAGCTTGGTTTCCAACCTGCTTGAAACTTGATGGGAATAAGGTCAGAACAAACAACAAACTCGAGTATCACCTCTTGGTATTCTACAAGGACACTCCAGAACTTGAGAGTCACTTTTATTCTTTCCATTTTCAGAGTTCCCAGATGGGATGTTTTGAAGTCTAGTGATGACCTGACACTGGAGGATAAAATTAATCAGTGATCCAGGCTTCAAAGCAGTGTCTTTATAGCAAAGCAAGTTCTAAAGTCTAATGCAAGGTAAAAGTTTAGATGATGCATGATCAGTGACAAGAACTGGCAGTCCCTGAGTCTGTGTTGTTTGTGAGAACTGTCAAAGGCCAATTCCTAAATTCCTTTAACTTTTTTTTTAAAAGACTGCTGCCCCAGTCATACACTAATCAGGACTCCTTCAGTGTTGTCTAGAATATTTGTTTATGTTCTGCACAGGTCCATTCTCATCCTATCTGCTTCTGTATCACAGCTCAATCCATAACCTCTTGAGTTACCTACAGAGTTTTCAGTCTCTGATGCCATTCCACTTTGCTTTTGGCACTGTTGTCATGTTGTTGCTTATACCTTTTTCAATAAAGCATGTTAAGAATGCTGTGCATGTCTTCAGGGCAGAAACAGAGTGGCATGGATATATAACAGCTTTAACAGTCTCTGAACAAAAAGGGAAGTTATGAAAGTAGATTTACAAAGGGTCAATACTCAAGTTACTGATTACCACCACAGTGGCATGACCTTGCTTTAAGAGTTGTTTTCTAAAAAATAAGCTCCCAAATACAGCTCTACAGCACTTTTAGATTGCTTTGAAGCCATTGGTGCAGGGCCCCATCAAACAATTAAAGGTGGAAAGGCTATGATTTGCTGCTAGAATAAAGGCTAAAGGAGAGTTGCATAAAAAGGAGACTTGTGGCAGGAAGGCAGAATGCTGCATTTCTGAGATGTGGTTTATGCTTCTCTTGAGGTCTTTGAAGGGCAGAAGAAAGATTCATACCTGACCTGAGATGCTATTTTCTATAGTCACTGGAGGACTTCCCAAGCCTGTAGTATTACAGGATAGACATTTTAATGTAAAGCACAAAGCCATGAATCTTAAGCGTTAAAAATAAGTAGGGGGGTTGTCTAAAAGAGCTGTAATAATCACCTGAATGCTGGTGATGGGTTTAAAACACCCCACTGTAAATGCAGTTCTGTGACATGTCACCAGAGGGGCTCCTAATCCAGACAGAGCTATGAACTGCAGCGCTCTGCCCTCAGTGCTAGTAAGAAAACAGACATGCTGTCTTGTTGAAAGGATGAGCTATCTTGAATCATCTTTACAGTATTGAGAAACTCAGCTAAGGAACAGCTGAAATGCTGACTTCAGCATGAGTATACCTAGACAAGGGGAAGAGATCTTTATGATAAAAGTCTGTAGCATAAAAGTAATGTAAACAGATTATAAACTTACTCAGTCATAACTAATCACCAAAGAAGTGAGTGGGATAAGACTTCCATAGGAAAGGGATTGTACTTAAGAATTTCTTCACCAAGAGGGTGGTCAAACAGTTGAATAGGCTTCCTAAAGAAGTAGTTGAAGCCCCAAGCCTACCAGTGCTTAAGGGGCATTTGGACAATGCTCTTAACAACGTGCTCTAACTTTGTCACACCTGAAATGGTCAGACAGTTGGACTAGATAATTGCTGTAGGTCCCTTCCACCTATTTTGTGCTAATTGTATTTCCCAGTTGCCTGGAATAGTGCTAGACCACTCTATTAGATAAAAGACCTTTTACTGTCTTTTGATCCCATTTCAGCTTTATACTTCATATTGATTTACAACATGGTGGACACCTGTGTCAAACTCTTTCTTCAGAGAAATTAACTGACACTCTTTAGTTAACATAATCAGAATTTTTGAATGCTAAATTCCTATTTCAGTTATTTAATACAGTCAACCCTTCTACACATGTAGAACACAGCTAAATTCAGCTCCACTGCTTGTTCCAGTGCTGTGGAGACGCCTCCAGGACTGAAGTCTAAATAAGTACTGAGTGGTGGTATGATAAACTGAAACACTGTCTTACTCATCCCACTTCCTATGTGTGTAACACAGTTGGGTTTTCTCTTACCTCTAGCTTTATATTTGCTTTCCCACAGTAAGATGTATCAATTGCACCTCACTTAAGTATCCCAGCACCTGAAAGTAGGCCAGGTTTTATTTCCATTGATACCTTTGAAATCTTAAGCATGTAGTTTTCCTTTACTGTAGTTATGGGATGATGACAAAATACATTACAAATGATGGAGCTGGGCAAAAATACACTAGGTCTGATATTCTAGCATTTAAAATAATATATAGTCAACACTTCTTATTAATGGTTATGACTATTGAAAGAGTTGAGGGAATATGAAACTAATAATAAAAAAACCCAACTGAAACTGATATAGTAACTCTAAAGATTTAATTTTATTTATTCATCTGTACAACAGAGGTGAGAAAATCCCAGTAACTGAGTTGCACTTAATCGCCTTAATTTCTACAAAATAAGGAATTGCAGTTCTATGGAAGGATTGTTTACAAATGCTTCAAGTCAAAAATCAGAAGTTTTCAACCAAACAATGCAATTAAGACAAATCACAGAGGTTACTTCAAATCACTCTTTACCCCTGTACCTCCATCAGAGTGAAAACCAGCACAGTCCTGCTACATTTCAGGTGTGTGGCAGGTGCAATTAAGCCTACTCATAAGCCATAGGTTCCTGAAGTCTGGCTCTGCCAACACAACAGTTTTACTACTCCATGTGAAAAAGTAAAAAACAAACAAACAAAAAAAAAATCCCTACTGCGACTTTAACACTGCATGTCATAATAAACCATTGCTAAACAACAACCCTTAACCTGTGCCAGAGCTGTAGTCTTCTTTCCCCTGAGGTGATGTACGCCAGCCCCCTCTGACAGACAGATGTGCAATGTGGTAGTTTTAGGCTGTACCTTTAAAATTTTCCACAGATCTTGAACAGAAAGTGGTAGAATATAAATAAATCACTATTGGGTGAAAAAAGGGAAATAATTATAGTTCTAAACAATCCCATTGGAGAGATACCTACCATAAGAATTAGTTTGGCAGACAATCTTTCTCTCTTTTAGCTTCCTCGCTCTGGGAGAGACTAGCTTGCTTCTGCTTGGCCTTGGTTGTCTTCTTTGTTTTGGCTGAGTGTCCTAACAAAATAACCCTCTGCTCTTTTCTCTTGTCCCTTTGTATCCAGGGGGATAGAGGGAAGGGGGCAGGGAGTAGAGAAGCTATTCGCTCCCCTGGTTTTTGGTCAGGGGGGTTCTTGTGCTGGTTATTAATTGTAAATACCTGTAAATACTTTGTACATATTCATTGCATTTCATTGTATTGTAGTTTTGCTTGTAACTAGAGCTTCACTGCTTCCAACTGTGCTGGTCTAGCAAATTTGATGTTGGGGGGAAATTTTCAACCCACCACAGCAGTTCCTTGTTGTGACCTTCCTCAGCTGTAATCACTTCCTGTCTGTGCCCTGCATGATAGATTACAAGCAGTAACCACAACAGTCAAGTCCCATGACACCTACCTTCCTCACTGGGGAGAGACCTCAAGTGGAGTCTGAGCAGGACTGAATGACTCTTTAGAATCAGAGAATGGTCCAGGCTGGAAGGGACCTCCAAAGGTCATCTAGTCTGACCTCCCCACAGTCAGCTGGCACATCCAACTAGACTAGGTTGCCCAGGGCCTTGTCAAGCCTCACCTTGACATAAGGAGTTGCAGGCCAGTGTTCTTGATCCTTGCTCTAGTTTTCCTTACACCAGTGTAAGCCAGCAGTCCATGTGCTGAAGTCAGCAGGCTTACCTCAGCGTAAAGGCAGAAGAGATATGGAAGTAGCATCAGCTATCTCTTACAGGACTGTCCAGTGTGTAGGGGCCTTAATCTAAAAGCCTTCTAAGAGATGCACTGTTGCCTTCAGTGGGCTTTTGACCAGAGCTCTGTACACATATACAGCAGTGGCAAGTTCTGAAAATAGTTATAAAAAAATGCAGATGATATTCTTCTAAAACTCTACCTTACAGATTTTCTGCTTCTCTGCAAAACTTTCAAAGCTTACCAGATGCAGCTAAAACATTACATACAGCTTCATAATAATATAAACCAAGAGTGAAGCAAGTACTACATTCAGTTTAAAAGCCAATTTCCAGAATCAATTCTAGAATTTTATGGTATTTATGATGGTGCAATTACTCTATCACTTTCTGGTTTACATGCTAGAAAAAAGAAGCTAAGGATCACATAGTCTGTTTTCTTATAAGGACCCACTCAGAAGAAAGAGTAGAGGATGGGTATCTCCAGTCTGTTCAAGATTCCTGGAGCTAGAAAGTTTCTGCAAGTCACTGGTGAGCTAATAACTAAGTTTACAGTACTCATTATCACCTTCTATACAGTTAGCAAACCATATCCCTTGGTAGCCTAATAAAAAGTAACTGAATTGTTCAAAATCCAAAAATGTCTAAACTGAAGCTCACACCAAACTTCAAAATAAATACAATTTAATAAAAAAAAAATACTACCAAACAAAATGTACTTGCAAAAAAAACCTATGCTTGGTCTCAAAGGTCTCCTATTTAACCTACATATCCATTATGGAACATATTGGATTTATGCAGTATGTGAGAAATAACAGAGTTTAGAATTGCAGTGATGTGATCCACTGTGCTAGTAATTACCCATTCCGGAGACTTGTGTGTGTACCTTAAAATGAATCAGTATTTGTGGTTTTTAATTTGGTTATAAATCCTGGAAAAACAAAATACTCTCTCTATGAGGTGCTGAGTTCCTCTTCTGTTGAAAGCCAGTGCAAAAGAAACCAGGATGTTTAAAGAGGTTCTCAACATTCTGCAGGATCACACCCAAGAAAGGTTTAGAGACTGGGATCATCTTTATGAAAGGCACTCTTTCAGAAGTACAATAGCTGTGATAGATAGGGTGAGTTTCCAATACTGTCTTCCCTGAAGTCTCTCTAAATGATGGCATCATGTTCATCACTGTAATAGAAACACAGTAATTAATGTTCTGCAATACAAGCAACACGAGAAGGTTATTCTGTGAAGAGAAGCCATCTTGCTGAGAAGGGTTAAGGGCACATTGATCTGGGAGTTAACAGTCCTCTGCGAGCCAAGTGTGAGGTTAACAGAACAACTTTGTTTTGTCAACAATCTGCCAGCTTATTCACATTTTGGCTTTTGCATTTCATTCAAGTATGTATTTTTAGACGGGCTGTATGAATTTGTACACTGACAGGCATTTTTATCCATTCTATCTTACCTGTATTCAGTAGTAACAGCTAATCCAAGCCAGTTTACAAACTCAGCAGCAGGTTTCCTTTCTTTTAAAAGATACTGTTGATCTAAATTCTACAATACCTATTCAAACACTGCTATGTGCAGCAGGGGCTGGCTGAATTCCACGACCAGTGAGGAGTCGTCAAGATGGAGAGGAAGAAACAGGCCTGAACATAAGCATTCCGACAAATCTAATGATTTTACCTCACTTGACACAAGCTTCCCAACTGAGAAGGATGATACTGAATCAGAAAAAGAAAAGCAACTTAATCTTAAGAATTGCCAGTTCTTACACTAGGTGGGAGACAAGGAGGCAGGTATGGAAGTCTAGAAGAAAACTGAGTAGAGCTGAGTAAAAATGGAAAAAGAGATGGTACAATCTGTTGAAATCACAGATGTCTGACTGTTTCTGTGGTTTCAGAAATGAATGCTGCACAGGAGAAAGAGGAGCACTACAAAGAGCCATACCCAAGACAAGACTGGACTGACTACCTCCTCTCCTCTAATTTGATATGGTAAGGAAGAGAGTTGGTGGCAGAGAATCTGTTTAAATCAGTTTTTTTCAAATTGCATGCTACAGACCGTCTGAAACACACAGATGACTTCTAAAGGGTCTTAAGAAGACAACTAAGAAAAACAAGCTTACTCTCAATAGGCTTGCATCTGCTGTACAGCAGCTGCACTCCACAGCAAAAATATCAGCATCCCACAGCTCAAAGAAGGTTAAATTTACTGGTGTACACACAGTGTCAACATCAAGTGGGAACCAGCCTATACCTTTTAATACTCAGAGAAGAGACTTCTTTATCCATTCTTTATGCCTTCACAGTAAGTAAATACCAAAACATATAGATAAACTCATGTATCTGACAGATTTACCCTACTTTAGGGTAACAAGAATGATATGACTAGTTCAGATACAGATGCCTACTCCTCGTTTCATGGACTTGTGAAAGGTACTTAAAAGCAGGTTCTGTGCTTGTCCAGTTTCATGGACACGTTTCTGGTCTTGAGAACAGGATAACACAGAAACTTAAATACTGGATATCAACCAGCTGGCCTGCCTATATTGCAAGGTGGGGCAAAAGTCTGAGTTCATGTATTGACAAAAACCAAATACTGTGCTTTTAAAAATATGAATAATGGCCACATTGCCTCTGAATGTCTTCTGTGACAATAAATCAATGAATCACATCAACTGGGGTGGGTTAAGAATGTGGAATATTAGATATTTGGCTTTAAAACAGGCTGCTCAAACTACACGTGAAGGTACCTAAAAGGCAGTAAAAGAGAGAGATGTGGCAACAGAATTCCAACAAAATGGCGAGGGGCAGAAAGCCACCAAAGAATGAACAGACAAATAGAGTCTAGGAGAACGTTTCAGAAAGAAAATATTGCAAACTGCAGCAAACATGTCAAGGAATGCTTTCCAGGAAATATAAGCTATTCATGGAATAGCTGAAGGAAAATGATCCTTTAAAAACCACAAAGTTATTTTATATTAATAGATCAGAGAAAAAAAAAAAACAAACACAACACACACACAAAAAACCCCAAACACAGAAGACAGGTGTAGCAATAATGAGGAATATCCCAAGTGGTGAAAGACAAGATCATCACATGATCTTAATGACATTAATACATATTAAATAAATGGATGCATCAGAGTTCATTCTTCATGTTTGTCCTTGTTCCCCTCAACAAAGTAGTAAATTAACAAGGGACAATCCCTTGGGAACTTACATGGTTCTGTACCGAATGCCTCTTCTAGAGTGATAGGTTTTGCACCCGATGTAGAGAATAACTAGGACTCCAAGTGTCAGCACAATGCCACCTACAAAACTGCCCACATCAAATCTAGAGGTTTTGGCTACAACAGCCTCAGATTTAGATGTAGCTGAAAAGAAGAAAACAAAAATCACTTTTTGCAGAGCTTGCAAAATTGTGTTTCAAGGAACTCTATCTGTCTTTCCCTCTCATTGACATATCATCTAAATACCCAATTAGACAAATTTAACATAGATAAACTGGCAAGGTATCAGCCAAGAACCCAGAAATCTAGAGCTCTGGTTTTAAGTGTCAAATTCTGGGGATGCAGGAGCAACTGATCCAACTACTTGCTGTCACTGAAAGAGTGACTGCCCCTTCTCATTTCCACCTCCCTCTTTCCCCTGCCCTTTTTCCTTCCTGCTCTCCCTTCCTTCTACACATACAGTTTCTGCCCTTTTTAGGCTAGTGCTAGTGTTTTTCATGAACCAACTTAACTCACTAACTGGCCTGAGATTAACCCAAGCAGAAAAGGAAGTTGTTTTTAAGTCAGCTGAGCATACTGAGTCAGTGGTGGGTGTAAAACACATCTGGTGGCAACGAACTATGGTCTCATGGAGTTGTACTCTTGCTCTCCAAATCAGATCAGCTCTGCAGCCCAACACAAATATTAATATACATAACAAGACCTTAGATAAGCTATAGCAGTTTGTGTGAAAACTGGTTCCATCTGCTACAGACTTCCATGAAAAGAACCAGTCTGTGCCCATCTCTATTTGTATTTGCCACAGGGAGTGTTATGTGGCCAACTAAAAGTTCTGCTGATGACAGCTTCACCTATCCACTGCACTGACATGTGAGCAACAGATGTGTTCAGAAGTGTAAGCATGAAATAGCCCTAACAGGCACCTGACTGCAAGGAATACTGAATTCTGCACTTGCTGGCTTTGTATTAAAAGGTATTGTCAAACTCTGTGTGGCAACTTTTACATGAAGTAAAATTCACTCATAGTCATACTCTATCCTCCGTTAAGGATAAAATTAATTGCCACACTACAAATGTAGTTAACAGAACCCAGTCTTTCTACCAAGCCAGCATAATTTCTTTTGAGCCACACATCAGCTGAGAAAAAGGAAGTATTAGAGGTGAGTTCAAGTAAGCTGTAGGAGAGCTGAACAAATACAAAAGTTGTGCCAGCCTTTTTCCTAACATTGCTAATCACCTTGGTGGTGGCTGCTGGTTCAGACTGCTCACATTTATTTTATTTTTTTCCAAAATATGTCAGGTCTCTCAGGTTAAGTGAAGCCTTATTTAAGTAAGTAGAATGCTCAGAGCAACACTATTATAGCCAACTCAACAATAAGCCTCCCACCTTACTCTAGTTTTCCAGCAAATGCCTCCTTCCTTTGCCACACAACTCTAAAACTGACATTGTAAAACTATAATTGTACAACACGTATCAACATGTACACAAGACTTCATGAGCTCCTTGAAATGTGAACTCACCTGTTACAGAAGTGAAAGAAATCTTGGTTGTGGTCAACACTGTAATATTGGGTTGTGATGTGACTGACAGAGCTGTGGTGGATCCTGTTGTCTGGTTAACTTTGGTGGGCTGAGTTGTCAAGGTGACAGACATAGCAGTGTTGGTGGGCTGACTGGTATTGGTCAGATGAGTAGTACTGGTGGTCACACCTGGGAAATTTTTATTTGTGATAGCACACAGAAAAATAGATAAAACCGTATGAGCTCTGAACAAGATAACATTTACAAAGCTCAAACAGAATGACAGAGTAACAACGAAAATGCCACTGCATGGAGACCTAGGCTTGCACAAAGACTCTTCCTCTATGCATTGCCTCTGGAAAGCCCTAACATCAGATTTCTGGGGCTCAAGATCAGGAATGGTTTAAAGGGAAAGATGTAAAGAAAGGCTAGATAATATCCAATAACTTTTAGAAAGGGTTTTTTTGTTTTGTTTGGGTGTTGGTTTTTGGTTTTTTTTTTTAGTAACACTATCCAAAAATGAATAGAATCACAACTAAACTTAGAGATTTTTAAATTTTTTAAAATTTGAAGCACTCACCTTTTCAGACAACTGAGCTTTTCTGGTAAGGATGGATATTGCACAAAATCCCACCCACCCAACCTCAGTCACGATTTGATCTATAATTTGCTTCTGAATGAAACACTGGCTTTGCTGTGGTGGTACGTATATTAAACTTAGCAGAGAGAATTCTGTAGCAAGCTCTCTTGCCAAAGGTAAAAGGAAGATTACAATGCTGTTTCATGTGCATAACTGACACCAAACCGACACTTTTTTTACCTAACACATTCCCTTCCCACCTCAGAAAGCAGTAATAAAAATACCACAAAGCAGAATTCAAGAATAATAGAGACTGATATTTATAGCAAAATCCTTAGAACCTTATTGGAAGAAAGACAGCTAGAATGACCTTAAGAATACTGACTTATTTTTCTAAGAAGGAATTCACAATAAACATAAGCCTGTTACCCAAGTAACATTTCCCTAAGCAAACAATACGTGCTTTTATGTAAGAAGGAATGTAGGGAGAAAAAGCTTCCTTTGCAGCTCTCCACTTGTGTATTGTTTCTATAACATCACACAAGTTGGGTTCATTTTAAACACTACAAAAGCTTTTAATTACAGGCATTTAAATATCTAATTACACCCATGTTTTCTTGAAATGGATCAAATCTAGAGCAACTGAAGACCAGATAGTTTCATCTCAATTCCACACTAAATACTCAAATTCTTCTTTTTTTTTTTTTTCATACAGCATCTAAAATGCTTCTATAGGATAATTTTCCTGTAAGTGTGGTTAAAAGCCAGACTAGCTACACACAGAACAGTGTCTTTACTAAGACTTAAGTATCACTGCTTCCAGCACAGATGTGAACATCAAAAACTTAAAATCCCCAAACAATACAACAATGTAGGCATTCAGAAAGGAACTGGCTTACACAATACTTCTATGGGTCATTTAACCTTAAAACTACTGATACAGCCCAATACAGTCCCTGTAGTAAATGTTATTTTCCTGTTCTTTGATGTCATAACTGTATTGTGCCATAACCATAGGAAACACTTTGAAATGAGCATTCATTGAGATGGAACAGTTGGAGTACTGTATTTATGTGCTTACCTTTCTTACAATTAGGAAATTCAGTTCCTCTATGAAGCATGTATAAAATACATCAGATAAAATTCAGGGCACATTTTAATGCTGTCAACTCCCCAAAGGTACAACGATCTATAAACATGAAATGATTCCTCATTGTAGGAAATAAACAAGGGAATGTCTATATGGAAACCATCTCCAGTTCTATGACACAAAACCACACCTGGTAACTTCATTCCTAATACAAAATACACTCAAACACACCAATACAAAATACAAAGAAAGAAAAATCTGAAGGTGAGTGTCAGTCAGTTTTGCGTGGGTTTTATTGGGGTTTTTAGCCACGATTTCTGAATATTGTACTGGCTGAGCAACATAATGGCTAATTGTTACATGTCTAACATTATGAAACAATGTCACACAAAGGTGGTATTTATCCCACCAGCATTAAACTGCAGAAAACGTGAGTGGGAACAAAAAATATCCAAGCAGCTATCACCAGGAATTTCAGAAAATTCACACATCCTCCCTGCTCCCCCACCTTTTTATTATAGCTATTATTTTGTCTTACTTGTTTATGAAACATTAGGAGTAAAACCTGGCTAATTTCCTACAGATTTAACTTTTCATGATGTATTTAGCATCAGTCATTTCAAAACATCAGCGGAAGGCTGAGGCAGACAGTGAATTTGGGTAGCTCACATGAACTGGGCACCAATCTGTGTCTCTGAAAAATCTCACCCATACTATTTTACCAACTGAATTAAGATGAAACAACATTTGCTAGCAACATCTGTACATTGTTCTTTTATCTCCCTAATTAATTTCATCCCAAAAGACCAGCAGGGCTTCATTGAACATCACACTAAACAAACCCAGACTGCCTGAGTTAATTTTTATTATTCAAAAAGGCCACAAGCCAGTAATAGAGTTCAAGTTTATGATGCTTTAAGAGAGATGCGTGTTTTACTCTGTATGCTATCTGTGTTTAAACATTACATAGCTATGCCATATCCATCAAACTATATGTATAGAAAAATATAAGAATTCTTAGCTGCCACTCTTTGTTCTAACTCAACAAGAACAAAGAACTCAAATTGCATAAGGACCATGCTACATAGAAAATAATGGTTACAGAATGCTCTAAAATACACAAATGCTCTCTTTTGCATGGAAAATGACTGAATGAAAGAGACTTTTGCTCCTGTCATGAAAAGCTTCCAAAAACCCAACAAACAAAACCACCAAAAAAACCCAAAGCAAAATTAAATACATGTATCTATTAGTCTTTATGTTGGTCAAGACAGATAATCAAAATGGATGAACATTGTGAAAAACTTCATAGGTTTTAAGACAACAGCAACAAAAAAAAGAGAAGGAAATGAATCATAAACTGTGTGAAGCAAGGCATTGCTGTCTGTTAGGTTTGTACTGTGCCTAACAGTAAAGAGCTCAGGCCTCTTTTCAGTATTTTTATTATTATCCATACACAGTAAAGCTCAGATCTCTGCAAGAAACCCACAGTCAGGGTTAGAGCAGAGGGCAGAACGTGTGGAGCCCAGGGTGAAAGAAACACCTGGGGCTAACAGCAGCTTTACACATGGGGAAGACCCTAAGGGAACAAGGAAATTACAAAAATCTCTCCTCTTCCAAGTCAGACATGCTTAAACTGGTATGCTGCAGGCAATAGAATGAGATGCCGTGGCACTTCCTTGCTATCAAAAGGAAGGTCTTTGCAGAGATGGTTTGGTTTTCCCTGGTATTTTATTCTTAAATGAATAACAAGTGTTGAGTGTTGCAATTCAGAGGTTATCTGGAGACTACTGAGACACAGAGTTGTACTGGAAACAGAATGACATAGCTGGGACCATAGGATCAGCATAAAAATCCACAAACCCCCAAAGTATCTTAGGGTAGGCACAGCATTTCTACCCTTCTTTCACATGGCCCTTAGCACAAAAGGGACCCAGTTTCTCTTTTCTCAGATACAATCTGGTATCTGTGCACCAGACCACCCAACTGCATGACATTAATTCTTACCCAGTCTTTCCTTATGTGAAATAAGCCCGTGCAAGTTCTTCCAAAAGATAACTTTTAAAATTTCCTTTCTTAATAATCTCACATTGACAGAGCCAACAGTTGGAACACTGCCAATCCATGTGGATGAACTGTTTGTGTCCCAGGTTAAATACCTACTTTCAAACTCTACTAGTTGATCTAATCCTGCTAATCTTTCTTTCTACAAAGATGTGTTTTGTAAACACGTTGCTTGTGTTAGAGCATTGTGGCTACAACACTGCTGCCTTGGGAAATCATTCTTACCTACAGTTCTTTTGTCAAGTTGTGAAGGAAAGATGGCAGTGCTAGAATACAAAAGTCCCTGTGATGAACTGTCACAGATCTGCTACTTGTATCTCACTTGAACTCCACTGTCCTGTGCTATGAGCTCTGTAAGGAGTATTTTCTATGGTATAAGGTGCTGTGATTCTTACCTAAAAGGAAATGAGGCCTGAAACCCAAGCCTCTGGGACTTCATTATACCCTAAATGTATTTATTGTGAAATAACATTAAGCAGAAATACACTGTTTGAGATAACCTATTCATCTGAACTCCAGGAAAACAGAGTAAGTTTGCTTACAGACAAAAAATAAAATAAAAAAGACTGACTTCCATAAATTTTTCCTTGAAGTTTTATTTTGATTCTTGTTTTTCAATAGCACCACAGACATCACTGTTTCTACTGATGAAGCATGCTAGCTAAATTTCATTTTAGTTTTTACTTGTTGCCTCCCAGCACTAAGATGATAATGCCTCTCCCAAATACCTGCTTTTGAGAGGTATTTCTTTACAATTTGATACAATGGAGGAAATTTTTATGATGGGAGTGGTGAGACACTGGAACAGATTGCCCAGAGACATTGTGGATGTCATATCATTGGAAGTGTTCAAGGTCAGGTTGGATGGGGATTTTGGCAACCTGATCTAGCAAATGATGTTCCTACCCATAGCAGTGGAGTTGTCCTACACGACCAACTACGTCCTTTCCAACCCAAATAATTCTGAGATTCTGTGATCTGTGGTAGGTTTGAAGCTAGTTTCTAGGTTCATAGTAATGGACAGATGAACAGATACATACCTACTGTAGATGTTGTAGGTTGCGTGGATGATATAACAATGAGGCTGCTATTGCCTTCAAGGAAAAAAGGAAACAGAAAATTATTAGGTTTTGTTTTAACATACTGTAATTACAGTACCCACAACACAATACTCTCCTTAGGGTATCTGTGTTTGCAGACTACAAGTGGAACAGAGAAGAGCATGTTCCATCCCAAAGCAGATGGTTTTATGCCTCTGCAAAACACTTCCAGATCTCAGTGCAGCAAGAACAGAATTACTACTGCATGCACAGCAGTGCCCAAGTGGGCTGCCTCTGAATTCTTTACATCATCTCTTTTTGCTCTATTCCAGTTGCTATTATCAGCCATATCATCACTGACTTTCTTAACCTACTTTGACCTTTTTTTTCTTAGCTTCTACTCCTCTGTTTCAGTTCCATTTCCTGCCTCTCAATCTTTTCTTTCATTTTGCTGCTGTTACAAACTGAGCTCCTGCTAGGAAGACACTGTATTTGTGACAGGTAGGGACAGATAGATACCCTGTGAAACATCTTTTGCTGGGCTTATGCTCTCTACACAAAAAGAGTCCTAAGAATCTGCCTGTTTCCAAATACTTAGATTGTAAAGCATTTTTCAGTCTTAATGGTTTTTCTTCCCTCCTTTCTTTCACTTCTACTTTTCCAGTTCTCTACTCCCAACCCCCTTCCCTACTCACATTACTTCTAGGTTCTCAGGCACCCTCCCACTCCCACTTCTGTCCTCAATGCTGCATCCTTCTTCACTTGTTTCTTACAAGCTAACAGTCTCTTCCTCCTGGCAAAGACCTACTGAGCTGTTTGGTAAATCTTGTTCTTGGGAGTATCACTGCCCATATTTCCCTTCCCTCATTCTGCCTTGTCTATGCTCATTCTGTGACTGATCTTTTCTCTGAAGTAACTGATCTTTTACAGCTTCCTCCCATGCTGCTGCTGCTGCTGTGCACCTTGGAGCAGCTCTATAATTTTTCAGCATGGCTGGAAAACAAAGTGTATAACCTCAGAGAAGACAAGAACACCACCACAGCTACCACAATCAGGAAGCAGACCTATTTCCTTTGGACAGATCTGTTGCTGCCACTACTGGAAAAGTCTAGTCTAAAACAGTTTTGTCAATGCTCTTTGCAGTTTCATATATGTTATAAGCAAGATCAGGTTTAAGAACAACTGCAACAAATTCACACCTTCAAACCATCTACCAAAACAGAATGAATTATTTTGCCTTTTCTTTGGTATAATCATAGCTAACTACCCCCATCAGTTCATAGTGTTCATGCAATCCTTATCCTGACATACCTGGAATATTAAGTTGCAGATTTAATTGCCTTTGAGAAACAGTCTATGATGTACAATTACAAACACATTCTGTCTTGGATATGTTGACTTTTACAGCAGTGTAAGACATGGATATGCCTGGGGCTAAATCTTTCCCACACTGGCCCAATATTGCAACCAGAACAGCTTTGGGTTTCTTCCAAGTTCTGAGTGCTGACTTCTGCAACCCCGGCACTGCATGCCTGGATGGGGACTGCATGCCCACACAGGTGAAAAGAAGCCATGTACACTGCCTGGAGTTTGGGTGCGAGTCAGTAATGCAAGTAACACAAGACAGAGTAAGTCAGTGAGCAGAGTATTGGCTATATGTCCCATTGGCTGGCCAACAGCAAACGAGATGAGAGCAGTACAGGGCAAAAATGACTCAAGGAATATGCCTTTTGCATGGCACATACATAAAGGTACACAGCTTAACAGTCAAAATGAGATTACATTATGAAATAAACATGACCTCTAGCAACAAGCCCAAGTGCAGTGGACCCAGAATCCATTTTAATGTTAAAAATCAAATTAACAAGTGCCTTGCCTTTTTCCCAAGAACGCTTAATTCTAGCCTAGTAGACTTCTTGGGCTGGCAGTTCTCTTTAACTGTAAATTAATTTTGGCAGATATTTCTAGTTCTACACATAACACTTTCTCATTTTATTTCTCCTCTCTGTTGTTTGGGCATATCCAAGCATATGAGGATTCAGCTGTGCCCTACTGTTCTTATTAAATCTCTTTAGTTGTCCCTGAATAGACACAACAATTGCACTACCTTGCTGCTGCTCGTAATTCAGTAAAAACAAAGGGTAAACCACTGCAGGACAGCTTAAGACACAGTAATATTGCTTTTCTCACTACTACTGAGGAACATAACAGAAATACTATGAGTATTACCTTGCAACTTATGGCCTGAAGTCGTATTAATGGGTGTAGTACTGCTGGAGTCGTTTGTCTCTTCATTTCCTACACAAATCCAAAGAAGAGTAAGATAGTTTTAGGTGCTTTATTACTAAGAAGTGGGGAAAAAAAGAAAGTTAGTATAGCATCTGTCACATACTTTGGGCATATAAATGACTAAACTACCATGGACAGGAGTTAGGTATAATGATATAAAAGCACAATACCACAACAGTCTGCTCTTAGCCCATTAAAAATGACAACATCTGTACTACCTAACCACTAAATGACCCAGAACTCTTTCCTAACTTCAGTTTTGTATTCCCCATCGTAAATCATCACAACTTCTCTTCTTCCTTGAGATGAAAGGAAGTATGAGATAGAAAATATGGTACCTTCCTTGGGTGATAACATATGACTTGCATCGCCTACAGCAGAAGAAAAAAAAAAAACTTTGCATGCAAATCTTTTCCTATGAAGTCAGCAAGGCCTTTGTATGTAGATGGATGCTTGCTCTGCCCCTACACCAACAGCATGGTAAGAAAATAAGCTCCACTAAGAAGCTACGTTGCTTAGAGACTAACAGTAGGTGGGGAGTGGGGTAGAGAACGATCACACCTCTGCTGACCTATCATCATATCCTGAAGACTAATTGAGGGCTGATTATTCTTACTTTGGGTTTGGATTAGAAGCAATGTGTATCACTGCAGCAACAGCAGGAGACTTCAACCAAGGAAGCAGAAAGAACCCCTGGATTAAGGCAAAGGGAAAAGCAGCTCACATCTCTACGCAGATGGCTCTGACAACTGGAGACTCTCAAGACCACAGACTGCACAATGCAACCAGCCCAAAGCAAAACAGTGTGGGTTTCTGGCCCTTTCCAGGAAACAGAAGTGCAAGAGTTAGAAGTATGCCCTGACCCAGGTGCACATGTGCAGGCATGAGTACAGGAAGGAAGAGGGGAGAAAGCCAGCAGCCAGCTGCAGTGTCAAAGGTCCTGCGCAAGAGCCAAGGTAAAGCTCTTTGGGCCACAGGATTAGTTGCGATATTGGACAAACAGATCAACAAATCTTCAAATCTTGAGCAGAGAAACTCTGTGCTGATACTCGTTCCCACTGTGATCCAGAGGAGAGAAGGGAAGGAGAGGGTGAAGGGGGTTGGGGGGGGTGGGGTGGGTGGGGAAATCATAGAATCATCCAGGCTGGAAAGGACCTCCAAGATCATCAAGTTCAGCCATTTCACCCACTCCACCAAGTCTGTCACTACACCATGTCCCCAAGCACCAGATCTACATGGCTTTTAAACACATCCAGGGATGGTGATTCAACCACCTCCCTGGGCAGCCCATTCCAGTGCCTGACAACCATTTTTGTGAATTTTTTTCCTAATGTCTAGAGGATCTCTGTGTTTACTTTTCATGATGAAATGAATGCAAACCAAGGAAATATCCAACTTAAAGCAATGCACCAAAGCACCATATACTGGAAAAAGACATGGAAAGGGGATCAGTAACATTTTTGTCAGACGGTTCTGTTCTGTTTGAGGTCAAATGCAGATGCAGCTAAAACCACAGCTACTTGTGGCTGGCCAGGCTGTATCTCAAGGCAAGCATGCTTCCTGTGAAACGCTCTGGCCCAGTTTGGTACTCTGAGTGCTTCCAGGGCCTCACACTGTTCTGCTGCTACAGTGCAAAACAAGTGCTAGCTGGAGACAATTTGGATAAGCAAACTTTCAAAAGGGCAAAATCAGGTCAGGTCTTCCATCTTTATAGCTGGAATTGACTTTCTAAAGTGGCATTCAGACACAGGAGCTGTGCTTGTGCTAAACATACAGACAGATGCAGGGCAAGTGACAGGGATAGCTCAGATACTTGTTGAAAACAAACAGGTTAATATCCTGAACACACCCATGAATATCTAATGTTAGGAATCTGTAGTCTCCAGCTCAGGTATGTACCAAATTACTGTTCTATGAAGATGAAGCCTGGTAGGAGAACCACACACTGAGGAGTGGTACTACTCATTCAAATCCTGACACGTGACAAAAGTCAATCTGCCCACTCCCCAAAATCAAATTTACAGCAAAGACATTCTAAGGGTTCCCGGGCTTCACACTAACTAAACCTCACGCTGCACAAGGGCATTGGTATATAAATTCACATTTTTACTAGGCACAATTTTACAGATTAATTTTGGGGACATTTCAGAAGTCATATATAAAATTCTGTCTGGGCATCTTCTCTCTTCTAGTTTGATGCACAGCAGGAAAGTAGGATAGTTTTATGCTGCTGTTAGTTTAAAAACCAAAAAGGTACAGAGGCACTGACAGTCCACCAGAAAGATCTCTGACTTGCACGGTAACCTCTGAGTAATCCAAAGGAGCAACGCTTGAGGTGCTGGAATGGTTAAAGCAGAGATGTTAGAGCAGCAACATGATATGTAACCATTCACTACATAGTTTCTACCCTCAGAAAAATTGTTCTCAGTTGAAATGGATGAACCTCAGATTCTGGAGATTGTAACAAAAACAATCCACTGACCCCAAATCTCTTGAAACATAAGGCAGGCAATTTTGACAAACTATAAATTCAAATCTTTGCTATCTGGAAACTTTGGGGTTTTTCCCCCCCTCTTTGATTCAATAAGGTCTTTTGGTATCTATTTTTGAAGTGGTGTTCTTGACTTACCAAGAAGGTAGGTCACCCAACAACAGAGGTCAGGCAGGATTACCTCAGCGACTTTTTGCACAAGGTCATCATACCTCAACATTGTGAAATTACCTCACAGTCTTGCAAAGGAAAGTGTAAACAGCATTGCTTAGATGCTTAAGGAAACAACACAGACCCAAGTAACTGCTTCTCAACCCTGGTCAATTTGAGAACGAAAAAATACACCACCTTTTGTAAGAAGATACATTGAAATCAAAACACGATGCCTGTTTTCAGGTCTGGAGGCTGCTGCTCACATACAGAGTGTAGTTTGGTATATGAGACACCTCTTGGAAGGTGTTGTTAACTATCTTTTCTGAACAGAGCAGGAAGGTGGGGGAGGGGGCAACTTCCTGCCAGAAAGCATGGATTCTTCTCACTCTCTCAGATACCAGGAAGGCAGCTGGATTTTACATAATAGTGGGAAGGACTTTTCTTAAATGATATTTTAGTGATGTTTCTTCCACCGACTTGACCAACATATAGAAATAAACTTTCCAGCAGAGTACAGTATTCTATAAAAGAACATCATTATATTGAAATAACCAACCTGCCTAAAAAAATCTTAACTGGAACGAGGACAAATCTACTGCCACTTTCACTTTTTGCAAATCATAGTATTTGATGAGTTTCACACTTTCTCCTGTAGTGCTCATTAGGGAATCACAAACTTCTGCCTGAACCAACACAAATCTCAGCAGTAGTTTCTGGAAGTTTCTGAGTAAGTGAGCAGAAAAAAAAAATAAAAAGAAGACACTTCAACAGATATTTTAGACTAAGCTTCAAAAGGCCACAGTTTTTCTCAATGTATTGTAAATGGCGTCTAGACAACAAATTCACTTATAGAGGAAGGACCAAATTTGACTGGCAAAAGTTAGGTGAGATCATCTCAGTCTCAGGAGACTGCACACGAGTTAAACCAGCATATGCACTCAGGAAGTAGCATGATAAAAGACAGATCAGGCCAATGTTATAGCAAAGGAAATGACAGTCTGTCTTTGTAAAATGGAGACCACAAGATCTCAGCAAAGCAGTAAACTGGTTACTGGTAAACTTCTTTAAAAAAAAAAGCCTGCTTTTGTAAAGGCAACTATAAAGCTGTTTATATTCCTCATTTTACTTTTTGTGTACCAATTTGTATTATAGTTTCATCAGTTTAAAACACAGCATATTAACATTGATGAACTGATGGACATTCCTCAACATTATTTATGCCAGGTTACTTTTGCTACCTACCTGGCTCCTTTACTTTGGAAAACTGTGGGGCACTTCACAGAACATTTCAGTCTCATGAAGAGGTAACTCTAGCAGCTCAGACTTGTGTCTCTCATTTTATTTGAGTGCATGTTGATGATTATCCCCTGAACCTGGCCTCTTACCAGCTGAGTTAAAGCACTAGAAAACGGGAGTCTGAGTATTTACTAGAATCAGCCACTGAAAAGCAGCACTGGTAAAAGCGTCCAACAAGCGTGACAAAACACACCCTCTGCGTGCAAAGCCAGGATGACTCCAAAGCTACGAAAAGCCCTTTGCCAGTGTTACAGCATGCCTCAGAGAACATCATCAAGAAAGAGAAGGAAAGCACTTCCTTACAGTCTAGCCCTGTCTGGGGTACCGTGGCTCCCCCCAGTTTCTCTGTGACCCACTCATCCGTGCACCTACTACGGGAAGGTCCTGGGGACACTGGCAGGGTCTGAGGAACACCTGCGGTGGCTCACACTTCCTCCTCGTCTCTTGCTCAGACCTGCAGGCGCGACCGTAGATGGAGCGAGGAGGCGTAGGTCAGCCGGGCGCATCCGTGCATCCCTCGGTTGCATTCACACATCCCCCCTCCCCAAAAACGCACTTTGGTTTTGTTTTTTATAATTACTGTTTCCACCTCAGAATCACCCAGAATATTAAGCCTCCCACTGGCTGTTTCTGTAACAGGCCCACCCTAGAGAACCTATCCATGTGCACGTGCAATCTCAGCTCTTGTTTGAGAAGGTGGAAGGAGAAAACTCAGCAGACAGCCGAACGTCCCCGCACCCGGAAACTCCCCCGAAGGGGCGCTCGGCGGGGCAGCGAGGGCGCAGCCCGCACCCCAGCCCCGCTCACGGTCCCCAGCGACGCGGCAAGGCCTGCGTCTGCTCAGCGGAGATGCTGCAGCAGGCACCGGACGGACCGGCTGCCGCCTCCGTGCCGACGGAGAGGAGCAGCGCCGCCGCCCGCTGTTCCCAGCCTGTCCGTCCCCCCCGCGGACACTACTTACGGGAGCCGGGGATGAGGAGCAGGAGCAGCAGCAGCGCCGCTGCCTGCAACGCGCCAGATGCACCGGTAAGGAGCCGCATGGCCACTGAGAGAGCCGCGGGGTACTACGCTCCGAGCTGCCGCCTGAGCACGCCAGGCGCTGCCGGCCCGGGCTGGCGGGGCGGGGCGGAGCGGAGCGGGGCGGGGCGGAGCCGGGCCAGGGCTGCGTCCTACGCCTAGGGTAGCGGCCTTCCGTGGGTCACTGGTAACGAACGGTACGACCCTTCGCCCCAGCATAGACCCCACTCCTCCACAGACTCCGCTCAGCCGCCGCGGTTTTAGAGCAGGCTGGGCGGCAAAGTGTTGCGGTATCCGTAGGAGAAACTAGCAGGCGGAAAGAGGTCCATTCTTCACAACGCCCAGGAGGAGGGGAAACCCAAGTAGTATTCTGGTGGGTCCGCAGGCACCCGTGGACATCGAGCAGTAGAAATGCTGCCTGTGATCATCGCCAACAGTTGCTAACGTAAGCCTATTTTCTGATGTTCATTTTGATGGCTCCCACCAGAGTCTACACAGCGAGGATTTCTCCACCATGTTAATAACATCGATGTGAATAACATCTGGTTACCCGTGATCTCCGTTTGCAGCTTACTGTGTGCATCTTCGCACGATGATGCTGGAGGCTGTCACAGCTGTACCGTGCCCAGTCCGTTTACATGATGCTGGTCATCATACAGTCCCTGGTTGTGGTTTATGCCGTTGTCATGGTCCAACGGTGGGTAATTTGGCAGAAGTTAAACTCCCTTTGCGTTCCAGCTTGTCCTCAGATACCAGAGGGGCTGGAGATGGACCTTTAATGTGACTAACTTTACACTCTCGGGAACAGAATTAAGATTCAAACGGAGTCAAGTGCCAAAGCGGTTTATTTAACAGGCTGCTGATGTAAATACCGCAGTGGTCAAGTGAGAATGAGGCCAATAGGGGCGGCGAGCGGGGCCAGGCAGGATGGCATCTCTCTCTCCGCAGCAGGCGGGGCGGCTGGCAGGGCAACACCGCAGGCAGCACGGTGGTTCTCTACAGTCCCGGTCTCTAGCCACTGGCGTCTCGGCAAACGATTCTTCGCATGCGATCCCCTCGCAAAACGGCTTTCCCCCAGCAGCTGCTCCTCGCTGCAGGCAATGACACCCCCCGGCCCCACCTCCACCTCCCCCCCCCTGCAGCAGATCCCCAAGCAGATGACAACCAAGCAGTTCTTCAACAGTTCCTTCGTAGCAGTTCTTTCAGCCCGCCATACTGTGATGCCTTTTATAGTTTCACACTGTTGGTAAAAATAGCCCCCGCCCTGAATCGACAGTGTGCCTGATGCAGTCTCCAGGGCTCTGAACTGTGTCTCTGTCACCTCTGCCGCCAGGGAGTCCCCAGGGTCCTAAAGTCCCTCAGTCGACTCCAGGGGGCCAAGACCAAGCTCCCCATATCCCAAACGACTCTCCCAACAATGTTGAGCCACATATGTAATGATTTCAGACCCCTTACAGCTGTTAAGTCACCAGAGCTAATGCCCTGAAAGTATTCTGAAATTTCTCTATGTACTTAGAAAATTATGAAGCCAGTTATGAAGTTGATAGATAAAAGTGAAAGGTAAACAACTTCTAGGATAAATTCAATGTTAGAAATTTGTTTTTCAAAGAGAATTTATTAAAATGTTCTTAACAGTGAAAATAATTTGAAAATTACTTATCAAAGCAAGGAAAACTATGCACTGCCACAAATTCCTTCCCAACCAATTATAGGGAAGTACCTTTAACACAGATAATCACAGGATCATCAGCAAAGCTGCAGTACAGTATTTATCACGTGTTACTACATTTGTGCTCACTGCAGCACAAGGGTGTTTCCATGTCAAGTGATGCATCTGAACCAGAGAGGGAAAGTGACTGGTGTGGGAGCCACAGGCAGGCTGAGAAACTATTTAGGTACTGCATGAAACCTAGTTTCCATCCTTAGAGACAGAATTATCCTTTCGCATGCATTTGCTCTGTAAGTCTCAGCAATCGGGTGTTAACTAAACTGCTGAACATTTTTATTATTATTATTCTATCTTCATTAGGCCCCACAGGTGCATTCAGTGAAAACAGATTCATGCCTTATACTTTTGACATTTTCGTGTACCTTTGTTCTGCATTGCTTCCGTGTGCAGTTCTCATGACAAACGCACCTGAAGACCAATGTGTGTCTTTTTGTTGTAAGTTTTCTGAGATGATCCTCCAAAGGTTTTCTTTATGATGGCAGTAGGAGTAGTATCTGCAGCTAGCCTAATTCCAGTGAAACTTGGAAATACTAGTAATCCATATGTTACAAAGTATAAGAGCCTCCATTTGTTTACAGAGGCAAAGCTTATGGTCAGAAAGAATATTTTGTTATTAAACTAACACAATTCCAGTGAACATCAGGCATAGAACAGTCTGGAATCAATTTATTTTTGAACTGCCTAATTAACATTGCTCAACTTGTGTATCTGCAGGAAAAGAGGAGTCGAGATACATGGAACAAAGAGAAGCCATCAGCTTGTGGGAGGTAGTTGTGTAACTTCCATAGAAGTGATGAGTTAGCAGGAACTGAGGCATGTTGCAAAACAGTACAGATTCTTTACTGGGTAAAGGTGTTGGAATGAAGGTGGTGTATGAAATTCAACAAGGCCAAGTGCCAGGTCCTGCATTTGGATCACAACAACCCCATGGTAAGTTACAGATTTGGGGATGTGTGGTTGGAGAGCTGTGACTTGGAGAGTGACCTGGAGGTGTTGGTTGAATGAGTCAGCAGTGTGCCCGGTGGCCAAGAAAGCCCATAGCTTCTTGGCTTGTATTAGAAAGACTGTGGCCAGCAGGAACAGTTTGGTGATCATCCCCCTGTACTCAGCACTGGTGAGGCCACACCTTCAGTATTGTTTTCAGTTCTGGGCCCCTCACTACAAGAAGGACATTGAGCTTCTGGAGCGTGTCTAGAGAAGAGCAATGAGACTGGCAAAGAGCCTGGAGCACATGGCCTAAGAGGAGGAGTATCTGAGGGAGCTGGGGTTGTTCAGCCTACAGAAGAGGAAGCTGAGGGGAAACCTTATTGCTCTCTACAACTGCCTGAAGGGAGGTTGGAGCAAGGAGGGGGTCAGCCTCTTCTCCGTGATGACAAGCGACAGGAATAGAGGGGAAATAGTTAGAAGCTGTGCTAGGAGAGGTTCAGGATGGACATTAGGAAATACTTCTTCACTGAAAGCTTTATCAAACATTGGAATGGCCTGTCCAGGGCAGTGGTGGAGTCACCATCCCTGCAGGTGTTCAAGTGCTGTGTGGACTGATGCTTAGGGAACGTTGTTTAGTGTTGACCCTTCAGTGCTGGGTTGAAGGTTGGCCTGGATGATCTTTGAGGTCTCTTCCAACCAGATACGTTTTGTGATTCTG
The DNA here is from genome assembly GCF_027791375.1 of Indicator indicator. Classification (NCBI taxonomy): domain Eukaryota; kingdom Metazoa; phylum Chordata; class Aves; order Piciformes; family Indicatoridae; genus Indicator; species Indicator indicator. Next base: position 15,274,681 of record NC_072010.1, read on the forward strand.
TGAAAATCTGGTGTTGGCTGTTTTGCTGTGATCTTGTTTCTTTTGGTGTTTGTTGTTCTGTGGGAGGCAAATTTCTGACAATCTATCTGGAGGTAGCTGGGAGTTGCTCATATGCTGGGAAAATTCAGTGCAAGTTACAGTCTCCTTTTGGTATGTGGTGTAATTATTGATTTCCTATATAGATTCCCATGTAAGAAACAGGATTAGTGAGGGGTTCCCCCACCCCCCACCCCTTTTTCCTAGTTATGTATCTGATACTCAGTTTCAGGGAGGAGCAAGAATGGGGCTACTCCACAGTACAGATCAGCTGTGTGTTGAAGGTGACCACAGGAGCTCACCAATAATGGTACAGTTACACAGGACCAGAGCAGGGTGGGCTGGTGATAATGGCAGGGTCCATTGGCGGTTTCTAACAAGTCAGAGTAATGAGACTGATCCAGCTGGTAGGGAACCACAGGAGATGGCTCAGAAACTAGGCTGTGTCAGAGGTCCAGTGTCAATCCAGGGTAAAAGATATATGGCTACTGCCTTGTCAGTTTGGAGTCCCTCAAGGAAAACAAGCCACTAATCAGGGCAGCTGGGGAAGGGCATAGTTATGATTCAGCCTCAGGCAGGGACTGAAAGCTTAGGCCAGAACAGAAGCAGAGCTCCTGGATGAGTGAGCAGAGGGCAAGTGGATAGAGGACTCAGGTGAGGTTGATCATGGCTTATTAGGAGCTAAGGCTTACTAGCACATTCATGGCCTTGATGTTCAGGCAGTTCGTTCAGAGGTACAGTCTGACCTCCTAGAGGAATGTCCTATGTCCTTGGTTGGTGAAACTTGTTCTTATGTTGGTGAGGGAAGTGTATAACTGCTAGGATATTCACACAAGTTTTACAAACGGGAGTCCCACAGCACAATCATCAAAATCTAAACTTCTCAGATCCATTTTGTCCATGAGCTATTAAAATGGCTTTGTAGAGATGGTGCAGGTGAAACCAAGCAGCAGCTCCAGAACAGGGTTCACTCACAAAGATAATAAAACCCAGATACACCCAACTGGAACAAGGAAAACTTTTTATTCACATCTGAAACCTGATCTTCATGAAAAACCTACAAAGGCAAAGCCAGGAACCAGAAGTACTAATTCCACTCTGTATGGAAAACTGGACTCAGTATTTGCTCAATAAAAGTTTTATGACTGCTGTAGTTTTCTGTATATCTCATCAACTATTAACTCATTGTTGTTCCATCAAAGTTTACTTCTATAGTCTGTCATCTCTCCTAGCTGACATATTTGATCAGCTGTCTTCCTCATTTAGGGTGTTTGAGGAATGTTCATTTAGGTTACACCCAGAACTGTCATTCCCAGCCTGTATTTAGCTTGATGCCTGCTATGTGCAAATCCAAATTGTAAACAAGTTTTTATTCAGTACCCCAAAATTTCTTGTTCCAAACATGACAGATGACACCTCACTTTACAAATAATATTATTTTTAGTCTCATTTTACTCTCAAGACATCAGAGGTAGGGCAGCACTACTAGCTAACAGCAAAGTATTTCTAATCAAGAAAAGACAGGAACATGTAGTATGTTTTGCTGAAGTACTGGCAAAGGTAGCTTTAATTCATGCTCCTTGGAAATGCAAAGTTGACACTTGAGCTCTGTAGAAGGAGAAATAAGAACCAAGGGTGACCAAACTGGCAATCTCCTTAGTTGGGAGTATTGGCATATCTGCATTTGTCTGAAATTCTTTAATGCATACTTTTTAAAAACTAAGGAATGAAGTTCTAAATTATATTGCCTCTGTCAGGAGTAGCCATATTTGTTAGGCAGCAGTGCCCACATGAAGCATCAGCACTCTCTGAATGAATGCTGACATTACCTTGGGCTCTGTACTGGCCCAGAAGTAAGCAACTGTAATGGGAATCAACCATAATTCAGTGATTTCAGTTAGAGAGATGTGTATACATTGTTGTTTGAAAAGCCTGTAACTCTATGATCTTTCTGTTCCTGGACAGCTTTAAAATTTCCAATCCATACCTTGGATTTATCACTGTGTTGTACTTGGTGTAAGTATGAACCTCCTGATAGCTTTTCTGTTCTGCAGACTCTATGATACTCCTATAAGTGAATTCCGTACTAAAACTGCATGGCATGGCATTGCATTTCTGTGGATGCTGTGCCTGGCACATAGGTTTGCATTCAGGTCCTGAGGCACGCAGGAATCTGGTAAACCATGGAGTCTACTATGGAGGGTGCCCAGGAGTCAGGAATGCAGGAACTACACCTGCTGAGTTACATAGTTTATTCACCACATTATGATTCTTTCTTACCTTTTCTGCTGCTTATTCTATTTATATAGAGAACAACTAGAAAATATTAAAGGAAGCTGGAGGTAAAAATGTTTCTGATAACCCCAATTACCAACAAAAGCACCATTCTTAAATACTTTTCTATTGTTAATTGTTTTAAGCAATGTCAGTTCATAATGCATTTCCTCCCAAGTATAAAAAAAAAAAAAAGACAACATTTGGAGCATTAAAGTAACATTAGAAAGTTTCTTAATGTGTTTTGCAATAAGTTTCCTTTTCATCTTTAACTGCTATGAGTTATTGTGATCATCATGAGAAAGAAAGGCTCTGCTAGTCATAAAGACTATGATTATAATAGAGTCATAGAATCATGTGGGCTGAAAAAGACCTTTAAGATCAAGTCCGACCATTAACCAAACGCTACCAAGTTTGCTGATAAATGATGTCCCTCAGCACCATGTCTTACCATATGTATCAGCCCCAAGTGGCAATGTACCACTTGGCCATGGCACTTCTTATCTAAGGCAATGACTATTTTGAGATACTATAGGATCAGTATTATTGGAGCTTTTGATCATAAATCTAGGTAGACTTGAAGGGGAAGGGGGATAATACCAGGCTTACCTGTGACAAGCTGAGGGATGACACACCATGGTTAGAAGGATGGGGTGCTGCTAATGGTCCTCAGTCTCTTGCTGTGAGGCATGCTGGGGACACTGCAGCACTCTTAAAGTCTTATGGAGGTGAGCCAGGGGCTCCTAAGGTAATAGGATCCAACAAGGAAACACCAGAGAAACACCTCAAAGAAATGAAGGAGTGGCTCTCTACGAAGATGACATGGCTGAGAGCCCAGCTGAAGTGCCTCTATACCAATGCATTAGGAGTTGGAAGGCACTGTGCTGCTACAAAGTTACGATCTGGTGACCATTACTGACTAGAGAGTGGCTATTGATGACTACAGGCTGTCCAGAAGAGACAGGTGAGGAAGGGATAGTGGAGGCTATCCACTATGGAAAATGGATAAAATGTGAAGAGCTGTTCCTGTGGAATAGCCACCAGCAGTTTGAAAGCCTATGGGTAAGAATTAGGGACTGAGGCAACAAGGGGAACCTTGTGGCTGTTGTCTACTACAGGCTGCCCAGTGAAAATGATCCTGTTATGACAGGTCAGAGGGTAATTATTTTAAAATAAAAGAGGGTATATTTAGAGTAGATATAAGGAAGAACTTTTTTTATGACAACAGTGATGAAACTAGATGGACCAGATGATCTTTCAGGGTCCCTTCCAGCCCCTAACATTCTGTGAAATACTCCAGAGAGGTCATGGATGCCACATCCCTGGAAACATTCAAAATGAGTTGGGATGGGGCTCTGAGCAACCTGATCTAGTCAAAGATGGCCATGCTTGCTTGCAGTGGGATTGGACAACATGACCTTTAAAGGCCCCTTACAATCCAAATCATCCTACAATTCTATGATTCGACAGTTACTCTTTCCATAGTGATAATGAAGATTCCCAATCCTCCACTCTACCCTGTCACTTCTCATCCCTACGAGATTCCAACAATTTCTGTCTCCGTTTTTTGACCATTAGTGGTGCATGAAAAAGGTTCTGGGGAGACTGCGGAGTTGCTGCTATCATTTAAAAAGAGAAAGATGGAAATGTTAGTGTTTTATCATGTCCTTATGATACCATGCACTGATAGATCCCAGCCTGAACTTAGTTGTGAATTATTTTCAGTTTACTCCATAAATGCTTAATACTGCAGATTTTGTAGAGAATGTGAGACTACACATGGAGTAAATCTAAGCAGACAAAGTTACCTCCTACCCAGCTGTGAGAAATGGACATTTTTAGGGTATTTTTTTCTCATTTCTGCTGGACCTCTGCATTAGGATGAGATTAACTGCTCCCAAAAGTACCAAATAGAGTAAGAATTCCACCATGACATTGTTCAGTAATTGAAAATAAAATATATTTAACATTAGAGACTCCAATTTATCTTCAGATTTTTTTGCACAAACAGCAGTTAATGTAATGGGGAAATGCTTTTGGCAATGTGCTGTATTCTGTAATCTATGCCTGAACACGCCTGTTGAATGCAAACTGTTTTTTTGGCATCATCTTGCTTTGCTCCTAAATATCTCTGGTTTGAGTGCAAAGCTCCATCTAGAGAGAGCCCAAAGTAATACATATATCCCATTCACTGGTAGGGACTTCAGGGCAGGATGGTGTCTCTAGATGGTGGAGCAGTGATTCTGAAAAGAACTTTGAAGTCTCGGTTGGGAACTAGTTGCACTCATAGTGTGGGACAGTAACTGAGATGTTTAATGCAATCCTTATGGAAACATATAAGGATGTCTGAGAAAAGAGCAGGAGGGGTTGGTGGAGGTTTTCTGGGTTTTTCACACTTTTATTTGACATTGTAAATGGCTGCTGGAATACATCAATTGTTTAGCACAACAGAAGGTAAGCTCTAAAGTGAAGGGAGAGAAGCCATCAACAGCATCATCAGCTCCTGAGAAAGACTTGGGATGCTGGCAACTCATAACATTCCCCTCAGACTGAATGAGAACTGTATGATGCAGCAGGGCTGGGAAGGGGTGAGCACAACAGCAGAGAAATGGGGTAAGTATTAGGAATTGTGCTGATCATTTTGGCTATATAATTATTATGACTTTTTCTGTATTAGTATTTTCTTTCTCCCCTTCCCCCTGTCCCCCCCTTTTTTCTTTTCCCTATAACAATTACATCTGAAATAATAGTACATTTTTCATTAAACTGCTAACAATTTGCTAACAAGTTAACAATTCCTTTGCAGACAAGTTGTTTCCTTCTGCCTACAGCAAAATTTGCAATGTTAGGAAAATTGGGTAGATTTAGCTTGATCTTTCTTGTAGTGTAAAGCAAGATAATGAATCACCGTTTGCCACCACACCCTTGTGTTTAACAGCTGTTAGGCTCCATAAATATGTTTTATTCTTCCAGACTCCCTTTGTAAATTCAGATCTTCACCGTCAGTGAATATTTTGCGTTTGTGAATTCCAAAACCAAGGTTTTAGCTATGTAAAAAAAAAAAGGTATATATTTCTTTGTTTAAAATTAAAATTTTCCACAAATTGGGAGTACTTTACTTCTTGTCTTACAATGAATATCTCACTACACTCAATACATCAGCTCTATCAGGTCCTGTCATGTGGTGAAGCTGGAGACCTCTAGCGTTTTCTGTTTTCCTCATGTGAATGAACCTCCATGTTTCCCTGTATCCCTGATCAGACTGCTGCTTTTTTCTGTGGTTCTTGTTTTATTGCCCATGAACTTTATTTTTAGGGTTGGCAGAAAACAGTAACGATTTCCACCCCCAAATAATTTTTCTCAGTCTTGTCCAACAAACAGTGATTATCTGTAGTTTCCTGCTGTAATAATCAAAATAGATAACATTTTCTCTAGTCCTTTGCTAACATTTTAACTCTTATAGATAAATCCAAAGGAATTCCATTGATGTCAGTGGAGCTAGTTCAGACTGACATTGCTGAAACTGAACACATAATTATGATATCATTAAGAAAGTGGGGTTTGTTGAAGAGAATATTTTATAAAACAGTGGGGGGAGGGAAGAGTGCATCTTTAGATGAAATTTCCAGTTAACACTGTCCAAGGAAAAGTCAAGAGGATGATACCGTGACAGGCCATGCTTCATAGTTTTCTAGCTTGTAAGTTGTTTCCTATCACTTACCTGTGAACTTTTCACCTGTGGTGGCATTGGTATACATTGCTAAGGCTGGAATTGTTGCTGATATCATTACATCTATTCCCAAGAGATCTTATTCCCCTGTTAATACCAGATATCGCTGGACCTCATCTAAAGTATGTGGCAATTAAACCTTATAATAGAGTTCAAAATTGAAATAACAGGAGCCTTTGAGCAAAGCCAAGTTCCTGCACAGAGCTGGGGAGAAAGCTCAGCTGCCTGATGGCAGGGTTTTCCCTGGATCTGAATGCATCACAGGTGACAGGGTGCTGACGACAGTACCCTAGTTTCTCTTAGGAAATGTAGTCAGCAAAGACAAATATAATTTTATTTTATATATATATATGAGAGGTCTCGAACACAAACCCTATGAGGAGAGGCTGAAGGAGCTGGGATTGTTTAGCCTGGAGAAGAGGAGGCTCAGGGGTGACCTCATTGCTGTCTACAACTACCTGAAGGGAGGTTGTAGCCAGGAGGGGGTTGGTCTCTTCTCCCAGGCAACCAGCTCCAGAACAAGAGGACACAGTCTCAAGCTTCACCAGGGAAAGTTTAGGCTTGAGGTGAGGAGAAAGTTCTGCATGGAGAGAGTTGTTAGCTGCTGGAATGTGCTGCCCAGGGAGGTGGTAGAGTCACCATCCCTGGAGGTGTTCAAGAGGGGATTGGATGTGGCACTTGGTGACATGGTTTAGTAGTCACGAGGTCTTGGGTGACTGGTTGGACTTGATGATCCTTGAGGTCTTTTCCAACCTTGTTGATTCTGTGATTCTGATCTATCTATCTATCTTTCTATCTATCTATATATATACACGTGCACACACACACACACATACATATATATATTTATATATTTTTATTATTTATCTGAGAACGAAAAAGGGCCCTGGATGAAACTATATATAATTGAGAAAGAAAATGGAGAAATAGTCAGAAAGCAGCAAGGTAGGCAGTTGTTTAATAGCCAGATGAAAATAGGGTTGGCAAAATAATCTTGTGGAAGGAGAGCACTTGGGCAGATTGCAAAGCTTGGAAAAGCATGTTGGATTTAAGGGTCTATCGTGCAGAAAAGGAAAATAAGTCAAATATAGAAATGGCTATATTGGATTAAAAAAAACTTACCAGTGTAGGTCAGTGTTTGGTCCCCTTTAAGGACCACCTAGACAAGAATAGAAAAGGACGCATACACAATAGTAATTCCCAGAAAAACATCCTAGCTTTTAGTAATTTGTAGGTCAGAAAGTCTGTGAGGAAGGGACTCATGAGGAATCATTTAACGGATTTTTTTTTGCCTCTATGAAATTGCCCAGACAATATTTGAACCATTTAAATTTTAAGATTTTAAGAGAGAGGGAATTTCTAAAGAACAATGAACCTTTTGGAAGTGAGGAGTTATTAATAATAGAACACCAGGAATGGATTCTCATGTGGTGAAATCAGATAAGCTCCACCGCATGCCGCTATTAACAGTGTGTGCAGAAATACCTCACTGCAAAGCAAAACAAAGGTCTGGGAACATGTACTGTTCACAATATGACCTCTGCTTTTTATTGCTTTGATCTCAGACTTGAAGATACAGAAAATGAAGAGGCTGTTCTATACACTTCAGAGCTGGGCTTTCTGCTACTTCATATTTTGGAGGATCATTTTCCTGTAGCTGAGGATTCAAAGTTGTATTTCTTACCTTGAGTTGTTTTGTCTAGTACTCTTTGTCCATCCTTGCAATGTCAAAACAGCCATCTAATTTCATTCCTGATGCCTTGTCTTTATATATATTTTTTATTTTTACTTTTTTTTCCCCCTCTTTTGTAAGCTGTTGGTTGGGGAAATGAATAAATTAAAAGATAAATGGAAGTGTCACTGTGCCCAGTATAACCTTCTCTCTGGCTTTCTTTGTATGATTAAATGTTTCCATTTGCAGAATTTCATAAGAAACTAATCCCCAAGTGTATCATGCCACACATTTCAGGGGTCTGTTGTTAAAGGTGATTCTCCCTCACTGGGTAGAACTGGTAGACTGAAAATAAAAGACTGAGGTGGTGTTTGAATGGGCGTTACTCCAGCATAGCCAAACAATGTTACAATCACCAAGGAGAATAGGAGACGATGTGGATGCAATATTAAAAAGCATCTAAAAATACCTAAAGAGAAGGAAGAATGTTATGTAAAGGGATGTTATGTTTCCTTTCAAAATAGTGAAGGAAAAAACAGTGACTTAGGTCCCTCCTGCTTGCCTCTAAACAGTGTGCATTTAAACTGTAGAAATTGTTAATGCATCGAGTGAAATGCTGCTGTTTCTGCTGTATTTGGCAAAGGCAGATGAGAAGAGAGGAGGACTCTCCCTGCAGTATTTCTGATGGCTCAAGAAATGACAAGCTACATTACTTTTTATTTTTTTAATGCCTTTGGGTATACAAACTGTTTCAAAGCCTTATAAAAGAATAAATATTTAAAATCTAGATAAGGAAAAAAAGCTAGAGCATAGCACTGGGCTTTTTTTCAGATTAATTAAATAAATAAGCTGTGATACAGTTTCAATTTATACCAATCAAATCCAACCTGTACATACATCTATATGGACAGATAAATATATATATAACAATTCTATTAAAAAAAAAAAGAATGATGCAGTTAAAATTATCCAAACATGCATTTTGTCTAAAACTTTTATTAGACATCAGATGAAGTAGAATCCATAGTATAGTGTGAATGAAACACAGTGCACACCTCTTGTACACAATTCTCTCACATGTACCTAGACTTTGCTTTCTCAGAATCATAGATTTATAGAATCATAGAATGCACCAGGTTTGAAGGGACCCTTGAAAGTCCAACCCCTCTGCAGTGAGTAGGGACATCTCCAACTAGATCAGGTTGCTCAGGGTCCCATCAAGTTTGAGCTTGAATGTCTCCAGGGATGGGACCTCCACCACATCTCTGGACAACCTGTTCCAGTATTTCAGCACCCTCATTGTGAGGCACTTCCTCCTTATGTCTAGCCTAAATCTCCTTCTTCCAGTTTAAAATCACTACAAGCCTTTTTAAACAGTCCCTCTCCAGCCTTCCTGTAGGTCCCCTTCAGGTGCTGAAATGCTGCTGTAAGATCTCCCTGGAGCCTTTGCTCTAGGCTGAACAACCCCAAGTCTCCCAGCCTGCCTTTGCAGGAGAAGTGCTTCACCTCTCTGATCATCTTCATGGCTCTCTTCTGGACCCTGTCCATCAGGTCTGTGTCTTTCCTGTGTTGAGGACTCCAGAGCTGGGGACAGTACTCCAGGTGAGGTCTCACCAGAGCAGAGCAGAGTGGCAGAATCATCTCCTTTGATCTGATGGCCATACTTCTTTTTAATGCAGCCCAGGATACAATTGGCCTGGGCTGCAAGTGTGCATTGCTGGTTCACATCCAGCTTCTCATCCACTATTATCCCCCAAGTCCTTTTCTGCAGGGCTCCTCTCAATCTCATCATCCCCCAGCCTGTATTGATATTGAGGATTGCTCCAACCCAGGTGCAAAACCTTGATCTTCACCTTATTAAACCTCATGAGGTTCTCCTGAGCCCACTTCTCTAGACTTGTCAGCACTGGTCAGCTTGGTATCATCAGAATATCACTCTGTGTTTGATGGAGTAGGCTCAGGATACCTGAATGACTGGGTAAGTCCCAGTAATAGCCTCTCTAGGGTATTAACAATGACTTTTGTTTTAAAACAGAAATAAAGCTTACACCTTACATGTGGATGGTCAAATGATCAATGAGAAATGTTAAACACATTTGGGAGTTCATTTGCTAATTGTTGTATTAGCTGGAGCACCAAAGGTGCATTTAAATATATTTTTATTTAAAATACCAGTAGGCCAAGCAAACAAAAAAATCAAAGCCCTACCAAACCAAAATACTACATAATTACCCATTTTTTTTTCTGTATGGAAGAGGAGGGAGCAGATGCAATTGTACTTAGATGTCTACAGATATATGCTAGAGAGAGCACCTGAAAACTTGTACGGAATGCATTAGAATGAAGAAGGAAGAGGCTGCAGCACCTTTGCTAAGTTTTTCCCTAATTGCCCCTATTTTCCCCTGATGATACAATAGTAGTAACTGCTGTGGGCTTGTGGACAGGTAAGGTGCATTTACAAGGTGTAAAGCCAGTGCAGTTTGCCAAACTGTACCACTAGATGGAGGCAAATATTGCAGAGTTTTCTGTCAGCATTATATCTCTCCAGGAGAAGGTCTACCAGGTTGACACAAGTTGGTCAAGCACCCATGTAGGACATGTAGCTCACCAGCTCGTTCTTCATAGTTTTTAATGCAGGCTGGCATCTGACCCTCTGTTGTGGGACTCCGTATTTTTCTCATACCTCAAGACACCTGTGGCCTCAGCATAATATCCACCTAGCACTAGCTACTTACTTTTTGAGCTTTATGTGGAAGAAGTGCTGGTAAATGATGGGAGTGTTTTCAACGTTCTGTGTTACCAAGGTAAGAAACCTTCCTGAAGGGGTAGCACTTGAAGGAAGCATACTTTACACCTATCCTCACATGTCAGCGCTCTGGATGTGTCAGTGATTTATTTCAACCATTCCATCATCTGGTGCTTCTTGCAGCAGATATTATTAGGTTGGAATGGGCCAAGTGGAATTCTTTATGGAATGCTGTATATCTGGTGGGTCTGGAGCTCTAATTATCTGTCCTCCCTGCTATTGCTCCCTATCCTTATGGAGGAGGTGGCTGTAGTGTTGCTCCCTTGCCATTGCAGAAAGGCACTGCAAAATTAATCATGGAGCAGTGGGGATGCCATGGGTGGTGAAGATCCTTTCTCTGATGCAGAGACACTTTACCTCGAAGGTAAAATGTCATCTAGGAAGGGAGTGATTAGAATAGGCCAGAAGGAAAGCAGGAAAAGGTAATCTCTCAGTGTGATAGAGAGGAATTGACCTTCAGTCTTTACGACTTGTTACACATCCCTTCCAGCTCTAGAGAGCAAGGAGGAACACACCCAGAGATCAGTTCGTACCCAGAAAATGACTGGGAATTAGGCCTACCAGAAAGTGTATTAGTGTTTAGATTGTATCCCAGGAAATACTTAAATCGGTAGCTGTGAGAGCAGGACATGAGCCTTCTGAGTATAGGTTGATTAAAATTTCCTCCCCTTCTTTCCACCCAGCCCTTGAATACAGAAAGTGCCACTGCTTTCTTGTGTCCTATGTTGCCCATGAGCAGACTTCCTTCTCTCAGGTGTCCTGTGCCAAATCTGGGATTGAACATAACTTTTTCCTAGCGTGTGGACTCAGAGCCCTTGCATCATCAGGCAGCAGTTCTTGGACTAGAAAAGGCTTTTGGATAAAGGCTGGGAAATGCTATCAAGTTTTTGAGAGGCTGAAACTTTGTGAAGTGATGAAGCCTTCTCTCCCTATCAGGTAGTATAAAATATTCCTGATGAAGAACCCATTGATCTCATGAGGGCTCAACCTATTAAATATACAAGAAAGCTCCAGTGTTTGTAGACCAGTGCCTGTATGCAAAGTAAGCTATTTTTATCACATCCCTCCTAGGCTCTCCAACGACTAAGCCCAGTGGGGGCTTTCAGGTTTCTCAGGTGATTTTCTCAGGAAGCCACAACCATTTTCTCCTGAGATTGAGAGACATGAATGCATTTTCTCATGCCATTTCAGCTCTTCAGGCTTCACAGGAAGACAGGTACCCTGCAGCAGACAGCAGTTCAGGTGCCTGGGGCAGGTGACTAGCTCCAGGAACCAAGAGGTCATCCTAGTCTTTCCAGGGTTATGCCTGTGCTTGTTTTTGTTTTCTGGCAACGTAGGGTTAGTCTTCCAAAGGAGGGAAGGAGAATTCCTGGTTTTTTGTTTGTTTGTTTTGTTGTGTGTTTTTAATTTCTAAATGCCTGAGGGGTGTTTGAGTATCAGATGGACAATGGGAATCCTGGTCCCCTAGTTCTCAAAGGTGATTCTCTGATAAGGCAGGGAGGATGCAAAGTTGAAAAGCTGTTCCCTTTGGGAAAGCATCCCAGCACACACTGAGGGAAACACTGTGGGGATCTTTTTCTCTGTGCATGAGGCATATGGGAAGCACACTGGGATTTTGAGGAGATAGCAATTTGTACTATGAAGGGCCAGAACATGCATGGGAACTGAAAGCAAGCCAGGAACAAGGTTTGTAACTCCAGCAGTTAAATGCATGCAAGCACTTTAGGTACCTATACCTCTGTTCAGAAAGATATTTGACTGCCTGTAACACATGTCACAGTTACTTAATCACCAATCAAAATTCCAGAACAAAAAAAAACAACTAAACATTAGACGATTATACGAATTTGGGGTATTTTTAATTATCGAGTGAAATTTTTAAATGCAAATAAATCAATGTAATAATTCAGGGAGAGAAAGTGCAGTCCAGGAGTTTACCACTTTAATTAGCTGGAGAATTAAAATTGTTTTGGAACACCAAAACAACCACATATGAATTCTTTGGTCTTCTTGCATTTTCTTCAAGAGTTTGATGACTTTTTCCCTGTGGAAAAGAAGCACAAAACATAGAGACTGCACTGGAAATCAACAATGCAAACAACTACATTTTATCCCTAGTGTTCCTCTAACATGCTCTGAAGAGGGTGATGCCTAAAGAAAAGCAAACCTGATAAAGTTTACCCCAGGATGTCAATTCTGCTTTTGCTTTACTCCTACAGTATTTCCTGCCTTCCCTGAACTGTCTCATTGACTTGGTTAAGTAGCACAGTATCTCCCAGTTCCCTGTCAGTGGTCCCACTCACTGAAACAGCTCATTGGCAGAACAAGGTCCACAGGATTTGTTTGGCAATATGCAGCTGTGCAGGAAGACAGTGCACCAGGCTTCCTGCACTGCTGCCCTGTCACCTCTTGGTTGCAGGAACATTGTGGATGGAGCATGTAGGAACGTATTTTTCCCAAGTTTATTCTACTTCTTCCTTTTTGGTAATACCATGAGGTCCTTGAAATTAAGGAGACTAGTGAAACCGATACCCCAGCAATCTTAACTTGCAAATCAAATCTCATCAAGAATTTACCATATAACTTCTGAATTCCTCGCTTATCGTCCTCTGGAAGTTTGAAGGTTGCTGGGTTCTGGTATGAGTAGATAGGGTACATGAGAGCCCCATGAACATTTGAATGAGCAAGTCCCAAAGAATGGCCAAATTCATGAGCAGCAACAAGGAACAAATTAACTTCTGCAGCACAAAAGCATAGAAAATTATGTTAAAGGTACAGCATTTCTTTTTAGTATGCAAAAAATCCACGTAGCAGAAGAATTTATATATTCCATTCCCTTGTAATGAAACCTCAGTTTTGAGCAGTTATTACTGAGCTTTCTTATGTAATTATATTATTTTAATAAAAACATTACTGATGCCTTGCATTCACATGTGGAGACCCTGAGTCTCCTTCCAACTCTGCTTTTAGTCAACCTTTTTCCTACAAGCAATTAATTTCACCTTTGCATAATTTATGTAGAAAACAGAGGCTCATAGTCCTTGTTTAGCCTGTGAAAGGTGTTTTAAGACATGGACAGAACAGGCATCATGTAGCTGCTAACGATAATGAAACACAACTACTTAGAAAGATAATTGAAAGGAACAGACATGTGGGTACTGAAATGGTACCAAAACACGAATTGTTATGTGTGGCCGTTTGAGTGTTCCTGGAGCAAAAAACCCAATGGAACAGAATATAGGGATTTAGGGATTATCCCCTCTTTGCCCTCCCCTTCCCGTGTGGAAAAGTTGGGCAGGACAAGACAAAGAATGGCCATGCACTGACTTGGAAAAGGTAATTTTATAAAAAATGAGAGGTATTTAAGGGAAAGAAAGGTTACAGAGATAAAAGAGAAGGGGACAGGCACAGGTATATACAGAACCAAATCACAGATGGCAATGGATTCTCTTTGGATGCAGGTCCCTCACACGAGGTAGCAGGCCTGGACCACGTGGAGCAGGCCCAGCCACTCGGCAGCAGGAGCAGAGTGGTGAAGGCAAAAAGAGCAAAGCAGGGAGTTGCTCTGCCTTATATGGAGTCCAGACAGGAAATAGGAGTGGAACAGATGTGATCTGGGGACCCCTCCCTCAGGGTCAGGTTTCCCACCCACCCAGGACCGATTTCCCTGCCCACCTTGGGTACACCTCCTGCCCACCTGAGGAGTCAGATTCCCAGCCCGCCCCCCAGCAAGCCTCAACCCACAACATTATGGAAAGCATTTTTGGTGTCTGTGTTCTTCTAACATGTGCAATATTTCCCTTTCCCCTGCATACAAAAATGAGTTTTACCTCGATTGGTCTCTGACCACCTTTCATCATCATCAAAATGAGCATCTCCACCAATCCCTTCTCCAGGTGCAAATGCATGAGCTAGTGTGCCACCTCTTCCATCAAAAGGATATCCATCACCATGCTCTGCATTTGAAAGGAAAAAAATGTCATCATGTGGCATCACCTGTAATGTTTAAATTCAGCAAAGTGGAGCATGTTGTGCTATTTTTTTTCATTACCAGTCCTTGAAAAAAAACACCTATAATAACACTAAGTTTGCAAAAACGAGGAATTAAACTTAGGAAACACTCTCCAAGTTTATGACTGAAGTTCAAATCTTATATTTGCAAACTCAGGCTGCTGCATGTTTCAGAAAGAGCTTAACATTGGTTGTGAGCTTTTGTCAGAAATGTGGTTCTAATCAGGGATTATTGTAATACAAATGCTTAATGCTTGACAATACTATAGAAGCACCTGGATTTTTTCAGTGTTGAAAAGTGGGCAAAATGAGTTGTAGATATTTTCACTTGGACTGCTTTTAGTGAAAGATAATAATTTGGGATAGATAACCATATTCCTGAAGAGCTCAAGAGAACAAGTCATCTAACTCTAAAGTAGGCATTTAGTTTCACTAACCCAAGTCAGTTTAGGTGCAGGCACAAGTAAGAAGTATGGCTAGACTAATACATAGTCTGGATCACAAGTGAGCTTCTGAAGTGACTCAACTGGTCATCCACATTTACCATGCTTTGACTTGCACCTTGGTGCAGACTTGCAGTGCACTAGTGAGAGTCCTTGTAGAAGAAAATCAACCAGAAGATACTCTCTATGGCCAAGCTTAATGCATCCCAGCTTCCAAAGACTCTTTAGTCCATGGAACCACATTAGATCTAGAATAAAATAAACCTGCCTGAATCTAGACTTTGGAGGCTGGATCTTCAGAACCTGCTGTTTTGCTCTACAGGTCTGTTCCTGTTAGTTAGCACTACATGACAAGACAGACAGACCCTTGAACATCCAAATGTAGGTGTCTCATTCTGGAGCAGAATTCTTCCTCCATTTCATGGTTTTCACTCTGAAAGAAGTTTCTAATGGTTTTACAGGAGCAAAACCGCATCATAGCACATACATTTGGTGACACGCTAAAGAGAAGGTAAAATTTATGCTGACTTCAAGATAATTCCAAACTCTTTGTTCTTTCTTAAAGCTGCGGCTATAAAAACACATGGCTTGAGACAAATATGGACCACTGCATTTTAAAAAATGACAGATATTCTCACCACGACGTGCAAATGCAATCTCAATGTCTGCATTACTAAAGAACACTCTTCGGAACTGCAGGGGAGTCACATTACTCCATACCATAAAAGCCCTTTTAATTGCATCATCCACTTTCTTCTCGGGTAGATCACGTGTGTACCTGACAATCCTGGCAGCAAAAGGAAATAGATTAATGTCATTCAGGGTGTGAAAGAAACCTGCATACTTAAAGACAAAGCAACCCCTTTTCCCATAGAACCTGGAACATCACTCACTTGTAAGTCAAATGTGTCTTTCTCCATCTTGGACTTTGAGGAAACGTTTTGTAATCTGCTACATCAGGGAGTCCACACCTGGGCAGCTTCAGTATTGCTTCTGTTTCTGCATTTAATTTTCCAGTTACAGTCAGATGGAAAAACCTCTGCATGTCTTTAATCCTCTCTTCTAAGTTTAGGTTTGGTGTTTTTGTGTGAATTGGAAAAAATTTATCAAGATATGTCTGGAAGAACAAAATGAAAATAAAAACTAATTCATGTATCTGTGATCTTTTGGTAACTGTATTTTACATTTGATTGAATTGTTTCATTGTCCTGCAGTCATGGCTAGTTTTAGATATATGTTTTCTTCCCATTTCAGTTTACTAAATACTGTTCTTTCTGTAGTATAGATTAGCATATACAAAAAGAATTGCAATAGCAGCAAAACACTATAAGTAAACACAAATTACTGAGCATTCAAATCCATAGCCTTCCAATATAGTCTGCATAATATATTTGAGGTGTTTTTAAAAATACATGCTCCCCTGTATTTGCCAGCTGGAATTTAGTCCTTTTTGTAAGGTAAACCTAGAATGTCCAAGTTAGTCAGCAAGTTTAAATTGTTTTATATCACCTCTGCAAAAATTGTTGTGGTAGTGTAAGATAATATAAACAGATATGAAAGTAATGTAGAAGTTGAATAAACAAAATCAAGTTATTCACAATCAGGTTATTCATATTGTCCCCCTGTTAGCATACCTTTATAGTCTCCAAGGCTGTGTTGTTCCATGATTCTGGTTTTAATTTTAGTGGAAAAGCAAGACTCTCAGGTAGGAGGATGGCAGCACAAAGTAGGAGGTATTGCATAGTGCTCAGCTTGCCAAGGAACTTTGCTACAGCTGGAAGGCTTAGACCTTCTGTCTTCCAAGCCCACAGCTGAAATGCTTATATAGATCCTGATAGCTCCAAGCAATGATTGTGACTCATTTTTTTTTTTTTTGGTGATATTAATGTAATGTCATCACTATTCTAAGAAGTAAATGAAAGCTTGTTAAACAAATCTTTCCTTTGACTTCCCTGTTGATGTCATGTCACAGCTAGCAGCCAGATTTGTCTCTCTCTTCTCATATTATTCCAGTAGTGAAACCACAGGGTCACAGGGAAGTTCATTTTCTGTAACTTCATCAGTATAGTTACTGTATAATCACTTCTTACTGTGCTTTCCTCAAGTTCCTTATACACAAAGGCACCCTCAAGTTCTTTATACACAAAGGCATTTTGCAGCAGCCTTTTGGTCAGCCTGCCTGTCTGGCAGAGATGAGATGGATGGGAACGCTGTCTCACTGAGACTACTGCCATTTCCTAGGGAGCATGTACAGCACTGTCCAAGTAATTTTTCTGATTCATATTCTTTCAGTGAAAGAGGTTTCTGCTGTTTTTACAGAGGATCAGAGCAGAGCTCTTTGAATGTGCCCTCCAGAAACAGGAGACCATGGGAAGCCTTTGTCACTTTCCTCCCAAGTGAAATGACCTTTCAGGAGAGTGGCTTTATATTGGAGAACTAGATATAACACATAATTTACAAGAGTCATTGAAAGCCCTCAGTAAAAAAGAGAGACATAAGCTTCTGTTAGGGTAAGCCTTAGCAAATTGTCTTTGGATAGTTTGGAGCTATCTTCTACCTCTGGCTGTACAATGCAATCTGACAGAGATCCATAATGCGCTGGCAGCCACAACCTCCTTTGTTCCCTGTTACCAACACTGGTCTCAGTTTCATGCTGCCAAGCCCCACTGGCTTGTGATATTTTTTTGAGGGTTAAAAGCACCATTCTACAGGCGGTTTGTGATTTTTTTTTCCACCTGTGCAGTTTTGTGTCCATATTCCCTCTCATCCAAAAGCAAAGGTGGATAAATGGGAAAAGACCATTACTGTTTCTCACAGCAGGACAGTTCATGTGGGTGTAGCTGAATGTGTATGAAAGAGGTTGTGAGTTGCTAGCTAAAGTAGCTAATACGTGCTTCTGAGTGATGTGATGAGAAAGACTGTTTTCAAAGAGAGATGATGTACTCTACAACACTGCTGAATTATGTAGGAGAGGATATTACACAGTATTGTCTGAAACAGCTGCTGAAGGAATGATTCTTCACTTGGTATTGAAAACATCTCAGATACCAACCATATGATCATTTCTGTACATTTTGGTAGGCTTACAGGAAATCATTTAACATCCAAATTTTAAATCTTGATATAAAAGCTGTTTTATTATTAGGAGCAGCTGCATATTCTTCAACAACTGACTTTATGTCTGACTGTGGCAGTAAAGTAGGATCTGGACTAGGGTCTGGATAGCAGGAGATGAGGATATGTTTAAACCACTTTGAACTCCATGACTCTAGCATGTGGTACTGATTATTTCCTCATATACACAAAAGGAATTTGAAAGCTTCCAAAGCCCCATTCCAGCTGATATACTATTGAGCAACTCACATACAACTTTAACTGGGCCATGGGCAAAACTGAAAAGGAGAGTTTAAACACAAGAGCTTGCTGAGAAAGGGCAGATGTCATGTTCCATTTTGTTTTCTGTTGGAAAATTGCCAATTCCTCCTTGGGAGGGAGAGGAGGGGGGAGAAGAAAAAAAAAAAAAGAACAAATAGGAGAGGGTTTCAATGAACATTGGGCTTGAATTAAAATAAAAAAATAACTGTGAAAAGAATTTTAAATTATTTGGATTCAAAATCATCAGGAATCAATTTAATTCTAGTAAGAGCAATATCAAAAGGAAACATGCTGATTTGTAGATTTAGCTGTGTGAATTTTATAGACTTTATTTTTTTTTCCTTGATCTTGAATGACAAAAACTGTTGTGGGTCAGGAAAATTAATTACCTGACCAAACTTCACAGTCATATCATTTACACTCAGCAGACAACCTATGCCTGTGTGAGAGCATGGCCTGTGTGGAGAAATGTCAGGGAGGTCAGAAGAAACACTGTTAGAGACATTTAATAATAGAAGTTGTCGTAGCCACACGGTGAAAATAACAATGCTCCATGATGTAAAATTCTACTAAGAAGTCTCACAATATCAGCACTGAGATGTTTACACTGTGACATTTCTTGAGGTAAGTAACTCTGCTGTGAACAAGGATGCTTCATGAAACTATGTCATGTGTGGAACTCATTGAGAGGCATCAGAGTTTTGTGATCTAGAGAAAAAAATATATATAGAAATTAAGACCTCAGCCTCCTTTGGAAATGAGTGGGATGAAAAAGTGAAGTAGAACTGAATGATTCAGTGGTGAATGATCACTTTTTCTTTGTCATTTGACTTGGGCATGAGGCTCAGATGGATTCCACCTAACTTGTGGAGTTAGTGCAAGTCAAGAGCTGCTTAAATATCTTTATGATTATTACAAGTCTAGCTGGAATGGAGTGAACTTTCTTCTTAGCAGCCTCTATAGTTCTATGTTTGGATTTGTAGCTACACCAGTGTTTATAACATATCAGTGTTTTGGGTACTGGTGAACAGTGCTTGCACAGCATCAAGGCTTTTTCTATTTCACACTGTGTCCCCACAATGTATGGAACAGACTGGGTGGAAAAGAGGCTAGAAGGGGACACAGCTGGGACAGCTGACCTGAATTCTCCAAAGGAATATTCCAGATGAGGTTGCTAAACCCCTCTCTATTATATTCCAAAAATCCTGGCAGTCTGGGGAAGTCCTCAATGACTGGAAAGGGGAAACATAAACCCCATTTTCAAAAAGGATAAGAAGGAAGAACCAGGGAACTACAGGCCCGTCAGTCTCACCTCTGTGCCTGTTAAGATCATGGAGCAGATCCTCCTGGAGGCACTACTGAGACAGAAGAATAGTGAAGAGGTGATTTGGTACAGTCAGCATGGCTTCACCAAGGGCAAATCCTGCCTGACAAAGCTGGTGGCCTTCTATGAACAGGTCACAACATTAATACATGAGGGGTGAGCAACTGATGCCATTTACCTGGACCTGAGCAAAGCCTTCAACACTGTCCCACACCACCTCCTGGTCTCCAAACTGGTGACACATGGGTTTGATGGGTGGACCACGAGATGGATAAAGAACTGGCTTGATGGCTGCACCCACAGAGTGGCTGTCAATGGCTCCATGTCCCAGTGGAGGCCAGTGACAAGCAGAGTCCCTCAGGGATCAGTCCTGGGACCAGTCTTGTTCAGCATCTTTGTTGGTGGCATGGACAGTGGCATTGAGTGCACCCTCAGCAAGTTTGCTGATGACACCAAGCTGTGTGGTGCAGCAGACATGCTGGAGGGAAGGGATGGCATCCAGAGGGACCTTGACAGGCTGGAGAGGTGGGCCTATGACAATCTCATGAGGTTCAACAAGACCAAGTGCAGGGTCCTGCATCTGGGTTGGGACAATCCCAAGCACAACTACAGGCTGGGCAGTGACTGGCTGGAAAGCAGCCCTGAGGAGAGGGACTTGGGGGTGCTGGTGGACAAGAAGCTCAACATGAGCTGTCAATGTGCACTTGCAGCCCAGAAAGCCAACCAGATCCTGGGCTGCAGCAAGAGAAGTGTGGCCAGGTGGTCAAGGGAGGTGATTCTCCCCCTCTACTCAGCTCTGGTGAGACCCCACCTGGAGTACTGCATCCAGTTCTGGAGCCCCTATTCCAAGAGGGATATGGACATGCTGGAACGTGTCCAGAGAAGGGCCACCAGGATGATCAGAGGGCTGGAGCACCTCTCCTAATGAGGACAGACTGAAAGAGTTGGGGCTGTTCAGTCTGGAGAAGAGAAGGCTCCAAGGTGACCTTCTTGTGGCCTTCCAGTATGTGAAGGGGGCCTACAAGAAAGCTGGGGAGGGACTTTTTAGGCTATCAGGTAGTGATAGGACTAGGAGGAATGGAACAAAGCTGGAAGTGGGTAGGTTCTGGACATGAGGAAGAAGTTCTTCACCTTGAGAGTGGAATGGGTTAGGCACAATCTTCTTCAGAAGCTTCCTGGTGTTTTTCAACAAAATGAACCTTCATCCTCCTCGTCTGAGCTTAATGTGACACACTGCTTTTGAATGCAAAACGACCTTTGAGGAACACAAATTTGAATCTCCCTTATGGTTGCTATATGCCATTTTTCTTGGATGGGGCCTAGACTGTAGTCTGTGGCTTCTGTACTCTGTTTTCATAGATTTTAATTCTGAAGGGTCTTTCTCCAAATGAGTCCCTTGGCACTTGGAATCCAGAGCTACATATCCCTTTATCAGGCAACACAAGGGTAAAAACCTCCAGTCATCCTTGCCTGAGCACTGTGGTCTTGCCCCTCGGCACTGGGTCAGCCCATCCTTGGAGATGGGCAATCCAGTTCTTCCCTCCTGTTTGGCTGGATCAAGGTGCATTGAGCTATTTCCAAGCAGGATCTGCTTTAGGGAAGGAAAGGCCTGAAGAAGGGATTAGATGTTCAGATTCAGCACAAACAATGTGACAAGAACTAACATATCTAAGTTACAAATATTTAGGCAATCAAACTTAACATATCTCAACTTGTGGATCTACCATCTTACAGTGTCTAGAATTGCTTTGCATTTAATCATTTTGCATTTAAAACAGTTTAATTGGGACATCATGTGGGAAAATGATGGAAATATGGAGGTAAGTTGTTAGAATAATAATCTTGAGCAACAAACCAGAGGAAACAGCATTCCTGTAACATCCTCCATGTTTTAATTTGTCCACACCTTTGGTCAATGATCAGGAGTCTCTCTTTCCTCCAGCTAACAAACACATATGGATCGCTCTGAACTTTCCATAAAATAATTTGCTTTACTAAATTTTAATCATAGTTATGAGATATAACTTTTAGGTGCATGCAGTCTTTCCTTCCTTGAGAAGAACAGCAATGTGCTCTTGTGGCCAAGAAGGCCAATGTCATTCTGGAGTGTATTAGAAGGGGTGTATTTAGCAGGTCCAGTGAGGTTCTCCTCCCCCTCTACTCTGTTCTGGTGAGGACACATCTGGAATATTGTGTCCAGTTCTGGGCCCCTCAGTTCAAGAATGGGAGGAAACTGCTTGAAAGAGTCCAGTGCAGAGCCACTAAAGTGATTAGGGAAGTGGAACATCTTCCTTACGAGGAGAAACTCACGGAGCTGGGTCTCTTTAGTTTGGAAAGGAGGAGACTAAGGGGTGACCTCAATAATGTTTATAAATATGTAAAGGGTGAGTACCAAGAGGATGGAGTCAGGCTGTGTGATCTGGTATAGGTGATCCTGCTCTGGCAGGGGGGTTGGACTAGACGATCTTTCAAGGTCCCTTCCATCCCCTAACATTCTGTGATTCTGTGTGATTCTGTGAACATGTAGAGAACATGGGGAAAGAGAAGAAAGCAGGAGGTCAGTCAGCCATAGTGTCGTTTCACTGCAGCATCGATCCAAACCTTGTTGGGCAGGAACAGTATCATAACCTCTTATAATCCTTTCATTTATGAATTCTCTTTTTGTAGCTGTTTGTCCCCATCTCTTTATAAATCTGGTTCCACACTGCCTTTAAACACTGCCTTTAAAGTTAAGATGTAGTCTAAAGCCCTGCATACATCTTATCTTGACAAAACCGTCCATTGATGTTGGAAACCTTTAACTTAGTACTTTGACCAAAGGTAGCCTCAGTGTGGCTGTAATTCTGCAGCAAATCCCCATGATAAGCAGAGTCACATTTAAAACTGATCATGTCATGGTGTTGCAAGTGCAGGCAGAGTAGCTGTGACAGCACTCAGTCTGTCCACATTAAATATAACCCAAACTAAGGACTAGTCAATGTCTGAAGCTTTTTCTGACTCATCCTAAGGATCTGTACATGTCCATATATGTTGGGACAGCATGGCGACTTTGGGGTTCAGTGATGACAGAGGCCAGGGTTTGAAAGGTGGGGTAGACACAGCAAGACCTTGCCTTTGTATGCCTTTGCCTGTGTGGAGCCTTGTAGACTTGTATAGTCATTGAAAAAAAGTGTTTGGAACATAACTAATGTTAACCAAAATTTTGCATTTA
This sequence comes from Indicator indicator, assembly GCF_027791375.1. NCBI lineage: Eukaryota > Metazoa > Chordata > Aves > Piciformes > Indicatoridae > Indicator > Indicator indicator. Next base: position 15,297,563 of record NC_072010.1, read on the forward strand.
GCCTGTTATACAAATCCTGTTTCTATCATAAAAGTTAAAACAACCCTGAAACACCAGAGAGTTGGTAGACTTCCTTGTAATTTGGTATACAGTAATGCAATTCCAGAGGAATTATAGATTTAACACCAATTTGAGTCAACATAACTCCCCAAGGTGGGGGTTGGTCCCTTCTCCTAGGCAGCCAGTGACAGAATGAGAGGACACAGTCTCAAACTGTGCCAGGGAAGGTTTAGGCTGGATGTTAGGAAGAAATTCTTCACAGAAAGAGTGATTTGCCATTGGAATGGGCTGCCCAGGGAGGTGGTGGAGTCACTGTCCCTGGAAGTGTTTAAAATAAGACTGGATGAGGCACTTAGTGCCATGATTTAGTTGATTAGATGGTGTTGGGTGATAGGTTGGACTTGATGATCTCTGGGGTCTTTTCCAACCTAGTTAATTCTATGATTCTGTGATAAGATCAGTTCAGGAGTTTGATTTACCTCATGTGTATTAGAGACAGCTGAGATTCATGTAGGAGGATTGCAAAAAACAAAACCTGTCATATGTGAAGTCATAGGTAAAGAATTTTTTTACATCATTATTTTCTCCTAGAAGTTGCCAGGTATGATCACATTATTGTTTCTATTCAAATGATTATTGATTCTCAGCACTGATTCATGGATGGAAGCTGTCTGCTGGTCTGAGAAATCCTCTATAAGATGTGTCCTCTTCTCTTCCTCTGATTTTCTACCCAATATAAAAACAATAACATTACCTTGTTGGTAAACTTGGTTATACGACTGAGATGTTCCTTCCCAAAATTTCTTTCCCTGATCAGAGTTGCAGCCTCTGTTTCACACAAAGCAAGCTATGCTGGGTTTTCCAACACCATTAAAAAGCAGCACAACCATTAAAAAGCTGCATAACCATATAAGGATTGCCTGCATTTGGATGGTGAGGAGTGAGTCACAAGGAAGCCTCACTAACTTTGGAACAGTTGTTCGTGCAGCTGCTCACCGGCCTGAGTGGTTGCTTAACCAAACCCCATGTGAGTAACTATTTTTCACTTCATTTATTTGACAGTGGAGGATACCACTTGGTTTCATTGTGTGCAACTAGATTCCTAAAATCACCTGGGTCAGTTGTAGCTTGTAATTGCCTATTGATCACTGTCTTAGGGAGCACTTAGCTGAGCAGTCCACATGTTGCTACTTATGTCCACACCTGAAGTGCACTATTTCCCACTTCAGAGACTGTCATCCTTACTTATAAAAAAACTTCTTACTGTCACTGCATTTATCTGTTTTTTCTTTTGCACAAAACTGCAAGGAGAAATACAATCAGGAATTAGGGAAGTTCTACCTCTCTACTCTGCCCTGGTGAGACAACACCTGGAATACTGCACCCCGTTTTGGGCTCCGTAGTTGAAGAAAGACAGAGACCTGCTGGAGAGAATCCAACAGAGAGCCATGAGGATGATTAGGGGACTTGAGCATCTCCCCTGTGAAGAGAGACTGAGAGCCCTGGGGCTGTTTAGTCTGGAGAAGAGAAGACTGAGAGGGGATCTGATCAATGTCTATAAATATCTGAGGGGTGGGTGTCAAGTGGAGGGGGCCAGGCTCTTTTGGGTGGTTCACAGTGATAAGACAAGGAACAATGGGTTGAAATTTGAACATAGAAGATTTCACCTCAACATGAGGAGAAATTTCTTTACAGTGAGGGTGACAGAGCACTGGAACAGGCTGCCCAGGGATGTTGTGGGGTCTCCTTCTCTGGAGACTTTCAAAACCCACCTGGATGCACTCCTGTGCAGACTACCCTAAGTGATCCTGCTTTGGCAGGGGGTTGGTCCTGATGATCTCTTGAGGTCCCTTCCAGCCTCTGATATACTGTGATACTGTAATCAGATATAGCCACAAGACCTCTTACTGTTCTCTCTACAGGAATGATGAATATGTAATTTAAATGTAACAAATTTACCCTTAAAATATGTTTGCCTCATTAAAACAATATAAGAATTCTTACATCATTGCCTCAAAGAGATCCATAGAGCATGGGAACATCCTCTCAACTTTTTTTATTTGCCATTTCTTTTTTACAGTCTAGTATTTTACTTTTTCATCCTGTCTGCTTTTATACATTTAAGTTTGTGAGGTTTTTCTCTCAGTCTCTTCTCTAAATTACATAAAATTTGCCAACCTATTAGAGCTACTTCCAACCAGGCAATATTTGACAAAAGAGTATTTAAAAAGTATATTACAATAGAGTAGAAAGTTTATAGATAGATTTTATTGGTGTTGCAACTGCAGGAGTTTGACAGTGTCTAATTTCTAAGAAGCTTAATAAATACATTAATGTACTCACATAAAAAAGGACTTCGTTGTTGATTTAAAAAAAATTAAAGTCTAAATGCCATTTCATTTCATGTAAGTACGACCTCCGGCCTTTTGTAAGGCAATAACCTCAGGCAAAGCATTATTCAAATGAAGCCCTGTCCTGGTTCCCCTCTTTCTTCTCATGAAGCCCTGTCCTGGTTCTCCTCTTTCTTCTCATTTTCCTTTGTTCCAAGAAATGAATTCTTTTTTTTGTTCTCACCCTCCTGAGGAAGCTACAAGCCAGAACCAGACATCTAAAACAGGATGTAGGCTGATAGTGCATTGGGTTTAGTGGCAAGGTTTTGGTAATGGTGAGTCTGCAGGGGTGGCTTCTATGAGGAGATACCAGGAGCTACCCCTTGTCAGATACAGCTGGTTCTGGCAGGTTCCAATAGATCTGTTGCTACCCAAAGCTGAGCCCATTAGTGATGCTGATGGTGCCTCTTATATTTAAGAACACTGCACAGTAGGAACCAAAGTCTGTATCTATATTAAAGGTAAATCTATGTCTATATTAAGAAGTGAGGTGGATGTGGAGGATGAAACAGTGGATATTGAGGCTCAGACACCTATGTGGGAGAGGGCTGTTCCAGACCAACTCTGGTCCAGCAGGCTGTGTCTGTCAGAGGGGCAGTGTACTTTTTGGTTCAGTACCATCTGAAAGAAACACAACAAATCCCAGTGTGAACCTAAGTGCCGCCAGTGCATGTGGCTGAGAGTTTGGTTTTGGAAACAGACACCTGATCTGGAGTGAAACACTCCTGAAGGCACATCCAGCACCCTGGCCTTTAAAAAGCAACTTGACATCATTATGTTTTCTCCAGGGAAAATTGTCCCTGCCAGGTGATTATGGTTGATCACAGGTCAGGAACAATAGGCCTTTGTGTATTGTAATCCTTTATCATCCTTTACATTAATGAATAACAAAAGAAGATTGCACATTAAAGGAAGACTCTCTCCAGTCCAAAAAATTTACTGTAAGTAAAGTTTATATCTTTACAAAATGCAAATTTAAATTTTTATGAAAGGGGAAAACTATCTTAGGGCTTTTTATTTAGTTGTTTTTGGTGAAGGTTTTTTTGTTTTGTTTTGTCTTTCTTCTGCAAATAAACATCCCTTTGCAGTAAAAATTAATTTGTCACAATATCCTGTCTGAGTACAACCTGTCCCATCCTGCTGTTTCTCTGGCTTGCTCTGGAGGTAGTTATTTATTGCTCTGCAAAGGGTGGAAGGAGATTGACTCCATTGCACTAGTAATGGATCAGTGGCGATGCCATGAGAAGATGAAAAAAAACAACTAAAACTGAGTATGTTTTGCACACTTCCAATACAGTCTGCTGCAGTGTACAATTCATTTAAATTAATCAGTTATGTACAGCAAAACCAGAGGTGTTGCACCAGGGATGTGCTCTATTTCACAGCAGGACCTTAGCCTGTATTGGCTGTTAAATCTATTGTACTGCGGATTATGATAGCTTCCCAAATTCTGAGAAAAAAAGTAGTCACTTCAATCACGTGAATGTTTTTGTCAAGGAAGAGTGGCTTTTCTTGCACTTAATATAAACAATAGCTCCAGATCTTAAAAGAGCAAATGCAACCTGCCTTTGATGACACCAGTTTTTGTAGACTTACAAATCTTTGTCCTTGCCTTATTATCATAGTTCCTTGTGAAATCGTATTCTATTTCACTCAGACTGCCCAGAGAGTTCGTGGAGTTTCCTTCTCTGGAGACTTCGAAACCCTGCCTGTACACATTCTTGTGCAATATGATCTAGGCAAACCTGCTTTATCTGGAGGTCCCTTCCAGCCCCTACCATTCTATGATTCTGTGACAGTGGTTACAGTAATTGCAAAAATATGTGAGTAGGAGTTAGCTTCAGGTTTGCCATACCTGCCCCAGCTTCATAAAATCCCAGCTCATACCTGCCCAATCAAAAACTGCAGCAGAGCAATCGAACAGCTCTATAGCAGCTCACCAAGCCAAATTTGTTGGCATTCTTCCACAAAACCAATGTTCACATGCTTGCACTAGAGATCTTACAGATGAAAATTTGGATCAATGTTTGATCAACTGTTTTTATGCCAGTTGACAATTTTCTCTGTTGGACCCAATGTATTGCTGGCCTGCTATATAGCTTATAGCATCTTTTATACCTCTGCAGAATTTGCCTCTGTTGTAGTAAGACATTTTGCACTTTTTTTTCTGTGAGGAATATCTAACCAAAACCTCCCCTGGCACAGCTTCATACCATGCCCTCTTGTCCTGTCACAAGTTGTCTGGGAGAAGAGCCCAACCCCCACCTGCCTACAACTTCCTTTTAGGTAGTTGTAGAGAGTGATAAGGTCCCCTCTGAATCTCCTCTTCTCCAGGCTGAGGAACAAATATGAAATCAGGCAAAGTGATTATTTGCTGATTTTTTAATAGAGAGTGCGTACATGTTAGCAGGCTGTTCACCACACATTGTATTTCTAGTAGCATAGCATTAAGTTTCAAAGTTTAACAGGACAATGTAGAAATATGTCCTAACATTATGGGACCTATACATACAGGTAAGTGAAATGGATGGAGATTCATGTTGTGAATGGAACAAACTGTGACATAAGTCTTACTCTGGATGGCAATGCACTTTTCCATGTTGTGAACAAGCAGTAGATGTCATGGTAGGGCCATGACATGGCCCAGTACAAACTCAGACAGGACTTAAGATGTCTAGACAGGGTCCCTTTCTCTCCCCTCCTTCCTGTAGAAAAACAGGGCAACGTGGGAAAAAGAACAAAGGGGACAGGACTCCTGCTTGTCTGGTAAACAATTTGTTTATCTGGGGTGAGAGCACGTAAGCTGACCACTGTTCCCCCAGAAACAAGGTCCTTGCTTCTGCCTTTTATGGTTACAGCCTGGCAGAACGCCTTTCCATTGGGCAGCTACAGGTTAGCTTCAGTGCCCCATTGGACCAACCGATCTCTGGCAATTTGTATACATACAAGTGACCTGGTAGTCACCCTTGCCTTGCTCAAACCTTGCCTCAAGCCTTGCTCAAGCCTACATTGGAGCTGTCTTGTATGAAGCTGCCTCGAGTTGCCTTGCCCTGCCTCGAGTGCCTGGTCCAGAGCCTGGGATATAGCCGCGAGCCATACACAGCAAGACAGAGAAGCCACAAGCCTAGAAGCTGAATCCGCCTAGCCTGCTTCCCCTTGCCAGCAGAATCGTGCCATGCCTCAGTTTACCCAGGAACCAAGCAAGTGCCTGTCACGAAGAGCGTCGTTAACTGCCTGCCGACCACTGAAGCCAGATCAGCCTGGGACCACACGGTAAACTCTCACACATCAGCAGCAGCATCCCCATGGGGGTAAAACTAGCTGTGAGTAATTAGTTCATTGCCCTTTGGATTTAACGGTTCTTACCGAGCCTCCCCCTGCTGTGATTGAGCGCTATCTGCTCTCGGGGACTTTCTCTTTCCAAGTTGTTTCCTCCTAATCTGCATAGAACTGTTTGTATTTGCCCTAAGACTGCATATTCCCATTGTAAATATATATTCCAACCATACAAAGATCCTATTCAATGAGTTTTGGCAATTTTCATTAATAAAGGGTTACCATTTTTATTAATACCCATTTGCCACATTGTTTATTATTGTTGTGAAGGTAATTAATATTTCCCTCCTCGACCACAACAGTAGATTAATAGATTAAGCAGCTAAGGGAATATTGCACTAAACTTTATAATGGGTGGAGATACGTAGGAGCAGAAATGGTTGAGAGAGCCCATTTAGCCCAAGGCTGCATTGGATCTAGTTACTGAAATCTGGTTTATGACTTCAGCCTTGTCTTGTTCAGGCAGCACATCATATCACTAATCTTGTTGCTATCAATGTTCTTCTACAGGACTGGTACTTTTATTCTCACCCTATTATCACCTGACTAAAAGGCCTACTACAACAGTCTGAGTCCTTCTACTTTTTTTTTTTTCTTCCCCCCTCCCCCTTCATAATTTCATTTTAGCCTTTCATCTTTCACACTATCTGGCAATCTTAGCTGGTATTTAGCTAAAGTTGCTCAGATGAAGGTGGACTCAGGGGTCTTTAAAAGGGCAACCACAGAATTGGAAGGCATATTTTAGTAATCACCTAGTTCAGGATTTCTGAGGTGTTTGAAAAGGTAAGTATTATCAAATCCAAAATTATAGCAATAAATGAGCCATTGATTGCTGTAGAGAGGAAATGACAGCCAAACGCCATAGGAAATATGTCTTTAAAAAGAGCTGCTGAAGTTGTGAGGTATAGGGAAATCTGGTAGGTGTGACTAAAGCCTTTGAACTCTGCATAATGAAGGAAGAGATAAAAACACAGCTACATATTAGAGATACCATTTTAGCAAATTGGCTAAGCTTGTCAACATGAAATATTGTTGTGCTCAGCTGCAGAGCACACAGTTCTGGGCCTGCAAACCCACTGCTTCTCCAGTTCTGAGTCTGATCTGGAGAAGAGCTTTCCAGAAGGCAGCATTGATGCAGCTAGTGACTCTTCCTGGTCTAGCAACTTCTGCAGCTTCTGTTTGCTGCACATGGGCTACCAGCTTGTCGTGTTGTAAAAGATGCAAACACCACTCTGTAAAGATGTTCTGTGTTGTCTTGTGCTGACTTGACCAAATGAGATCTCTGGAAGTTTTCAAACCCTAAAAAAAAGATGAGTTTATGATTAATCTCTTGTTAAGGCTTATTTAGTCCAGGTCCACAAGGTATAATGTCTGGCCTGGTGAAATGAATAATCATTGTGGTTAGGAGTAAGCAGAAGATACCACCCATGGAAACCCTGCATGAAGGAGTTTGCATGAACAGACAATATCTTCTACCAGCAAAAGCCTGCTGCTTTGTCTCTAGAAACTGTAATTAAACTGAGTTACTGTTGAGAAGTCAGTGTAGTACCACTTACTCCCTCCCTCAGTGATTTGGCTTTGTTTGGTGTTGTTAATTTAAATGCTGCTCTTATATGGTGATAAGGTCCTATTAATAGAGTTATTGAAAATGTTTAAAATGAACAGATGTGATACTAGACCTACCTATGCTCCCAAATCTCAAGGAAACAGACCTAGACAAGTTCCATCAGGCCACGTTATTAGAACTGGAATGATTTGTGTCAGTGTCTCATTCAAAGTGACAGGAACTCAAAGAACTCAAGTTCCCCAGCTTAGTCTTTTATATGAGGCAAAGAAAGGGGTTTTCATGTCAGCATCCTGCACAGGCTGGCACAAAGGAAGCTAAAGTCCATGGCGAGCAGTATCTGTGTTCTTCAGGGTTTGCCTAGTACGTTTTTGTTTATTAAGTCCCTATACAGAATAAACACATGGACATACCAATTCCTTGTGGGCTAGGTAAAGGAGTAGTATTAGATGTAAGAATTATGTAAGACATAAGCAGAAAAAAACCCTAACAACCAAAAGATTATTAAATTGATTTAAAATACTGTAATTAGGGAACAAAATCAGAGACCCCTTGAACAAACCATTTCATGTGAACTACAAGTATCACGGACAGAAGCAGAGAAGCCTTCTGGAATTTGCAGGTGCACATTAAATCAGACTGTGATATCACTGAAGTCGGAAACATATCATTTGAACTTGCAGACCTACTTTGTTTAAGGTGCAGTTTCAAAGGAATTGAAATCATGTGCTGTGGTTTTGGTTAAATATAACACATTACTATGCAGGATGAGGAACTAGTTAATAGTTGATCACAAGCTGAATGGAAGTAAAAGAAAAATCGATTTGTTCTTTTGAAAAAGGTGAATATCATCCTGGAAGTAAAACAAATGAAATCATTATTCTGCTCCCACAGGTGTATCCCCAAGGAGAGTTTTGCATACGGTTTTGTGCATCTTGCATTTAGAAAGGAGGGGTGTGACTGAAGGGAGCAAAGGGGTGAGCCACAAGAATGTTACAAAACATAACTTTTGTGGAAAGGTTTGAGACAATGGAGTTAATAAGTCTAGAGAAGAGAGGGTTGAAGAAAGACCTTATACCACTCCACAGCTACATAGACCACAGTGGCAAAGGGGAAAGAAGTGTATGCTGTGAATAGAATTAGTTTAGCAGGACAAAGGCTTTAACACCAGCATAACTGGGGCTGCAGCAGATTGCTTGGTGAGGCTTCAGATTCTACATTACAGTAAACCTTTAAGAACAGCAGGTTTAAAGACATCACTCATTCATCTACCACTCTCCTTGGAGAAATGGAGCTGTGTTTCAAAATGCAACTCAGACACTTTGAAGAGGAGAGGAGCAGAATAACCGTAATTCCAGACAGTGCATGCATCATTTTCTTGCAGTACCACAGGTGCCAGTATACCAAAAGACTTAATATGAAATACAAACACGCTCAGTTGCATTTATGCAAAGGAGTGCTCAGTATTCAGATCAACAGCTGTAGCCTAACAGTGCCCTTTTAATGCCTCTGGATGTTAACATCCAGGAAGGGCTTTTCTCTTTTTGTGGTTGTCTGCATGTTCTTGAGAGTCAGACAAAAATGTAAATTAAACCAGAAAAGAAATCTTTATTTAATTTTGCTTGCTCATAATTTCTATTAAGTATGCGTAAGACTATGAACATCGTTGAGGTTAAGAAAATAGATGTGCTAGACCATGGCCAGCATTGATTTTCTGGACCACAGACCAATGTGAAGGCAATAGAAATGGCTGAAAAACATCTGCTTTTCCTTCTTTGTGCTATGTAGTAATGACTGCATGGTGTTAGTGGTCTCAACAGGCTCTGCTTGTCATTTTGTTACTCTAGAGCCATTGTAAAATACCCACAATTCTGTTTCAAGCATAATGGAAATAATTTACAGGCAGAATTGATAGGTGACTGATGGAGTTAGCTAGTATATTCTGCAAAGTGAAATGTACATGTGGAAAAATACTACATTTAGAAACCTTTTCTTTTGGCTCAACATCACACGTTTTAACCCTCTTCTCTTTCAAATCCTGCATTTTCTTGATTTTTAATCCTAGAGAAAAATTCTGGTCTTTCTTTACTTTAAAGTACTTTGTGAATTTCATCAAAACTGAATGAAAATGTGTATATCTATTTTTCCTTGAAATTCACATATTGCTGGGAATGTTCCTGCAGTGTTAAAGAGAGTCCCAAAGTACTGATGGCTTTCAGGAGAGGTTTATGCACAGCTGGCCTGCAGAGTCAGGTCCCAGAGGTGTGAAAAACTTTTAAAAATTATTTTTCTTTTTTTTTTTAAAGAGGATTAGTATTACTATATTTCATTTCCTATAATTATTCTGCTCTTTTCAGGCCTCAGCAAATTATTAATCCAGTTTTAGACTAGAATTAATGTTATTTGCATTAACATAAGCCCTGTGAGGAGCGGCTGAGGGAGCTAGAGTGGTTTAGCCTGGTGAAGAGGGAAGACTTTATTGCTCTCTACAACTACCTGAGAGGAGGTTATAACCAGGTGGGGGTTAGTCTCTTCTCCCAGGCAACACTTGACAGAATGAGAGGACGCAGTCTCAAGCAGCTCCAGAGGAAGTTTAGGCTGGATGTTAGGAAGAAGTTCTTCACAGAAAGCGTGATTTTGCTATCGGAATGGGCTGCCCAGGGAGGTGGTGGAGTCACCATCCCTGGAAGTGTTTAAAAAAAGACTGGATGAGGCACTCAGTGCCACGCTTTATTTGATGATGTTAGGTAATAGGTTGGACTTGATGATCTCAAAGGTCTTTCATAACCTGGTTAATTCTGTGATTCTTTTATACTCCATTAAAGGGTGGGTGAGAAGCTGAGCCATTCACATGGGGATCATTTCAGTGAAACTTGCAATTTACAACTTGCCATACAAGGATTATGTTCTACCCAAGGGTAGAATAGAAAGAGTAGAATTCCTCTGAGCTGAAAATTTTCTATATTATCAACAGGTCCAATGGAATGGTCAAATTCATGAGCTATTTTTCCCTGCTGAACAAAAGAAAAAATATCTGTTAGGCTTAACATTAAATCTAGTTTAGTTTTCATGTGAAACATATTGTTTGCCAGATGAGTAATATCTGCCTCCTTTGATATCTTGTAATAAAACAACGATATAGAATTTAGGATTTTGGACCAGAATTTACAGTTGTGGTAATCTATTTTGAATTTCTTCGTAGCATAACTGAAAGAGTTTCTTTAATTTTTGTCCTTGAATCCTGTTATGTTTTTCACTGCAGTTTCCTGGAATACCAGTCCTGCCTGCAGTTATTTCCTTGGGTAAATCTGAAATTTTGCCTGAAATCAGGAACATACCTGGAAAGGGATTTGACAGAAAATGCATGTTTCAATGGTGAGTACTACAGAAGAAATGTTTAAGGCAGATGCAACACCACTATGAATGGAGAGGTGAGAGGGGCTAATGAATGACAGCCACTGCGAATATATGCAGTAACCCTAAAAATTCCATGTAGGTAAACCTGATCCTGGGCTGAGCTAGGAAAGCAGTAAAAATCCCTAATAAAAGGACTCTTATGAAACGATTGTTCTTCAACCCTTTGGCATGTATCACAGTACAAAATCCTTGGTGAAAAGCAGCAAACAGTTTTGACTAAAGGTCAATGTGAATGTGCCTGTTGAGTGGCAGGGTTATTGGCTGCTGCACACAAGTGGTGCGAGATTTTCACACTTCCTGGTCTGCCACATCGTTGCTCTGGGCAGGATTCAAAGCTCATAGAAATTAGCAGAAAGATTTATCTGGGAGGAGGTAGATTACTGAGTTTGTGGGACATAATCCATTGGCCAAAATTCCTCTTAATCTTCATGAGTATCATCTCCTGTTTCTCGTCCTTCGCATCCTCATACGTGACCTAGCGCAACATGGCATCCATCAAATGAGGAAAGGCTCCCTTGTTGTGGCAAAATGCTGATTGAATTTTAGTTGTCAATTCTTATACTCAGGTAAACAGTTCAAGGAGAAACTATTGTCATTTGAATCCAGAGCTTAATGACCCTTGGATTTTCCTTCCCTGTTAAGTTGAATTTCAAATCCCTTGTACACATTAAGCCAGCAGGTCCTATATTCCTACCTATGGTATAAGCAACATATAGGGTTGCAGGAAGTTAAATTTATATGGGCTAATTAAAGATTTCTTTCCCTCAACATAGAGAGCTACCATGGGTTAACTTCCAAGGGCAGTGGTAAATACATTCTCCTAAGATGTCTTGTCTTCTAGAAAATAGTGTGAGAATGCATCACGATCTAGTATGCTCATGACATGTCCCTTTCTTTCTCACTTACCCCTTTAAGCCCAACCATATTTACAAAAGCAATCTCATTTTTCCCCCTTAATGCACATTTTAATTGTCTTGTGCCTTCAAACTTACACAATTGATTCAAGAGAAGGGAACCTTCTAGAAGAGCCAGAAACATGTAATGTAAATATTTCTATCATCAGACTTTAGTCATCTGAAATCCATCATATCTCATTCATCAGGTTCTCTGCACAGTCAAATATAAAAGGACCGTCACTTCCAAGAAGGAAATAATTCTGTTATAAGAGGTACAATCGATAGGATGAAGGATCCTCTGAATCTCTCATTCTCTCAGTAGTGGCCATTGCTGGAGTCTAGACTAAATGCCAAACTCTTACAAGCCCAGTACGGAGTAAGATGGCTAAGGCTGAGGCTGGGTAAGAATTTCAACCTTTAAAAAATGTTATTTTAGACATATTGCACATGTGGGTTTCTAAACATTAAAAACAATTTATGTGAGTTCCAAGGCTTAGGTAACATATTTCAATGTCTTCCCTTTAAACTGCTCCTTTATGTGAAGATTTCTTTCTGACCAGCACTTCTGAGAGTCAAAATATATGTAGACATATTATGTGTTAAAGGGAACATGTACCTTCACAATGCAGAACTAGGAAGCAACGTGAAGGTTGATTCCCAAGAAAATAGTTCAGTAGAACTAAATGCCCTGGGTAATGAGAGGGCCAAGCAGAGAGCTATAGTGGGTATAGTGGCATGGTGAAGGCATGACTGCTTCAGACTGCTGCCTTGCTAGAAACAAGCACACGCTATACAGCACTCATCTATACACCATGGTTATTCCTTTTTTCTTACTTCAGTTTATTAAACTGCAAGTGTATTTTCTACATCTATTAGTTAATATTTCTTTAAATGTTTCTCCAAAGCAATGGAGTTAGTATTAGTTCTGCAGCCTGTGTGTAAGGAGAACAAACAGCAAGCCCTCACATTTACAGATTCACACATTCACAGATTGGATTGAATTGGAAAGGACCCTCAAAGGACATCTTGTCCAAATGCCCTGCAGTGAGCAGGGACATCTCCCACTAGACCAGGCTGCCCAGGGCCACCTCAAGTCTGATTTTGAATGTCTTCAGGGATGAGGCCTCAACTACATGTCTGGGCAGCCTGTTCCAATATTTTAGCATTTTGATTGTAAAGAACTTCCTCCTTATGTCTAGCCTAAATCTACCCTGCTCCAGTTGAAAACCATTGCCCCTGGTTCTTTGATGCATGTCCTTCTAAAGAGTCCTTCCCAGCCTTCATGTAGGTCTCCTTCAGATATTGAAATCTAGTTATAAGCTCTCCCTAGGGCCTTCTCTTTTACAGCCCTGAGTCTTTCAGCCTGTCTTCATAGGAGAGGTGTTCCAGTCCCCTGATCATCTTTGTGGCCCTCTTCTCGACCCACTCCATCAGGTTCATGTCCTTCCTGTGTTGAGGACTCCAAAGCTGGACACAGTACTCCAGGTGAGGTCTCACCAGAACAGAGTGGCAGAAACCCCTCTCTTGATCTGCTGGCCACACTTCTTTTGATGAAGCCCAGGATGTGATTTGCCTTCTGGACTTCAAGTTCACATTGCTGGTTCATGTCCATTGACATGAAACCAAGAGGAGAGAGAGCGAGCTGCTATGTCTTCTAATCAGGGATTCCACACTGAGACTGTGCATCTTTGCCACTTTCTGAGCAGCCAATTTTCCACATATATGAAACCCAAGGAAAGTTTACACTTCTTTAATTTTCTGACACAATGAATGCGTGTTTGCTCTCCCTGAAGAACTGTGGTCCATGCTTGTAAACATACTGCAGATATTTCTGTACGACAATGGAAGATTCAGAGGTTCTTCATGCCAGGAACAAGATAGTCAAAACAAAATGCAATATGTCTAGCATCTGAAAGAAAACCTAAGAATATTGACATTTTAGGAAAAAAAATCAAATGCAAATTCAGAAGCAAATATATGCTTTGTCATTACTATTTTGCATTGGCACTGACTGAGAAGTGATGAGCAAGGGATGCAGCATGCAGGAAAGCGTTGTTAATACAGACTGGAGAACAGAGGAAACCTCATGCCCACACTGTACATGCATGTCTCAGACTAGCTTGTTAAAAGACACAATGACATTTCTAGGTGCGAGTCATTGCTCAGTATGAGCACTGAAGGAAGTTGGAGGACATTGCAAGTACAGGACAGAACCAGCAGGACCCAGTCGGCCCCAAAGTAAGCACATGTTGGTGTTAGAAGACACAGAAGGCAGTCTGGTAAAGATTAAGAGAAAATCCCACCTCTAGCCTGTGTTAATAAGGCCAAGCTACTGACAGGATACTATGATATCTAAGGTTAAGCCTGAAAATAAAATTTTAAAAATTTACATAGTGATTATAATGGTTATTCCAAAATCAAACCATGGGAGGGATGACCAGAAATATCAGTTTAAGAAAGATGTTGAGTTGCTGGAATGTGTCCAGATAAGGGCAACAAAGCTGGTGTGGAGCACAAGCCCTATGAGGAGTGGCTGAGGGAGCTGGGTTTGTTTAGCCTGGAGAAGAGGAGGCTAAGGGGAGACCTCATTACTGTCTACAATTGCCTGAAGGGAGGCTGTAGCCAGGTTGGTCTCTTCTCCCAGGCAACCAGTGACAGAACAATAGGACACAGTCTCAAGCTGTGCCAGGACATGTTGTTAGGAAGAAATTCTTCACAGAGTGATTGGCCATTGGAATGGGCTGCCCAGGGAGGTGGTGGAGTCACCGCCCCTGAGCGTTTGAAGACTGGATGAGGCACTTAGTGCCATGGTTTAGTTAATTAGATGGTGTTGGGTGATAGGTTGGATTTGATGATCTCAAACGTCTTTTTCAACCTGGTTGATTCTATGATTCTGTGATCATACTGTTGTGGTGATTCAGTCTGAAACTGATGCACTTGATACTTGTTCTGCTTTTTCATTTCTGTAACCCAGCCATAGACTTTGACTTATGTGAGCTTTAACTGTCTTTCTAGCTAACCAAAGTAACCCACTAGAGTCAGGCCAGCTCCTGGGAGCTAATTCAGACCCCTCCCTTCAAATTCTCAAGACTCCTTGGTTTGTCTGAGTAAGTACTAAGAGCATTGCTTCACAGGTATTATCAACTCTTGTTGACAACAGATTCTTAACTCCACATTTCTCACTAACTTGGTTGTTTTCAGAGTCCTGCACCTTAGCCTGGGTAGTGAGATCAGGATCTGGCCCACAAAGGCTGCATCAGTCCTCAGAGCCTGACATCACACTTGTGGGATACAAGATAGTGCCTTCTTTGTGTTGGTTCTTCTGAGACTGTTTGCACCTACCTAGGCTGAGGGGAAATCATAATGAGTTATTCTTTCAGGTTTATGTGACAACGTTAAGCAAAAAATACAGTCTGCAGTTTAAGAAAATGAAGAAAACTGACATACCAACTTTGCATCTTCTCACAACCGGTTTCTGTCACTGCCCTTCTCCAGCTCTATGGATGTGATTCAATCTTCCTGTAAATGGCTTATGCCTACTTATATTTTATGGATGTGGAATTGTGTCAGTGTGAGCTGAAATTCCCCCCACACCAACAATAACCAGGCTAGCTCAGTCTGGAAGCAAATGAAAGTTGTATTTACAAGCAAAATCTATGATGAAATGCAATGAATATGTACAAATATACAAAATAACAACATTTACAAATATATCCAATCAACAGAAAAACACAACCAAGATCCCTTTGCTTCCCCCCAAAGGGGAGCTTTCCCAAAGGGCCTCTCTCCCAGGGGCCTTCATCCCAGACTCCCCTGGCAGACAGCAGTTAGTTAGGTAAAAGCAAAGAAGCTGTTAACTTAGCTCACCAAGGTCAGTGTGTTATCTTCAGCCAGAAGAGAAGAAGAAACAGCAGCCAGACAGCCCAGCAAGTTGCCCTGACTGTGTCTACTTTGTTTTGAGTAGTAGTTCTTAAACATTTCTATCTATCCAATGGAAGTGTTTAGAACAATCATTATTTTGCTTTCTTACACCCAATAGTGACTTATTTACACTCTTTAGCTTTCTCTGCTTGAACTTTGCAAAGAAAAATTAAAAAGACAGTTTCAAACCATCACAGGAATCTAGTTCTGAGCTGAGGTTTATTCTAGAAATGGCAGCATAATAATAGATAGATCAAATATTTTAGGAAGAATGTTGTTGTGAATGTAGTTTAAGGATGAGGAATAAAAGCGCTTGGACATAACAGGAGATAATTAACTCCAAACACTGATTCTTTCCAGTCAAATTTCCACCTTTGTGTCTTGCCACTAAACACTGATGATGTTTGGATAAATATTGTGCAAATGTGCCTATAATGAAGAAACAGAGAAAAGTGCATTTTGTTAATACATTCCAAACAGCCACAGAAATAGAGTGGAGAGAACCTTCCCAGGGAAATAATTTTTTAAAATGCAGTTTCATATTAAATAGAACAATTTGTGAGCTCAACCTGAATTCATTAAATAATTTCAGCCCTTACCAAAAGTTTGGTTATTTTACAACTTTTAAGTTAAATAGTTTTATGCTTTCTCACAAAACGATGTTATAAAGCTACATGTATCTGAAGTTTTAAACAAAGCAAATGAACCATTTCAGGTCAGACAAAATATCTTGCTTGGCTAAAATACCAGGACACTTACAAAACTGTTTCCTTGAGTATTGAAACAAATAATTTTATTGATAATCTGATGTCCAAATAGAAGCTTATATTACTGAGAGACTTTAGGTGAGGTATATTGCTCCAGACTCATAGTGCTTGTCTCCTTGTGTGGTAATCTTAACCACTGAGGCAATCTGATTCTTGAGTAAAGGTGTTTTCGTGGGAGTAAATCTGTGCCTTCAGATATGTTCTTTATGCTTTGAAAAGGAAGATACTTCTTTTTTTCTAAAGGAATCTAAACGGGAAAATGATCCTGGAACTTTGGATATTTTGACCAGGAAACTAAGGTTTGTACGACCAGGAAACTAAGGTTTTTATAACCAGTTCCTTGTGTTTGAAACAAGATAACATGGATGTCACAATTTTAAGAGGCTATGTCAACAGGTCTTGAACACTTAACTCCTTGTGGTCTTACAGGCTCCTGACTGCACATGATGTACATCTGGCATTGACTTCAGCCAAGCCAGGAAGGATGATATATACAGGGCTAACAACACCACACAAAAGGATAGCTATAAGTTGCCTCTGGACAGTCAGCCTTAACTTGTAGCTTCTGCGGTTCACCACATCACACTGACCTACTTTCTCTTGTATAACAATTTCTGTTAAAATATTTGCATTTACCATTTATGCTGGATGAAATTGCTGTGGCTGAAGGCATTTCATGATAAACTAAGTGGTTTTGTTTGACTGCGCCCACTATTCAGTAGACCCAGAACAGTCTTATTTCCTACTTTATGTATTGTCTCCAGAAGAATGTACTCTACAGAAATTAGTATACAGAATCTTAGTGGGTTTTAATTGTCATTTAGTGGAAAAGGAACAACAATCCTATCTTCTTCTACTATCCCAAAAACCCCTGCAAGAACAAAACACAAAAGAAATAACATGACAATAAGCTGTTAATCAAAATGCAGTCTAGAAAATTCAATAGAGGTGCAGCTGTGTTATATGAAACAGTGTAGCAAGCATTTCGTCCAATTAGGACCTAATTATGCAAAGCCCCAATTCCCTCCTGAGAAATCCCAGGACTTCTTAAGTTAACCAGTGTTTATTGAGAATGCCAGCCTTCTCTGATCAAAAGAAAAATTTCTGAGATTAATTGCCCACTGTGAATCTTAGTCATGTTTTCAAATCAATTTTTCCAGCCCAGTTCCGCAACTGCAGATTTGACAAGAGTTAACACAAATATGCCCAGCTGAGAGATTTCTAAATGACCTTGCTATGGTCTGTGTACAGACCTGCAGCATACTTAGAGCTGACTATTAGATTGCTAATGAATGAGTTCATTATTCACAGACTTATCAAAGATACGGTTACAAACCATGTTTGCTTCCAAACTGTTTACTTTGACTAACCTCAGTTTGTCAAGTATGATTTGTCACACCACTCATAGCGCATGAATTGTGCTTCCTGACTTGGCAGTGAAACTTTTGAAGGACATGGTGATCAAATTACATTGAGTTTTGTGTTAAAAGATTCACAAGTACAATTATATGCAGCATCTGATAAAAACTTTGCTGAACTCGATGATGACAGATGTTCTTTTGTGTTTTCTGCTTCAGAGAACATTTTATTTTAAAAAAATCGTGTTTTACTACTGTTATTCTTCGGATGTGAATGTTTGTTTGCATGTGAATGCACAACAAACAGCAATTAAATTCTCATTGGGTACTTACTGATTTGCATTAAGCAAAAGGAGGCATCAAGCAGCTGTTTAGGAATGTTAATTATAATTAAACCCCATCACTTTGGACAAATTTATAACAATGAACTGAAAATTACCATTTTCCCTCTAAACATGCAATTGCTCATTTCTGAAGAATTATCATCTCAACTCAGATCTACAGGGTCACTAAGCTTCAAACTCCGATCTGCAGGGTCACTAAGCTTCAAATTCTCTGTCTTCTGGTTGAACATGCTGAAGAAGAAATATGGAAATTTCTCCTCTTCCCATCCCTTACACTGTTCGGTGAAATGAGCATGTGAGAATAGCCCCTTGATCCTGTGTGATGTGATGTCACACCTCTGTTCTTAGCAGTTTGTCTTCACTCTGTTCTAGAATCTTACTTCATTTGTTCATGGACAGAATTACAACATGCAAACCCAGAAATTCCTGGAATGTTTAAATTTTCCACTCTTTTCCTGTTGGCTATTGTAGTATTCATTCACATTTATTCTTCAAAATATGTTTTTATCTCTACATTCTGACCCCAGCTGTTCAACATCATGCCAGTTAAATTTACATTCTTTCATGTTTTTTCTTTTTTCACTTTTCCTTTGTGGATACATCAGGGGAGGAGTGGACAGATGAGCATGATTCAGATACAAGGGGGAACTTCCCCTGCCTGATTGCTGCATCGGTGTCTACAAGCTCATGAGTAACTTACATTAGCTGATCACGTGTGCTTTCTCTACTGGCAAGAATGACCAAAACAAAATAAAAACCACCACCACCAAAAAAACACTAGGAAATGATTTATCCTATCCTAAAATAGGCAATAGAAAATGCTTCAGTCACCTGAAACAAACACCAGAAAATGTTAAGTCATGGATCATGCTTTCCTTCATAACAGTGATTATATCATCCATTTCTGATCCATAGCTGAGATTTTTCAAAAAATGAGACACCTTTCAGCTGCTGAAGCCACACTTCAAGAGAGGAGAGAGGACAAGCTGGTTACAGTTCTAGCCAAGAGATTACTTTGTGTGTTAAGTAAGAGGAGACCTAGAAAATCTAGCCAGAGAAATTATAATTGGGAGACCTTTTAAACCTAGAACATGGGAGAAACACCTAGCTGCTAGACACAGTTGACACGGAGATGTTTATGGACATATTCAGAAGCCAACTTTTAACTGGGGTGTGGGTTTCACTTAGACATCTACACTTGAGGTGGCCAGTTTAAAATAACTTCTGAGTCTCTTTTTATAGTCAGTGGAAAGAGAGAGGCACCTCTTACCTGCCTTCTCAGCTCAGAGTAAGAAAAAGTTTGTGTCCATTTCCATAGACATGACCTATAAGCTCTCTGTGCCTCCAGAAACCATCAGTGAAGTCTTAGGATAAAGGGTAGATGAAAGATTCCACAGTGTTCTTTGCAGATAGCTGTCCCCCAAAACTCTGGGTCTGAATCAGCATAGGACTGACCTGGGCCTATGGCATTTTGAAAACTTTTAACCTTGCTTGATAGCTTCTATGATACAAGCAAGGGTTAAAAAATGTGTAAGAGAATGCTTATATATAGTAAAAAAGTACCTTAACATCTTGCTTGCAGTTTAAGTTTCTCAACACAAAACACTGAAGGTCACTCTTAAGAGATAATTGTTTACAGTTCAAACAACAGAGAGATTCTATCTGTTTATTTAAAGTTTCACATGAAAAGAAATAAAGCTACATACATTTTCTTTTGTCTGTATTAGAATGATTTGAAAACCTCCAGCGGTTGCTGAAAGTCATAGAACAAACTACATGAAGATCAGAGAACTGCAGGTTCGTTTGCTTTCCTTCTTAAAACAGCCATCAGGTACAAATGCACATTACTTAGCATTGAAGAGGCATCCTGTAGACTTCTCCTGCCTGTAGGATTCAGAGTTCAGAGGAAAGTCCAGGGTAGGAGAAGGAAATAATTTCTCCTATAAAGCATGGTCAGGTAGAGATTGCCTTTGCTTCCTCACTGCTGATTAGAATAAAGCAGAAAGTCCTGTTTCTGCTGGAATTAAAAAAAAAAAAACAACTTTCCTCTCTCTCTTTCCTAGAGTTAATATGGTACATATTTACTGTACCCATTTCTGAAGAATACAACACTTTTCTCCCAAATCACTAAGAAGATCAAATACTAAGCTAGTTTTACCTTGCAATGGTCATTCCCAGGTGATATAGAGTGAAATCATGAACATATTTGTTCAAACACTAAAGATAGTTGCCAGGGCAAGGCCTACTGTCTACATGCTTTGCCTTGTACTATACAAGCATCTGCCACTAGCTGACACCGAAACCTTGAATGTCATCTAATAAGGTATTATCATGTTTTCTTAAAGTCAGAGGTGGCTTTGCTGGAGAGCCAGATAGAGAGGGACCTAGGGGTGCTGGTTGATAGTAGGCTGAACATGAGCCAGCAGTGTGCCCAGGTGGCCAGGAGAGCCGATGGCATCCTGGCCTGTATCAGGAATAGTGTAGCCAGCAGGACAAGGGAGGTTATTCTGCCCCTGTACTCAGCAATGGTCAGGTCACACCTTGAGTACTGTGTCCAGTTCTGGGCTCCTCAACTCAAGAGAGATGTTGAGGTACTGGAACGTGTCCAGAGAAGGGCAACGAAGCTGGTGAGGGGCCTGGAATACAAACCCTCTGAGGAGAGGCTGAGGGAGCTGGAGTTGTTTATCCTGGAGAAGAGGAGGCTCAGGAGTGACCTCATTGCTGTCTACAACTGCTTGAGGGGAGGTTGTAGGCAAGTGGGGGTTGGTCTCTTCTCCCAGGCAACCAGCAACAGAATGAGGGGACACAGTCTCAAGTTGTGCCAGGGGAAGTATAGGCTGGATAGTAGGAGGAAATTCTTCACAGAGAGGGTGATTGGCCATTGGAATGGGCTGCCCAGGGAGGTGGTGGAGTCGCCGTCACTGGAGATGTTCAAGAGGAGACTGGATGAGGCACTTGGTGCCATGGTCTAGTTGATCGGTTGGACTGGATGATCTTGGAGGTCTCTTCCAGCCTGATTGATTCTGTGATTCTATGATTTTCAATGAGGCCAGGATTGCAACCCAAGATGGATTTGATTCCTTATGAAATCTGTTAAGAAAGGAGAAAAAGATTTTTTTGAATACACATTTCCTGTTGATGCTGTACTGCAGCCAGGAAGGGTAGAGAGTATCTCTCATGCTAAGGTTAAATAAAGTGCGCTATGTTTGCAGCCTGAGGTGCTGTGCAGAGGATCTATGGCAGTGAAGAACTTGAGAAGAACCTGCATTTGTTGAATCTGACATTTATGTCTATTGAAAGTTATTTTCTTTCATGTGATGGGTTTTATTCTTCTGGTCACTCCCACCTGTTTTATTTCAACTCCAATGAGGCTGCATGGAATTTACAGTACCATAAACAAAGAATTAGATAATCTTTTTAAAAGAAGACTAATATTCTTCACATTTCTTCATGCTTGCTTAGCTTTATGCACTAAAGCATTTTCAGGCAAAACTGCAAGACCACTCTGAGAAAACATTTTTTGCCTGCATAGGAGTCTTTCCAGAGCTGAAATCTGAGAAAGAACACTTCTCTACTTGGAATTATGGGTATAAAGAGGTGTGTATAAGGAGGACTTTGCTGGGTTTGGCACTGCTTTTTGTTTCCTCAAACTTCACATTGGCTTTCAGAACAAAACCCCAGGGTTCACAAACATTAGCTTTGCATTTAGTGTTCCCTAAAGCCCTTAAACTCATCTTTATATTTCCGTATTAAACTAGATAGTGCTGTTGGCAGCAAGCTCTGTTGAGTAACATAAAACTATTTTGATATACTTAGTACTGTTGTGGTTTAACCCCAGCTGGCAACTAATTCACACACAGCTGGTCACTCACTCACTCACTTCTGGTGGGATGGAGGAGAGGATTGGAAGGGTAAAAGTGAGAATTCATTTGCTACTTCCATGACTTGTGTCAGCTACTTGGGAAGACAAATACCATCACTCCAAACATGCCCCTCCACTTCATTCCTCTTGCCCAGCTTTATATGCTGAGCATCATATGGTATGAAATATCCTTTCGGTTAGTTGGAGTCCACTGCCTCAGCTGTCTCCACCCAGTTCCTTGTGCACCCTCAGCCTATTCCCTGGTCCTCAGCCTATTCACTGGTGGGGTGCTGTGAGAAGCAGAAGAGACCTCGATGCTGTGCAAGCACAGCTAAGCAATGACAAAAGCATCCCAATGTTTTCAATGTTGTTTTCAGCACAAATCCAAAACAGCTCCATAGTATGAAGAAAATTAGCTCCATGCCAGCCTAAACAAGAACAGTACAGAATTGTAAAATATGGTATTTGGTATGTAGGTGCTTTAGATACGCTTATTTTTTGAATAAGGAAGTCAGAGCAGCACCAAGGTGCAAGTTAACACCTTTAAAAGGACAATGCAGTAAATGAAGAAGGGAAATAGCTGTTTCAAAAGCTGAAGAGTGCGTCACAGGGAAGTAGAACATGGCTAGGATCAGGAAGAAATATGAAACAATGGCTGGGGGAATTTTTGTTTTGATACAGAGTGTCCCTTTGATCAAGACACGTTCTAACCAAGCTCAAGCAACAAAAATAGAGTTCCCTCCCATTTCTTTCTCCCCTGTTTTCACCCTACTTACCAGAAGCTACAAAGGCTACAGGCTTTCCTTTACGCTGCATAGTAATTATGCTCTTGAAATAGCATTGTCATCAGTATGTGCTTAGGAACTGCTGAACGTAAAATTTTGTAAGTTCACAGAGTGAGGAAAACAATATGTCCTCTTTTTAAACACTCTTCCTCAGCACAAGAAGGACATGAACCTGTTGGAGTGGATCCAGAGGAGGGCCACAAAAAAATGAACTCAGATGGCTGGAACACCTCTCCTGTGAAGAAAGATTGAGAAAGCTGGGGTTGAGCATCCCAGAACAAAAGAGAAGGCTCTGAGTGAGACATTAGTGTGACCTTTCAGTACTTAAAGGGAGTCTGTAAGAAAGATGAGGACAGTCTTTTTAACAAGGCCTTTTGCAGCAGGACAAAGGGTAATGGTTTTAAATTAAAAGAGAATAGATTCAGACTAGACACAAGGAAGAAATATTTCACAGTGAGAGTGGTGAAACACTGGATCGGCGTGCCCGGAGAGGTAGTAGATACTCTGTCCCTTGAGAAAAGTCAGGTTGGATGGGCTGGAGCACCTCTCCTATGAGAAGAGACTGAGAGTTGAGGCTGTTCAGTCTGGAGAAAAGAAGGCTCTGAGGTGACCTTATTATGGCTTTCCTGTATCTGAAAGGGGCCTACAAGAAAGCTGGGGAGGGACTTATTAGGATATCAGGTAGTGACAGGACTATGGGGAATGGAACAAAGCTGGAAGTGGACTGGACATAAGTAAGAAGTTCTTCACCATGAGAATGGTGAGACCCTGGAATGGGTTGTCCAGGGAGGTGGTTGAGGACCCATCCCTGGAGGTGTTTAAGACCAGGCTGGATGAGGCTCTGGCCAGCCTGATCTAGTGTGAAGTGTCCCTGCCCATGGCAGGGGGGTTGGAACTAGATGATCCTTGTGGTCCCTTCCAACCCTGACTGATTCTATGATTCTATGGTTCTATGACTGATCTAGTTAAAGATGTCTCCGCTTACTACAGAGGGTTTGAACTAGATGGCCTTTAAAGGTCCCTTCCATACCAAACCATTCTATGATTTTATGATTCTACGATGTCTTCTGGACCACTTATACCTGTGTCCTAGGCTCTTCTGGGAATTAAAATGTTGTGGGTTTTTTTTCTTTTATTTTTTTTCCTTTTTCTGTCATACAAGTACTGTAACAGAGGCAGAGAAGCTCCTGCATAAATTACTTTGTGTGCAAGTGTTTTTCACACTTGCAGATTCTCTGTAAGACCAATCCATAGGTCTGTCTTGCAGCAGTGATCTAAAGAGTGCTACCTGGAACAGTTTCAGGTGGAGAAAATTTCTGATTAGCATACAAAGACACAAAGGAAGCAATATGAAAGTTAAGTATGTTTAAGTATTTTTGGTTTAATGCAAACAACTGTGACAACAGGATAACAACAAAAAGCACCAGACTTCATGCATATCTATGCTTTATGCATCCCCAGTGTTTTAATGAGTCATCTATTATTGTTTTCACCTAAATAATTTTGCAGTTGCTGTGTTAGGCCACTTTCATAAAATCACACAAGAAGTTCTTTCAAACAAAAATTGCCAAGTGGCAGTTAGCTTCATCACCTTTTCCTTGATGAAAATGGATTGTGTTGATGAAAGGTCATACTATAAGTTTGCATGCTGAAGACAGAACTTCAATGATTAGCACTGGATGGGTGGGAATATTTACTGGTTTCCTCATCTGCCTTGTATAGGACTGCTTAAATAACAAGAGCAATTCTTCCTCCAAAGAGCTGCTGTCTAGGGAATATTTTACTAGTTCAATTGAGAAAAGGTCTGGTTAACCACAGCTTCTGCAGTGATTTCACAGAATCACAGGTTGTTAGGGGCTGGAAGGGACCTCGAAAGATCATCTAGTCCAACTCCCCTGCCAGAGCAGGATCACTGATACCAGGTCACACTGGAATGTATCCAGACAGGTCTTGACTATCTCCAGAAAAGGAGACCCCACAGCCACTCTGAGCAGTCTGTTCCAGTGTTCCATCACCCTCACAGTGACAATTTTTTTCCTCATGTTTACATTGAACTTCCTATGCCTCAGCTTCCCATTATGGTAGCCTGTCCCCTGGAAATGCAGGTTCTTAGGAAGCGATTAGAAAGAATTTTTCATTGAATTTCATTCGAATTGATTTTAGACAGGAGAAAAGTAATAATATTCTGAGTTCAGTAGTTTCTGAGATGAGATTGAAAATCTTAAAAATGCCAGCACTGATGATTTTATTAAAATAATAATTGCTGGGTTGAGTTGTAGGATTCTTTGTGCCTGTGTTTACATAAAAGGAAAAGCTTAGAAAGGGAGTAACCTTGGTTCTGGTCCTCATGGTCCAGTTTTCAGTTTTACTTCCATCTGATGATCTGCTGAGTATTGTTATAGTAGCTAGTCTAAGAACTGTTCTTCACAATATCAGTAAGATTTTCCTTCACTCTGTCATATATATAGGCTTTTGAACCATAAAAGAAATACAAATATCCTTGCAAACTACAAAAGGGACTGAAAAAAAAGAAAAAGAAAGAGTTTATTAGAGGTAGCAGAGCCCCCATTATAAGGGCTCTGTTGCATAGTCTGGAGTGACATATGCATGCTACACAGCAAACATAAAGTCAGAAGGACTTAATAAAAGTCACATAATACAAGTCCAGGCTTGCTTTCTAACAACTTTTTACATTATAGAGCCATAACAGGCCTCATAGAGTTTTAAAAATACAGAATTATCACATAATGCTAAATGGTAAGTTTTAGTTCTAGGGATATCAAGTTCAAGGACAAGTTCACATCCTCAATTTTTTTATTTTGTGACAGCAGGATCTAGTATAGGATTCTCAAATTTGGGGTAGCAGCCCTAAAAGTACAGGGAAACTAGACATTGAATTCTACAGGTAAGCTTTTTCTGCCAAGCGAAAGGTTCCATGAGTGGTTAAGCCCTGGTTTGGGAGCCCAGGCAGAATTGAGACCCATGACATCAGATGCCAGATTGTTCTGCGTTAAACTTCCAGGGCTAAAGTCCACTGGACAGATTGTAGGCTATCCCCTTCTCCCCCCCACCAACTTCCCCCTGTAGGAAAACGACAGGCAGGGGAAGGTAAAAGGGTAAACAAAAAGACTTGAACTTAATCAGAAGTTAAAAAATTAATTTTAACAAAAACTAAAAGGTGTTAAGGCAAAAGGGAGGTACTGGGATGTTGGGGAAAGGAATAGATACAGAAATATATACAAAACCAGAATTGGCAATGAAGTAGGCCCCACTATGTGGC
Source organism: Indicator indicator (assembly GCF_027791375.1). Classification (NCBI taxonomy): domain Eukaryota; kingdom Metazoa; phylum Chordata; class Aves; order Piciformes; family Indicatoridae; genus Indicator; species Indicator indicator. The sequence goes on from NC_072010.1 coordinate 15,323,483, forward strand.
AAAGCAGCCTCCAGCCAGCAAGAAGCTCCCTACCACACATGAAAAGTGAAAGCAAGAGAGACCCCTCCAGAAGTTCCTACCTCTTAAATAAAGAGTATACAAGAAAGGGAAAGGAAGAACAGGATCCGGTGCCACCCCCTGGGTGGGGTTTTCCACCCACTGGAATCGAATTCCACCTTAGAGTCCAGCAATTAACCCTTAACCTACAACACAGATAAACAAGAATCACTCCCTGCATTTGATCAGTTCCTTAGGTTCTTCCGGTTGACTAACTGACATGTAGACAGCCTTGTACACTCCCAGCCTCCTCTAGCAAGGCAGCATGAGAAGCTGAAAAAACTTTGACTTGGCATAAACATTGCTTAGCAACAACTAAAATAACAATATGTGTGATGGTCACACTGTTACAATATGTTATTGACATTATTCTCATCCTAAATCAAAAATACAGCACTTTTTCTGCTACTAGGAAGAAAATTAATTTTGTTTTAGCCAAGATCAGAACAAAGTTAGCACAGGCTTGGCTATCGAGGCTCCACCAACTGTAGCACTTGATATATTCATTGTCAACCAACTCAAATTCATTGTCAAATCAGTTCTAAAATACTGATGTTAGTACAAATTAACATCACTTCTTATTAAGATTTGTGAGTGCAGTGTGGACCCCCTGCTCCTTCATTATGGTAGGTCTTACACCAAAATAAATTACAACAGAACAGGACAGAACAGAACAGAACAGAATAGGAATAGGAATAGGAATAGGAATAGGATAGAATAGAATAGAATAGAATAGAATAGAATAGAATAGAATAGAATAGAATAGAATAGAATAGAATAGAATAGAATAGAATAGAATAGAATAGAATAGAATAGAATAGTTCTGTTGGGACCTGCAACAGTCATCTAGTCCAATTGTGCAGACACTTCAGAGCTGACACAAAGTAAGAACATGCTATTAAGGGCGTTGTGGAAATGTCTCTCATATGCTGACAGGCTTTAGTCATTGACCACCTCTCTAGGAAGCCTGTTCCAGTGTTTGACTAACCTCTCTGTGAAGAAACGCTTCTTAGTGTTCAGTCTCAGACTCTCCTATCACAGCTTTGAACCGTTCCCACATGTCCTGTCACTGGATTCCAGGGAGAAGAGACCAGCACCTCCATCTCCACTTCTCCTCCTCAGGAAGTTGTAGAAAGCAGTGATGTTACCCGTCAGCCTCCTTTTCTCCAAACCAGACAAATCCGGTGCCCTTAGCCACTTCTCACAGGACATGCCTTCAACCCCTTTCACCAGCTTTGCTCTTTTCTTGGACCTCTGTCATGGTAGGGCCAAAACAGCCCCAGCATAAACCCAGATAGGCCCTAAGGTATCTAGACATGGTCCCCCTCTCCCCCCTTCTTCCTGCAGACAGTCAGGGCAACACAGGAAAAAGAGCAAAGGGGACAGGACCCATTCATGTCTGGTAAACAAGTTGTTTACCTGGATTAAGAGCACGTGTACTGGCCACTGCTCCCCCGGTAACAAGGCCTTTGTTTCTTCCTTTTATGGCCACAACCATTTTCATTGGGCAGCTATATGCTGGCTTCAGTTACCCCTGTTGGCCTAAATGGATCTTGGGCAAAATATATATACAGGCTGATTTGTAGTTGCGTTCACCTTGCCCTTAAACTTGCTCAAGCCTTGCTCAAGCCGTGTTTGAATTGTCTTCCTGGACCCCTCTTGCATGAAGATACCTCAAGGTGCCTGGCCCTACCTTGAGTGCTCAGTCCAAAGCCTGGGATAGAGCCACGAGCTTACACACAGCAAGCCAGAGAAGCCACAAGCTTAGGAGTCAAGCCTGCTTCCCCTTGCAACAAGAATCGTGCCGTGCCTCAGTTTACCCAGGACAAACCAAGTGCCCATCATGAAGAAGTGTCATAAACTGCCTGCTGTCCGCTGAAGCCAGATCAGCCCTGGGACAACGTGGCAAACCCTTCTTGCCAGCAACCTGCCATGCCAGCACCACATGAGAGTGCCCCAAAGCCTCATAGCTAACACAGCAGCAGCATTCCCTGCAAGGGTAGAATCAGCTGTGAGTAATTAATTCATTGCTTCTTGGGCTTAAGGGTTCTTAGCAAGTCTCCCCCCCACACACTCTGTGGGTGAGTGCCATTTTCACTCTTGGGCTACTCCCTTTCCATTATTTCCTCCTGGTTTGCATAGAATTATTGTTGTATTTTTGCCTGAAGACTGTACATTCCTATTGTAAATACATATTCCAGCCATATAATGATCCTATTTAATGAGTTTTGGCAATTTTTCATGTTAATAAAGAGTTACTAGTATTTTTATTAATACCCATTTGCCATATCTTTGTTGGTTAAGTGCAATCCCTTAACAACCTCCTCTTGCTATAAATATATATTAAAAAAATTCATTCTTGTCTGACACAGCACTGCCAGTTTCAAACTTTAATTGAGCTTTGGCTTTTCATATCTTCTTCCTGCATATGTGAACCACTTCTCTGTACTCTTACTGTGCAGACTAACCCTGCTTCCAGAGATCATGCAACTTCTTTTTCCTCTTGAGCTACATGAGTTCCCTGTTCAGTCAAGCTGGTCTTCTGCCCCACTTGCTTGACATAAAACACTGCTCCTGTGCTTTGAAAAGGTGGTTCTTACAAACTGACCAACACCTTTGAACTCCTCAGCCTCCAGAAGCAGATTCTTAGAGGACTCTGCTAAGTAAGGTAGATACCTAAGCAGCTTAAAGTTTACTCTCTTGAAGTCTGGAATAGCAACACTGCTCAATTTTTTTTTTCTTATTACATCAAAATTTGTAAACTTAACCATTTCATGATCACTATGGCCAAGAAAGCCACCTACCATTGCATATCCCATGAGTCCTCCTCTATTCACAAATAACAAGTCTAAGCAGATATCTTTCTGGGTTGTCTCATGGAACACTTGTGACAAGAAATTATCTTCAACAGACTTCAGGAGTTTCCTAGTCTTGTTTATTACAGCAATATGATATTCCAATAAAATCCAGTATTTTGATTCAAAACTTTCCTGATGGAGCTATAATGAGGAAAGAGAGTTTAAAACTAGTGTGAGGAAAAATGCTAAACTATATGCAGAATTATATCTTGGGATTTGAAATCATATGATGATTTCATGGCTTAGATGCCCTTGCTGGTTTTTTTATTCTTTTGGAATGACAAGACTTTTTCACTGCAATCAATAAATGAGATCTAAATAGCACCTTAGATAGTAAACTGAATATGTGATATCAGAAAGTAAGCAGAGGCAGTTCTTTTCAGCCTACTGGTGGTGTATGAGAAGCAATAAGATAATAAACAAGTCCTTCCTGCCTCTTTCTGCTGTCCCTTGCTCAGGAAAGCATGCAGCCCTTATGCTTGCTAACTCCTGGTAGCCCTGCTATGGATGACTAACTTTTTGCCTCATCTATACTATTGGTTTCAGACAATTTATCATGGATTGTGCAGTTTAGCGTAGTCTGCATTAATTCAATTAGCCATTCTCATACCTTAAAAAAAATAAATAAAAAATTAAAAAGGGACTACATAGGCCAAAAAAGATAACGTTTGAAGATTTTGGTCAAATGTACTAAGTAGAAAAACCATAGGAAGGCATAGGAAACTGCTTGATCTAAAAAGGAAACTATGGAACCTGCAAGTAAGAAACATCATAATCTTTAGGATGAAGGAAATTTTCTATGAGTGGTAGACAAGGCTCATGGAAACAAAGTCATGGTTTTTTTCTAAGGCAGTATCCCACTGTCAAGTCAATAAAATGGGAATCAGATTAAAAGCTTTGATGCTACTTTTAATCTTAGTCTTCAAGGAAAGTCAGATGCTCTCTGTAACAACTTTGCTAAGTAGTAACTACAGTAGCATAGACATTTGGTTTAGTTCTATGTGTTTATTACCCATGCCTATGCCAGAAAATACACATGCTCTGTATTCACCAAGTCAAATTAATGTAATGCCTTCTATGAAGATTTTATAGCCTTTCTGAATGTGGCTTCTTTAGAATGAATCAGTGTGTTTTATGAGTGGTTTGAACAGCTGTAATAATATTGCATTCACACTGCAAGCTTATCTCATTTGCTTAGTAATTGAGAGATGATTTTAATATAGATGGGTTAGAAATTTCCAGAAAACCTTTCTTGGAAAACTCACCCATTTTTTCATTACTTCCACCCCACCTCTCCCCCTCCAAGTAGCAGTCTCTTCTATTTTCAGTTGACATTTGTTCTTCCCATTTTACTACGAAAAGGAAAAAAAAAGCAAATAATTATTTAGATAGATCAGAAAAAAAGCATTGTGTTAGGTAAGAGTGAGAAATAATCCACTGTTTTTCCATTGGTTGTCCTATCATTGTACTAATTTTAAGGTATGAGCAAACCTATGAGACTTGTACAGCTTTGCTAGCAACAAGGACAACACTAATGCAGATCACATGTGAGTCCTTGTCATACTGTCAGAAGCAGGTTTTGATGTCAAGTAGAGATTTAACTCTTTTGAGTCTGCTTCAGAATTAAGCATATTGTTCCCCAAAGGTGCTTGTTTTTTCTGCACTGGCAGTAAGGATTAACTTTCATATAATCACCTGTATAATAGATGTCTATGGTCAAATTAAGTGAATGTCATCCACTGATGTCCTGCCTATTCTTCACCATGTGCTGCTAGGATAGTCCAGTCTGAGACTCTTCAAGAGAGATAGTCTGTGGCAGCATGAAGTTCTGGTTGAGAAAGAATCTTCCTCCATGCTTGAATCTGACCATGTGATGTAAGTGGAACATACATAGAAGATTGATTTTGCAGGACTTTCATCTGGCAGGCATAAACCAGACTTACTCTATAGAGAATATATTGAGAAAGACCACAGATCTGCACTGAATTTACTGCAACAAAGACTGCTGCCTTGGTCATAGTAAACCCATAACTACCTGGATGAAGGCTGTGTAGTGTGAGAGGAGAACAGAGTCAAAGGGCTACAGCTTTGACAAGGGCAGCTTCCCAGTGTGCAACTACCCACAGACACACAACACCTCTGCAGTATGTTAGCTGGATCCTCCTCAAAGTTACCTAAGTATATGCACATATATATATAGAGAGAGAGAGAGAGAGTGTGCATCTAAAAATGTTCTGTCCAGTTTCATTGGGCCCTCAAAGATAATTTTGTATCTGTTCATCCTACCATTAGCCTAATGTGGTTTGCATCTGTTTTGAATGAGTAATAGCAGTCTCCAAAGGATATTTTGATTTATAATTCCTTCCCTTTTTTATTGTGGTGTTGTGGCTGTCTATAAGCCACTGTTACATTGCCTCTGTGAAATGGTTCCAGCAGCTGCAACTCTGATTCAAATTCTTGTCAAAATAATCTAAATTCACTTGTCAGACTGCCAGGCATAAAATAAAGTGGGAACTAACAAAATGGGTATCAAATTAAAAGGAAGGAGACTAGGTGAGAAAAGCAGAAATCAGTTTTCCACATAGGCTTCACTGGAAGCTGCTGCACCAGCATCTGAGTTTGATGGAGTTTGAGAGAGACAGATGGAGACCCTAATGGCTGGTATTAGTTTCTGGTACTGAGAATCATTCCCAGGCACTAGATCTCCATCCTCTATACTGCTAAATTGTTGGACTGGTTGCTACATCCAAACCAGTTATTTGGAATCATCCTTGATGTGTACATAATATTGCCTGGGAACCATTCATAGGGTTGTTCTGAAATTAAACCATCCAAGAGCCATTCTGGCAACTTGGGAGGAGCATAAAATGGTTATCAGAGGATGTAGGGAGGCAACTAGGAAGGCTAAGGCCTCCTTCTAATTCAACCTTGCAAGGGAAGTCAAGGACAACAGAAAGGGCTTCTCCCAATACTTTGCAGGAAAAAATAACACTAGAGGCAATGCAGGCTCACTGCTGAATGAGGTGGGTGCCTTGGTGGCAGAAGACACAAAGAAGGCAGAGTTACTAAATGCCTTCTTTGTCTCCGTCTGTACTGCTGGAGACTGTCCTCAGGAGCCCCAGATCCCTGAGGTGCCAGAGGAAGACATGACAAAGGAAGAGTTTTCCTTGGTTGATGAGGATTGTGTTGATGAGGACTAGGTTAGGGAACAGTTAAGTGATCTGGACATCCATAAACCCATTGGTCCTGATGGAGGCATCTGTGGGTGCTGAGGGAGCTGGTGGAGGTCATTGCCAGACCACTCTCCACCATCTTTGGTAAGTCATGGCAGAAAGGAGAGGTGCCTGGGGACTAGAGGAAGGCAAATGTCACTTTAATCTTCAAAAAGGGTAAGAAGGAGGATCCAGGTAACTATAGACTGGTCAGCCTCACCTCCATCCCTGAAAAGGTAATAGAACAACTTATCCTTGGCACTGTCCTTAGGCATATCAAGGACAAGAGGGGCATTTGGAGCAGTCAGCATGGTTTGACCAAGGGAAAGTCCTGTCTGACCAACCTGATAGTCTTTTATGAAGACATAACCAGGTGGATAGATGATGGTAGAGCAGTGGATGTGGTTTATCTTGATTTCAGTAAAACATTTGTCACTGTCTCACTCAGCATCCTTTCAGCTAAACTGAGGAAGTGTGGTCTGGATGACTGGGTAGTGAGGTGGATTGAGAACTGGTTGAAGGAAAGAAGTCAGAGAGTTGTGGTCAGTGGAACAGAGTCTAGTTGGAGGCCTGTATCTAGTGGAGTCCCTCAGGGGTCAGTACTGGGACCAGTACTATTCAATATATTCATCAATGACCTGGATGAGGGCACAGAGTGCTCTGTCAGCAAGTTTGCTGATGACACCAAGCTGGGTGGAGTGGCTGACACACCAGAGGGTTGTGCTGCCATTCAGTGGGACTTAGACAGGCTGGAGAGTTGGGCAGGGAGAAATTTAATGAAATTCAACAAGGATGAGTGTAGAGTCTTGCACCTGGAATAGAGCAACCCCATGTATCAGTATAGGTTGGATACTGACTTGCTGGAAAGCAGTGAAGGGGACAAGGACCTGGGGGTCCTAGTGGATGGGAGGTTGACCATAAGCCAGCAATGTGCTCTTGTGGCCAAGAAGGCCAATGCCGTTCTGGGGTGTAATAGAAGGGGTATGGTTAGTAGGTCCAGCAATGTTCTCCTCCCACTCTACTCTACCCTGGTGAGGCCACATCTGGAATATTGTGTCCAGTTCTGGGCCCCTCAGTTCAAGAAGGACAGAGAACTGCTTGAAAGAGTCCAGCGGAGAGCCACAAAAACGATGAAGGGAGTGGAACATCTCCCCTATGAGGAGACACTCAGGGAGCTGTGTCTCTTTAGTTTGGAGAGGAGGAGACTAAGGGGTGACCTCAATAATTTTTATAAATATGTAAAGGGTGAGTGCCAAGAGGATGAAGTCAGGCTCTCCTTGGTGATGCCCAAGGGGACAAGGGGCAATGGGTGGAAGCTGAGGCATAAGAAGTTCCATGGAAACAGGAGGAAGAATTATTTCACTGTGAGGGTGACAAAACACGGGAACAAGCTGCCCAAGGGGGTTGTGGAGTCTCCCTCTCTGGAGATATTCAAAACCCTCCTGGATGCATTCCTGCATGGCCTGGTATAGGTGATCCTGCTCTGGCAGCGGGATTGTACTGGATGATCTTTTGAGGTCCCTTCCAGCCTCTAACATTCTGTGATTCTGTGATCTCAGAGATTAAGAGAGCTTAGTAGCATGGGCATGAACTGCTTCATGCCTGTTTGGTCTCTGTGTCAGAGAATGGTCCCAGTTACAGAAGTAATGTCAGGCTTTAGACTCCATCTGAGTTGCCATCTCATATACCTCAGTCTTGTAGCTGCATCATATCAGTCCTATTATTTCTCATTAATCAGGTTATACTGGTTATATCTATAGCTGGAGATCACTCCCCAGTGTATATTAATGCCTTTGGCCAGCTACAACCATGTTACCTCTATCTGTCACGTGTTTTTGAAGCCAGTATCTCCTCTACAAGCCTTAGAAGAAGAGACTGAGGAGTGATAAAAAGCTTTAAAAAAAATGTAATTTTTCTTTTCACAGACTTAGGAGGTGACTCACAGGCCACAAAGGATATGGCAACCAATTTATGAAATCTGGGGAATTTTTCAGTTCCTGGTTGAAAATGAGAGACACATAAATTGCATTTTATTTTAGGGTGTTTTCTATGTTTTTCAAACTATTTTGCTGACAATCATTATTTTTGGCAAAGTACTATTAAGACACAAGTCTGGTGAAATCCTGCATGACTCCCTCATAGCTCATGGTAAGCTGTGCTGAATTGTGGTTGCACTGTATGGGATTTCAGTGGACTGTTGTTCCAAAGTGGTACAAACATGCTGACTGCTTTAATTCTGGGAAGACCAAGAGAAACAGTGATTGTCACAGCTTTAAGCAGAATACTCATTGATTGTTATCTGAAAGAAGTTCAACTTTTTCACAAAAGAGTTTCTCAGTCCTCTTGGTTCCTGGTTTCACAGTAGCTGAAGTGGCAGGCCAGCATGAGGGAGAAGTTGTCCCAGCTCAGCAGAAGAATTAGGGTTTTTGGATTTCTGCTGTAAATCTGGGCTGAAATGGATCCAAGCAATCACTGGCCACCACCTTCTTAGTGATAATTTGACTGATGCTCTCATAGTCATGCATCCACCCTCCCTCTCCCCAGTTGCTGAAGTGTCTACTCAAGAGGTAACACATCTGAGTCAAACTGTGTTCTTGCTTTTGAGGGTGCTTACAATGTTAATCACAAGTGCTATACATTTACCTTAACCATCTGGACCCCAGGAAGTGTCCAGGTTAGCACATTTACAGGTGCTTAGCCCATTGTCTGGGCTAGGGCATGTTTTGGGGGGTTTGACCCTTCAGGACACCATCACTGTAACAGCATCAAGAGTCAGAAACTGTCTCAATGATTTTGATTTCTGTTTAAGTAGATCATTCTTTGAGAGGCATACAGAATATAATATGCTTGGATCCCTTTCACATTTTCTTTTGGAAAAAAAATCCAAATGGAGACTGATATTTGTAAGTAGCATACATCAAAGCAGATGGAATGGGATGTCTGAAGGCCAGACCATGTCCAAATTCATGGATTGCAATAGTGAATAAATTAAATCCTAAATAATGAAACCCCTACACACAGGCATTTTCTTTGTGGGCAGATGATTCTATTTCTTACCACTTGAAGGTACAGTTTACACTGATCGTTGGAAAGGTAAATTTTCCCATATTTCAGAAGACTAAATTTGGTGAACATCCACAGAAATTTGGATGAGATAGTGCACCACGATGCAAGTGGTAGTGCTTGTGTCCTTGGGAATGCATTCACAGGAGTCACTGATTTATGAATGGAGCTGGACCTGTATGGTAAACTGAAGAATGTGGGATTTGGTTCCTAAATTATTCAGATGAGACAGTCTATATGTATGCTGAAATTAGGCAGAAGAAAACCAGGCTCTGGGACATATTAGAAAAAAGATAATCCAGAGCTCTGAAGAGCATGAGATTTGTCTTCAGACAGCAGCTTGTCAGATGCCTGGAACATATATAGAGGTGGTTATTGTTTTGACTAGAGACCAAGTAGCACAACGATAAACAACATTAGTCTTAAATCTGCCTTGTAATGAATGATTTTTCAGAACATGGTTGCCAAAAAGCAGACGTTGAACAGGACCTCCCATGGCAGTAGATTTCAGCGACATTATTAAGCAAATCCACCCAAACTGGACTGAGATGATTTGGAGGAAGTGTTCCCCATATCCTTGTTAGAATCACTGGGATATCCAGGAAAAAAAGGTTTTTGCAAATTTTTAACAAGGTTTTAATCTTGGATCTCTGACTTCTAACTAAGAGTCAGGTTTGTTTTCCTTATCAATTCTCAAAAGAAAAGTTACTAAAACCTAGATGTGCTATCAGCACACTCAGAAGAGGAAAGGTTTGGGTAATACCCAAGTGGTTGGCAGGCAACCTATCAGATGAGAAAAAAGAACCTAATTATATAAGCAAGAAAGCAAGCTCAGACAAGTCTTATCCATATGAATGTGGCAAACCATGAAGGTGTAAAGAGCAAAGGCTACCTGTGTACCAACAGGCCTGGAGACATTCTTCTCTTATCTAAAATTATCTTTCAAAATAAGGCAGGTACATGCAGAAAGGATTCTTTCATGGGAAGTCCTTAAATATACAAAATTTGTAAGCTACTTCCAGGTACCGATTGTTCCCATGGTCCACTTCTCTGTTCTGCTGAAACGAGTGTCCTCTCTTAATCCTTCACTTCCCATGTGGGCCCCCACAGGGATAAGTCATGATGATATAGCAAGTTAGAGCAGGAGAAAGAGAAGAAACACCCACTACACAGGGTGTCAGAAACTCTATCCCTAATGAATACTTCTTTCTTGGAAGGAAAGACAGCCCAGCATCAACATAGGAAGCAGATAATGAGAAAAGGTGCCTTTGTTCAGCTGTGACCATGAACAGAGATTGAAAGACTCTGCTGAAAAGGAATCATTTAGACACTTTGGGGAAGGAAATTTTGGATCAGATTTAGAAAAGAGATCATATCTCTAGTAGTGCAAACTGTTAACATGTTAACTTAGAGCATTCAGCTGAAGGAATAAGGTTATGACATTGCCTGAAATAGTGTTGTAACAGTGGTTCTGATGCTACTGTTTTTTTTAAAGTCTCTTTCTCATCACAGGTAATTGACTCGTGATTTCAGTGTTTCATGCCTTCTGTCCTGTGGCTTTCCCTCTATAGTTAGGAAGGGATATCAGCTTCGGTTTTACTGTTGTCGTAGTTTAGAGCAGGGCAGATTGCTCTCTTCCCTCTTCCACAAGGGGCAAAAGGAAACTGCTCACACAAAGGATTGGAGAATTGGAAAGTTTAAACATAAAGGCAATTCATAATACTACAATGCTACAGTGGTATAGTGCAAAGCATGGCAAAGCATACAAAATACAAAGAAATCCCTAGTCTGGGCTTAACACAGAAGCTCATTAAGCCAAGGCTTCACACAAACCTCCCTCTATACCAGGCAGACAAAACCCAGGCTGCCATGCTCCCCTCCCTCCCAGGCCTCTCTTCCCTCCATACCATTCCATTAGTGACACAGCACAAAACTCAGCTAGGCAACTTCAGGCCCCAATTAAGCTGCTCCAGTCCTAATTGCCAAGGCTGACCAGCATTGCCAAGGCTGACCAGGCCTTACTCCCCAGCAAGCCAGATAAGAACCTGCTCATCCTTCCCGGGAGGAGAAAGGGAGGGAAAAGGAAGAAACTAACTTTGCAGACAATTTTATAGGGGAGCAGGACTTAATGGGTATGAAATACAAAGATTACACTTTCTGGTACACCTCCTGGACCTTTCTAGCTTCTGGAGGTCTGTAACTCTGTGGTTTTCCTAAAGGCACTAGCCTCAAACTGCCACAGCTATCATTCACCATGACCAAAAATCATTTACATCTTTCCAGTACAAGGGACCAGAAGAGAATGAAGTTCTCTGAAGCACCTTTTACTTTTATAAATATGGATAGAGTAACCAGATCAAACTGCTGTCATTGCAGAACACAGAGCTTGTCCTGTATGTTGATGAAAGTGGGAAGTATTCCTGACCTGTAATTCTACGCAGAACATTGTCTTTTCTCCATCCCTCTCCTTTCTATCTCTTGTTTTGGGAAGCTGTGACTATATTGGCAGAGGAGCAGGATTTGTGATCCAAGGCTGGTCCTTCTGCTGAATACCAGGATGTGGTCTAGGGATGTCTTCCTAGCTCTGATCTTTGCAAAATGACCTTCAACCTGCAATGGAAACTACTCACCAGCTCCTTGACATGATATAGACGATGTATCAAGTCTCCTTTATCTTTATAGTGTGCAGTTTGCCAGCTTCTTTGGATGAAAACATAGCATGATATTTCATCACCAAGCCTCACAGCTGTGAGCATGGGGCTGAAGGGCAAAGTCATTGAGCCATCTGAGTTGTAAATACAGGTTTATCTGTACTGAAAGAACTGGACCTGAACATTTTTTTTTCTCTATATGATTTGAATTATTTTGGTGAGCTCTGTGTCTCAATTTTCTGGCTTTATTTAGTGTTAGCTTTGTGGTAATGCTGAAGAGTTCCTGTAGTGAATCAGGGTCTATTTTGAAAGATGCTTTAAAAATAGTGCAAAAGCCCAGAGGAAGAAGATGGCTTCAGGAGCTTTCCTGTATTCTTGTGAGTCACAACAGCACAATTCCTACTGGAACACCAGTAATTCAAAAAAGCTAAATATCAACATAGTTACCTTTTTTTACCCCAGCCATTCCCCTTACCCTATTCAATACTTTCTTCTAATTCATCTGTTACCCAGATTCATACATTTTTGAGGACTAAGAAGGCCCTTTCATAACCTGACATCTAGCGGCAGCATTGTGTAATAGTAACAAGATACAACAGCCAGAGGTCAGAAATATCTTATCATGGGGAAAATTTATCCATTAATATTCTATAAGAGCATTCAATTCTGTGATAGCTAACCTATGTTATTAACGTAATGCAATGCACTTGGTGGTGCAGTAGCAAGTCAATAAAACAAAGAATTGTGCATTTGAACTTGCATTGTGCCTTTTTATAATACAGTCTTCCTGTAATTCTAAGTACTAGCAATTTCTGGCAAAATCATAACGGAGATAGAAGATTTGAAACACAACTAGGAGGTGAATAGAAATTTGGCAAAGAAGTCAAAACAATATTCTATTTCAAACTGTTGTGGTAGGGGTCATGGCCCAGTACAAATCCAGACAGGCCTTAAGATGTCTAGACACAGGGTCCCTTTCTCTCCCCTCCTTCCTGCAGAAAACAGGGCAATGTGGGAAAAAGAACAAAGGGCACAGGACTCCTGCCTGTCTGGTAAACAAGATGCTTATCTGGGGTGAGAGCAGGTAAGCTGACCACTGCTCCCCCAGATACAAGGTCCTTGCTTCTGCCTTTTATGGTTATAGCCTGGCAGAACGCCTTTCCATTGGGCAGCTACAGGTTAGCTTCAGTGCCCCATTGGACCAACCGATCTCTGGCAATTTGTATATATACAAGTGACTTGGTAGTCACCCTTGCCTTGCCTTGCTCAAGCCTGCTGAAGCCTTACCTTGCTTCAAGCCTACATTGGACCTGTCTCATAGAAGCTGCCTCGAGTGTCTGGTCCAGAGCCTGGGATAACGCCACGAGCCATACACATGCAAGCCGGAGAAGCCACGAGACTATAAGCCAGAGCTGCCTTAGCCCGCTTCCCCTTGCCACCAGAATCGTGCTGTGCCTCAGTTTACCCAGGAACCAAGCAAGTGCCTGTCACGAAGAGCGTCGTTAACTGCCTGCCGTCCGCTGAAGCCAGACCAGCCTGGGACCATGCGGTAAACCTTTCTTGCTGGCAATCTGCCGTGCCAGTGCCTTATAAGAGTGCCCCAAAGCAGCAGCAGCCCTGTGTGGGTGAAACTAGCTGTGAGTAACTGATTTATTGCCATTTGGGTTTAATGGTTCTTATCGAGCCTCTTCCTGCTGTAATCGAGCGCTACCTGCTTTCAGGGACCTTCTCTTTCCAAGTTGTTGCCTCCTAATTTGCATAGAATAGTTTATATTTGCCCTAAAACTGCATAATTCCATTGTAAATATATCTTCCAACAGTACAAGAATCCTTTTAATGAGTTTTGGCATATTTAATTAATAAAGGGTTACTATTTTTATTAATACCCATTTGCCATATCATTTATTATTTATTTTTCTGAGAGTAATTAATAAATATTCCTCCCCTTGACCACAACACAAACACACAGATTTGAAGAGATAGAAGGGAATTGGTGTGTATTTGTAAAAATGAGAAAAATAAAAGGAGATAGCAAAGAGGTTACATGGAAAAAGCAAGTGGCATATTTGAGAATAGCCAGAGCAGTCAAGTAGATGTCTAAGTCTGATCCAAAGACTGAGGCAAGGTACTCCCAAGAATGATTCACCTTATCCTAAGACTGGCATCCTGTGAAAACCATCTTCATCTAGGATGATCAGCTGAAGAACCTATTTATTTCAATCATTTGCAAAGGAAGTCTATGATGAGCAACCTAAGAAGTATATATACTTCTTAATTATTTCCCATTAATTTGCCAACATGTAGGCATCTAGTGCTATTTGAGGTATCTTATGGTACCGTGATTGGCTGCCAAATGCAGTTCTGGAAAATTATGGGTCTTCTCAAAACTTTAAGCCTGGTATATGCAGATATCTTGGATACTTGTACTTAAGCAACTGAATTAGCTGACACAGATTTAAGTTAGAGGAATTTGATGAGTATCTCACTGTAGCTGAAGTTTCTTCTACTCAAACAGATTGTGCAGTTACAATGTTTGAAAAGCAGCTTGGTGCCATGAGGTTCTTCACACTGAAGGCTCTTCCCTCTTTATGTTTTTCTGAAGCTTCGAAGTTTGACAGGTTACAAGCATCATCTCTCTTTCCAGATTTGTAGTGGAAGAAGGCTGACAAGAGTATGGACTGTACAGACAATATGGGTATGGACTTTTTGTGCAGTTATATTATCCAACTACACACAGAGACTTCAGGTCTCCTTATTTCTCCTCTCAGTGCACATTTGCTTTACCTGCTGACAGACCCTGGGCTCATGTTGCTGCAGTATTGACAGATTTTTTAACACCTATGTAAACAGCAAGGGTGCAAATAAATGAAGGCTTATTCACATGATCTGACCCATTGCAGAGCAGCTTAGGGGAAAGGGACCTGAGGGTGCTGGTGGACAGGAGGATGAACATGAGCCAGCAGTGTGCCCTCATGGCCAAGAAGGCCAGTGGCATCCTGGAGTGTATTAGAAGGGGTGTGGTTAGTAAGCTAGTAGGGTTAGTAGGGTTAGAGAGGTTTTCCTCCCACTCTACCCTGCCCTGGTGAGGCCACATCTGGAATATTGTGTCCAGTTCTGGGCCCCTCAGTTTAAGAAGGACAGGGAACTGCTTGAAAGAGTCCAGCACAGAGCCACAAAAATGATGAAGGGAGTGGAACATCTCCCCTATGAGGAAAGGCTGAGGGATCTGGGGCTCTTGAGCTTGAAGAAGAGCAGACTGAGGTGTGACCTCATTCATGTTTATAAATCTGTGAACGGCGAGGGTCAGGAGGATGGAGCCAGGCTCTTCTCAGTGATGTCCAGTGATAGGACAAGGGGCAACAGGTGCAAGTTGGAGTATGGGAGGTTCCATGTAAACAGAAGTAAAAACTTTTCACTCTGAGGGTGACTGGAACAGGCTGCCCAGAGAGGTTGTGGACTGTCTCTTGGAGACATCAAAAACCTGCCTGGACGTCTTCCTGTACTCTGGGTGATCCTGCTCTAGCAGGGGGGTTGGACTAGATGATCTTTCGAGGTCCCTTCCAACCTCTAACATTCTGTGATTCTGCGGTTCTGTGATCCTGTTACCAATCGACTAAATCCGTCTTTTATATAACTCCTTGTTGTTAGCTACACACAGGCAAATCATTCAGTAGGAGACCTAGGACCGATTTCCAGTGCCATAATGCTTTATTTTGGCCACATATTTTGAAGGTGTCCAGCAAACCATCCTTTAGTAGAGCTAAGATCTCTCCGCTAGACATGTGGGCAGCTATGGCGAAGCTTCCCAGATAGCTTTTTCCAACAGGAATCTGATTTTTGTAGCCACAAAGTCCTCCACAACCTGAAGCTATGCATAGCAAGTGGAGGGAATGAGGAGGCTGACTTAAAAATCACACTGCTCTGCATCAAAATGCTAATGTATATACAACATTCCTAGGCATGCTTATCTTAGTGTTAAAGTCTACAATTCCCTTGTCTCCAGCCCCAAATAGATACTCTAAGTGATAAAATCTATTTCTTCCTCTGCTTAGTATGTTCTCTAAATTCAGGGTCCTCCTTCCTTCAGTGTTTTTTCTCACACTTTACAACTTTAAGAATGGGGTCATGATGGTCAAATTCACCCCAAATTGCAGAGACTTGTATTTTCCTGATGATTAAGTATCTTTAAAAGCTCAGATCCAGTCAGCAGAACATCTGAACTCAATCATATAGGTGGAAAATAGTTAGACCTTGGTCTTCACAATGCAAACAAATTCTTACAGAAATATCCCAGAGTATATTCAGAAATGAATGAAGGAACTTTGCAACTCCCTTTGTACAAATTTCATTTTACTTAGTCTTCTGCCTTTTAGTAGCACTGATTCTCAAAATTATGACCTCTGCATAATAATCTGCACCTGACAATAACCCTTTAGAAAGCCAGAAGCAGAAAAGTTGCAAGCTGGTGGGTTAAGCTCTGGGGATGAGAGTTGAGGGGACTGCAAGGGGAAGGAATGTGGTGGGCTACATTCTTGTCTGACTTGTAGATATTTTTGAATGTAAGAGTGTGAATGGACATTTCTGTGGCTAAGTGCTTGAGGCATGGCCATGACTTGCATGAACTTTGTTATGGCAGTATGTTTCTATGCTCGTAATGAGCAGAGATGTCTTCATAAGGAGTCTGACTGAGCAAAAGATTTCAAAAGCAGTGTTTTTTAAATGTATGTTTGAATTGTGGCACAAATT
Source organism: Indicator indicator (assembly GCF_027791375.1). Lineage (NCBI taxonomy): Eukaryota > Metazoa > Chordata > Aves > Piciformes > Indicatoridae > Indicator > Indicator indicator. The sequence goes on from NC_072010.1 coordinate 15,340,070, forward strand.
TGAAGACTTTGCTGAACCAGCATCTTCTTATCTAATTCATAGTATCGTAGAATCGTAGAATGATCTAGGCTGGAAGGGACCTCCAAAGATCATCTAGTCCAGCCCTCTCTGCAGTAAGGCCTGTGCTTTAGCTCTTGATGCACACAAGGTGCACTGTGACCCTGGAAATGAGGAAAGAGTTTATGGCTCTTAGAAAGGCAAAAACATACCTTTAATAATAGCCATTCTCCTTCCATACTCTGTGCTTGTTAAAATGCATGTCCTCATGGTATTTCTGTATGTCCATGTAAACAAACACTTGTAAACTTGCAGAGTTTTGCTCCAGAGCTTACCTGTTTTAGTTTTGTCTCCTCCCGAGATCAATGTAACTTTTCCTTGGTTCTTAAAACAAAGGGTGTTTCTTTGCACCATGAGCCTGATTTGTCCACAATAATCCTCTTTGCAGCACTATGAAGTGATAAATGCACTGTTCGGCTGCTTGGGAAAATACAATAGCTAAGCTAAATTACACCATGATTTAAAGAAAAGAGTTCAGATATTTATTGTATAAATTACTTACTTCATAATCTTCAGTGAAAATCAAAATCAGTACTTTTAAAATTAACAACTCTGCTCTGAAACATAGCCAGAGGTAAATAACACATGTATATTTGTGTAACATGCATATGCTTGGAAAAAAAGTTTTCCAGTGCTTTTTGTAAACTGTCTATTTTTTATACTGATTATGAAGTTCACCTGTTGAATAATGACATTTACCATATGTCTGTAAGCTATTTTTTTTTTTTTACACCTTAGTTTGTAAGTATTAATTTTTCATCTTAACTGTTGTAAGCTTTTCAATCCAGGATGTTACAGCGTTATCCATCACATAGGGTAAAAGAGCTTCTGCTAGTTCCTAGGACAGTTGCTGACAATTTAGGCCTCAGTCCTTCAGGACGTATTTTCTATCTGTTTTTGTTTTCTGCATGCTTTCTCTTGACTCACCAGCAACATGGTAACCACACTGCTCAGTTTATTTAATGTAAATTACACTATTAATATGTGTAATAAAGCATTTCTGGTTTTCAGGTGTATTACTTCTTGCAAATGCCTCTCTTTAAAATGCCTTAATGCAAACAGTTATGTAGAAAATTGTGAGCTGCATAGCTACATAATTCAAATTGATCATTTGAAGAACCAAACTCTCAGTAGAGTAGATGCCATGGGGCAGCTCCAATCCCAGGTTGGCATCTGCGACTTCGGGCTGGCAGCTGTGACCACTGGGTGATGACAGCTGTAACCAGTGGGTGACCTCAATGTAGCAGCTGCGACCTGGATGGCAGCTGTGACCCCTGGTGGCATCTGTGACTGCTGGGTGGCAGCTGTAACCTCCGGATGGCATCTATGACCACTAGGTGGCAGCTGTGACCTCCGGATGGCAGCTGTGACCGCTGGGTGGCAGCTGTGACCAACAGCTGTGACCAACAGCTGGTGACAGTTGTATCCAGTGGGTGGCAGCTCTGACCGTTAAGTGGCAGCTGTAACCTCTGAACGGCAGCGGATACCTGGATTGCAGCTGTGATCCTCGCTCGCAGCCCAGGGTACCCTGATGAGCACGGAGGTGAGGAGCGTCCGCCACTGCCTGCAGGCTCTCATGAGATGTGTGTGCTGCACTCAACAGCGCAATGTTCAGAACCCCGTCCTCCTGCAGGCGTCAACGTTTTCTTTGTCTGCCTGTGCTCATCTTCTGTATCCTCAGCAAACGCTCCAAAGTAACCACCACTCTCACTGGTTCCAGGTCCAACTGGTGCCCCACAGCCGCTTTATTTATCAAAAGCCTGAGTTACTCACCCCATGCTTAGTCTTTAAGAGTACATGTTGGCTTTTTATCTGATGATTTGTAGAATCATGGAATCAACCAGGTTGGAAGAGACCTCCAAGATCATCCAGTCCAAACAATCACCCAGCCTTATATAATCAACTAGACCATGGCACTAAGAGCCTCATCCAGTCTTCTCTTGAACGTCTCCAGTGACAGTGACTCCACCACCTCCCTGGGCAGCCCATTCCAATGGGCAATCAACCTCTCTGTGAAGAACTTCCTCCTAATATCCAGCCTATACCTCCCCTGGCACAACTTGAGACTGTGTCCCCTCGTTCTGCTGCTGGTTGCCTGGGAGAAGAGACCAACCCCCACCTGCCTACAACCTCCCTTCAGGTAGTTGTAGACAGCAATGAGGTCCCCCCTGAGCCTCCTCTTCTCCAGGCTAAACAACCCCAGCTCCCTCAGCCTCTCCTCATAGGGCTTGTGTTTCAGGCCCCTCACAAGCTTCATTGCCCTTCTCTGGACACGTTCCAGTACCTCAACATCTCTCTTGAGTTGAGGAGCCCAGAACTGGACACAGTACTCAAGGTGTGAAACCTTGTGTTTCTCACTTATGTGCAGGCTGTATTGCCCTCAGTTCTACCAGCAGCATTTGTTCATAAAACACATAAAAGGCAATTCCTTGCATCTGGTGAGATTCCCTACTCTTTTAGTCACTTGCAGGCCTGCACAGACCCACACACACCCATGGGCAAGCCACTTTCATGGGAGCACACACACACATCTATGTCTATTGAAAGGTAGAAAAACAGAGTGCTTACAGATCATCAAAAAACGAGGCACAGGATGCACGAGGAAAAACCTCAACAGACACATACCATACCATACCATACCATGCCATGCCATACCATACCATACCACACCATACCATACCATACCATACCTTATCATACCATACCCCTGATAATTAAATTAATGAATACAGGCAGACCACAAAAATCTCTGATTCACAGCCAGAACCACAGAACCCACATCTCAAAGCTTTAGGTCCTATCTATAAAGTATGTGTAAAAGGTACAGTTAATAACATCAATGAGGTGGTTGCCCTGAAGACACTCTGCCTGTGTTTGCAGCCCCCAGAGAAGTACCCTCCCCCCTTCAGGCCTGGCACATTGCTCATCTCCATTTCTCGCTGATGTATGATCTCAGTCCCTACAATGGCTGCACTGAGCCTCAGTACTTTGCTTTGTGTATGGTACTGGCATGTCTAAAGGTTCTGTGTAAAAAGATTTATACTTTACACGCTGTTCAAAGAGTATGTTGGCTATTAATGCCTAACTACTGGCCTTGTAGTTTCCTTTTGTTATCAGGATTTGAGCTGTTAGCAGCAAGAGGCATGAAGTTACGAGCATATGTGGGAAAGAGCAGTGATGCAGAAGTTCTTTCTCCGTATGTAAGCTCCAATACTTGTCTTTTTAATTCCCTTAAGGTACCAAACCTTTAGAAAGATTCAACATCGGTTTCTCAAGACTTTTAGGGTATGTCAGCCAAGAGCACAGGAGATAGATTGATCACCGGAAAGGGTAGGGAGAAGAAATGGATTTTAAGCTCTGCTCTAGCAAATGTTTGCTAAAGTAGGTTTGCAAGTGGGGCTTCTGCCCCACTCTGGTAGCTAAAACACTTCCATGCCTTTGTTGGGAGACCAGGCATTTGCAGGCAGAGAAGCAAGCAGGACTTTTCAGGAAAATCTACCAGGGATGCCTGGCTTTGTGTGTCTCAGCAGCACATTACATTAGGATGCATAATTTCCTCATTTCTTAATCTAGTCTCATCATCACAATCTTATGATCCACTTGAAAAACAGCTGTTTCAACAACATTAGTTAGCTGAGGAACAAATGACCAGTTTTGTTTGTGACATGAGACAACTGGAAAGACAAGTATGGATTAGCTTTCTCCTTGGTTTTATATGTCTTTTCTGCCTTGTTTGTTTGGTCTTCCAAACTCCTCTGGTCAGCAGTAGAGGGCACGTGACATTACAAAACCAAATGGAAATGTGCAGTGGAAAGCAAGAAGAATGTTTAGTAAAAACATTGAGAAAATAATTTTGGATTGACAGTGTGGGATTGTTTTTTTCTCTGTATCTGTTACTGTGTCCATCTGGTCCCACAGTAACTGAAGGTACTGGTCAACTTCATCCAAGGTGGACTAAGATTCTGTAGTTCCTACAAGTTCTGTGGAAAACAGCAGCTGTCTAGAGGAGAAAACCCCCTATTAGTAGGAAAGCAGAAAATTAATCCCTTGGCTGGGCTGTGGGACCAGTAGCTGCTCAGCTCGTGGGTAACTGCACAGCATTACTCAGCTGGTAATCTTCAGTGTAGTTGAAGGACCTGTATTATGAAGATCTATAGGTGTCATAAGAGATTGCTGGGGAGGTGCTTTTGGGGAGCTCTCTATGGCTGTGGGAGGATGTGGTGAGCTGCAGGGTACGCTCCTGTTAGCCAGGCTCCTGGCAGAAGTGGAAGGAAAGGACCACCACTCATCACTTACTGGATTTCTGGCCTGATTCCTATTCCTCCAAAGAAATGTCAAGTGAAGAGACAAAACTGAGTGACCAAGCTGTTATTAATAATTAAAATTCAAGTCTTTCTATGTTGGGATTGACTTTTCAGGTCTTCTTCACAAATAAAGGAAAAACAATACTCATTGCTTTATTTATTTCTGCAGGTGACCTGTGAACACAGACACACCCCATGTTGGTTTAATGGAGTGCCAAAGCTGTCAGTCAGAAAACCTTATTAACAGAGTTCCACTGTTAAAGTTTAACTTTCCTTAAGAGGAGGCATTTATATAAATTGTGAAACAATGTTTCACCTGAGAAAAGGAGCACAGAGTAGCTATGATATTTATATATCTGAAGACAGAGGAACTTGCCCATGTATTACAAAGAAATGAATAATCTCCTTGATGATTCAATGACTAAACTTTTCTTGCAGCCAGAATTGTGATTGTATTACACACTGAGTGGGAGTGAAAGAGTAATTTTGCCTCTGAGTACAAGCACTTGGATGAAACCTGGCAGCTTCTGTGACTGTGCTGTTAGACTGTGCTGTTAAACTCTGTTTTCTACACAGCCGTCAATTGAATTGAATACTGGAGAAGAGTTTAAGGAGGCTGAAAGTATAAGAAATAGGTAAGGAACCATCTCCACCTCACAGAATCACAGACAACATCCGGTTGGAAGAGACCTCAAAGAACACTCAGTCCAAACTTCAACCCAGCACTGAAGGGTCAACACTAAACCATGTCCCTAAGTGCCAAGTCCACATGCCGCTTAAACACCTCTGGGGACAGCGACTCCACTACTGCCCCAGGTAGACCATTCCAGTGCCTGATAACCCTCTCTGTGAAGAAGTATCTCCTAGTATCCAGCCTGAGCCTCCCCTGGCACAGCTTGAAACCATTTCCTTTAGTCTTATCTCTTGTCATCAAGGAGAAGAGGTTGGCCCCCTCCTCTCTCTAACCTTCCTTCGGGTAGTTGTATAGAGCATTGAGGTTTCCCCTCAGCCTCCTCTTCTCCAGAATGAACAACTCCAGCTCCCTCAGATGCTCCTTGGGGCCATGTGCTCCAAGCCCTTCACCAGCCTTATTGCCCTTCTCCAGAACCTCAATGTCCCTCTTGTGGTGGGGGGCCCAGAACTGAAAACAATACTTGAGGTGTGGCTCACCAGTGCTGAGTAGAGGGGGATGATCACCTTCCTGTTCTTGCCAGCTACTGTGTTTCTGACACAATGCAGGATGCCATTGGCTTTCTTGGCCACCTGATCACACTGATTACTTATATTTAATCAACTGTCAAACAGAACCCCCAGGTTCCCCTCCAAGTCGCAGCTTTCCAACCACACGTCCACGAGTCTGTAGCTTACCATGGGATTATTGTGAACCAGGTGCCTGCCTCCAGAATGTTCTGCTTTCGTCTCATGAAATATCACAGTCACTCTGCAGGTCCAAGCAGGTGCCTTCAGACAACTTTGTCACTGACTTGTGGTGTTATAAAAAGCTGCTTTTGCATCTTGCCAAAAACCCACAAACATCAGAGAGGATAAAAGAAGGATGTCCTTCTATTTTGAAGGGTGCCTTTTGTGTTAGAGAAGCAAAGGCTGTGCTTCATGACATGGTAATTGAATCCATTTCATGAGTAGGATAGGGCTGTTTTGTGAGGCATTTAATGTATAGATGAACAAACAATGGTCACTGATGAAATGCAAATTGTTATGCTATACAGACAGATCAGAGTGAGAAAATGGATTTAGATGCTGGAGCTAGAGGGTGATTGTGATGGCAAAACACTGATAATGCCTGAAAGGGACAAGGTAACAATAGTCGAATAACAGGAAGAGATACAGGAGAAAGGACAGAACAACAAATGATTAATGCAAAGCCTGACTCTTGAAGACGTTTGGACAGAAAAGCAAAATAAAAACCTTGTATGTTGGAAGGATATTAGCATATTAACCTGAAGTCTTGCACACCTCAGAAATCTAGAATGCCTTCAACACACGAAGCAGGAAACAGTTGATGTCAACCTAAAACCATTTATTGCCAAAATATTTGAAAACCCATCTGCAGTATAAAATAATGAATTATGTTGGACATTTTGCACTTAATCAGGGGTAAAAAAATGTAGTTTTGTTCTAGCCTTTTGGAGATACAATAAGAGCTGACATGCAGATTTATTAGAATGGTAGATATATATGAAAGCTAGTCCTGTTGCCTCCTTTGAACAGTAGTGCATATATGAACAACCTTTGAGAAATCTAGAATGATGTTTATCCTCATTTGCTGTGTGCAAGAAAGTTTAATAATATTAACAGTTAAACCAGCTGTTACTCTTTATTTCACGGGTAACCTTTTTAGTAGTAGGGTCAAACTCCCATTGCTTTGATCCATGGAAGAAGTAGAATAATCCTGGAAATAAAAAAAGTAAAGCATTAGGTAGTGGATACCAGAAGTAGTTTCCTTCTGATGAAGTGAGGAAAATCATCTTTGTACGTAAAGGAGAGCATCTGTTCAGCACTGTTGTCTACAAGGTACAGCAATAATGGCATTCATCATAGCTCCAGAACTTCAGTTCTTTACAAAAAAACCCCATTTTACATAGAAGCTCATTTAATTTACCATTCTGTTGGAAAACAGCATCAACCTTCTGGCTAATTCCTGGAAAGTCATTGGCTGTCTGCCTAGGATAACCCTTCTCCATGGACTGGCTGTTTTCATCAAACCTAAATCATATGAAAGACAAAATGTGATTTTGTAAGGTTTAGACATCAGTTCTGCAAAGAATTGAGTAGATGCTGAAAGGTGTCCACCATCTGTACTATGACTGATTTTACAGAGACTAAAGTTGTCTACTTGCACAAATGTCTGTAGCAGCAAGCACCTGGAGTGAGATAAACGAAAGGCAGACCCACGTTTTTGACAGCAGGGATGGGCTTTACCTCCTCTAGGGATAGCAGTGTGACAGGCAGCACATGGAAACTGGCTGGGTTGATTCTGGCCATAATTGCTGCACATATTTATTCCATGAATTTTAAGCACCTCTTAGACCTTGATACGGAATTGTACATAGTCCTCTACTAGCATATTAGCTCACAGGTTTAGATGGAGGAAAGGAAGATGAATTATTTATAATACACTCAACTTGTTCCTAACTGAACCAGGGCAATTTTTATGAGATGAGATTGAATTTTGGAGGGGTAGGGAGGAGTGTGAAAGGAGAACCTAAAAGTCTTCTCCAGCCTTTGAGGATCCGCCCCAGGAAAAAAAAAAACAAACACACACACAGAAAACAACAACCAAACCCCAACCAAACCCCAAAAACAACTGAACAAAAAACCCCACACAAGCCAGCAAGAAAACAAACAAGCTTTAGTTTTACTTCTCTTTTTTTCACAGGGACATGACACTGAGAAACTGAGTTATTAGGTAAGAATTCTTTGCGGTGGTTTTCTCACATGCCTTTGTCTTGTGACCAAAACCCTAAACCAGCAATGCAAGATACTGTAAATACTCTTTCCAAAACTATCAAAAACAAAGGACAGGAAACAACATGCAGCTTAATATCCAGCCGATATTTTATGTCTCACCTAGGAACCCCACAAATAGTCATAATAAAATTTGTTTGGCCCACACAGGTTCCTGGTTGCCTGCAGAAGGTGTTTGAGGCAGTTGCCCTTACAAACAGAAGGAATCTATCAGCTTCCCAGAGTTGATTTTTTTTTTGCTTTTGTCTGATCTTTGTGTATCAGGAATCACTCATGCCATCTTGGGCATAAGATTTAGAACAAGCTTATTGAGAATCTGATACCAACCTGTCAAGAGCAAGGAAAATGAACTATCAATTCTGTCTCTCTGGAAGAGCTAATTCAGAACTTTTCAGAAATCAGAGAAATCCTGCACACACACCCCCCACACCCCCCCCCCCCGAGAGCCTTCTGCTGAAGTAGATCAGCTTTCAGATCTTTATTTTCTAGAGATACTGTTGTCTGTTTTATTTTTAAAAATTCTCTGCATGCTTGAATTTTTTCAGCTTTGAGGCATAAGGCTTCAAAATGGGTCCATTTCAGGACACCTTTAAGCTCTCAAAAGTCAAAAAACTCTATTCTTCTCCCTATGTAGGAGTCAAAGAAATACTTTTATGAGAAGTAAGATTGCTATAGTTACCTAATTACTTATAGCTACCTAAAGTTCTACTTTATTTTTTATCACATGGATATCTTAAATTGTGTTCAGATTCTACTGGAGTCAATCACACGAAAACTGTTTTTTTTCCTTACCTCCAGTACTTGTCACCTATGAAAAAGTCTGTCTTCCCTGTGTTTTTATTACAAACAGCTGCATCAATTCTCTTGACACCTTTGGGGAAGCCCAGTGTGTTGATATTCTTTGGGTAACCAAGCAACACGTGATACCCGCTGATAACCCAAAATTTGTTGCCTGTTAAAAAATAAGCAAACAAACGAACAAACAAACAATATGTTTAGTTTCACCAGTCATTTTCAGACACTAAAAGAAAAAATGCACTTCCTTAGTGTAGGTTGTACAAAAACTAGAAAAGTGAATTTTATGCACACTTAATTACCCTTCCTTCCTCCCATCTTCCCACAAAACTAAAGATAAGAAAAACTAAACCCTCATACTTCACCTTTGAAAAATAGGATCTGATCTTTATTGTTCTCATACGCAGCTTCAATACCAGGTGGTAGAGTTGGCCAGAAGGTAGAAATTAATTCATATTCAACTTCTAAGTTATCAGGATAGACTCGCCATAAGTGCCTGATTTAAATATGAAACAGTTTCTGCAGTAAATAACAAACCACAAACATTTCTATATATGCACAGGAATGTGAACAGCATTGTGACTTAAAAGCTCTTTCTTATCAGTGAAGCTACCTGGATCAGAAAAGAAAAGAAAACGAAACACTGTCCTCAGTGGGAAGGGAGGGTTTTTTTCCCCCCTTCTGGTTTATTTCTGGAATTACCCCTCTAATTGATGCTGATTGATTAAAGGGATAAGCTACAAGCATCTGAAAAATTTTTGGTTGTTCCTGTATCATATAGTAAGAGAGCTGTAGGGTCCCAGATAAGCCTGACTATAAACAATTCCCTAGATGATTTAGCAGGATAACTTCAGGCTTACATAGATGACTGGAGGAGAGATTGGCCTATCTATATGGTAGAACATATTAATGTCATAGGAAAATGTTGCAGCATTTAGTCATGTCATGGCTTGGTATAACCGTCTATACATTTGGGAATAAAGTCTTATTGAGACTCAGATGTTTTCTGGAAAAACATGAAACTTTCTTTTTTTTTTCCCAGGAGATTCTGTAAAAACATTAGTAGAATTCATATCTCTTAAAAGTTGTATCTGTTTGTCTCATTATAAATTTCATAATCAGGTGACCCACCAAAGCATTCAGTCTTTCAAGGAATCCAGAAAAAATAAACCTTATAAATGTCATATCAATATTTACCTGCCCTTTAGAAAAATGACCTCTCGTCGGAGTGTAGTTATAGCATTGAAAGACATCTGGGAGCCACAGGTTTTAGGTGAGGTAGGGGTGGATGGCCTTCTATCTGGGACATTTGGTGGAGATCCTAAGGGGGACATTTGAGAAAGAATACACCAAATTTGTAGAAACATTAAGGTTTTAATATATAAATGCATTTAAAGAAAAATATGGGAATACAATTATTTTCATGGTGAAACTTTATGAAAGAGAGATTACTCACCATAAATGGACTGAATGCCACTTATATCATCTGGAGAGAGGGGGAATTCGCTGAGGCTGACATAAGCATAATTTGGGAACATCAAAGCCCTCTGGTCATTAGAATGGGAGAGACCCAGGGCATGCCCAAACTCATGAGCAGCAACAAGGAACAAGTTGAACCCTTGAAAAATGGATAGAGGTTATCAGTTTAATTTTGATCTGCTAATGTCTGATGTGAACAGAGCAGAGCTACTGCTCCAATAGTTTCCATACAATGTATTTAAATTCACTAGGGTATGCACATACACAAACATATTTTTGCACAGAATAAGATTTTGTTCTCTCCTGAAAGAAGGGAGTAACTTTTGGCCTTCTTTCCTGCTGTTCCTTCTGTTAGCTACTGAAAGTATGTGTGTGGCATGAGTAGATGTCTGTGGGTGAACGTGGGTGCAGCACTGAGGAGTGCCCTGGCAGGGTTTCCTGGCTGAGCTAGAACAAATTAGATAGTGAGTCACATCAAGCTAATAGCTCTCCAGGGCAAGGACAGAACAGCGCACTCTGTGCTTACTTGAGGTACCAAAGTGTTACTCTGTGTGTCATCCTCCCTCCTACAACTCTGAGAAAGAAAGGTGAGATCATGAATAGACAAAGAAAAATAGCAAAATTATTTACCTGTTTCTCATCAGGACTTTAAAGTGTATGGTTTCCTTATAGTCTTGTGAAATACCTTTTCAAAATGTGATGTTTATGCATGTTTTTTCCCAGTGAAATATCTTAACACAAGAAAAAGATAATAATGGAATTTTCCTCAATATGCATCCCTTTCTGAAACAAGGATGAATGATAATCTGTCCTGCAGACCAAGTCAGTAATGTCAACAGACTTAGCGAAGGTACTAAGCCCACGGCAGAACAGAGAACTTGGCTGCCTGAAGCCAAGACATCCATTTCTAAAAAACCTCAACAATAAACCCCTCAATTTTTCCACACATATTTTCAGTCCTTCCCTGTCATGTGTTCTCTGAGCTCTCCAACAAGTTCTGCAATGCCTGGCTCCTGGAACCATGCTGCTGAGGAAGCACAGCAAAACTGGGGTTGACCCATTCAGTCCCAGTGTGGGAAGAACATTGCATTTTATCAGCATGACATATCCACCCCCCATCCTTCTTCTTTTTCTTTTTTTTTTTTTCCTCACCACAATAAACCCAAGCCTCTCCTCCTCCTGTAGTGCTCTTACAGCACCTTCCTGTTTGTTAGTTTCTTGATTTTCCTGCACTATAGCCTCAATTCTCCTGCTGCAGTTATCCTCTGCCATTTTCCATCCCAAATAATGGATGAGAAAAGGTACTGAAGTGCAACAGAGTACAGTGCTCATGTACTGCTGAATCTCTCAGAGGCAGTATGTGCTGTACAGCTAGCCTGGAGGTTGAAGGAAAGGGATGGAGGGGAGCAGATATATCATAGCCAGATGGCTGAGCACTCGGGTTCCCCTCTCTTCTATCCCGGTGGCACACATCTGTAGTCAGCTTTACATGCTTCATGTCAGCCAGTGGGTGGCCTGAAAAACACATTCAGACTCCAAGCTGCTGGCAGGAAGCTGAAATTGCTTGGAGAACTCTCATTTATAAGCCCATTCTAGCCTAAATGAAGAATAAAGCTGTAACAGCCTACAGCTGGACCTATCTTGGTGTTATTAGTGAAGACTCTACATTATTTCTGTTGCCTGTAATGTTTTCTAAGTGGTAGGGATCTCCTCACAGGACTGCTGTAAGGCACCATGTGCTTCCTCTGCAGTGTGGTAGTACCAGGCTTCGGGCCAGCAAGGGCACCAGGACGAGAAAAAGTCAGAAAGCTTTTACCATGGGTTATGAAATGCGGGTGGGCATGGGCTGTACCAAATCCTGGGTAAAACTGACCCATGTTTGTAACATTTGTGTCTGAAAAGGGTCTTCCCCTTGGCTTCTTTGTCAATATTAAGTGAAAACAAAGAGTAGATCAGGCTGATTTTATGTCATTGTAAGTAACACAGTTGAGGGATGGCCTGTAATATCCTCAAACTGCTCCTATGATTAGTGCTCTGTTTCATCTCAGTCTATTCCTTCACTTAAATAAAACCAGAAGGGAAATTACCTATCTGTATTGCACTTTAGAAATGTCTTTTTACCCACCAGCTGAGCCTGTGGTCCAATCTTCATCCTCATCAAAGTGCACATCACCGCCAAAACCATTGCCAGGTGGAAATGCATGAGCAAGGATACCAAGTGGGCCATCAAAATAACGAGGACAATGTCCGTGAGCTAAATGATGGGTTTAAACAACATTGAGTTTATAACTATTGGAAAATCTTTAAACTAAATTTACCATTGGTATACAGTCAGTATATTACCTTTGGTACCAAAAGCAATCATTATATCTGCTATTTCCTCATGAATTCGAGTGAAAACCAGCGGGGTTACAGCGCTCCACACTTCTAATGCCTTCTCAACTGCTTTATCCACATCCTTTTTGCTCATATCTGGTGTGTAGTTCACAATTCTACAGTTGAGGGTTCAAGTAATAATACTTAGTATTTGCAGGAAAAAAAAAATCTCAAATATTGTTAAGATGTTGAAGATACTCAATAGCTCCCAAGATTCATTTTGGACAGGGTGAGTTTGAGGAATGTGGTAACTGTCCAGCATACCTTGTTTATAACAATAGTTGTGTACACAGTATCAGGTTTTCTCAAAAAGACCCTTAGCCAGCAGGTTGTCTCTGCAGTGTGAAGAAAGTCACCTCCTCAGGATTCTGTGACTACTGAACTGCTAATCTTAGCAAATTTTGAGGACAATGAGGCTTGTACAGGGTGCAATCGGTATTTCTGTTTGGCTCACAGGATATTTGCAAGTAGTGATCCATGGCAGGCAAAATACTGTGACTGACTCAAAATGTAAAACTCTCAGATTGACTCTCAGAAATTCCTCTCAGGAATATATATAGCTAACAGCTGGAGAAAGAGAAATGTTTTGGTATTCCCAGCTGGAAACAATTCCTGTAGAAGTTATATTGAAACATAACAAATGTGAATACCTGCAAACCCCAAATTTAAACCAAAAAGGTAATTATTGAAATATTACCTGTATGTCAGATTGTTTTTTTTCCATCCTGGCAGAGTAACACCATAGAGACCCACATCGGGAACTCCACACCTGGGTTTCTTCATCATTTCCAATGTCTCAGTATCTGGTTTTCCAGTCACTTTCAAACCAAAAAATTGTTGCATTTTCTGAAGTTTTTGAGTTGTGGATTCAGCATTTATTTTCCATCCAAGGTGACCCGGATCTGGCTCAACAGCATAGAATTTATTTAAATAGTCCTAATGAAAAAATAAAGTGAACACATTTCACATTTTGATTTGTTTCTTAAACAAATACCTCAGGACTGATATTATTTATGTGCTTTGCTGGCAAAACCATCTGTCTGTGATTTTTGGAGCATAACAGATGTTGTCATGAGGATCACAGATAAACAGAAACAGACAGCATTGTCCCTGACTATTGTTTACGTGACATTTCCAGTTTGTACAGACCTATCCTACTTTAATAAAAGCTGAACAACAGAGTTCTGTGTAATAGTAATGTCTCAGAAGGACCACAAACTGCTTTGTATCTGGAACATGCAGCCTGAATCTAAAAAGAGAGGGGTCAATAGAGCTCAGATATTGATAACATAGTTACCTGCACAAGCTTTGCATTGCCTCCTTGGCTATCATTCTCTGGATGGACAGGAAGAGCATTAGAAACAGCTGCACACATTAAAAGCAAAATTGAAAGAGCTTTCATTCTTACTCTTGTCTGGTCTGGTAGGAGATCAGTCTGCTTTTCACTCCTTGTGATTCCTCTCTCCTATCCCAGTTCACATGGTTATGGAGTGCTTTGCAGAGCCAGCTGTAGACTGACTCAGAGTCTATCATGCTCTGATTACCTCCACACATCCTATAAAACTGTGCTGGCTGAAACAGCTAAACTTAATTAGACCCATCCGATTTCTCAAACATCTGAAGTCAGTTCATACTTGAATACTTCTAAGCTGCTTTGCTACCATTTCAAAACAGGCACTCCTTTTTAGTTATTTTACACTGAATTTTAGTGAACTGGAGAAATTTCACTCCAGATGAAACGGTGGACAAATGACAAACCTTATAAGTTGTCCCGACTCAGCTGTGGGAAATGGGGCCACTAAACATGCAGAGACTCTTAACCATTCTCTGCCTAGAAAACCTGAGTCATGCACCAGCTATGAATCCCAGCCCAAAAAACTCAAACTTTGGGAGAAATTACTGTAAGCACAAAGTTTGCTTTCAAAATGGATCCTGGGTGTTTTAGAAAATCCCCAAATCATTCCCTGACTTTTCCCTGCAATTCTTTCAAAAGGTGTGTTTCTTTTAAATTATGCAGGTCACATAAATATCCAAGATAACAGAAAACATTTTACCCCATAAGCCCAGCCTAAGGGATGCCAATAATTTCATATCTCTGTCTACATTTATCTAGTCTGTCTATCTGTCTATCTATCTATCTATCTATCTATCTATCTATCTATCTATCTATCTATCTATCTATTAATATATGTCTGCCTGTCTATCTATCTATCTATCTATCTATCTATCTATCTATCTATCTATCTATCTATCTATCTAATCTATCTATCTATCTAACTATCTATCTATAGAGAGCCTTTTGAGGAGAGGCTGAGGGACCTGGGGCTTTTTAGTTTGGAAAAGAGAAGACTTAGGGGGGATTTAATAAATGTTTATAAATATCTGAGGGCTGGGTGTCAGGAGGGAGGGGACAGGCTCTTCTCACTTGTTCCCTGTGATAGGACAAGGAGCAATGGATGTAAGCTGCAGCACAGGAGGTTCCACCTCAACACAAGGGGGAACTTCTTTACTGTAAGGGTCACAGACCACTGGAACAGGCTTCCCAGAGAGTTTGTGGAGTCTCCTTCTCTGGAGACTTTCAAGGCCTGTCTGGATGCATTCCTCTGTGACCTGAGCTGGATTATATGGTCCTGCTCTGGCAGGGGGGTTGGACTCGATGATCTATTTGAGTTCCTTCCAACCCCTGACATCCTGTGATCCTGTGATCGATCATCTATCTATCTATCTATCTATCTATCTATCTATCTATCTATCTATCTATCTATCTATCTATCTATCTATCTATCTTTCTATCTATCTATCTATCCATCTATCTATCCATCTATCTATCTATCTATCTATCTATCTATCTATCTATCTATCTATCTATCTATCTATCTATCTATCCATCTATCTATCTATCTATCTATCTATCTATCTATCTATCTATCTATCTATCTATCTATCCATCCATCCATCTATCCATCTATCTATCTATCTATCTATCTATCTATCTATCTATCTATCTATCTATCTATCTATCCATCCATCTATCCATCTATCTATCTGTACATCTATCTATCTATACATCTATCTATCTATCTATCTATCTGCCATTTAATTAAAAAAGACTTTTTCAGTTTAACCACATAAGCCACAGGGGATATGATTATTTCCTGTCTTAAGTAATTCAGAATAAAGGAAGTTTGAAGCGTCACACAAGCTG
This sequence comes from Indicator indicator, assembly GCF_027791375.1. Lineage (NCBI taxonomy): Eukaryota > Metazoa > Chordata > Aves > Piciformes > Indicatoridae > Indicator > Indicator indicator. The sequence continues at coordinate 15,355,772 of NC_072010.1, forward strand.
TAACAGATTATGGGATTTCACCCTGTACTGGCCAAGAACCTTCCTCTTCCACTGACAGCAATAGGAGAAGAAAGTGTTCAGCACCTCAGAGGAGCTCTGACAGCATGTGCTCCAATTTTACAAAACACTTGCCAGATATATCCTCATGTTGGACTGTGGCTTTTTCAGGAAACCCTTATTTCCGTGTTTTTGGCTTTTTAAATTTTTCTTTTGTTACTTGCAGCCAACTTTTCTCCCAAGTGGAAGCATTAATGATGAATTTTCTACCCTAAATTTCACAATGTAGCCTTGCTAGTTAAACTTGTTTGCTAGTTCATTTCTCAGCTACTATAAAAAACCCCTAAACTTTCCCCTTAATTTGTTTTTATTATCATTCTTTTACAGTGCAGGTAAGAGGCCTGTGAGGCCTGGATCCCATTCAGTTCTGTAACTGAGATACAAACTGTGACAACAAATTTTCTGGGATGGACGGTTCAAATGAACTAATACTGGAAATGACATATCTGTTTATTCAGAAATATAAAATGTCTTTTTTTTAAATCTGTCTTATGTTTTAAAATGGATATATTTGTTTGTTTGAAAGTTTTTAAATCTAGGAGGAATGATCATGGTGCTATCATCTGTCTGTATACATGTCATAGATCACAACATACAAACCATCGCTCAGTGGCTTTTGTACCAAGCATATTTTACAATGCCTAGAACCCATTTGTTGAGACTATATTTTGGATTACATAAACTAAGTTTTGTAAAAAAAACTAGGTAGCAATATGAGCAAATTTGATACGAACTGGGATAAGTGGTTATCTTTTTTCCTACTGTGATTATCCATCAGATCCCCACAGCTATCTGCTGAATAGCAGTGGAAAGATAGAGACAATGAGTGCAGCTAGGATAAAATTAATTGCATTTTACTCTGTACATTTATTAGCTAAGCACTCTTCTACAGAAAATAGGGAAATACATATCTCTGGAGCATGAACATGGAGAAACATAAACAATTAATTTAGATTACATTTCTAGTTTCAGGTAACTGCTCAAGCTGGAGAGAATCCAACGGAGAGCCATGAGGATGATTAGGGGACTTGAGCATCTCCCCTGTGAAGAGAGACTGAGATCCCTGGGGCTATTTAGTCTGGAGAAGAGAAGACTGAGAGGGGATTTCATTAATGTGTATAAATATGTGGGGGTGGGTGTCAAGTGGAGGGGGCCAGGCTCTTTTTGGTGGTTCACAGTGATAAGACAAGGAACAATGGGTTCAAACTAGAACACAGAAGATTTCACCTCAACATGAGGAGAAACTGCTTTACAGTGAGGGTGACAGAGCACTGGAACAGGCTGCCCAGGGATGTTGTGGAGTCTCCTTCTCTGGAGACTTTCCAAACCCACCTGGATGCGTTCCTGTGTGGACTACCCTAAGTGATCCTGCTCTGGCAGGGGGGTTGGACCTGCTGATCTCTTGAGGTGCTTTCCAACCTCTGATATACTGTGATACTGTGATATGTTAATGTTTGTTCAGAAGACATCTGAGTGACAGATTATGGATGTCCATGTTACTCAGAAAGCTTTTTGTGTTTTGCAACCTGACCTCCTACACAACATAGCAGCCTGTTCCCATTACCCGTGGGAGAGAGGCCTGGACATGTTTTTTTCACAAGTGGTGTTTCACAAAGATGCCTATTGCTGGTCTTGAGGTCTGGGAAAAGAAGAAGCTGTATAAGTAGCTCATGGTTATGATTTCTTAATGCTTATTTTTGACATTCATTAGAGTTGGTTAGTGAACTGTATAAGCTTGCATGATATCAACAGAAATCTAATCGATATGGTCAGATGGCATCTAGAGAGGATTTCATCTGACAATGTATAGGACATAAACTAAGGAATGATTTATGCAGCACTTAGGAGCTCCCCAAATGTTTTGACCAACACCATTGGCTAGGATGAAAACCTAAGCCTGAGATCACATGGAAACACTGAGGCTACAATTAAGCTGCCTGAACAGTGATTGCTTGCACTTTTGAGGTGGTCTGGTGAACCTGAGACATTAACACAGACCTGGTGGTTGTAACCCAGGACCTAAAGGGGGTAGCTTCTAGGGAGGTTGTCAGAGGCCAGCTGGAAATCTTCAGGTACCTTACTGGCACTAGATACCTGTCCAGTCAGCTGAGTTGAGCCATTACTTTGCAGGCTCAACCCTACCACAGAGTCTGGAAAGTTGATCCATTACTCAGCTCTTGTGAGACCTCACCTGGAATACTGCATACAGTTCTGGTTCCCCCAGAATAAGAAGAACATCAAACTGTTGGAGCAGATCCAGAGGAGGGCCACAACGATGATCAGAGGGCTGGATCACCTTCCCTATGGAGACAGGCTGAGGGAGCTGGGGCAGTACATTATGGGAAAAGAAGGCTTCAGGGAGACAAAGAAGGCTTCAGGGAGACCTTATAGTGGCTTTCATTACCTGAAAGGAGCCTGCAAGAAAGCTGGAAAGGGACTTTTTACAAGGGCTTGTAGTGATAGGACAAGGGTAAATGGATTGAAGCTTGAGAAGGGAAAATCTATGCTGGATACTAGAATAAATTCTTTACAGGGAAGGTGGTGAGACACTGGAACAGGGGTCATGGATGCCCCCTCCCTGGAGGTGTTCAAGGCCAGGTTGGATGATCTAGTGGAGGGTGTCCTTGCTTATGGGACTACCCATAGAGTTGGAACTAGATGATATTTAAGGTCCCTTCCAATCCAACCCATTCTATGAATCTATGAATGGTTCAAATAATGCATTTAACCCTTGATAAACCTTTAGCAAAGACTGCAGCCTGTGAGGGCTGGATTCAACCACCCAAACATAGGTGCCTGGAGACAGTGTAGGCTCTGTGGGGCACTGGGAAATGCTGGTCTCCCAGAAGTCCTGTTTCATAGCTGCATGGGTGACTTGGGTACCCTACAACATTCCAAATGCACTAAATACATGTTTGAAGAATTTGCCCTGCATGGGCAAATCTGTGTCAGTTAATAAAGGTATGTTTTACAACTACACACAAACCCAATAACCAGACATATAGTAGAGTAATTAGCAAATAGGACCATAACCTTCTTAAAAAGCTGTGAGAAAATGGCAAGTGATTGTATGGATTGAGCTGGAAACAACATCCATATTCCCTTTTACTGAAAGGGGTGCTTGTGCCTGCGGACAGGCAGAGCTGTTGGCACCAGAAGGCTTCCTTTTTGGTGGTGCATAAGACACATTTTGGTGGTAATAAGACAAGGAACAATGGATGCAAACTTGAACATAGAACACCTCAACATGAGGAGAAACTTCTTTACAGTGAGGGTGACAGAGCACTGGAACAGGCTGCCCAGGGGGTTGTGGATTCTCCTCTGGAGACTTTCAAAACCCCCTTGGATGCATTCTTGTTAGGCCTGCCCTAAGTGATCCTGCTTTTGGCAGGGGGGTTGGACTCAATGATGTGTGGAGGTCCCTTCCAATCTATAACATTCTGTGATTCCTCCTAATGATGTGGCTGGAATGGAGAAGTTGCCACATTCATGCAGGCAAATGAAATGCTCACATAAACACATGGAATACTTCTCACAAAGAAATCACTCCATTTTGAGCTCTTGATGTTTCTTCTCAAGAGAAACTCACCAAAAAAAAAAAAAAACCAACAAAACAAAACAAACCCCAAACCCCAAACCAAAAGAAGTGCTTTGCAACTGAAATCAGAACTTTGAAGGATACCAAAATGCATAGACTAAAAATATGCCATTATAAACTTCATCCTCTAAGTACTTCATCTTCCACGGTTTGTAAATTGTGTTGTATCTCTCTCCTCCAAAGCACAACCACATCCTTAGTACTCGTCTTCCTTTTGACATTTTCTGTGCCCTGAAAGTACCCTCTACTTTTTCCTTATATAGGGAGATTATTGCTCTGCTCCAAATCTGAGGAGCTGTTCTGCCATCTCCTTGAGACCTGCTTCTAATTCATATCTGAAGGGAACATGTGCCCTCAATTTGTATTTTATACTATTGGAATTGGTTTAGTAAGAAAAATTATCTTTCCCTGTAAATCTTATGTTTGCAGATCGTCTCTGCTAAAACAGCACAATCCATTTAGACTCACATACTTCTACAATACTTCTTGGTTTAATTGTCATTTAATTGAATGGACATATCTGTTACACATTTTTTTCTTATAATGCAGTGGTTTCTATTACAGTAACCTGAAACTTTCCTCTAAAATGGGCTGAATAATACAGGTGTTGTAAGAGATAATACATTTTGTTAAGGTTGTATGACTTCTAATATTATCAGCTGAGCTACAAAGACTAAAGAGAAAATGGATGACTGTTCAAGCAGTGGTGGGGGGTTTTGTGGTTTTTGTTGTTGTTTGTGGGTTTTTTGAGGGTATTTGGAAAAAAATGCAATTAAGCTGAAAGTGAAGCTGTCTTTTTCATGAACTTTTTGTAGCATATATATTTTTGGCCCAGAATTTTATTTTTTTTTAAATCGTCTTAATTCTTGAACTCACTGAAATTAGGAGAGATTTACTAACTACTAGAGTAGCACTTGAAAGTACCCTGAGTAAAGAGGTTTATTTGTCTTTTATATGATGTGTCTGCCTGTGACGACAAGAGACTTGTTTCAGCTATGTCAGAGGTCCTTTCTAATCTACATTTCCAAGCTTATACCTAGTTCCTAAACCCCAAAACAAGAAAAAAACCAAAACATCTACACTTGCAAAGGCTAAGAGCAGACGATGAGGAAAGAGGAAGAGAAACTGAAAGCATGAAGTGTAGATTGGTGCTACTGAGACTCACTAACCTAATTACCCATAGGATTTTTACCAGAGCTTTTGTGGGGTGATGGAGTTCAGAGACATCTGACTGTTCCTTTTTCTGTTTGTTTCTGTGATGTTTCATGCCAGAATGCATTTTTAGTGGTTGGAAGTTAAAGCTGGCTTTTGAGTATTAGTGCAAGTAATGTATCAAGGACACAATGGTATAACAAACATAATTTATTAGGAAACTTTTATGTCTCAGGTGAAATTGTGATAAATTGCATAAATGCAGTTTCTTTACAATAAATAATTATGGAGACTATACTCACACAGAATTTGGACAGAAATCCATATTGACCTAACAGTCATGAAATGCTGGAAAATTCAGCACATGAAAACATGCACTGTGCACACAGAAAAAAACATTGCAATTAACAATTAAACCAGCTGATGCTTTTCATTTGTCTGACAATCCGTTTGGCACGAGGATCAAACTGGAACTGGGTTGTTCCATGGAAGAAATAGACATAGCCTAGAAAGAAAATTTAATTCAATTACACTTTATAGGTGACTACTTTTCAGTATTTTGGAAAAAAATCCCAAATGTCAACAGTCCATGTATACCTGCTATTTTTCATTTCCATGTCATTAAGATTAATAGCAGGTTTTGGAAACCAAGTTATTTTATCTACAGAAGCCCAAATGTTCAAGTAAACCCAAACTAAAGACATGCTTTACTTACCATCTTTCTGGAAAGCAGCATCAACTCTGCCGATTTTTCCAAAGTCAGAGGCTATTTTCCTGGGATATCCATGATCCATGGATCTTTTATTTTCATCATATCTTAACACAAGAAACATCATTACCATTTGCAAGGAAGTAGACCGCATTTTGAAAGTTGAAAGCAAACTCTGCTGTTACTAAGAGTCCTATAAAGGTTAGCCAAAATAGCTTTTTGATTCTGTTAAGTACTAAAGTTCTCACATTATGTGTATCTTGAGATTTGAAAATCATGCCTCTGGTAAAGTTGTAACTCTCAATAGCCTTAGGAATTCAGCCCAGGAATTTAAGGATGCATTTCCGGCCTGTCCAGAGCCTTGGCCATCACTTGCACATAAAGTGAGTTTCAAATTTGAGGTGCTGGCTACCCAGTTCAGCATAAAAGCAAAACATAAAACCTGGGAGTAGAAGATGGTAGTACAGTCCTGAAACACTTGTATTAGTGTCAATCATGCACTTGAACAAACTTACTCTTTCGAAATTATTGTGATCTACACTTGCATTCTAAATATGATTAACTGTAGAACTGCAGAGTATTTATAGGTAGTTTGTAGAGAAATTCAGTTGCAGCACTTTTTATTAGTAGTTTATCATGTTTGAAATGTGAGAAATGAACTCCATCACAATATTGCCCATGAAAGCAGCACTGTGGTGCAGAAAAGTGAATAACTTACTAGGAAATCACTCTTTCATTGAGGGGGTATTTAATTCATTAAAAAAAAAAAAAAAAGTACATTCCTGCTACAGAAGTCTAATGAATGGCAAAAAAAGAATTAATGGAAAAGTTGACATTTCCTAGCAAATGTTTAAAACTTTTGACTTCGAGAGACTCCTGTTTAAATTTCTCACATACACCTGGTTAAAATACAATTGCATTTGAATTTTATAGTCTTCAGGGACAAGAGAAGATATGGTAACTGCAGGGTAAATCTTACCTCCAGTATCTGTCAGCTATAAAGAAGTATGTCTTGCCCGTGGTTTCATCACTGTAAGCTGCATTAATTCTTTTAACAGTCTTCGGGAACCCCAAACGATAGATTGGTTTAGGATAACCAGGTGCAATGTCATATCCCCTGAGGAGCCAGTATTTACCCTCTGAAAAATACAGCATTTAGTTTCATTTGAGATGGTCAGCAAACACTGTGTCTTAGATACCAGTATTATTTCTTTCAGTTTACTTATTTACGAAATGGTTCTAACTGTTCCATTGGGACTCTATCATGAAGACAGTGAAAAGTTTTTTTTTGTTTTTATGAGCAAGGCATTAGAATCATGAGGTGTATTGATAGTACTTTTGCCAGCTGTTTTTCAAATGAATATAAAGTGTTCATCTGGGTAGCAACCTAGGGAGGGCAGGAGATTGCTGAGTTAATCCAATTACATTGGATTGGGATATTAACATTATTAAATTTCTGTTATATGCTATTTAACTGTGGAGTCATATATTTTGAAAAGTAGAAAATGTGGATTAAGAAAAGCCCATCTAATCAAAGTGTATGGGTAATTTTAGATGCAGTGAACATATTTATATGTGGTAATATGTAATGCACTACAATTTGTGCAAATGAAGTTATTTGATACACTTAATTTAGACCTTTAAAGGAAAAGAATAATTTTCCTCTCACAGGACATTTTTCCACCAACACTTTACAGTTTTTTTGCCTTGCTTTGATTGGTTTTGTTTGTTTGTTGTTTGGTTGGTTGGGGTTTTTCTTTGGTTGGTTGTTTTTCCCCAAAAAATATCACAAAATCTTAAAAATCATATCAGTAGCAGTAGTGTGCAAATGCCTGTACCTGTCAATTTGATTTGGCAAAAGTCATTCTGCACAAAGTGAAGTGCTTATTAATGGGAACCAGGCTTGAAGAAGAGAAGCTGTTTTCATATGTCTTTTCTCAGGGCATTAACAGAGGGGCAAGGTTTTGGGGATTATGATCTCTGGAGATCCCTCACAGCAATATATCTCTGTGATCCTCTGGCTTAATTATTTGCAGAGCTGTAAGAGTCTCTGTTTCACTGATCTTCCTTAGCACTTTGAATCTGTAGCTGCACAGTTTGTAAAGGATCAGGGAGTGACTGGTCAGAAAAAGTAGGGAATTTCAGATTCAGTTACCTTTAAAAAGCAAAACTTCATCCCTCTCAGCGTTTTCATAAGCAGCTTGAATTCCCGACGGCAAGTTTGGCCAGAACAGTGATATAAAATTGAGCTCTGTCTCTGCCCTCTCAGGATGTTTGCGCAGCATATATCTGGGTTAAACAAAATTTCTTTAATAAAATAGTTCCATTCCTACCATAGATGTAAAATAACTATTATAGCTCTTGGTGATTAACAGGAGACATGAGTACCTGGATGTGAATATCCTCCTCCACTAGATATAAAGGAAATCTGGATTGATTGTAATCTTAAATTTAACACCTCAGTTACAAGCTAAAAATCAGGCAAGATGAATATAAGCCATTCTATTTCTCTGCAGTACAAGCAGGCTGAGTTGGCTTCAGTAACCACCTAACAGACATCTTTCTACCTAACAGTGCTGTGAGTTCTACCCCTGCTCTTGTATGGAAGAAGAGCAGCAAGGTTACAGTGTGTGACCCATGGGCACATTGCTAAGGGATATATGAATGCCCCTGCATTGCTATGCATGGAATTCAATTCAGAGGGAAGTCTGTTAGAGCAGTGCCCATGGCAACAGCTGAAGACCAACCTGTCTTATCAACTAGAGCTCTTAGGATTAATTATTTGAAAACTTTCCCTTGTGTAAATGCATGATGGTTTTCTAGTGCTTCTCTTTGTACTACATTCCAAAAGGATGGCTTTCCCTCATGGATTACGTTAAGTACTGAATATTTAAATGAGATAATACATATGATTATTTTGGTTACCTGCCCTTGAAGAACATTATTTCTCCACGTAGGGTAGTAATAGCATCAAATGTCAAGTTTGGATCACAGGCTTGTGGGGTTACAGGTCCTGTTGGCTGCACAGCAGCATTAGACTGTCCTATAGGAAGAATATTTTGTCTTTTAGTATGAAAAAAATATAAAGACAGTGTTCAGAAGGTCTCAGAGGACACAAAGAATCCTCTTTACACATAATGAAAGGACATACTGTGTTAAACTAAGGATGTGTCACTAAAAGCAGAATTTCAAGGCTGATAAAATTAATTTTGTTCATCTTTTCTAAACTGATTTTTTTTTACAGAACTGGACCTCAGCTGAAGTTAACTCCCAGGCATTTTCTATCTTGTTATCTACTGTTCAGCAAAGGTTAAACTTCTTACTTTGGCAGAATAAGCATATTTAAAATATATTCTTATTAATGCTTACGAGCCTCCCAACTAGAAATATTAAGTAAAAATATTTTTTCTTACCATAGATGGCTTGAATGCCATCAATGTCATCCTGAGGAAGAAGGAATTCACTGGGGTCTGTGTAGGAGTAAGCCGGATACATCAGCGCCCCAGGATCACTTGAATGAGACAGACCCAACGAATGGCCAAGCTCATGGGCAATAACAATGAACAAATTGTAGCCTGTAAGAGAAAAGTAATATCAAACAAGGTAAAATCTGTTTCAGCATTCAGTACAGTCCACTAAATAGGAAACATTTATATATCCCCTCCCCAAGATACACTACATGTACAAGAGAGGCTGTAAGTAATGTTATCAACATCACAACTCCAAAATATTTTAACAGAAGAGCCATATGAGTACTTAAAGAATACCCAGCCTTAATTGTGGTCTCATTGTCCTTATGTCTTAAACACAAATCCTGTTTCTTCTGCTATCACATAAACTGCTCAGATTGAATATCATGCCAATCACAAGTGAGGGTTCAACAACCCAACAGAATAAAAACCTTCAAAACAAACACTGAGATGAGAGTTTTGGTAATACTTGAATATCCTACCTAGCACCAAACTTTGAAGTGTTAGGTTAATAAAGATGAAGGATTTGATTCCACTGGATCTTCCTGTATCTAGGTTTTAGGTTTCATCTGAACAAAAAAATTATTTTTTAAAGTGCTGGCTTAGTTGCCATCATAAACCAATATGACCTAAAAACCTGTTTTCTGTCACTTTTATTCACTTTTTGCCTGTAACCAGACACAAACTATCGTGTGAGCTAAGGTTGTATGAGGCAAAACCATATAAATGTATCCAATTACAAAGTCCTTACCTCTTCCATCTTTTGTCCAGGCTTCTTCCTCATCGAGGTGCACATCTCCACCAATACCCTCACCAGGCTGGAAAGCATGAGCCAGCTGCCCATTGGGGCCATCAAACGGAGAGTTGTCACGATGATCTGAAAGGAAGAGACAAAAAATCAGTTAGAATCTTAAATTATTTCTGCAATTGCTGGTGGCAATTTAATACTTAAAAGTATCAATATTACCTCTATAAGCAAAAGAGATCATTATATCTGCTTCTTTGTCCTCAACCTTTTGGAATGTTAGTGGTGTCACATTGCTCCAGACATGGAGAGCTTTTTGGATTGCTTCATCTACATCAGCTTGTCTCATTTTTGGAGTATAATTCAAAATCCTTCAAAGCAAACCCAGCACATTATAAATCATCAAGAACACAACATTTTAGCTGAAAAATAACAACTTGTATAGAAGTCAGAAATCTTAGAATGAATGAAATCTTAGAAATCGTCTTCCAATGAAAATTAATAATGGCTTTAATTCAGAGATCACTTTCTAGAGTGTCTGTCTCCCAGAAATCAGTTAATCATTCTGGATGTCCTTATATGGCGTAATATGCTTAATTTAGACTCCCCACAGGTTGGAATAAAACATTTTTATATTTCTGAAGCAGATTAGAAAAGGTTACCTGTATGTCAGATTATTTTTTTTCCATTTGGGATTTCCTGCTGTAAACACATATTGCCCTATATCAGGTACACCACATCTGGGCTTTTTCATCATCCCCAAAGTTTCAAGATCAGGTTTCCCAGTCACTTTCAGTCCAAAGAATGCCTGCATTTCCTTCAGCTTTTCAACAAGCTGATTTTCACCAGTGCTTCTCAAATGAGGATGGTGATCCCTTTGAAGATCATAGAAATTCCGTAGATAGCTCTGAATCACAAAAAAAAGAACATTGTGACATGTCAATTCTGTCTTCAGTCACACTTATATTTTCTAAGTAGTCTTGAACTGTTTCCATATCAGCATGATCTGTGTTTACCAGGAGCAAAACCAGACTATTTTCTCCAGGAATCGGTGTGAAGAATCAAGTCAGATCTGGATTAGTATTCATATAGTTTTCTGAGTTTCTTGTTTCTCTGATGGAATATATGAAGAAATGTCTTCAGATTTTTACTATTAATAATTAAATCTACACTTTTTCATAGTGGCCATATTACTCTAATGGCAAAAATATGTTGTTTGTTTTTTTTTTTTTTCAAGGAAACAGAAATTGGCAGGGAGATTCCACACAGCCAAGGCATCCAACAAAGCAAGTGACTACTGCTAGACACTCAGCGCTTGGTGAATCATGTAATTTATTTTTAGCTATGAAATATAATATTAGAAACTCAGGTCTTTCTACTAAATGTCAACAATTTTGTCTCCAATAAATAGTGTTATGTCTATGTAAGTGTTGTATTTCTCACAGATGTCCCTTTTTTCAAAGTATTTCACAAAAGACCCATTCAGTAAAACATTGAAGCAAGTGCTGGCTTCAATCAAGTTGACTCCCTTATGTTACTGAGAGCAGCTGTATCACAAGATTCGAAGCACATTCTGAAATGTAAATTATTGGTGACTTTGGCTGTTTCTGCAGAACCACAGAGCATTGTTGCTAGAACTCATATTTCAGTAATTTTGTTATTACTTTACTGACAACATCAAAAGTGAAGTTATGCAATATTCAGGTAAGTTTAGGGTAAATAAGTTCCACATAATTGTCACACATTTTCTAGATGGACAGGAAAGGCTTTCTCTTGAAATCTCTGTCATAGCCTGTGAAAAGAATTGAGATTATAGTTGTTTCTTGAGCTATCTTAGGTTTAGAAATGCACTGAGAAATATTTACCTCTACAAGCTGCAGGGTTTTCCCTTCATCTTCTGTTTCTGGAGCCACAGGAAAAGCAGAGGAGATGGCCACATACAGCACCAGGAGAAGCAAAAGAGTCTTCATCCTTCTCTGAGCTTGTCTGCCTCAGTTTCACTCTTGAGCTATTGAACACACTTCTCAGCTCTGTTTATATAGCTAATTTGTAAATCAATGGCAGTGACTCATGCTGTACAATATCCTCTGATTAGTAAAAATGATGCATAACTGTTTCATCATCAGGTAGTGACGCAATGTGTTTAACTAATGTTACTGTCCTTATTTTGCCTGAGACTTCTCTTTTGGGCAATATTGTAGTGTGTTTAACTAACAAGGAACTGTTTTTCAGTTAAAATCTGGTGCTGCTTTTCTTCTTTTTCTTTTTCTTTTTCTTTTTCTTTTTCTTTTTCTTTTTCTTTTTTTTTCTTTTTCTTTTTCTTTTTCTTTTTTTTTCTTTTTCTTTTTCTTTTTCTTTTTCTTTTTCTTTTTCTTTTTCTTTTTCTTTTTCTTTTTCTTTTTCTTTTTCTTTTTCTTTCTTTTTCTTTTTCTTTTTCTTTTTCTTTTTCTTTTTCTTTTTCTTTTTTCTTTTTCTTTTTCTTTTTCTTTTTCTTTTTCTTTTTCTTTTTCTTTTTCTTTTTCTTTTTCTTTTTCTTTTTCTTTTTCTTTTTCTTTTTCTTTTTCTTTTCCTTTTCTTTTTGTGTGTGTGAATAATGTATTTAGAGTACTTATGGTACAAGGTCTTGACAAACTAAAGAAATTATCAGAAATAACGCATAAAAGTTAATGTAATATAGACTTTTGAATAACATTCTATTTATATGATACATACGTTTTAATATTTAACAAAATACAGCATATTATGTCATAATATGAAATAAAAATATGTTTTAAAGTGTAAAGAACCAATCTTATCCAGGAATAATCAGCATCATAACTGCAGAAAAGCTGTCATCAGTTAACTAATATTTCTATCTGAAACAGTCTTATGATGCTAGCAAAATTGAGTGCTAAAATGATTCTATATTTATTGACTGATGTTAACAGAATTTGGTCATTTTACTGGAATTCATAAACTGTTTTCCCATGTGTATGGTAAATAAAATAATGTTTATACTCTTGCCAGTCTGGATAAGGTCTCATCTGCAATAACATGTTTGGATCCAGACAGAGAGATGAGCTCTGATACCAAAGAGGTCAGGAAGCCCAATAGGAATTTTTGTGAGCCTGGAAAAGGAAGATTAAAGTAATCATTCCATAATTTTGTGTTCACCGTTTCATGGAAGGAAGAGTGAGGAGTGTCATGATAAATGTTGTTAAATACACAAAAAGTTTTTCCTGAAAGGGAAACAGTGATTGTTCCCCAGGACTCTAGAATGATAAGCAACAGTGACTAAGTTTAGACATGACACAGGATTCAACTACCTGTATATTAGTGATATTTGAGATGCTCTAGAGAGGAGTCCCACCTGCCCTCTAGCTGCCTTGGAAGGGTGCAGATCTCCACAGTTCCTGTGTCATGGCAGCCAGCCCAAAGTAGGTGTCTTAAGTACAGGCAAATGAGTAAAGAGGTGGAATTGGCTTTAAGTGTTTCACTGTGTAGATAACCATAAGTTATTTAGGTGTTTAAGCTCCCAATTTGGACAACAGATTCTCAAGTGATTCAACTGACCATACGACATGGACTTAAAGTTGAAATGTATTGCTCTCTAGACTTCATTGACTGTGCTGTCAATCATAAGAGGAGTTTAAATACCCCAGACACTTGTAGGACTCTACAGTGTAGATGCCTAAATTGAGGAAACATTTCTAACTGCAAGGACAACTAAACACCAGAGTAAATAGCCTGAAGTGGCTGCATGTTTGCTAACTCTGGAAGATATCAAGTACAGAATGGCTTTGGTCTTCCTGTCCTTGTTAGAGGTAAAGAACCTCTTTAGAAACCTGAAAAATGAAACAGTAAATGCGAGTGTGAGAAAGGACAAATGGGTATCGTTATGCATTTTTTTTCCTGATTTTTGAGAAATTTTGCTCTGAAGAAGCTTAATGCAGGATGAAAATGGTAATTGTGCTAGGAAGTACCTCACCTTTCCCAAAAGGCAGGGGAAAACAATGTGCTTAGAATATGATTCTGTACTCACTGAAGTGTAGCACCCCCTGATTATATCTAGGTTCAGTAAAGCAGACATCATTGCTGGGAAAAGCCAACTACTTTATACCTTCCAGTGAAAGTCACCTTGCTTATCTGGAGAGATTGTCTAAAGCCAATACAGGACATTTCAAAAGTAGAAGCATCAGTCTAATGTCTAATACAATAGTTCTTCAAAGGATACAGCTTTTGTAGGTGTAAAGAGATTCAGCCTCACGGCTTCATTGTTGATTATTCTTGATACAGCTTGATTTTCAGAAATGAACAAAAAGAATTGTTTTGCATCCTTCTCCAAAGCCTTTCCTGCAGCTCATATGATCCTAGCATTTGTGAAATTAACTTCTCTGTGTTTCTACACTGGTGATATTTCCCTGTAAATATTTTTCCTTCATGTATTTCTGCAGGTTGGTTTATATAGTTCCTGTTTTAACGCCTCTGTTCTGCTGCTGCTGCTTCTTCTTTTTTCCCCCCCTGAGTGGTTAACTCCTTGTTTCTTCTATCCTTTTCCCTTTTATTTGCTGAAGGCACCTGCATCCAGTGACTGAGATGGGAACGTTAAGAAATCATGTTTTGTGGCTGGCAGAGAGAGGTTCTTCTGCCTTGCATATTTCTGCCAAGGGTCTATGACTAAATTTTAATGTGATCAAGAGGATATTGATTTAAGCAAAGGAATGTTTGGTTATTTTCCAGGAAAGTTTGAATAAATTACTTTCCAAGGCAGCCAGTGGCAGGACTAGAAAGACCTGGACTCCAGCACTAGCTGTGGGAGCTGGTTATGTATTTGAAGAATTATCAAGTGAAAAACTTTAAATGTCAGGAAGAGGAAGCAGAAGCAGTGGCTTCCCTCCTGTGGGAATTTCCACAGTTTTGGGCTAAAAAGTCATGTCCTGTCTCACTGTCTGCATTGCTTTTCTACTGCGTGTGCTTTGGCACATCTCTCTTGAATAAGGGAAGGGTAGCTTTCAGACATCTGCTCTTCCCATGGTGTGGCAGTGAGTACACTGGCACCCTTACCTTTTCAAGCACCTTCCTTTGGACCAAAGCTCAAACCCAAACAGAAGGGGACATGTATATGCCAAAACGAAACCAAGACCCCTCAAAACACATGAGAAATTTTGCCAAGTGCCAACTGGTGTCTACATAGTCCCTTGCTTTGTTTTCAGAATCATTGTGTTGCGCCGGCATCTGACCAACACAGTCTGTTTAAACATCTCACTAAGCCCCATTGCAAGTTATTTTCCCATGTCAGGGGCTCTGTCCTCTGTGAGTGTGTCTCAGTGACAGCCCTTGACATGGGACCAAGGCCTGAAGATCCAGCTGCATGAGCCACTGAGTTGGGTAAGAGACTGGCAGCTGAGTATCAAACTGGCCATAAGCCAGGGCTGAATACTGGAGAGACCAGAGTTCTGTGGGTTGGGTACTTGAGGGACTCAGCTGAGCACCT
The DNA here is from genome assembly GCF_027791375.1 of Indicator indicator. NCBI lineage: Eukaryota > Metazoa > Chordata > Aves > Piciformes > Indicatoridae > Indicator > Indicator indicator. Next base: position 15,370,976 of record NC_072010.1, read on the forward strand.
GGGGATGCTGTGGGGTTGGGGGCAGCAGAATGATCTGCTTGTTTGTGTGTGCATGAGGCAGCAGGGGACACTGGCACATCTGGGGGCAGTGGCTGGCTGGCTGGGATGTCTGACCTCAGCTGCTGGGTGATCCATAATGTCTTTGTGTGTGGACTTGTGTGTGTTTGCGTGTGCATGTGCCTACTGGGAATACACATTTGGCCTCACTGTTTGAGGGGCATGGAGCTGTGGCAACTTCACCTCTGTCAGGGTACCAGATAACACACTGCCCCTGGCTGAATTTGCCAAAAAACTCCAGGTAACTAGGAAGAAAGTAAACTTTGCCCTTACCTACTTCTAGTTGTTCTTCAGAGGCAGTTCTTGCCTGGACTGTGAGTATCTGTACCTCACACAGGTCACTACAAATAACCCTGATGGGTCTGGGACCCATCTAAGTCACTGCTAAATCCAAACTAGGTGCCTAAGGAAGAGAATGTTGACACTGTTAAGAAAGAGTCAGCATTTTCAAGCGTTTTTTCACTGTATACTCAGGCAGTGCAGGCTTGTGTCTCCCTATACTAGCAATAATCCTGCTTTATTTACACCCATATTTCCCCAGAATAATTTCCCTTCTCCCCTAATTAGATCTGATAATACTTTAAAATGCTCTAATGACTTTCATCCTTCTCTCCTTAAGGAGAAAATTCCACTCACGCTCCTTGCTAAATAATGAAAAAATAAGTTCACAGTGTGAATCATAGCGGGGCTTCCCTAAATCAAAGTTTCTCACGACAGATTTACTGCAGAAAAGGGAACTTTGATTGGCAGTTCTGCAATTTTCATGTCACATAAAGTTAAAAGTGGTACTTCATAATTCTAAGAATTATTTACTGTTATAATTTGTCACAATGATGTAAGCAATTTCTCTCTCAGTAGCAAGAGGCTCTGCAAAACACAGTCATTATTCCTGCAGGAAGTACTTTGAGGTCCATTCAGTGCACTTACACTTATCTTCATGTGTTTCCAATCTATTTTGAAGCAATAAAATAAAAATCATTCGACAAATCCAGAGTGTTTTCCTGAAACAACCTTGGAGGATGTAACTTTCCATGAAATGACTGAAGTACTAAAGGTATTAATCACATTGCTGTGCAGCAATATTCAAATGGTTGCCAGATATTTGCATGAAAATAAAGAATTCATTAGGAATGTTCGCTGAGCTGAATTAATTTTAACACCATGATGAAAAAGCCAAAGGCAACCTCCCAAGTCAAATGGAGAGACAGAGACCTGCTGGAGACAATCCAACAGAGAGCCGCGAGAATGATTAAGGGACTTGAGCATCTCCCTTATGAAGAGAGACTGAGATCCCTGGGGCTGTTTAGTCTGGAGAAGAGAAGACTGAGAGGGGATTTCATCAATGTGTATAAATATCTGACAAGTGGGTGTCAAGTGGAGAGGGCCAGGCTCTTTTTGGTTGTTCACAGTGATTAGACAAGGAACAATGGGTCCAAACTTGAACAGAGAAGATTTCACCTCAACATGAGGAGAAACTTCTTTACAGTGAGGGTGACAGAGCACTGGAACAGGCTGCCCAGGGGGATTGTGGAGTCTCCTTCTCTGGAGACTTTCAAAACCCACCTGGATGCGTTCCTGTGCAGACTACCCTAAGTGATCCTGCTTTGGCAGGGGGGTTGGATCTCTTGAGGTGGATCTCTTTCCTTCCAGACTCTGATATACTGTGATACTGTGATACTTCTACAATGTTTCTTGGTTTAATTGTATCTTGGTTTAATTGTAATTTAATTGAATGGACATATTTGTTAGACATTTTTGTCTTATAATGCAGTGGTTTCTATTACAGTAACCTGAAACTTTCCTCTAAAATGTGCTGAATAATACAGATGTTGTAAGAGATAATACATTTTGTTAAGGTTGTATGACTTCTAATATTATCAGCTGAGCTACAAAGACTAAAGAGAAAATGGATAACTGTTCAAGCAGTGGTGGGGGGTTTTGTGGGGTTGGGTTTTTTTGTTGTTTGTTTGTGGGTTTTTTGAGGGTATTTGGAAAAAAATGCAATTAAGCTGAAAGTGAAGCTGTCTTTTTCATGAACTTTTTGTAGCATATATATTTTTGGCCCAGAATTTTATTTTTTTTAAAAAATTCTTCATTCTTGAAGCCACTGAAATTAGGAGAGTTTTACTAACTACTAAAGTAGCACTTGAAAGAACCTTGAGTAAAGAGGTTTATTTGTCTGTTATACGATGTGGCTACCTGTGACAGCAAGAGACTTGTTTCAATTATGCCAGAGGTCCTTTCTAATCTACATTTCCAAGCTTATACCTAGTTCCTAAACCCCAAAACAAGAAAAAAACAAAACATCCACACTTGCAAAGGCTAAGAGGAGAAGCTGAGGAAAGAGGAAGAGAAACTGAAAGCGTGAACTGTAGATTGGTGCTACTGAGACTCAATTAACCTAATTACCCATAGGATTTTTACCAGGGCTTTTTTGGGGTGATGGAGTTCAGAGACTGTGATACTGTGAAATGGCTTAAAGTTTGTACAAGTTTGTGGACTGGCATTGCCTAGAGTGAAATGTTTCCTTTGTAGAAATGCTGTTGATTCTGCTCCAAGAGAATGATCAGTCAGTGTTTACCAATCAGGGTGCTGGCCTGGGCAGTGCCAGAAGCACAATGGTATAGCTCAAATCATGCTGAAGTCCAAAGGCCACTGCGATAGGGCTCAGGATGTCAGGTGCTGAATCAGTCCTAATTACCCTATAATAAAAGAGCAATTCCTTGCGACAAGTCATGGGCTGTGGCAGTCCTGAGTTACACCTCAGTGACTTTCACAGCCGCAGACATGGTATTGTCAATGATGTCAGCCAAAGGAGAAGGGAAGGAGTGCCACTTTCCATGCCAAGCACCTGTTCCTTGAACGCAGGACAACCAAATCACATTCCTCATCCCTGCAGCAGAGCTGCTGTCTGGGATGCAAACCTGCTCTTTTGTGCCCGGTGCCTGACTTCCTTGATGGCAGACAGGCTCTGTTCTGCCTCACACAACCAATCTTACCAGCTTACATGCTTGAAGTCCTTTGCCTTAAACTTGGCAGTTGTCACACAAGTTGTGTAGATATAAAATTTGTCCTAAAAGATGCAGAAAGAAGAGATCAATGTCTCCACACTGATCTACAAACTAAATTTCCACATGTCGTGGGGCTCTGGACAATTTGATACATACAGGAATTGCTACAGGCTCACAGACTCCCAGGTGGATGCATGCCACCTGTGTCAAAACGTCCCATGAGACTGCACCTGCAAGGGCAGTTGTCTTGCTGGAAGGGAGTAAACATGAACAGGATGACTGGATACTGGATGACTGCAGTCATGAACAGGATGACTGGAGTCTTTACTCCTAAGACCAGCCCTCAGGAACCTCAGTTTCTACAAGCAAGGGAGCAGAACTGGAGAGATGTGGACATTTCACTGGTCAGTCAGGATTAGGTGAGAGATTTCTTATACCATCTCAAGACACCCAAATCCATGGGCCCCGATGGGATGCATCCATGAGTGCTGAGAGAGCTGGCTGACACTGTTGCTGAACCTTTCTCCATCATATTTGAAAATTCATGGAGAACAGGAGAGGTGCCTGATGACTAGAAGAAAGCAAATGTCACTCCAGTCTTTAAAAAAGGCAAGAAAGATGACCCAGGAAACTACAGACAAGTCAGCCTCACCTCCATCCCTGAAAGATGATGAAGCAGCTCATCTTGGAGGTCATCTCTAACCACATGGAAGACAAGAAGCTTATCAGGAGTAGCCAACATAGATTTACAAAGGGGAAATCTTGTCTAACTAACCTGGTAGCCTTTTATGAAATTATGACCAAATGGATAGATGAGGGCAGAGCAGTGGATGTCATATATCTTAACTTCGGTAAAGCTTTTGATACTGTCTCCCATAACATTCTCATAGAAAAGCTCAGGAGATGTGGCATAGATGGCTGGTCAGTGAGGTGGATTGCAAACTGGCTCCACAACAGAGTTCAGAGGGCCATCATCAGTGGTACAGAGTCAGCTTGGAGGCCTGTGGCAAGTGGTGTCCCCCAGGGATTGGTACTGGGTCCAGTTTTGTTCAGTATCTTTATCAACAACCTGGATGAGAGGATTGAGAGTACCCTCAGCAAGTTTGCTGATGATACAAAACTGGGGGGGTTGGCTGACACCCCCTCAGGCTGTGCAGCCATCCAATGTGACCTGGACAGGCTGGAGAGCTGGGGGCAGGCAAACTCATGTAGTTTCATAAGGACAAGTGCAAGGTCCTACATCTGGGGAGAAATAACAAGAGGCACCAGAACAGGTTAGGGGTTGCCCTGCTGGAAAGCAGCTCCACAGAGAAAGACCTTGGAGTGCTGGTGGACAGCAAGTTCTCCATGGAACAACAATGTGCCCTTGTGGCCAAGAGAGCCAATGGGATCCTGGGATGTATCAAGAAAGGTGTGTCCAGCAGGTCTAGGGAAGTTCTTCTACCTCTCTACTCTGCCCTGGTGAGACCAAACCTGGAATATTGTGTCCAGTTTTGGGCTCCCCAGTTCAAGAGAGAAAGAGACCTGCTGGAGAGAATCCAACAGAGAGCCACGAGGATGATTAGGGGACTTGAGCATCTCCCCTATGAAGAGAGACTGAGAGCCCTGGGGCTGTTTAGTCTTGAGAAGAGAAGACTGAGAGGGGATCTGAACAATGTCTATAAATAAGTGAGGGGTGGGTGTCAGGAGGAGGGGGCCAGGCTCTTTTTGGTGGTTCACAGTGATAAGGAACAACGGGTTCAAACTAGAACATAGAAGATTTCAACTCAACATGAGGAGAAACTTCTTTACAAGTGAGGGTGACAGAGCACTGGAACAGGCTGCCCAGGGGGGTTGTGTAGTCTCCTTCTCTGGAGACTTTCAAAACCCTCTTGGATGCATTCTTGTGCAGGCTACCCTAAGGGCTCCTGCTTTGGCAGGGGGTTTGGATCTCTTGAGGTGGATTTCTTTCCTTCCAGACTCTGATATACTGTGACATTGTGAGACCAGTCAGATGGCAGAGGCTGCCAGGAAATCATCTGGAAAAAAAATCTGCATCTTGTCAGCTTTTAACTTTTTTTTTCTGGAATATCATGGCAGCTGAGAGATGTATCTTTGCAGTTTTGTGTTGCCTTCAGCTTGTCTGAACACAGAAATCTGCGATTTCTGTCACCAAGAAAAAGCTTTTCCCACTCCCATTTCCTTAAACCCAAGCTAATATTTCACTAGGAACAACTTCTTGCAAACAGTAGTTAAATGGGTGCAGTTTGATTTTGTTCTTCTCTGGTAGTTTATAATCCCTTACCTTTGTCACTTTTACTTATGTGGTAAACTCTCTGGCGTCCAAATCATTGCACAATGGCTTTTTGGTTAACTACCACAGCCCTGCCTATTGTGATAACAGATATGTAACTGTGCCAAGAACAATATCAAAGGACATCTGTCCCTTCCAGGCAGGGTGAATGTGTGAAGCAAAGAAAAACAATAAATAGTAAGAAGAACAATAAATAGTAAGAAAAAGAATATCTAAGTGAAACTGTTTTTCTCCTGGGGTAGGTAATGTTGGACCTCCAGGATTGTGTTTGATGGATATACTATGAAATTCCTAGCAAACAAAAGGCAAATAGATTGATTTAGATGCAGGCAAAACGTGGTCCAAGACAAGATGATGAAAAACACAACAAATAAAACCATTATAAATAAAATATTGAAAAAAACATTATAAATGTTGTGGTCTGAATTCCAGAGGAGAGTCACACGATAAGGCTGTTCCTTGTTAAGAGATTTTTCCTTCCAGGCTAGAAATGTGCCATAGCACAGAAAAATCTGATGTGCTTAGAAGACTGAGAAAACTATAACTGAAATACTTGCACTGAGTGTCCACAGACAAGGAAAACATTGACTTGAAGCCCAGGTCTCAAACTGTATCTCAGATGAGCACAGGATATTGAATATAGGTCAATGACCTTCAGTTCAAAAGCCTGCTTTCACTCAAATGTGGCTGACTTGTCAGTAGTACCTGAGATTTCCATGTAAGAATTGTGAAGCAAAAAAAGGGATCAATATCCAACAGTAAACCAGCTAAGATGTATTAAGACAGATAATACTAGAGTTAGTCCAGCTCTACTTCTAAAACTTCAAGAATTCATATTCAACAACTACTACGATCATCTGCGTGCACACTTAGTGAAATAAGGAAGGAAAGAGTCCCAACTAATCAGAAAACACAAGAAGCAAGGAAGGGACTAGTTAGATAAGCATTTAGAAGCCAGAAAACTACAAAATAATAATGAGAAGTCTAGGACAAGCCAGATTTGCTCTGAAAACTATAATCCTGCTTGAAACAGAATATTTCCAAAAAAAGCTGGAAAGATTAGAGCCAAGAGAGATTATGCCATTTAATGCAGTTAATCACAATGACAGTCCTATGGATGACATAGATACTGTAGAGCAGGATCAGCAGCAGGAACAACTGAAAAAGCCACTTAAACCCAGGATGGCCAGAAACTTCTTTCAGGAACTGAACATTTATAACGTGTGAACCAAACCATTCATGTATCTTTTTTTTTGTTTACTTTTACTGATCAAGTCTTGCAGTGGTAAGACCACTCAAAAAGTCATATCAGAAACATGAAAGAAAACCAGAATTAGAAAACAAGAACAGCATAAGGTGAATAATGAGGAGCAAAGAAACAGTATTGAAATATTTCCTACCAATTCAGTAGAAATATTCAAGCTAGAAGACTTGAACCTGCCTCTCTGACCTCAGCACTATCAGACACTAAGGAGAGCTACTCATTTCCTTTCCTTTAGGTGCTGTAGTTAAAAGTAATCATTTTGATTATAGTTCTGTTTAGTCAGCAGAGTCTTGTTTGCCACTTCCACAGGAGGGTGTGGCAGCACTATTAGTCTTTGCAAGACTGAGAGTGTCAGAATACGCTTTGGACCTTGATAGAATTCTGATAAAATTCATTCAGTGTCTAAAGCCACACTGGAGTGCTCCATTTGAGCAGTCCTGCATGTCCTGAAGGGTCAAACCCCCAGACATGCCCTAGCCCAGACAATGGGCCAAGCACCTGTGAATGTGCAAACCTGGACACTTCCTGGGGTCCAGATAAACATATACCATGTGTGATTAACTTTGTGACACAGCTATGAACTGTGTGTGCCTCTGGCCATGTTTGGGTATGCCTCATCCTAGAGGTCCACAAATCCTGTGTTACCAAAGGGCATTAATTGTCTTGGGACAGTATTTAAACCAGGCAAGAAGTCAGGCAACTTGCCTTGTTCTCACCCAGACAGCAACAAGAGCCAAATGATGCCCAAGTAGCAGCTGAAGAACTTGGCTCTAGCAGACCAAAACTTCACCCAGGCCTTGCACCTAGACCAAGGCAGAAAGGGGAAAAGCTCCAAGGGAACTGAATCCCAGAAGGGGCTGCAGCCCAGCAACAAGAGACAGGTTCCCTAGTCTTCTCCAAGACAAGGGCAAGATCCAGACTGTGAACTGGGCACAAGAGAGAGGCTCCTTAGCCTTAGCTGGAATTATAGCCACAGCATCTGGGAAGATACCAGACAGAGGAGCAAGTTGTGAGTACCTTGCCAATCTGCCATGGAATCCCATTTGTGGGAAAACCAAAGATCACATCACCTGTATTTCCAGTTTGAATTGCAGTATTGGAAATGTTAGAGCTGTGCTTAAATAATTTAACTGTCTTTATATGTGGAGTGTAAGACCCACAACCAAATAATTGAACCTGAGAATGCATTTTGTAAATAAGCTACAATGGTGTTTGAAAACTATAAAATTATAAAATATAAAAATATGCATTTTTATTACACTGCATCAGAAAAAAAACATTCCATATATGCTGTCATATCTCATTGCATTCATAGAATACAATTGTATGTCCTGACAGGATCAAAGGTAATGGACACCAAATGAAATACACGAGGTTCCCCTCCAAACACCAGGAAAACCAGGAAGCTGATGGTGCACTGGCACACTGAGATGGTAGAGTATCTTTGGATATGTGCAAAAGCAGTATTGCCAAAAAATACCTACAGCAGGAAGGCTGGACCAGATGACCTCTAGAAGTCCAACTGACTTTAATCATTCTGTGATTTTGTGGCTCATGGAAAAGAGGACTCAAACAGAGGAACTATCTTTTTTTTGGCTTGAAGTTTTTTGGTTTGGGCTTGTTGTTTGGGTTTTATTTTCTTTGGGGATTTTTTTTTTTTTTGTGTCTCTTTTTTTAGGGAAACTGTCCAGTGAGTGGGAAACAGTGGGTACTGGGTGAGATTGTTTTTTTCATACATAAAAGATATCACAGTATCACAGTATATCAGAGGTTGGAAGGGACCTCAAGAGATCATCAGGACCAACCCCCCTGCCAGAGCAGGATCACTTAGGGTAGTCTGCACAGAAATGCATCCAAGGGGGGTTTGAAAGTCTCCAGAGAAGGAGACCCCACAACATCCCTGGGCAGCCTGTTCCAGTGCTCTGTCACCCTCACTGTAAAGAAGTTTCTCCTCATGTTGAGGTGAAATCTTCTATGTTCAACTTTGAACCCATTGTGCCTTGTCCTATCACTGTGAACAACCAAAAAGAGCCTGGCCCCCTCCACTTGACACCCACCCCCACATATTTATACACATTAATGAAATCCCCTCTCAGTCTTCTCTTCTCCAGACTAAACAGCCCCAGGGATCTCAGTCTCTCTTCATAGGGGAGATGCTCAAGTCCCTTAATCATCTTGTGGCTCTCTGTTGGATTCTCTCCAGCAGGTCTCTCTCTCTCTTGAACTGGGGAGCCCAAAACTGGACAGAGTGTTCCAGGTGTGGTCTCACCAGGGCAGGGTAGAGAGGTGGAAGAACTTCCCTCGACCTGCTGGACACACCTTTCTTGATACATCCCAGGATCCCATTGGCTCTCTTGGCCACAAGAGCACATTGTTGTTCCATGGAGAACTTGCTGTCCACCAGCACTCCAAGGTCTTTCTCTGTGGAGCTGCTTTCCAGCAGGGCAGCCCCTAACCTGTACTGGTGCCTCTTGTTATTTCTCCCCAGATGTAGGACGTTGCACTTGTCCTTATTAAACTTCATTTGATTTGCCTGCCCCCAGCTCTGCAGCCTGTCCAGGACACGTTGGATGGCTGCACAGCCAGAGGGGGTGTCAGCCAACCCCCCCAGTTTTGTATCATCAGTGAACTTGCTGAGGGTACTCTCAATGCCCTCATCCAGGTTGTTGATAAAGATACTGAACAAAACTGGACCCAGTACCAATCCCTGGGGGACACCACTTGCCACAGGCCTCCAAGTTGACTCTGTACCACTGATGATGACCCTTTGAACTCTCTTGTGAAGCCGGTTTTCAATACACCTCACTTCAATGCCACATCTCCTGAGCTTTTCTATGAGGACGTTATGTTCTCTTAGACCTTATATCTTGCTAGATGTTAGGGGTGTGCCTAGGTGGCCAAGAAAGTCAATGACATTCTGCCCTGTATCAAAAACAGTGTGTCAGGGTGGAGTGGGGAAGTGATCATGTCCCTGTACTCGGCCCTGCTAAGGCCACAGCATAAGCACTGTGTTCAATTCCTTGTGCCATAGTGTAGGAAAGACATTGAGGTCCTGAAGGGTGTCCAGAGAAGAGCAGCAAGGCTGTTGAGTGGTTTGGAGGCCGTGTCCTGTGAGGAGTGACTGAGGGAACTGGGGTTGTTTAGTCTGGAGAAGAGAAGGCTAAGATGAGATCTTATTGCTCTCTACAACCACCTGAAAGGAGGTTGTAGTGAGGCTGATGTTCTTTTGTCCCAAGTAACTAGCAATAAGATAAGAGGAAATGGCCTTAAGTTGTGCCAGGGGAGGTTTAGATTGAATATTAGGGAAAAATTATTTACTGAAGGAGTGGTGAGGCATTGGAAAAAGCTTCCTGGGGAGGTAGTGGAGTTGCCGTCTCTGAAGGTGTTTAAGAAGCATGTAGGTGTGTCACTTCAAGACATAGTTTAGGGGTCGTGGTAGCTGGGTTATGGTTGGACTCGATGACCTTAAAGGTCTTTTCCAACCTTAATGATTCTATGAATACTTATGGGTCCCTGTGTAGCATTACCAAGTGACTTCAGTGGCAGCTGCTATATGTCTGTTCCCCAGGACCAGAAAGCCATGAGGCTGGCCACAGAGATCATCACAGACAGAAAACATGGAGCACTTGAACAAATATGAAAAGAACTGGTGGCACCAACCTATTCCTCTCTTCTGGCTGATGAGGACTCCATCCACTGGTGAGATATTGACATAGAAATACAAACAATGTGGATGCCCTCAGCAGCCAGGCTGAGGCACTAATTCCTCTGAGTAGCTGCCCCCATGCTTCCTGCATCCCCATTAATGTATGAGTCCTGCAACTCCAGTTGCTGCTACTCACATCTTTTAATCTATCCCACCTGAAGTTCACCAAAACAGCTCAAAGACACATAATACGTGTTTTACAGTGAAGACAGGTGGAAGGCATGGCTAAAGCAGTACACTGACCTGCAGCCTACGTGCATGTCACCAGTCCCCTTCATCCACTTATCCCTCTGTTTCCCCAAATCTATTACTCCCCAGTCTACCTGGATCCTTCTCTTTCTCCGTCTTTGGTCTTTCACCTAAATAATCTGCAGCCCAGAAAGCCAACCAGATCCTGGGCTGCATCAGAAGTGTGGCCAGCAGGTCAAGGGAGGTGATTCTCCCCCTCTACTCAGCTCTGGTGAGACCCCACCTGGAGTACTGTGTCCAGTTCTAGAGCCCTTATTCCAAGAGGGATATGGACATGCTGGAATGTGTCCAGAGAAGGGCCACCAGGATGATCAGAGGGCTGGAGCACCTCTCCTATGAGGACAGACTGAAAGAGTTGGGGCTGTTCAGTCTGGAGAAGAGAAGGCTCCGAGGTGACCTTCTTGTGGCCTTTCAATATCTGAAGGGGGCCTACAAGAAAGCTGGGGAGGGACTTTTTAGGCTATCAGGTAGTGATAGGACTAGGGGGAAAGGAATAAAGCTGGAAGCGGGGAGATTCAGGCTGAAAGTGAGGAAGAAGTTCTTCAGCATGAGAGTGGTGAGAGCCTGGAATGGGTTGTCCAGGGAGGTGGTTGAGGCCCCATCCCTGGAGATGTTTAAGGCCAGGCTGGATGAGGCTCTGGCCAGCCTGATGTAGTGTGAGGTGTCCCTGCCCAATGGGATGATCCTTGTGGTCCCTTCCAACCCTGACTGATTCTATGATTCTAATCCATACTACATTTTACCCATTCCCACAGGGAATGACGTACTAAGTCTTATAAAACCCCCAAATGCTCTCCCATTGGATACTGATCCCTGTCACCTGGACAGTGATATCTCAGACTGTGAGGTGATGGGCAGCCTCTCCTGTGGATACATGGTGAAGAGTGTCCCCCAGCCTGTGGGAACTTCCCTGGGACATCTGTAGAGGAGTGGAGGCTGGTCAGAGATGACTGGGGTTCCCCGACATGCTCTTGTGCCCCTCTGTCCCTGTGAAGATGAGCCTTTAAACACATATAAATCAGTAAATATCTTAGTTTAGGATTCATCCCACTTGAGCTTAGCCTTTGATAATTGGCTGTCTAACATAACTGCTCAAATAGGATACCTCTCCAGTCAGTAATGAAAAGAAGCACTTCCATCTCATCTCAGGCTGAGAGATACTGCTCTCTGGAGCTCCTGTCTGTCTCCCCACAATTATGAGCGGTAGCTTTGATTAGCTGGCTTGCTTAACTTTGAAATACCTAAAACTAGTTGAAAGCAATCCCAGCTCTAGGAACAGAAATACTCTTCCTCGTGGACTCCTGGCTAGTAGGGCTATGAGTAGGGTAATGTACAGCATGAACAGCAAAAAAGAAAATGATGGGAAAAGCAAAAGAAGACACAATGTTGTATCAGAAAGTAAAAACTGCATTATTTTTTGGTAAACTAAAAATCCTGATGTTAATGTATATACATATATACACAACAGTGTGATAAATAATGTTCTGTTATTTACAGAAACACAGATTGTACAGGTGTTGAGGTTGATTGACTAACGCTGAATCACCTATACATTCCATGGATTTACAAAAGAAAAAGCATTTCCAGTACAAGAATACTACATTCTTTCCAACACCATCACAGATTTCATGTTCTCAGCATGAAAACCAGAAGTTGGTCTTCAGGAGGCGTGTAACTCTCTTCTTATCAGGGTCAAACTCAAATTGCTTTTTTCCAAGGAAGAAATAAAGGAAATCTAGGGAAAAACCAAACACCCAGATGAATTATGGCATTGCAAGTGTAATAGTTAGTATCCAGAAAGAGCTCAGAAAATCTTTGGATGCATTTACACTGCCAACAGCACCTGCTTCCAGTTGTAACCTCTGTAAAATGGTACACAGTAGCATGGGGACACCTTCCATAGCAAAGCAGCCATGCACACACTGCATAATATACTTAACGAATCCCATGGTGACCTTGCAAAAATGTATCCTGTGTGTTTCTAAACTTTAGAATATCTGCTGGCAATGCAACAGCTGTGTTGAAACCCTGTAGAAGGGTGCACTTCCAGCCACCTGTGGGTAGGTATTGCACAGCTTGGAGCGTGACACAGAGCCCGACAAGGTGTGAGCAGGTACAAACTTGCTGGATACTGCCAGATCCTGTGCAGCGAAGGAGAGATAGCCTGGGGCAGCTGTGTCCACATTGTCCTTCAGGAGTGACAGCTGCAGTTAAGGATCCCCGGCACCACATGTAAGACTCATTTTGGAGGTAAATGATAGATTTTCTGGGAAGCAATTAACATGCATGGGTTTTGATGATGAGGAGATGAGTGGCTAGGAAACAATCGTGAAACTGTGCCATTTGGCAGTGTGGAGTATGATCCAGCATCTTCCTGTCTAATATTCTCCTTCATCCAGGAGAAGCTAGTGCCAATTGTTGTTCTCACATCAGTGCCATTTTATGTCAGAGGGCCAGGCTGTGTTAGCCTTGGACATAGCAGGCAGACCTTATGTTGTTATCACTGTCTTGATTGGTGCTCTTCATGGTGTGAGGTGCACATCAGTATAAACACATAAATATCAACCTGTCTCTTAGAGCTGGCCTTTCCAACAGTGAAGCTGACACCCAAGTTATATTATTACTATATTTCAAGGTGGAAAAGTGAAACATGTGAGTGTTATATGACTATTTCAGGGTCTTGTTGGTCATCCTGAGGACTACAAGAAGCACTTAGAGGTGCCTCTCTCTGTGTGAGCACTGTCAGCTCTGTGACCCTCAGAATTTCACACAGATTTTTATCAAGAATGGTTACTCACTTTCATGTTGAAAAACAGCATCAATCTTCCCATTAATTCCTGGAAATATATCTCTTATCAGTTTGGGCTTCCTGTCCATAGACTGACTTCTTTTATCATAACTGAGGAAAAATGATAAACAGCCTGGTGTCAATGAAAACTGCAAACAACTCACAATTAATTCTGCTCACATCATTCAGTATCACTTAGGTAATGTGCCACAAATCATTATTAATTTATTAGCAGAAAGAATTGCTTCTGTTTACATCAGCTCAAGATACATGAAATAATACCTAATATTCTAACCTTCATTGTAAATATGATAAGTATTTTTTTGTAAAAGACTATACCTAAAGGAGAGGTAGGTAAGCTGTCTCAAACGTAAGTTAGATTTGTAAGATGATAGAAAGATTGATTTCTTGTACCTGTAAGAAATGTTTATCAGGAAAAATCTGTTGATTTTTTTTTTTCATAAGTTCTGATTAATTATAAGTCATTTTACCTGTTATTAATAGCAGGTTGTTACATTTTTAGTGAAGTGTAGTTTGTCTATCAGTGATGGAATAAGAAGGCTTCTGAAAGTATTTTTCTTCTGATACCTTTGCTCAGTAAGAGATTTAATAATCAGACAAACTGCTGTAAGAGTTTGAACTACAATGTAGAAGTCTGATCTTCTGTTTAACCTACAAATTATATAGCTCCAGAATGATCTCTGCATGTACAATGACTTGGCTATTGCGGTGGCAGAAAAGAGAGAAGTCGTGCCATTCATCTACAAAAGCTCAGGCTATCTACTACATCTGTTATAAGGAGCAGTTGTTGGAAATATATTTCCTATAACACAAACCTGATTGCAAAGAGGAAATAACAACCATGCTCAGCAGATAATTCTTTGCCTTACACAGCATTTAGAAGCAACATTATGAAACTATCTGTAGGTAACTGGAAAAAGGGTGGATATCCCTTTCCCCACAGAAAGGTTTTTGATATGAAGAGTGAGGCTCTGACTGATTTTCTGAGACGATTCATGGAAATGTAGGATGTTGGGGTTTGTGTTTGTTGGTTGTTATTTTTTGCCCCCAAGGTAGTTAAATGTAAATAAAAATACAAATAAGAGAACTTAAATAATTAATTCAACTAAATCAATAATTAAATAATTGAATCCATTAAATAAATAATTAAATAAATTAAAAGAAAAGGTAAAAAAAAACACTATTTCACCTCTCTTTCAAATATTTTTCTGTAACAAGCTGTGGCAGTGAAAGAGATTACCAAACACATCTGACTAATGCATCCTAAACCATGACAGGATATTGATCATGTGATGATGTTTGCTGCTATTTAGGAAAGCAACACAGGAAATATTACCTCCAAAATTTGTCTGCTATGAAGTAATATATTTTATCCTCATTTCCATTATAAAAAGCAGCATCAATTTTGGTAACATCCTTTGAAAAGCCCAGAGTGTAGAATTTTTGGGGGTATCCAGGAAGTATGGTATCTCCTCTCACAACCCAGAACTCATTCCCTATGAAAAAAAGTTGATGAAAACGTGTTATCAGTATCTTATTCTGGGAATGACAAAATCCTTTCCATGAAAGCTAATCTTTTAGTGGAAAAATGCAGAGAGACAATGCCAGTTACTCAAAGACATTCTGCATGCTGATTCTAGAGTACAAAAATGACAAGAATGGTTCTTTGCACCATGTTTTACGAAAACTGAAATTTCAGGCTTCTTTCAGAATTCTGGTAGTTTTCCACAAGCTGGGAAGAAGCATATGTCTTAATTTTTAAATTGAATGGATAATCTTCCATTCCATAAAAGGAAAATAATGACAGTTACTTAGACAATGAAATTTCTCTATATTGACATTAAAAATTAAGATATATATTCCTTATCTTGGATAATATATCTGTTGTCTCTGTGACTGAAATGCATCAGTTCACTGTCATGTGGAATCCTGCAGAAAGAGCTGAAGTATGTTTTAAGCCCAGCACAAACTCTTAAGATTGCTTGAAAAGACGACATAGAAAATAAAGACAGAATAAAAAGACCAAAAAAACCCCAAACCAAACCAACTAGCCAACCAACCAACCAAACCCCCAAAAGACAACATTTTTACCTTTAAAAATGACAGTTTCATCTTTCTCAGGAATTTCATATGCAGCATCAACACCAGGTGGCAGCCGTGGCCAGAATGAAGATATTAAATTAAACTCAGCTGTCCTGACTGCAGGATGCTTACGCCAAAAATGCCTTACGTAAATATAGAACAGGTTTTCAAACAAATAAAGCATTCACACACACAAATGCATGAAACCACATCATGGCAACCAGGGCTAATGTATCCTGAGTTATTCACCCTAAGCTCCCTGTAATGTCAACGGAAAGAAAGTTGTTTCCTTGGTGGGATTCCTCTGATCTTGATGCAGACATCTAAAATAGGTCTGATTAACTGTTTTGTCAAAACAGTTGTTATTTTCCCTTACGCAGAAAAGCCTGGCTCACAGGTCTGCTATGGGGTAAGATCTGGGGAATGAAACCCCACCCTGGGGTTAGCAACACCAGCTCAGAGAAACGGACAGTGCACACGAGGACCTTCAGCAAAATAACACTTCACTGGCTCTGTACACTCCAAACTCTGAGGTCAAAACTCTGATGTTGATTTTGGGGAGTGTCTGCAGCGGGGGAGGAGGGGGAGCACAGCCCTGCCATTAGAAAAGGAGAGGAATCAGCTCTTTTATCCCTTCTCAAGATTTTGGGCTGTCATGCCCTGAAGCAAGACAGTTTATCTGAGTTTAGCACTCAATCAATATCCTTTCCTTTTGTTGTCACACTAAACCACCACTACAGGGGGTCTTCAAGCAAATATTGTGTCAGGAGTGGTAAACTCTCAGCTTTCTCAAAACAAAAACAGCAACGAAGGTGCTGTCTCAGAGCTGGTGGTGTCTTTTAGGAAAGCTGAACTCTCCCAGATACCAAACACCGGACATGCTTACAGCCTAAAGTGAAAACAGCATGTTTTCAGAGGAGCCATCTTTCCCCCACCCTATTCATAGCACGCTCTGTTTCGAAAGTGATCTACCTCTTTATACTGACCTCTTTCCATTTCTCCACCACTCCTTTGCTTTTGCCTCCCATGTCTTACCCTGATTGCCTCTCTCACCTTCCTGCCTAGAATGGTTGATATTCTGAGGAATGTTATTTTTCCATGCTGCCCAGCATAATTTAAAAATGATAGAGAGCTGACCTACTTGTCTTTAAAGAACATGATTTCTCCACGGAAAGTGGTAACAGCATCAAAGGTTAAATTGGGGCCACAGGTGTTCGGTAGTACAGGATCTTTTGACTCATTTGGGTCTTTTACCTCAGTAGATTCCATTTGGTCATTGTGAGTGTTGGAAGATGGTCCTAAAAGAAGGAGTTTATGGAAGAAATTAAAAGGAGAACTCATTCAGGTATACCCAGTACACACACACACAAAAAAAAAAGCCACTGAAAGATATTCCAAAGTCCTTAAAATTATAAGCACTAGTTAATTAATAATTATGAATTACCATAGAGGTATTGAATGCCTTTAATATCATCCTGATGAAGAGGGAATACTGAAGGGTCAGATTTCCTGTACACTGGGTACATCAGAGCATTGGGATCTTTGGAATGGAAAAGTCCCAATGAATGGCCAAACTCATGGGCAGCAACATAGAACAGGTTTGTACCTGGAAATAATAAACAAAAGACATCATAGGAGAGCAGTGCCTTTTAATTTGTCCTGAAAACATGAAGGACATAAGGCAGATCAGATTTCAGAACTGCTTGCTCAAGCAAGTGAAGCTGTTACAGGAAATTCAGTTGGGGATGAAATTCTGGTCAGAAAGAAAAATAAAGAAATCATTGAAGTAGAATACAAGGAAACGGTTGGCATATCCTGCAAAGCCAGTGTGGACTAGTGCTGGTGATGTAACTACTGGAAGAGACAAGCAGGTTAGAAGGGTGGGGAGAAGGGGACTTCCAGGTCCTTCAATTAGTTCCCAAATAAATCTCCACCCAGTCCATGTAGAAGTTCAGCTAGGGTCTTAACTTTTTAAACCAGAAGGTTCAGAGGATTTTTTTTTTTAGATGGCAGAAACCATCTACCCAATGGCCCTTCAAATCAATCCCATTTTTAAGCACTTCTTAAGGAAGAAAGGAGACAGACACTGTACCCTTGAAGTCATGTACAGCTTGCTTCAGAAAAGGCTTGAAGAACTTAATTTCCTACCCTCTGTGTTTTTGGTCCAGGTTTCATCTTCATCAAAGTGAGCATCTCCACCAAAGTCCTTGCCAGGTGCGTAGGCATGAGCAACAGACCCTCCTGGGCCATCAAATGGGATGAAGTCATTGTGACCTGAGAAGTAAGTCCCATAGACAGCTGAGTGAGGCTTAGGGAGATAAGTGTTCTCAGTCATGCACAGAGCTCTGTGTTCTGCTGATTTTGTAAACTCTCAAATCCCCCCTCCACACAGACTTGCCAAAAGCTCTCTTTTTTTCACAGGGAAAACTCAGGAAAATTTGAACCAATGCATCAGGAGTGAAATCTTGGCTTCCTCACAAAATAGGTGGACATTTTCATACTGCTGCCTCAAGGGAAGGGCAAAACATGGTTTGTTTTGAAATAAATTTCCTTCTTTGCTCATAAGGTAAAAGGTTCAAAACCTCTGTGTCAGCAGCCATCTGAACCTGGCTGGCAATTTAAATGCTGATGGCAGAAGCAATATTCTTGGAAAGACTGTAAGCCCTTGAGTGTAGTCTACAGAAAAGGATTTAGGGACAAAGACCTTATGTGCAGTGCCTGCATACTCTGCATAGTCCAGATGAGTGGATGTCTGTTTGTGAACAGAGGAGCTGACTAGAAGAGTCCAGTGCACAGACTGCCAACTAAAAGAGCTAAGCCCACCCTGAGGGCGATTCCAAAAATACAAGCCTTAAGGCTCTCTAGAACTTATTTAGTTTACACAAAGCACATGTCTAATCCCAGGAATGTTCCTAGAGCTATCCACTCCATACTGCTCTGATCTTGGGTATATCCAACAAACCCTAAACCTCTTGTGGTTTGTGCATACATTAGGCATCGTATGCTAGGTATAAATCCAGTGAACTACAGGCAGCTTGTTACATTCATTTTCTCACTCCTTCTCTTCATCTGCCTCTCCACCCTCCCCTGTGGACTGTCAAGAATTACAGCCATAAAATCTTAGCATGAACTCTGTTTTTCTGTCTGCTTGTTTAACTGAACACTGGATTTTGGCATTTTATGATTCTGTCTATGAGAAGAAATCATCAGCATTTCAGGCTAACTGCTCCACACAGGCAATAACTTTGCAATAACTCATAATGGCTGTGTAGAGTTTACCTCTGGCTGCAAAGGAGATCATTATGTCTGCATCACCTCTGTCCTTCTTGATGAATTTCAGAGGGGTTACACTGCTCCAGACACTTAATGCTTTTTTGATCGCTACATTGACATCTGCTGGATGCAGGTCTGGTGTGTAGTTTAATATCCTTTAAAATAAAAGATAGAAAATCAACTGTTTTCTTGCAGCTTACACTGTGTAACACACAGCCTTTGCATTAAGAATTCCACTATAGTTACCTGTATGTTAGAACTTGTTTGGCCCATTTTGGATCTCCTGCAAAGGTGGAGAACCCAGCTATGTCAGGGAATCCACAGCGACGTTTCTGCACCAGGTCCAAAATTCCAGAATCCAGTTTCCCTGTCACCTCAAGCCCAAAGAATTCCTGCATTTCTTTTATTTTTTGTGTTATTGGACTATTACCTTTCCAAATGAAAGATTCCCCATCTTTCTTAAAACCATAGTAATTTTCCAGGTACTTCTAATGAAAAAAAGGAAAAAAAAGAAAGAGGAGGGGGGGGGGGCATTTTAGGACAGTCAATGGTGCTTGCTTCTGAAGCTCATTAAAAATTGTACTGACACAACTTCAGACATGTATCTTTGCTAGTTTTCTTTCTGTTCAATGGAAGCATGGGTAATAGAGTTTTCTTAAAGCCTGCATGCTAATTTGTCTCCTGATGATAGCTTTTTGCATTATGTTATCGCTATAAATGTTTTGCAGGTCACTCAGAATACATTCAAAATGTGCATTTGTCTAATAAAGTGATTATTTTCTGGTAATGTACCATCCACTTACCCTGTGCTTTAGGGATGCTCAGAGTCCTTTAGAGCAGGCAGTGCACAAGCTGTTCGAAATATAGGACTGAACACAAAATTTCAGTAGTAGCATCCCTCTTTCCCACATTTTTTACAGTAACAATTCATACAAAATAACGTCCTTATTTTATGAAGAGTTATGTATCGTAGTACCAGAAGTCACATAAATAACCACATATCCACCTGAACTACAAATCAAACATATACTGAATCAGGAGTTCAGTGGCTGCTAGAATCAACACATAAGTGAATGCATAATCAGTTTTATTTGTTCTCTAGAAAAAGACCACAAACAAACAAAAAAAACAGCTCAAGAATGAATCAAGATTAAAGAAGCATTTGTTATCATGGTACAGAATGCAGCCCCCTCTATTTTGGGAGATAGTCAAACTCATTACTCATTCTGCTGCAATCTGCAGAACTAGCTCCTCATCTGTATATACTAGCCCCAGAGACTGCAATGAATGCTCAACGGCTGCTAAAGATCTCTCAGAGAGGCCTTTCTCACCTGGATAAGGTGCATGCCACCTTCTTTTTTCTGCCTTGTAGCTGCAGGAAAAGCACAAGATAATGCTGCACATAATAACATGAGAAAAGGGAGGTTCTCCATTCTCATTTTCACTAGTCTTTAGAAAAATCTTCCTTGTACTCTACCACATACCTGCTTTGACTTCATCTAGTACTCACTTCCTTTATAAAGCTTTCTAATCCCTGACTCATTGATTCTCACAAGTTCTAGGTAGCAACAGAACACAAGCAAAACAGTGTTTTTACCATTAAGAATATTTATGATGTCTTTCATCCAGTTCCACCCTTGTGCAGGTTTTGCAATAGGGAAATATGATTAATGAGGCAATAATAGACTTGTAGTTCTTTTTAATAAGATCAATAACCTTTTAGTTATTAAAATGCAGTCTTACTCTCCCAAAACTTAAAGAATGTCTCTTTAATGTTTTCAGTTCATACTGATTTCAAATGGATTGTGCAGGTACCTAAAGGGAAAAACATTTGCAGAAGTTTACAAGACTGTAGACTACAAGTAGAAAACTTGTGTATTAGGTTTTTTTGTTGTTGGCTGGTTGGCTTGTTGTTTTTTGTAGTTGTTTGTACAGGAGCCTGTATTTTTTGAGGTTATTATAGTGCCATCATCTTTCCCTTTAGTAGAGCCCTTCAAAATTATAAAGTCAGTGCTGTAACCCATGAAGCAGTAGTTTGTTTATGCAGTTTTGTTTTGATACAGTTCTCATCTGGATGAAACTTCCAGGAAAACGTGTAAGTGCCACAAGGAAATTAAAAGCTTTGCTGAGCGTAGTTAAAGTCATTAGAAAAATTGAGCCATGGTGTCACTTTTGTCCAGTAGTTGCCACTATTCTCAGAGAATGGCACAGTTACTTCACTTCCCAGTCTCCTTCTTTTATACCTACTATAAGGTTTTAAAAAGCACTCAGGTCTTCTGGATCAAAGTCTTTGATGGGTTTCCCATTCAGAGAAGTTCCTCGGTTCTCCAAGTCTGCCATTGGTGGTGAGAACTGCAGAGATTCAATATTATGTCTCCTCTAGTGCTGGGTCCAGTTTTCCTCCGTGCTAAATCACATCCTCCCCTCACTGCCACCAAGGAGGATGAAGCAGAGGCATAGATGAAGTCTGAAGAGAAAAATCTACTGCCACTGAAGATAGCCCTCTGTGTGGGACTGACACAGGAATTAGGGTACACCTACAGCCCTGCAGGGCAGGTGGGACTTTGCATGTGCGTAGAAATAAATCACCTTCCAGAGCTGGCAGGATAATAGAACTGTGAAAGGAGGGTTGTAAATATATTGTAAACTTGAGATATTTGTTGAAATTGTTTCCTGTTGAAGAGCACTATGTTGGTTCCAGCAGGATCCCTAGAGCAGAGCATGCATTGTGGACATGAACAGCAGGAAATGGGCAACTGATAGGTCTGGGTATCCAAAAAGGGGGCAGACCCTGGCAAGGCTGCTGGAACTCTGCAGGGGCCGTCTGGTTACTAAGGGCTCAATTCCTTCTCTGAGAGCAGACACCTAACTGAGGATCATGTTAGGGTAGAAGCCCCCTTTCTGGTTTTGGAGTGAGATGGACAAAATCACCTTTGAGGGTCCTTTCCAACCCCATGCAATCCGTGAATCTGTGAACAACCCAAAAATGAGGCAGCTGAGCCAAGGGGAAGTGATCCCCTGAGGGAGCTTTTGATAACGACTGTACTCGTATAGTTATGTTAGATGTCCCTAACTGAGGGGTTGAGATGAATCTAAAATTTGGGTGCAGAGTTCTCCTTACACATACACAAAAAACCTCTCTGCAAAAACAGCTTCTCGTGCTTACAGACCCACTATAACTTTCCCAGTTTTTTTCTCTTTCCACACAGTATCTCTATGTGTACAGTTGTCCCTTTGGTTCTAGAGGGAAGAATTGACTTTCCAGCATGTAGAACTTCATAGATTTTCATCATTCATTTTTCTCTTTAATGAAAGGGCCATTAGAAGTCATCAAAAT
Organism: Indicator indicator; assembly: GCF_027791375.1. Lineage (NCBI taxonomy): Eukaryota > Metazoa > Chordata > Aves > Piciformes > Indicatoridae > Indicator > Indicator indicator. The sequence goes on from NC_072010.1 coordinate 15,393,057, forward strand.
CATATAGGAAGCTACGATGGGCTTTCTTATCATCAGCCTTCTAAAATCATAGAATCAGAATTGTCAGAGTTGGAAGGGACCTCAAGAATCATCTGGTTCCAACCCCCCTGCCATGGGCAGGGACACTTTTTACTAGATCAAGTTTCCTGGAGCCACATCCAGCCTGATCTTAAAAACCTCCAGGGATGGGGCTTCTACCACCTCCCTGGATGGTTAACCCGTTCCAGTGTCTCACCATCCTCGTGGTGAAAAACTTCTTCCTTACGTCTAATGTAAATCTACTCTTCTCTAACTTGGATTCATTCCTCCTAGTCCTATCACTACCTGACATCCTAAATAGTCTCTCACCAGCTTTCCTGTAGGGCCCCTCCAAATACTGGAAGGCCACAATAAGGTCTCCTCAGAGCCTTCTCCAGACTAAACAACCCTGACTCTCTCAGCATGTCTTCATAGGAAAGGTGCTCCAGCTACTCTGTCAACCTCATTCTCTCTTTTCTTGATGCTAATCACTGTTGCCCTCAAGAGACCAGTCACATCAAACATTTTTCAATCACCTAGAATATGCTTTATGAATAAAATTCCATGACAGAGATCTTCTTTGATGTCATCCTTTGAGGTGACTTCATCCAGAAGTAGTTCAACATATAATGACAATCTCTTGTTTTGTCATAAAGAAGTAGCTATGAAAACTGCTACATTCTACTCTTTTCAGCCTTTAAAAGTGCTTGGATGATTGCCTAAGCTTGTAATTCTTTTCTTTTCCAGAGTCAATCCTCTAGCCTTCCCATATAACCAACCCCTCCTAGCTGTACCATGGAGAGACATGTAACTCTGACAAGAAGTGTTAAAATTTGCTCCCTTTCTTTGGCAAGGTTATTGCTAATGCACAGTTTATATGTTTAAAAATGAATGCATACTATAGTACAGGGAAAAGTGAAAGAACATCACATAGAGCCTCAGCAGGATGTAATTAAGTTGCCTCAAAAGGAAAACTTAATTACAAGCAGCTTGAAAGTGTCGTACTCCCTGCCTTATGCACCCTCAGTGTCTTGGCCAGACTGGACTCTAGCATCAGTATAGGACCTCTGGCCAAAATATGGGACAGTAGGTCTGTGCACAGGAGACTTCTGAGCTGCAAAACTGCAGCTTCAGACTGTGCTGCCAATGAGCAGTGCTTAACTCAGCGCCTTCGGCATGTTCTTCTTGGCTGCGCTGCAAACCCTCAGTCCTGGCTGCACAAATCTAGCCTCAAAAATGTCATACTGCTAATGAAGATGAGTGACCTAGTTCTGGCTTTTATATAAGTCATCTGTCTCCAGCATGGTAATGCTGATTCACTGACAAGGCCTCTCTTGTCCCAGTTGGTTTGGACACAGGTCATCCGTGCTCTCCAGTGCTGAGTACTCAGGGCTTCCTGGCAGTTTAATTTTTTGTTTTCTCCCTGCTTCTGGCAGTGATGTCTGTTCCTGTGAGTGGAGCCTTGCTTTGTACACAAAACCTGTCCAGGAAGATCTTAAATCTCAGGTGCAGAGAGCAGCATTAGACATATATTTCCAAATTTCCTCTGCAAGCACAGTAACCATCTTGAAAATCAGACCAGGAAGAGGAAATGCAAAAGATCCTTGTCACAATATCTCCACAGAGTTCTGCATAACACATTGATTTCCCTTCCAAAGAAGTAACATATGACAGCTGCTGCAAGTGAGACTAAACCAGCCCTCCATTTGCAGAGTGAGTACTTGTAACTGGACTGTTGTATGTCCACGTCTGGAGCCTATTGCTTTGCCATAGCAATCAGAAGTGATGTGACTGTAGTGCTGGAAGGGCAGCACATGCTAACCAAACTTTTCACTTCTTGTGCTCCAGACACTTTTTGTGATAGTAGATATTATTACAAGCTCACACAGATAATACTCTGTAAGGATCCTATTAAACTGTCAGTGAAGCTACTAAGACATTTTTGCCTGTGTTTTCATGTGCAAGAGGCTGGGTCTGGGATAGCAGTTCTCCAGGGTTTTTTTTTGTGTGTGTGTGTGCATCTCTTGTTTTGCTTTCCAGGTCTCAAACTCCAGAGAAGGTTCATATTCACAAAGTGTGACTAGTTGAAATTATGTTTATGGACCAACTTCCCCTGCTGCTATTCAAAAGGCCTTTAATTCCAGTAATCATTTGAGTTGCAGTAAAATCACGGTTACAATAAATCTTCTCTTTCCTACTAAGTGTAGACAGGTACTTCCAGCACTCCTGTTTCCAGACCCATCTGAATTATACATTATTATAACATTTGGCAGGAATTTAATTGCTTTTCCCAAATAAAAAAGTAATGCTCTGTCATTGCTAAAATGTAAGACATTAAAAAATATCCATGCTTGACACATTTCACCAGTCCCTTGTCCAGGTGAAATCCATGCCATGTTGTCTTCCATTTATTGTTCAGGTTAGATCAAAATGCAGGACACTTTATAGATTCTCCTCCACGTATGAGTAAATATTACTAAATTTTCTGATACTAGTAATTTTAACTAATTACTACTTGGAGGGGGGAAGAGTATTTTAATTTAATTGTTTCCTTGAGATCAAAACTAATAACGAATACCAGCCTTATGTAAGAGAAATAAATTAATACAATGGCTAATTTGAGCCATCATAAATATCATTGGTCTTCTGCTTCACCATTGCTGGGATGAGGGGTTTTTTTTTGGTTCCTCCTTAGCCACTTTCAAGTCTCAGCCAACAACTAGAGCCAACAGGCCTGATTTCTGAAGGTAGCCTTCATATACAAGAAGGTATCTAGTTAGGATATCAAAGTGTCTAGGCACATTTAAAGACAAAGAGAATTAACTCAGTACTCAGAAGTGCCCTGCCTAACCCTGAAGGCATCTAAAGTCCTTGGGCTGAAGTTTCTTCTGGACAGGCTGTGTATACACACTGTAACATTGAGTAAGATACTGGGAGATGTTGGGGCAACACCAGCTTTACTGTATCTCTGCCCTGCTTGGACTGCTGCCAAGTGAGCTCATCTGCTTGCCAGTTCATGACTTCGTTGTGGTACACCGCTGCCCTTCTGGCGATGCTGAGCTGTTCACTCCCAACTTGACTTTTAAGCCCTTCTGGGATTCAGGGCACATTTTCTCATCTAGGCTGGTTTTAGGCCTTGCTTTAGCAGTGCTCAATACATATCTAGAATGGCACAAAGCACACATGAGGAGCAGGACATGGTAAAGAAGAGGTTCTCCAAGATCAGACATGGCAGCATCTCAGCTGCCTGTCCTTGGTCTTGTTTGCTAAGAAAGTGGGACAATAACTCTTGGATATGCTAAGACACACATGGCTTCCCCTAGCCCCCATGGGTGCCCATGGGTGGTGTGACAGATGCTAGTAGCTGTTTTGACCAGATGTTTGAGAGATCTACCCTGTGCAGAGGACAGGAAACAAATCTCATTGCTGCCTAATAGGATTTGAGCTGTGGTATCTGGGAGAATGTCTTCATCAGCCATCCCCACTTGCTGCTTTTGCCAATTCTGTTAAAGAAAGAGGAAGAATGAGAAAGAGTTGAGTTCCTTGTATGATCACATCATCTTGGCAGTGTTGTGAGACATGGAATCACATACCTTGAATTTGGAAGCAGGTGTTGATCTGTTAGAGGGTAGGAGGGCTCTGCAGAGGGACCTTGACAGGCTGGACATAAGGGCAGAGTCCAATAGGATGGCATTTAAGTCCAAGTGCCAGGTTCTGTACTTTGGCCACAACAACCTCATGCAGTGCTACAGGCTGTGGACAGAGTGGCTGGAGAGCAGCCAGGCAGAAAGGGACCTGGGGGTACTGGTTGACAGTAGGCTGAGCATGAGCCAGCAGTGTGCCCAGGCAGCCAAGAAGGCAAATGGCATCCTGGCCTGCATCAGGAATAGTGTGGCCAGCAGGAGCAGGGAAGTCATTCTGCCCCTGTACTCAGCTCTGGTTAGGCCACACCTTGAGCACTGTGTCCAGTTCTGGTTTCCTCAATTTAAGAAGGACATTGAGATACTTGAACATGTCCAGAGAAGGGCAATGAAGCTGGTGAGAGGCCTGGAACACAATTCCTGTTAGGAGATGTTGAGGGAGCTGGGGCTATTTAGCCTGGAGAAGAGGAGGCTCAGGGAAGACCTTATTGCCATCTACAACTACCTGAAAGGAGGTTGTAGCCAGGTGGGGGTTGGTATCTTCTCCCAGGCAATCAGTGGCAGAACAAGAGGATGCAGTCTTAAGCTGTGCCAGGGATAGTTTAGGCTTGAGGTGAGGAGAAAGTTCTTCACAGAAAGAGTAATTGGCCAATGGCATCGTCTGCCCAGGGAGGTGTTGGAGTCACAATCCCTGGAGATGTTAAAAAAAAAAGATTGGATGTGGCACTTGGAGCCATGGTTTAGTTGTCAGGAGGTGTTAGGTATTAGGTAATAGTTTGGACCTGTTGATCTCTGAGTTCATTTCCAACCTGGTTGATTCTGTGATTTTGTGAAAGCTAGAGTGAGAAGCCAAGCTTTCTTACAGCACAAAGGATCTTTAAGTCATGATCAGTGACTATGAGGGGAACCCAAATAAGGTGGCCAGAAGAGCACAGGTGCTTTGAGTGTGTCTCACCACTCTTCCTGTGGAGGATTTGTCTTTGGTAGTTACATGAAAATCTGAGGGGCTTCTTACCACTTTGACTTGTTTGCTCTGGGAAGTGGTTCTTGCCAGTGGTTTCTTGTCCGGTATTGCAAGCTGGACCATCAGCTATGACTCCATTCCCATGGCACATGGTCACAGCTCCCCTTGTCTCCCTGGGATCCTATGACTACGTCTCCATCACTTCCCACTCTTCCTGCATGCTGCCTCCATCCCCAGACTGTACCCTTAACCTTCCCTCCAGTCACACCTTTCCTGCTGTACCAAAAACTCTGGGCCACCAAAACCTTCCACAGAAACACTGAGCACGAATCCTCTCAGCCCATTGCCCATGTTGTCCATCTACCAGCAGGCACTTTTCCCATCCCACCTCTGCCCTGACCCCTCTGCTGTCATGCAGTGGGGCTATGGCAGGTGAGTCTACAGCTGCCAGTCCTTCCACAGCCCTTTTCACAGCTTTGCATAGGATCTTCTACCTCTTCTGCCTCCTTCACACTGTTCTCAGCTAATATTTTATTGTGTGTCTAAACTGCCCACCTCCTTCTGCTTCTTTTTGACTTCTCCACAAACAGCCCTGCTAAAACAGTGGTGGGTGCCATTCTGGTGCCACTCAGGCTCCTGTGTGGTTACAGCAAATGTTTTGCCTCCAGTGGACTGAAGCAGAACACACAAATACTGCTATTTTATGCTTTATTATTCAAAACAAGCTTGATTAATAAATACTTGGAAAAGAAAATAAATTAAAACTGTACAGTATGTTTTACATTTTTAAGGTTTTAAGTTAAAATTACGAAAGGCTATCATTTCAGATGCACAAAAACAGGTGAATGATATTGTTTAGGACCAAGGAACTTGAGAAAATATTTCTGGTACAAACACAGCCCTGCAGCATCAGTTAAGATTTCTAGCAATTAAACCAGCTGTTGCTCTTCATTATACGGATGAGTTTCCTGTTCTTCATGTCAACCTCATACTGATTTGCTCCATGGAAAAAGTAGAAAAGTCCTAGAATTGGAAGGACAGAACATTTAATATATTTATATATTTGAAACATATGCCTTTTTTTTCCCTTTTGCTTTGTTTGAAATGACATTTAAATTTATTTACCATTTTTCTGAAGGGCAGCATCAACAGTGTGGCCAATGCCTTGGAAGTCAGCAGCTATTTTTCTTGGATATCCCCTTTCCATTGACTGAGTGTTTTCATTGAAACTAAAGAAAAATATTGCATTAAAACAAGAAGCAAACATGTGATGGTCAATGTCAAAACAGGTGGAATTTTTACTAAGTAAGCCTGCCCTTAGATGAAAATCCACTAACAGCAAGCATCCATGATCTGTTGGAAACTTGGCTGTGTGAATATTTACATATTTAGTGGCTTATGCAACCCTGTTTTCACAACATTAGATTAAATATTCTTTTCCATTCTCTGAGATTGATAATAAGGCTGGATGGGGCTTATACTTAGCAATAAACTTAAAATAATTTATGGCATTTTAATTTTATGGCATCCAATCAATAAAGTGACTCCACAAGTGGAATGTAAACTTTTTCCAGATATTATTACAGATTAATTATTAGGGCTAACATTACTGTTTAGTTGGATTGTTTCTTAAAAAGTAAATATTTATTCTCCTTACATAAAAGTTTTGATAGGTTTCTTATTTATAAATTTCAGAGAGCCCTTCTGCCCCTTAATAGCTACTGAATGAATATATGACATGATGATAAAGTCTACTTACATTATTCTTTTACACTAAAGATCGTGCTTCCTAATTAATAAATAAAGCCCTTGTTTCTGTTAATCACAGACTGAGATGAGTAAATGGGTGTTGTCTTTATCTCAAGTGTTACAGACTTTGTTCTATGAAAACAAATGAGTAATTTTCCCTGAGCTTCAGCTTTGTACTATCTGAGGAGGATGACAACAAGAGACCATGAACTTACAACACAAGTATTAAAATAAATTTTCATTTGAAAAGCTATTTTGGTTATCTGCTGTACAAAAGAGGAGTGAGCCTTACCTCCAGTACTTGTTGCCTACAAAGAAATAGGTTTTCTTGGTATTTTCATCATGAACAGCTGCATCGATTTTCCTGACACTGGTGGGGAAGCCCAGGTTCTGAATAGGCTTAGGGAAGCCTGGCTGTATGCTGTAGCCACTGACAGCCCAGTAGTGGTCATCTGCAGGAAACCCAGAAAAAGTTAGTAGTGATTCCTGAGGAGGCTGAGCCCCTGTTCATTAAAGACCCAGAGCTTTCTGTATTGTAAATGGCACCAAATAGACATAGGTTCAGCTGGCACCAAACAGCACATACATTCAGGGCACAAATAATTTTGAATATTTCAGAGTTGCGGTATTTTTCATTACTTATAGTAACTAGAATATTGTATACTCAGTAGTTAAAACTCACTATATTTCTAGGTGTGTTTGGCACCTTTAAAAAATGTATTTAAATAACATTGGCATTCACTTTTGACTGTACTATCTTCTCTCTCACTGACAAAAGAAGAGGAAGGGATCCCACGGAAGTCTGGAGAGGGACTTTTCACAAGGGTGTCCAACAATAGGACAAGGGGGAATGGTTTTAAGCTGAGAGAGAGTAGGTTTAGACTGGATCTTAGGAAATTCTTCAGTACAAGGGTGGTGGGACTCTTGAATAGGCTGCCCAGGGAGGTTGTGGATGCCTCCCTCCTGGGGGTGTTTAAGGCCAGGTTGGATGAAGCCTTGTGCAGCTGAGTGTAGCTGGGAGGCATCCCTGCTCATAGCAGGGAGATTGGAGTAGATGATATCTAAGGTCCCTTCCAACCTATGCTATTCCATGATGATTCTATGATAACAGCATATTGTACAGGGCTGTTGTGAAGCCGTATTAGTTATTGACAGTAACAGTACTTTCAAAATTAAATTTAAATGCCAAGAACATCTTCTAGTAGTATTACAATTAGTGTAATATTACTCCCATTATTATTACCTAACATTAGCAGTACTATAACGTTATTCCTTCATAAAAAGGATTGAGGGAAATGTAAGAGAAATACCTTTAAAAAACAGCACTCGATCCTGCTTGTCAATCTCATAAGCAGCATCAAAGCCAGCAGCCAGGGATGGCCAGAAGGAAGAGATGGTGTCGTGCTCAGTTTCTGGGAAATAGGGACTTTTGCGCCAGACATAGCTGATGGAAATGAAAACAGCAGCGCTTTGCTTCTTGTGTTTCACTAGAAACCCAGCAGCCTAGAGAGGTACTTCAGTTCCTACTGTCTGGGTGCTGCAGCCAGTCCTCCCTATGAGGAAGAGATATCACCCCTCTGGGGAGGCAATGTTTCACTTGGCCTTGCTCTCACTTTGCCCTTCTCATAGACATTTACCCTATACTGTGGGTTGCTCTGAGGTCACAGAATGGTTGAGGTTGGAAGGGACCTCTGGAGGTCATCTTGTCCAAATCCTCAGCTCAGGCAGGGTGACTTAGAGCTGGTGGTCCTGTAGACCTCTCCACTGGCATACTGATGGCTTGCCCAAGACAGCACGTGATGTGTGTGGTAGAGCTGACAATTGAAGCTTTCTCTTCACCATATCCCAGGCAGGTAGGCACATCTGAGTTCTTAACTTCAGTTTGACTACAGATGAACATTCTTGAGAAACATGTTAAAATTCAGTTTAAAGATGAATTGCTCCTGCCTTATGACCCTTTCCTAAAAATAATTTAATTTTTATACTACAATTCTTTATCATGTATTTTAGAAGGGAAATCAGACTCACATCATCAAAGGAAGCTTATTCAACCAAAGCTCATTATTAACTCAAGTCTGAGCCTGACATACTCTTCTCCTTTGTCAGGGCAGATGTGTCCAGTCAACAGTACACTACACATTAGTCATAGAGTGCCCAAAAATGGACACCTGTAATAGGAGGGTCTCCCTACAGACGTTACTGGGCAGCAGTGCAGTGTGGACTCCTAGGCCAGAGGGCCATCAAAAAGTCATCAAGGACATTTTCCATAGCTCCCTGACCCACATGTAGGATAGTGTGAAAAGAAAGGTGCTGCATGTGATACAGCTGCAGGCTGACACTTGGCCTTGCAGTTTTAACAGACATGGGTGATTAAGCATCTTTAAAATCTTTTACTCACTGTCAGTAAACTGTCTTACCCACTCAGCCCAGCTAGGCTAGTAAAATTTTGTAACATTGCCTTAATGTTTTTAGAAAGAAATTTCTTCCTTTGTAACCAGGGAAGGATAAACTACTTGAACTCACAAAAGGGTGGTGCTAGAAATGAGAGAACTTACCTCCCTTTGAAGAACAGCGTTTCCCCACGGAGAGTGGTGATAGCGTCAAAAGTCAAATGAGGGTCACAGTCTTGTGGTCTTACGGGGGGTTTGGAGGGTGTTGTTTCTGTCGGTTCTTCCCGGGGTGGAATTTCAGTTGTTGCTTCTGCAGGTGTCATTTCAGTTGGTTCTTGTGGGGGAAAAGCTTTTGTTGGAAGTGCAGGAGACTCCTTGGGGTGTCCTTTGGGAAATAAGTAAGTGTAGAATTGGAAGATGAATTACAGTGGTTCACATTGCAGAGCTTCAGGAGCTGGATACCGATATGGATGTAGGTTTGTTATGGTGAAAATTCTGCTAGTAAATTAATGCCATGGAAAGTTTCTGAGCAATTTAACTTAGCTACCTGTGCTGCTGACTGTTAAAATGGTCTCTGGCACTCTTTTGCCTTGACAAGCCATTGGGCTCTCAAAGAGTATGTTCACAAAAGTTAATGTAGAGCAAATACCATTTCCAAAAGATGTTTCTGCATGTGAACACTTTTATGGAAGATAAAAGAATTTAGTACTACAGACATGAGCTATTCCTCTGGTATCACTAGAGAAAGGCTCTTGGACCTGAGCTATTCCTCTGGTATCACTAGAGAAAGGCTCTTGGACCTTTTGACTCACTAGTATGGATACAGCCCACTGATTCTATTTTGCAGATGTAGACTCTTAGCCATAAACAAACCGAGAGATTTGCCCCCCAAAATATCAGTATATTAAATACCAATATCCTTCTTGCAGTAGAAAGTTCAGTGCATTTTAGCTATGTGTTAAGTGCATTATAAATGTTTATCCATAGTCCACCAAAAATTATGCTTCTTGCTTACCATAGAGAGCCTGAATGCCATCAATGTCATCCTGAGGAAGCCTGTAGTCCCTTGTATCCCTGGCCATATATATAGGATACATCAAAGCACCAAAGACATTGGAATGACCAAGACCTAGTGAGTGGCCCAACTCATGAGCAGCAACAAGAAACAAGTTGTATCCTAAAAAAAGTCCAGCACAAAGAATCAATCAAGTACCTGCATGACAGTGGGATACAAGTGCCATCCTCTCGTGTATGATATATCATTTAGAATCTTAATAAAACAACAAATCTATGTCCTAAGTAAAAGCTTCTCTGTCATCCTGGAGGAGAAATGAGTTTTGAGCTATAAACATTTATTTCTCACAGTTTTTACTCATGTTGCAGAATTTCCCTGCCAAGAATGAATGAAAGTTTCTTTAATATCAACAACTAATGAAAACTCGGTGAGAACATTTCAGTCATCTGGTCGGATTTGGGGAATTATAAATGACATGGGATTCACTTGGTGACTACTTCACAAAGACCAGTAACAGGTAGTGCCATCCCTGGATATTGCTGCAAACCAGAACATGTCATTGTTATATTTAATTGTATTTACTAACAAACTCAAGATCTATTTTTTTTTTTCCTTTGAAGAAGCAAAGATTTGGATTAACAAAACCAACCAAACAAACAAAAAGCAAAGGCTCAATATTACAGCTTCTATGGTCATTACCCGATGATTAACGTTCCCTGCCTTACAACATCATTATTACCCACTATTGCTGTTTCTTGCTAATCTCATTTTTTTCACTGCAGGCTGTGCATTAGCTTCAGGAGCCTGACAGAATTGCAGCCCAAAATATGCACAGGATCACAGGATCATAGGATGTTAGGGGTTGGAAGGGAACTCTGGACATCATTGAGTCCAACTCCCCCGCCAGAGCAGAACTAGAGAATCTAGTGCAGGTTGCACAGGAATGCATCCAGATGGGCCTTGAAAGTCTCCAGAGAAGAAGACTCCACAACCTCTCTGGGGAGCCTGTTCCAGTGCTCTGTGACCCTCACAGTGAAGAAGTTCCTCTTCATGTTGAGGTGGAACCTCCTGTGCTGTGCTTATATCCGTTGCCCCTTGGAATAATTTTAGAATAATTTTACTAAATTGCACTGAAATTTTCCATCTCAGTGAATGCTGGAACTACTGCCATGGGATCTGTGACATTAGAGTGTCTTCAAGACAGCACTGACTAATAAAAAACAGACACTGCAATGTTTAAGGTTACCTACCATTATAAGTAGTAAATTTGGTCCAGTTTTCATCTTCATCAAAGTGAGCATCTCCTCCTATCCCACTACCTGGGGGATAGGCATGAGCCAGAGTTCCTCCTGGACCATCAAAGGAATAGAAATCACCGTGAACTGGGAAAAAAAAAAAAAAGGGAAAAAAAGGGGGGGAAGTTTGATGCATTTCATCATCTCTGTAAGAAAAAAGTGACAAATACTTATCATTCCCAGGTAAAGGAGTCCCCTTACATCCAGATGCAAAGGAGATCATTATATCTGCTTGACCACTGTAGAGCCTGGTGAATTTCAAAGGAGTGACACTGCTCCAGAGCAGGAAGGCTTTCGCAATTGCTTCCTCTACATCAGCTTGTAGCATGTCTGGAGTGTAGTTCAAAATCCTGTGAAATACGAAGAAAGGAATCAAAAGCAGTCAGATGACATGTGTGCAGGCTGTGTAGTATCAAGGTCAAATAATTTTAATCTGTGCTTATTACTATTTATATTTCTCAAGTTGTTTATTTTCAAATTATTTGCTTACATAAGGGAAATTTTCACAGATTGCTTTCACATCTTTCAGAGATCCTAACTATCCTAACTGTATCCCTTCTATCCACTGAGTATATTGTTTAGTAGGTTGTTAACTAACTAATGTAAACTCCTATTTTGTTTTTTTCATCACTTTTTGGAAGCCTAAAGCACAGGATGAGAGTAGTGAAGTCAGCAGTCCCCACATTAATGGCTCTTTCATCCTGAATGGGGCTTCTATACAGGAACAAATGGTCAATAGCATGCTGGCATTACTGCTACCTGGCATTCACAAATCTTTGCAGTGCTGTTCAGAGAAACATATTCTAATATACATTACCGATACGTCACATCTTCTTTTTTCCACCTAGGGCTCAGCGGGAAGGTGCTGTATGAACGGACATCTGGTATTCCACATCTAGGCTTCTTCATCATGTCCAGCGTCTTATGATTCAGCTCCCCAGTCACTTCTAGCCCAAAGAATGACTGCATTTGTCGTATTTTATCAGCCATGTGATTGAGATTCTTTGATTTAAAAAGAGAACTTTTCTCTTCTTTGAAATCATAAAAATTTTCCAGGTATTTCTGGTAGGGAAGAAAATGCAACAGTTTAGTGCCTGCGTGCCTTTTTTTTTAAAATGCAGTGAGTTATTAATAAAACATTGTACATCACCACCTTCACTTCCTCAATAAATTGTTTCTTAAGTTCTATCTGTAGTCCTTACCTTAGCAAACTGCATTTCTTCTTTTTCTTTTTCTGGAACCACTGGGAAAGCACAAGAGCATGCAACATACAGTAACCCAAGGAAAGGTATGGTCTTTGCCTTCATCTTGCCTCCCTGTTCTATCAGCTCTTGCTAGAAGCCCTCTCAATCTCTTCTAATGTTCAAGGCTTTCTAGTGTTTCTCTATTTATATCAGTTGTGTGCTTGCTAAAGTCAATAACTGCATGACTCACTTTATAACATCCTCTAATTTCCCACAGAGACAGAGAAAACAAATTTAGTTTTAGAAGCAAGCTAACACATGACAGTTTACCTTGCCCGAAACCCCCTGATTTCACAATCGTATTATTGGCCAGTATTTTATTTTTTTTAAAAATTCCTTCCAAAACTGGACCAGTGTTTTTAACTTGCAAGTGTCTAAATCTACAATTGATCATCTGGATAAAAGTCACCTCATTTTTCAGAGGTGTTAAAGAGATCCAACACTTTGTGAGGCACAACAATCTATAATTCCTTGTAATATATGATAAGAGACCTCCAGAAACTGCCCCTCACTCTTCTCAGTGTGGCACCCATGCAGATCCTCAGCATGTTCTTTAGACCACCTTGTTCCTGATCATTTTAGTGGCAAAGCTGATTAAATAAATTACTAATTTATCTCTTCTCTTCAAACTGATATCAACACAGTTACAGAACCATCACCTGGGCTGCTACCTGTCCTACATAATCACAGATTTATGGCTGCATCCCCTTTTTCTCCTGTGTTTACCTCAGACAATGCCCACACCACAATGTAAAGGTCTCAGTAGAGCACCTCAGATCATATATCGTGGTCTGCAGAGCCTATCAGTCAAGGGCATTTTCACAACTAAAGAAGAAATTACAAAAATCGCCCTAGAACTAGAGGCACTTTAGGGGTGAAGGGGTCTCCAGGCACTTTTTAATACTTGTCAGTCAGATGGAAGATGACCAGGGTTTGAGCTGTAGATTCCAAATTGCCCAATTTACCAGAAATCCTGCTTTCTATCTCGATGCCCTTTTGTGAACATGTTGGACTGCAGTTTATGCAGGAGTTGCAGAACCATTGTCATTCCTGTTCTCTTTTTCTTGCTTGTCATTTCTGAGACATCCACCTTTTGAAGCAGAATTCTCCTGTGTTGACTTAGTGCCCAAATGTAAGTTCAAAAGCAGAAATATGAGCTAAAAATAATCTACTTCTTTTTGAACATGAGAAAAACAAGGAAAAGAAACCACTCTTCCTGTGAGAGCAAACATATTGGAAACTTCAAAAAAACCTCTCTAGCACCACAGGAGCTGAGCTCTGCAGTCTGCAAAGTGGCCTGGGCAAAAGGCATGGCCTGCTTCCAAAGGTAAATGGAATTGAACTGCCCAGCTGGAGTAGGGTCACACTGCATGATTAACCCAGGTCAGAACCCATGTCCCTGAATTGCTGAGTTAAGTGGCACAAATATTTATGCCTAAGGCTGCAGTGGGATGAGGGCAGCTTTGCCAACAGTTCTTTTCTGTGGTGGTGAGGTGCTCCTGTTTGTCTCATCCTGGCCAGTACTTCTGCCCCTTCCTTGTGCCCTGTTGATATCAAATGTGCCTTCGGTGAACTAATTCAGAAGACTGAAGCTGCAGGAAAGCAGCTAAGAAAAAACAGTCCCAGTCACACCAGTGATAGTTATCTGCTGGGTTACCAACTTCAGTGGCTCCCTAAGGGGTAAGAACACCTGAGCCAGCATAAGGGAGGGTGGGGATATTGCAAATGGGAATGGGGATGCAAGGCATCAGTCAGGCATGAGGCTAGGATGTTAGGACCTCTCCTTCTGGCAGCAGCAGCAAGGCAAAAGTTTATCTCTGCTGGCCGTGGAACAGGACCTCAGGCTGCATTCATAGAGTACAGTGTGTGCATTTCTGCAAGGAAAATCAGACACAAAGCAGAGTCTCATTTTAAATACTGTGTTTGTATCTCTGCACCTAACAGCAGCAGTTAGCATATAGCACTTATTCTCTGTACTTTCAGCTAAATGTTTTGTAAATACCCTGCTTGCTCTGTCCAGGGGATCTAGGGCGAAGCAGTCTGAGCAGTGAGATGCAGCACAAGCAATTGGCAAACACTTTAGCAAGTCCTTTCTGACATTTAGGAAGCTATCATTTCTCACTGGCTTTTGCTTGGCTGCCAGCAGGCAAGTTACAGTTCCTTCATTGCTGTTGGCTTCCCCTTCCAGAGTCTGTTGCCTGTGTGCTCAAACTGATATTTATGAAGTGGCTGGTGAGTGATGTGGAGAAGAGCTAGGTCTTGACTCGTGAATGTATTTGGCATCATGAGGAGGGAAAATTCACCGCTGAGGCAATCTTCATGGCTCTGAGATGTGTATGGGTGGTTTTCACTTGTGTGCAGATCCAAGAAAGGGCTTGTTTTCTTGCATTGACCCCGAAGATATCAAATGTGCAAATTAATATGGGTACTCAATCCTGAGTTTAGGCATTACAGGTTGCAAACAAGATCTGTGTTGTGCTTTCAATTAGAGGTTTAAAATGACTGAAAATTACCTTGTCAGTGGGCACAGTGAAGATTTACTGTCAAAGAGCTAAACTGAAGAAATGACCTCACATGGCACTTTTGCCTTACTTGTAATTCTACTTGCTCGTGAGTTCTGCTTCAGAGGTCCCTAGAAACATTTAAGTTTTGACAAGGCTGAGTGGGTTGGGGCCCATTTCATGCCTTGGTTCTATAGATAACCCCAATGAGATATCAATCTTCCCATCTGCCCTGGAAACTCCTTCCCTCTGTGTCCCAAAATCATTCTTGCCCTCCAGATGGATTGGAGACTGCACAGACCACGGTGGTGACTTGCCAGCTTATACAGCAAGCAAAGAAGCCAGGAGGGATTCAGGAATACTACTCATTTCTTCCCTCAGCTCATCGGCACTCAGACTCATATGTGCCATATCACCAGCAAGCGTCTTAATCACTCAGGGACAAGAGTGGGTGCTTTCCCAGGAAGACCCCTGCAGTAGAATAGAGCATTTCCCTGAAAGCCTGGCAACATCCAGGCTAATACTCCTCCACCACGGAACTGTTTGTCCTCTGACAGTGTAATTCCTCTTATCCATTGGGGTCCAGCCCATGTGCCAGGCTTTTTAGCAGGTTTGTCAAAATTTTAGCGGGGAATTTTTCCATTTGTTATTTTCACATGGTTGAAATTCCATCCAGAAATGTCACGTCAGTTCTGTTTGGCAGTTTTGACTTATGGAAAGAAGAGATGGAAGGATACTTAACACAGTCATATAAACAATTGTCATTAACTGTGTAAACAACTGTAAATTAGCTCAAAGGAAGCCTGAACTAACTAAATATACACACACTATGATTTCAACTACTAAATTTATAGAAAGATCTTCTACAGAGGATGTCTTCTTTCCCACCTCCCCTTAGCTCATACTGTTTCTAAAATCTCCACCTCTGACCTGCCTGTGTCAAAGAGGCAGGATGGGGTATGAAAGCTTTGGCCATACCCAGACATGGAAGAACCCACTGTTTTTTTTCCACTTGAATGGCTCTGGACATAAATCCTTACAAGCAGGTTCTGGGACTAGAGGAACAATAACTGAACAGAAAAAGATGAAAGCCTTTCACATGATTTTATGAGCCATTCTTTACTAGATAACAGCTAGATGATAGCAAAGAAATGGCTGGGAGAGGTAGCCAAGCAAAAAATTTGTGATTCAGGGAAACCAGATAATTTTACTGAAAATGAAATACTTTCAGTCTATCTCTGCAGGACTGTGCTTTGAGAGTATTAAAACTGAACCTGAAAAAGATATTGACTTGAATTCCACAATTTTGCCTGTAATCTCCATATGCTTCCATTCATCAGTGGGATCTCTTCATCCATATTTAATAGTACAGAGCAGTTGATAATAATTACATTAGTAATTTTTCTACTTCATTTAAGCATATTGTCCAGGTTCCATTGCAAACTGAGAGATGGCATGTAGAGATATCCTCAATGGCTGATTTTAATTAAGCAAGAATTTAGACCTTTTTTCTTTTTTTTAAATGTCTGTATCCTTTCCTTGAGTATTATCAAAATAACAAAGCTGAAATCACTTCCAAACTTGTATTTAGTGTGTAAACAAGTTTCATAAGGTGCTTGTCATTTCCTTTCAGCAATGTCTGACTTAGTAGTTTCTTACAAAGCAATTGTGTCCAGTCCTTTGGTGCCATATCTTCTGTCACTGAAAAAGATGTAGGCCAGAATACAATGTCCAAGAATTTTGGGCTTTTCAGGAACAAAATTGGAATACAAAGGTCTGAATTATTGGCACCCTACAGATGACCCCTTATTTCATGAGTGGCAGTTTATCGAGGCCAGATTCTGAATTTAGACACATGCCTGAGCACTGGGTGAGGCAGGAAGCACTGTGGTTTTGAGGCACAATTAATTCACTGTTTCCCCTTTACCATTCTGGCCTCTATTAGGTTCAGACTACATCAGTGTCCCAGGATACCAAACCACTGGGGATAATGAAACGTAGGCATGATTCCACCTTTCCTTCTGAAGGAGAATTGTCGGTAAAATGTTGCCCCTCTCCTTCCCTGCACAGAATTTAATGGTCAAGGACCTAAGCCTGCATGATTCCCATTCTGTTATAAAGGCTATCACCAAGTTTCCAGACTACTGGGTTGGTAGTTAAGGTGATGGTCGTTTAGCCTGGAGAATATTTACTACAGCTTCTTGGTTTTGCCGGACAGGGAAACAAGCCCACAGAAAATGCTTTCCCATGCCATGTCATCTCTTAGTGACTGCTTAAGCCTTTGACTTATATGTTTCCATAAGACATATTGTTAGTAAGTTCTATCTTTATGTTACGTGAACTTGATTGCATTGCTTTGGGCTCAGTATTAGGAAGAGGCAGGGAGCTTTGGTGTTTAAAGAGTCTCCAAAGTTATCTCAAATTCCTTTTGGTGTAGACTGCAAAAAATCTTGCAGCTTCGATAATTTGATGTGGAAGCCTCAACTAAGACATATCCATCCAAGATTCTATAACTACATGAAACTCAAAATGTCTCCTTAAGAAGACCAAGTTCTCTGATATCTTTTTTGAAATGAACAGGGAAAGCAGGGAAGCACTCTAGGATAATGTCTGTCATCCTGCTCTTGTTCTAATAGTTATAATTTGAAAAGGTAGACAATCAGTTACTGGCAGTCCAGGGTTATGGTTCACATTGTATGTTTTTATACTGGAATCCATACAATATTCACTATGTTTCATGTGTGTTTCTTAAGCAGAAAGCCTTCTAGATACAGATGATTTATGATAGAATGCAACATATTTATTCAAGTGCAGAGGCTAAAGCAACCATTTTAAATATTGAGTAATGAAGACACTTGGGAGTTGTTGGTGTGCACGGCACCCTGCTTTGGGTATTGTAAAAATATGCATTTTTCATATTGCCCACACTTCTGAATCAAATGACTTCTTTCCTTCCAGATGGTACAAAAATCACTAGGATGTAGCTCCTCCTGTCAAGCTGCTCACCTGCTTTGAAGTGTCTATAGCCATCTTTGAGCCCTGTCTACCCAAACACCCACAAAGGTTTCACCTAGCAGAAAGATGTCTTTCAACAAAGTGATGAAGAGGAAAATCTTTAGATGTTAAGAGAAGCAGCCAATGGTGTAATTTATCAGCTTTTTAATAATACTGGCAGTTAAATGGTTTTAGAGATGTACTTCTTATGTATAAGCAGGGTAGACAAAAGAAATGAATATTTTTTGCATATAAAAAGAAGGAAAATACTGATTTATTTTAAACTCTTGTGAAAAAAAAAGAAAAAAGCTGGTTGATTTTTCAAATCACTTCTTTAAAGATGCTCATCGTGTGACAGTGCTGTCTAATACATAAGGAAATAATCAGCTTTTCACACCTCCTTTAAAGAGAAAATGCTTATTTTGGATACCAGTTTGAATAAGTAAACACCACAGTTAACACATTAAACTGCTTTGGAACACAATTCCAAGAATGTTTTGGGTTTTTTTTTTTTTTTACTAAGCAGATGGATCAATTTTAATAAATACTGCAAATATTAAATTCATTATCTATTTAACTTGCATAAAAATACTTTAAGCATATAATTCTTGTAGCTAACAGAGAACCACCTATGATCTCAAGAAGGCAGATACAATGTAAAGAGATTAAAAGATCTTATAAATACCTCACTTTGCAACAGTGAGTGACTTTCTCCAACTCACCATTAGCTGTCTGCACAGGGGTTACTGTCCTCTCAGAACATCTAGCTGAGATGTTTAATTGAATTCATGTTACCTCACTAAAAATAAGTTGGACTATTAAATATTTGTAACTTTGTATTACCAAATTCAAATGATTTGAGAGAAGCATGTCAGGAAGGTATCAGCTCAGTTTCTCCAGGTGGCACTACTAAGGATGGCACAAGAGCTAAACTTGTATTCAGTCATGAGCAAGGAGAGGGTTAGGTTTCAGATGTTAAATTAATTTTTTTTTTCATGCTAACAATGTTCCCAAGGGATTGGTTGGAAATAATTTTCCAGTGGTTTCCACCTAATTAGAAAAGCGAAAGACTGGCTCATCAGGATGTTATTTCACTATAATTTTGTAAGACTTGATCACAGTGTTTTGTCTTCAAAATCTCTTAGGGTAATGCTTCACATATTAAAGATCAGCAAACTGTTTGCAGAGCTATGAGAAGTAGTTCAGGTGAGTGTCAACAGAAGGAACTGCTGTGGGTTGCCATAGAATTTGAGGAATGCAGTAATAGGCAGCTGTGTAATTCATAATGACATTTTTTTCCCCCTGAATTATGCATTTGCAGGACACATAAAGCTTGTCAGTGCATCTCCTCAGTCCTTAATGCAAACATTTAATTTTAAAACCATTATAATCTGCAGATCATACACCATCTGGAGTGGAAGACACTTCATCCAGTGCACTCTTGGTAGCTATGTAAGACAAATGAAGGGAGACTTACACAATGCCTTTCCGAGATATGCTGGAAACTAAATCACATGTCTGTGCTGAACAGACACAGAGCATCAACATACACACAGTAGTGGCACATCATGATCCCCCTCCCCACCACTATTCTATTTACTGTCCATAGGTTAAAATTTGTCTTTGTCTTTCAGTCATAAATAGAGATTTTTTTAAAAATTATGATTATTTCCTCAGGGAAATTATGGTTAACCTCACCTGTCTCTTAGTAATAGCTTTTTAGCCCCACAAATACAACTATCTTTTCCTATAACCATCCAGACTTGATAGACTTGTAATTAAACCCCAAATAAATAACCCTATATTGTATTTCATTCTGAAGCCATCTGCTTCTCTTTCACCCCCAAAGAAAAGTTTGTTGGTGTGAAATTTTAATAATAGAGCTTCTTTTTGATATTTAGAAAATGGATATCTAAAACATAAAAAACCTGTAATCAGATTCTGTTTAATTAGCATTAAAAACATTAATAAGTCCAATGTTTCTTGAAGTGGTCACTGATCTTTGGACTTGTACTGCAAAATACAGGGTTAAAATTGTCTCAGGTGACACAGGTGAATATCTTTTCAGACACTACTATTCTCAATGCAGCTATGTTGTGAGGAATTTATCTTTCCAGCTTCTAAATTTTGCTCTGCTGGGAGCTGGTTTGCTGTGTAAAATGGACCATTAGTTAATTCCCCTGACATCTATGTCTCCTCATTCTACCTGAAAACACAATTAATATTTGTGAAGCAATTAAGCCTGCAACAACATAGAGTGAAGCACTATAATTTTATTCACACGGTATGGAGGAAGAATAAAGTGAACAGTATTTTTGTAGTCCAGGCATTACTGTTAGTTGAAGATGTGCAGTGAAAGGAGAGGAGGATCATGTAAAAGCTTGATTTCTTCCTATTTTTGATTTGAAAAGCCTTATACTTTGACATGCCAAAAACCTGCAAGAAACATTTATTTCTTCCTTTATACGTAAAGATGAGGGTGGGAAATGGTTTGTTCATCCCAGTGCATCTGAAATCAGCTTCTACTAAAGCATCCATCATTATTTTCATAGTTTATTTCTTCTCCAAACAGGTACTGTGTATTCTTTATTCCTGATTCTGCAAAGGACTTATATTCTCCTTCAATGAATATTTGAGAACATATTCATAGAATCATGAATCATCATAGAATTGTAGAATGGTTTGGGTCAGAAGGGACTTCCACAAGTCATCTAGTCCAATCCCACTGCAGTGAGAAGGGACATTTTCCACTAGATCAGGTTGCTGAGAGCCCTGACCTTTCATCTCCAAGGATATCTCCAAGGCCTCAACTACCTCCCTGGACAACTTGTTCCGCTACCTTCATGGTAAAGAACTTCCTCCTAACAGCCAACCTAAATCTACTCTTCTCTAATTTAAAACCATTGGCCCTTGTCCTATCACTACAGGCCTTTGTAAACAATCCCTTTAGAACCTTCTTGTAGGCCCCCTTCAGGTACTGTAAGGCCACTATTGGGTTTCTCTTTCCTTGAGAAAATACACTAGTCAAATATGCTCAAAATTTCCCAGATTGTATTTTAGCTCTTCCATACTTCTACACCACCTATTACTTCATATATTTAGAAGACAGTTTCCTGTCCAATGATAACAAATAAAGGGAAAGAGCTTATTTACAAGAAATGTTTAAGCCACATTGAATTCAGAGGACATTGAATGTCAAGAGACTGAAAACGTCTGAGGTTAGGGTTTTTCTCCTGAACTTCGCAAGTTTTGATTTTTGGTATTACACTTTTTTTCCCCTTTCTTCTTCTTCTTCTTCTTCTTCTTCTTCTTCTTCTTCTTCTTCTTCTTCTTCTTCTTCTTCTTCTTCTTCTTCTTCTTCTTCTTCTTCTTCTTCCTCTTCTTCTTCTTCCTCTTCTTCTTCTTCCTCTTCCTCTTTCTTCTTCCTCTTCTTCTTCTTCTTCTTCTTTTAATTATTACTATTTGAATAAAGGCCTGAAGTCTATTCAAGAGCATATTGCATGTAAAATACATTTTGTTCTTAAACAGAAAAAAATAATTCTAATTTTTTTTTAATACACTATATAAATTAGTACCTAATGTTCATCTCAGTTCACAGCAATAGAGAGACCTAGCAGTTAAGCTGACAGTGGGGGCCTCAGATGGTACCTACATCCATCTATGTCATTTACCTCTGAACATGCCTCACATACAGAGCAGTGCAGTGAATGTAAACACAGTCGTACAGATGGGTAATTTTGATGGAAAACAGCCCAGATGTTTCTCTCTCACAGGCCGGGTCAGGGCAACCTCTGATATCAATACAGGCTGGGGATGAAGAGAGCAGCCCTGTAGAGAAGGACTTGTGGGTTCTGGTTGATGAAAAGCCAGACATGAGCTAGCAAGGTATGCTCCCAGCCCAGAAGGCCAGCCATATATGGGACTGCATCAAAAGAAACATGGCCAGCAGGTCAAGGGAGGCAATGTGATCCCTTTACTCTGCCCTGAGGAGACCTCTGCTGGAGTACTGTGTCCACCTTTGGATTCCTCAGCAGAAGAAAGCTGTCGACCTGCTGGAGTGTGTCCAGAGGAGAGCCATGGAAATAATCAGAGGGATGGAACACCACTCCTATGAAGAAAGGCTGAGAGAATTACAGTTGTTCAGCCTGGACAAGAGAAGGCTCCTGGGAGGCCTTACAGTACTTAAAAGGGACTTAAAAGGAAGATGGGGACAAAATTTTTAGCAGTGTCTGTATCAACAGGAAAACAGGTAATGGTTTTAAACTAAAAGAGTTG
Source organism: Indicator indicator (assembly GCF_027791375.1). NCBI lineage: Eukaryota > Metazoa > Chordata > Aves > Piciformes > Indicatoridae > Indicator > Indicator indicator. The sequence goes on from NC_072010.1 coordinate 15,415,143, forward strand.
ATTCAGACTGGATACAAGGAAGATATTTTTTACCATGTGGGTGATGAAATACTGCAAACATTCAAGGTCAGATTTTGATGTGGCTCTGAGCAACCTAATCTAATTGAAGATGTCTTTGCTCATTGTAGAAAGATTGGACTCGATGACCTTTAAAAGTCCCTTCCAAACCAAAGTATTCTATGATCCTTATTAGTCAGAACATGTCAGAGAGTGAGACAGGCACAGAAGATCCACATTGCTTGTACCCTGTTTTTTTACTGCTTTCCATCAGTGTCTACAGGATACAGTCTGGAGGTGGAATATAATAAAATATAGGTCTTGCTTTCAGGTAGTCTGACACCTTTTATTTTCTTACCAAGAAACCTCCTTCCTTCCTCATTTTTCATTAACTCTTGGAGTTCTTGCCTCTCCACAATACTTTTCTTATCTCTGGTTAAATATGCTTTTATTAGGACTTTTTGTTTGAACCTCTGACTCCCTCAGAGAAGGCAAAATTATGTGATACATTCCTTTACTGGTACATCACATCTTACTATCGAAGAATCAAAACACAGATAAATAATTACTCATATGCACAAAAAGAGTGAAACATCATTCTTACTAAAAGAAAACTAAAGCAGCCATCTTTGACAAAATCTATCTTGTAAGTGCCAGACTGAAATATCACTTTCATCAGAGCAGAGGTAGACCAGGACTCAAAGCAGTACTTGTGATTTCATCTGTCAAAGCTAATGAGGAAAATTTTAACACACCTCTATGCCCAAAGGCAGATGGCGAACAAGGAGGGCTAGACAACTACAGTAGCTGCTTATATACATTGGCTTGTCCTGTCTGTCCTAAACCTTTCTTTAAAAATATTAATAAGCTTTTTGGATGCAAATTGACCTTGGAGAGGAGATAATTTGCAGGTAAAACAGTATTTGAGAGAGGAAATTCCACCACTGCATTAGCAGAGCCTGAAGGAGGAATAACATGAGGGGAGGTCTTTGTACACTTTAGAGGCTGGAAAAAAAACCATTGGCACTATGCTTTTCATTAGTGTTAAAACCGTAGCACATTAAGGATGGAGTTCACTTAAACTATTGTTGTCTGCGTAAAGTCAGTTTGTTAGTAGTGTATCTCCCATTACTCTCAAAATTGTGTAAGTGGCATCTGGGCAATATAATTCACTCACACTGCTTGAAATAACTCATTGAGGATGGGCTAAACCAACTCATAGTTTCCTGTTTCTCCAGTGACCATGAAAAGATTTTTGTAACAGTGATATAAATCCTTTCACAAGAGACACCTCACATTCTGGTGCAGCTGTACAAATAATTCAGTGTTTTGGTTTTTAGTAAAAAAGATAGTGCCAAAACACTCTGTCTGTCATGGTGACTACTGAATAATTAACACAGAGAATGGCAAACATGGGACAGGACTGTGTTTGGCTCACAAATAATTTATAGGAGACTCAATCTGGTCAATTAAATACAACAGTGTTGTTTACTGGTACAAGAAGGACAATGAAAAGGCAAAATTACCATGTTTGCTATTGAACAAAGAATAATGCAGTGGGATTTTAATCATCCTGTAGCATTTTGTCCCCATGGCAGTAAAAGAAACAGATTTAATGAATTATTCTGGAGAGGTTTCTAGAAATAAAAAAAAAAATTCTAGTGCAATTACTGCTACCATACTCCAGCTGTGAATTTTGTCAGAATGTGCCGACATATCTCAATTCCTCCCATCAGGCATTTCAAGAAGGAAGCATTTAACCTAAGTTGTACTGCTGAAAAAATATTTTGACTCACTAGACCATATCAATTTTATTAAAGCTAATCCTTTCTTAAGAGCATTCAAATGATGCATGATTCAGGTGCCTACAATTTGTTTAGCAGAGTGATTCAATTATTGGTATCTGCCTCAGGCTCTGTTCTTGAGCAAAGACTACTGGAAAGCATTTGCATTTCGCTGCAACAGTCACGTACCCACTTGATACCTGGCAGAACTGTTCTGTGCCCACTTCTGGGCTCCTCAGGTCAAGAGAGATGTTGAGGTACTGGAACGTGTCCAGAGAAGGGCAACAAAGCTGGTGAGGGGTCTGGAACACAAACCCTATGAGGAGAGGCTGAGGGAGCTGGGGGTGTTTAGCCTGGAGAAGAGGAGGCTCAGGAGTGACCTCATTGCTGTCTACAACTAACTGAAGGGAGATTGTAGCCAGGTGGGGGTTGGTCTCTTCTCCCAGGCAACCAGCACCAGAACAAGAGGACACAGTCTCAAGTTGTGCCAGGGGAGGTATAGGCTGGATAGTAAGAGGAAGTTCTTCACAGAGAGAGTGATTGCCCATTGGAATGGGCTGCCCAGGGAGGTGGTGGAGTCACCATCACTGGAGACGTTCAAGAGGAGACTGGATGAGGCACTTAGTGCCATGGTCTAGTTGATTGCTTAGGGCTGGGTGATAGGTTGGACTGGATGATCTTGGAGGTCTCTTCCAACCTGGTTGATTCTATGATTCTATGATTCTATGACGAAGACTGAGCAAACGTCCCTAAGATACAAGTTTATGGGAATGAGGAAACCCAACTATAACAGGGGAATATTCTGAAAATCACATGTGCTTTACTGAAGGTCTAGGCACTGATCCCCCAGGCATTAGCTAAAGCAAATAATTGTTCCTTTAATTTCCTTGAGAGAATACATTTAATGACAGAGTTGAATGTATTGTCTCCAGTCTGAGGCACATCTACACCTTTAAATAATGACATTGGTACCAGTGCAGGTGAGACAGTACAGGCCTTAGTGCAGAAATCTACAATGTGTGTCATGCAGGTAAACTCTATGCACACACAGAGAGAAGGTGATCACAGCCCCTAGTGACACCTACCCAGGTAAAAAAAAAAAAAAGGTAAAAATCTTGTACTGGTCCTGGAAAGCATGATGTGCCTCATGCTCTCCTGCAGCCAAGCCTTCTCGCTGTCTCTGCTCTGAAACAGGCACCTTTTGTTGATGTTGTCAACTGGGGTGCCTGGATGCATGCAGAGGCACTGCCACTGGGAACCAGCTGAAAACTGAACAGCACAGTCAGTCACCTACCACTGCTGCTGAACAGCATGGTCAGTCACTACTGCTGGAGCCCTGTCCCTATCAGCTTAGCAGTATAGATGTAGTCTCTATTAAGTGTCATAGATGATATTTCTCCCACAAACCATAGCAACTACCATAGCATGGTCAGTCACTACTGCTGGAGCCCTGTCCCTATCAGCTTAGCAGTATAGATGTAGTCTCTATTAAGTGTCATAGGTGATATTTCTCCCACAAACCATAGCAACTACCAGGGCTGGGGACCAAACGAAGTTGGAAAAAGCTCTGTTCTTCCTTCAGTGCTGTGCTGGAGGCTGTGCAACTCAACCCCCATCCCAGGAGGAGAGCCTGCCTGTTGAGCAACTGCCACCCCATATGTGGTCTCACTGCACTTGACAGAGATGCCATCACTCTTCTCTTTCCCCCAGGCCCTGTTAGAACTTAGGAGATAGACCTAGGAAATTTGCTAACATTTAATTTCAGAATATTTAACTGGTGAATTTGTGTATTAACCAGATACCTCTGCAGAAGAAATAGCAAGTCATGTTGCAAACACAGGTAAAAGGTGCCATATACCTACCTGCAAATCTGAATTTATTACTTGTACAATATTGATCACTCTGGCCTGTTTTATCACTTTGTAACAGCAAAAGCTGTGTATGAAAAGGCAGAAAACTGAAAGAGGTGGAAGTCAGTAATCCCTCTCCAGAGATCAGCCTTTCCTCCTTCCCCTCCCTGTTATCAATGACATCAAGGTTTTGGCTTCTTTCTGTCTTCCCACACTTCTAAGTTATTTTTCAAAAAGGATGATTGACCACAAAGGCTTCCTGAATCTTTCTGCACCATCAGATTTTTATGTTCCCATGTGCAGTTTGAAAATACATGTGCAACAGTGTTTCACTTATTCAAAACAATTGCTTCCAAGCAAATGTATCACTTTTCTTCCTCATTGTTATTTTATATTATTGATTTTATACTTTCTCACCAATCCTTATTTTTAACTCTGAGGGTTTTTTTACCTAACTAGTCTTTATTTTTTGACTGTAAACAGAGACATCAAACATTTAAATTCTGAAGTCTTGCAAATAAGTTAGGTAGTATTTCAGAACAAGAATCTAAGAACAGAGTTAGCAAAAACACAAGAGAGCAACAAGTCTGAGTCTAACTAATTACTACTGTATGCATGTTGTGGGCAGAGATGAGAAGGAAGAAAAGTAAGGTCAATTAGGCTTAAGCATCATGATGTGATGAAATAAAAGCAAGCAAGTTACTTAAGGAAAAACAATTTTTCTGGATCAAAATTTTGTTCAGCTGAGTATCTGACTGAGATCCTTGGGTAGATTCTGAACATATCATTTGATGTGCTTTTAGAGAAATAAAAGCTGTTAAAAGTCATCTACAAATGAAATTAATATCCCTTGTTGTTGCATCACTCCCTTTGAAAGTTATGCACACCGAGAATGTGATTTATGTAACCTAAAGAGCATGCTGCACGAATAGAGCTTTGTAAGAAGAGTCTATTTCTTTACAGGAAGAGCCTAAAGGTGATTAGCATTGGTTTAAACATTTCTTTTTCACCAGAAATGTATCAGCTAGCTTCCTAACAAATAGTATTAAGAGCTGCAGGGTCTAGATGAACTTTGGTGTTGTTGTCAACACAGTGTTTATGATTAATCATTGCCTCCATTATGAAGTACTTTCTATGTTGTCTTGGGCTTTGTTAAATATCAAGGATATTAAGGAAGAGCTGACTACAAAACATGCAATTGCAGTGACTGATTTCCAAGAGCATCTTGACTCTCACTGGGCAAAATTAGGAATCAATCATAAGTCATCTGGAGTAATAAGTTCATGTACTGGAATGAGAGAAGATCTCAACTGTCTGTGCAACAAAAGTGAAAAGGAACTGGATCTCCAAAAAATACAACCTTAGAAGAGTTCTTCAGTGTTTCAGAGCACTTTTACATCTGTCTTAATGTTTCATTTAGAGGTCTGAAGTTAAATGGCAGAATGCAGGCATTCAAAGAGGCTCCAATTTAGAGGTTAGGAAATGTAGGGATAAAGTGAGAGTTATCAAACCAAATTAAGCCTTGAAACAAAAATTAAGTAGCAAGGAAAACAGGGCAAGATAATATGTGTAAAGTAGAAAGTTAAAACGTTCTAGGTATAGCTTGAAAGTAAAATTTGGCATTTTTCTCTTCAGTAGAAATACTGGCACAGAACATAGGACCAAACACCAGATGAGTAAGCGGATGTGGACACTGAGTAGAAAGTAATGTTTTTAAGACGAAGCATAATTCAGAGCAAAGTAGATGAATTGAAACCCCTGAAAAAAGCCAGCAGGCAAATGTTGCAAGAAATTAGCTGAACAGGAATGACAAATAATTACCAGAATGTAGTAAATATAACGCCCATGTTGGATATGGTGAAAGAGCAATCCACACAAAAGAAAGTCTGTTAAATGAATTTTGAAGGTAAAGATAAATATGACAATTAACAGATTATGAGACAGTTATGTCATGAACTTAACAAAATAAATGCACTTCATAAGTCCTTTGATTAATGTAAATGTTTTAATAGACAATGTAATTGTGTTAGATCACATTTTCTTGGGCATCTGAAGCAATACCAAGGGAGAATTAGAGAACTGTAGAGGGAGTAATGAACTCACTGCAAAGAAGATTACAGGGTATATTAACAAAATGGAAGAGCTTCAGGGACTGGGTATTTCTTTAGTAATGTAACACAGAAAACTAACTCAAAAGCACTATCAGTATACAAGGGGGTGATGAGGATGCCCTGAGAATTTGTATAAAAGAAATAGAGTGTAGGCACAAAATTCAAACTTGAAGATTGTCAGGAAAGTGGTGTGACAGTCACAGTCACAGTCTTTCTAATAGCCTTCAGACATCTTGCCAAAACCATTTTCATCACCTGTCAATACTGAGATTTCCCAATGTATCAAACAGAGTACCACACAAAACATGTATTGGAAATCTAGAAATCTTCCATGTGTTGCACTACAGACCAGTATGTCTGGCTTTTCATTCTTATGACAACAAAACCTGTGTGATACAAGTCACCTCCACATAGACAACACAGCTAGCATCTAGAGTTGAATGTTTCACACTAAAGATAAAAGATAAAAAAATAAAAAGGCAACTAACAAAGTTATGAGAGATACGGTGGAAAACCATACCACTGCTTTGTAGCTGATACTCTGAGTCACAGAATCACAGAAATGTCAGGGTTGGAAGGGACCTCAGAGTTCCAACTTTCCTACCATGGGCAGGGACACATCATGCTAGATCTGGTTTCTCTAAAAACCTCTAGGGATGGGGCTTCTACCACCTCCCTGGGCAACCCATTCCAGTGTCTCACCACCCTCATGGTGAAGAACTTTTTATTAACATCCAATCTGAATCTACCCACTTCTAGTTTTCCCCCATTCCCCCTAGTCCTATCACTACCTGACACTGTAAAATCTCACTTGCCAGCTTTCCTGTAGGCCCCCTTAAGATACTGGAAGGCCACAATAAGGTCTTCTCAGATCCTTCTCTTCTCCAGACTGAATAGCCCTAACTCTCTGTCTGTGTCCATAGGAGAGCCTGTTGCTCATAGTCTCTTTTGAGTTGCTGGTTCGTTACCTGTTCCCATATGCAGATCAAAGAGCAATTTCAGTATGCTGACAGGCATCCTGTCAGATGGTGTTTGATAAGAGTGATAGGTTAAAATATTTTATAACCCCTGATGTGGGTCCCATTCCCACAACATCCCTGACCTAGACAAGAATGACGAAAAAAAGAACAGCAAGCTTTATTCCATACCAATTGAAAGCATCCAGGATATAAATGAGAAAATGAGTATCTTCATCATCTTTCATTTTGCTTATTATGTTCTGCTAATTTTATTGACTTTTTACCCTTGTGAGGGTGGGCTGAATCACCTCTGGATGCATAAATTTATCGTCCTTGACTATAAAGATGTAGATAATTTGACCTTCAGATGATTAAAGTTGGGTGAAAATTTGTCCGAGCCTAAAGGTCCCAAGAGTAATCAACTAAAATGTATGTCATATTGGGGGCTATTTCAAACAGCTGCAACTCATGTAACTTAAATTTCTTCTCTTCAGTAAGCCAGGATTTTCACTTATTTATGCATATGTCTCTAAAAAATGTTAAACTAATTTAACTTAGCCTTTCCTCCTCTTTTTATCCCTTTTTCTCATTGTTTCAATTTTTTTATGAAACATGGAAGGGGGAAAAAAAAGGCAAGAATTAGTTATAGAATCAGTCACGAGTACAGCACAAAATTCAAAAAGGTCATCTCCCATAACTTTAATGCAACCACCTACATTAGCTTCTGTGGCAGTTTTAGGCTGATGTGTAGGAAATTTTCCACAGATTGAGAAGAAAGTGGTAGAATGTAAATAAATTACCATTGGATTTGAGAGAAAAATAATGATAAGGTCTAAATAATCCCAGTGGTCTGATAACTAACATAAAGTTGTATACACTTTTTCTCTTTTCAGCTTTCTCACTCTAGCTGATACTAGCTGGTGCTTTTGCTGGCTTGCTGACCTTGTCTGTGTTTCTCTGCAGTGGCTAAGTACTAACAAGATGCTCTCTGCTTTTTCTTCTCTTTCTCTTCCTCTTGTCTCGGGGAGAAAAAGGGAGAAGCTGTTGCTAGCCCCCTGTTTTTTTCCAGGGGGGTTCTTGTGTTGTTTATAAATTGTAAATGCATGTAAATAATGTATATTTTGTGTATATTCATTGCATTTCATATTTCTAGATTGTAGTTTTGCTTGTAAATGTAGCTTCATTTGCTTCCATCTGAGCTGGTCTTGCAATTTTATTTTGGAGGGGTAGTTTCAACCCACCACAGCTTCACATGCCCATAATAGGGTTTTGAATGCAACCATCAAGATTTATGCAGATTAAGACTTACTAGTGTAGAGTCCCTTACCATGGCTAATACAAAATACAGGAAACATTTGTCATTAGTGCTTGCCTCAGCTGCTGCTGTTCACCACCCACTGCCATTTGCACTGTGCTATCTCTACAGTTGTGTGTCAACTCTGCACTCAGTTTCACCCTGCAATTTTTTTTAATCACAAGTGACATAATGCATTTAGTGCCAAAGGAAGATGTTTTGTTGGCCTGTTGTTCATGAAGGAAAGTGATATTGATGCTCTTGATTTCAAAGTTTAAAATTGCGTGAAGTCAGTATGACTGGACAATACTTTCTCAAATACAGATGGAGAAATTGTTTGTTTCTGAAACTGGTGGATGCAAGCTGCTAATACTGCACTAAAATATCAAAAAGGAGATGTGCAGAAGATCCTTCTTAATACCATAGTTAATAGGTCACTATGGCTTCAGTATTTTGCCTCTGTTTCTATCCTCAGTCTGATCAAAAGGAGACACATGATAAAGGTAGCCAAGATGAAGACATCTGTTGATCAGTGGAGATGATTAAGCAAATTGTACAACTGTAGGGATTTCCCAGGATGAGGCAGAAAGGGAACAAGACTTAAAAATAACCAGAATCCCTTAGGTAATACAAGTCATGTTTAGCTTATGAAATGGAGCAGTTCTGCATTTTTCATAGCACACATGTACCTCAGTGTGTTGTCCTTATACAGAGCATTAATCTACCTTCAGCAGCAACAAAAAATTTCTACTTTCTTTATCCATTTGGCCATAAAATGTTGTTGTGTGCTGAGTTTGTTTTTTATTATTTTAATTCTGTTTGTTCTATTTTGTTTCTGTGCTAAAGGTGAGAAGTGGTTCATTTACCTAACTCATGGTGACAGTAAGACAAGTGACAGGACACGAGGCAATGGAATGAAAATTCATTGGGAAGTTCAGACTGGACATTAGGAAGAGGTTCTTCACTGAGAGGGTGGTCAGTCACTGCAACAGGGTCCCCAGGGAAATGGTCACAGCAACAAGCCTGTTAGAGTTCAAGGAGCATCTAGATGACACTCTTAGTCATATGGTTTAGTTTTAGACAGTCCTACAAGGAACAAGGAGCTGGACTCGATGATCCTTATGGGTCCCTTCCAACTGGAAATATTCTATGATTCTGAAATGACAGCTCCCACTAATTCAAAATTTCTGATGGGTTGACAGTGTATGGGCAGAGTTCATAATGCACCAGCACTGGCTATTCTTTTGTCAAGTGTATAAACTATCTAATACCCACAAAAGATTCTTTATCACAGTCTCTGTCTTCTGCACTAGAAATGTAATTCTGTATCCATTTCTAATCTGGACATCATTGTACTTTGGTGAGCCTGGCATTCCACAGATTTATTGCAAACCATCACAGAACCATAACCTGTGAAGCAAATAAATTTTATTGCTCCTTTTCCATGGTATCCATCAAAGAGAAATATCAGTTAATTCAGCAGTTCTAGTCAAACTGTTCTCATAAGGAAACCATATAAAACTCAAAATTATATATCTGGGATGGGTCCTCCTAACAATCCCTAAGCCAACTAGTCTACATATCTTGGAACTAATAGTGAAGTCATGGAATTTTTCCACCCAGATCAACAAATAATTACTATAAACTAATTAGTTCTTTGACCAAAATAATTTCTGCATTTACAAAATATTTATTTTTATCTCACAGTCAGTCAGTTCTACTTTCAAGATGCATCACATTTCCCTTAAGCCCAAATCAAAATCAGGTGCACTATATCTCAGATATTTGAGTCTAAGTGAACGCTGGTTCAATAAATGCAAAGAAAAGAAATTACATTTACTCAGAATCAATTGCATGGACAGAAGTATTCACTATCAATAAAGAAATAGTTATTTCTGCCATTTCTGTCTCACAGCTAAGTAAGAAAAAAGTTTTCCAATTAATCCTGTAGTTCTGTGGCACAAAAATATTCCTTTATTTCTGTTATACACCTATCTTATTTTTTTCATTTTTCTGTAAAACCATGGAAGTATTTTATGTGGTCTGCTGAAACAAATCTTTATGCAAGGGAAAGGCGTTTTCTGGGTTTATACTTTCTCTTACAGCCCTGAAGGTTCTCTTGTACCTTCCTTCACTGAACAACTCGGTTTTGCAGTTGTTTGTTCTAAACCATGAGTCACTTATGTTCCATCATCTGCCATCATGTGTTATAACCTGTTTGCTTCCAGGTGCTTGGGGACAAGACTGTAACTGAGAAGTGTTTGATAAAGTCTCAGAACATTTTTTTACATCTCCTTACCTGCAGGGTGTTTCCTACTGGATGATACTTGAATTCTGTAGCCTTTGAACTGAATGACATGAAAGATTTTAAGGCATCAAGATGAGGAGGAGTCTGGAATAAGATGCCTAATTCATATCACTTATGTGACAGCAGCACTCAGAGAATCCAGTCAGGATGGGGGTCCCACTTACTTTGACACAAACACAGTGCTACAGAGATCTCATATAAGCACATTAACAAGCTGGGAACTAAAGTTTCTCTTTGAACACCATTCCAGACTATTAATATTCATGCAAGCCCCAGCTAGTATTATTTCCTGTTACGTGATACACCATAGCCTGGTACATTTGTTCTTCTGCTGGGTGCAGGAAGGGCCTCCGGGTCTACAATGTTTACTCCATGCCATCTGAAGCAACATTGCCTTGACACAGCAAATGAGAAAAGTTATGTGGCACCTGAGAGCTGAAAGAAAATTAAATCCATGCAAGCTGCTTGATGGAAATACCTAATGATTCAAAATGAGGAAGCAGACTAGTCAGCTGGATCATGCTAGACAAGCACTACACCCACACATTAAATCTGTGGATGTTCCCAAGAGAAAAACCAACAGTTGCTTATGGTGATCTCCAGTATCAGAAATACCAAAAGATACTGTCAAGCAGTATGGATTTGAGTCACTTTCTCAGACCTCCACAGAAAAATTGGCTGAATTTGAATGAATTCAGTGCAAGTAAATATGGGGCCACAGTGCCAGGTGGTCTCCCTAACCTGGGCTCCAGTATGACTGTATTCTTGATGGCTTAATATGGTTGTTTATACAAGAGCATTTTCAGTGGAAGGGCCCAAGAAAATGTCTTTGAGAAGATCAGCTATCTGGTGACTACAGCTCTTTCCAATAGCCTGCTGGTAGCAGGTATTTAGATCTCATATTAAAAGATGGATTTTGAACCTGAATGTCTCATATTCAGTGTGATCTAGCAATAATAAAGTGAAAGAAATGTCTCTCCTCCATCAGACTTCAAGGAGCTTCAGTGGAGACTGACTTGCTTAGAAAGCTATCATGTAAGGTAACTGATAAAATTAGGTTGAAGGGTGTGTGGTTCACCTCCTGTGCTTCATAGCATGCTGCAAGGTGGTTGTATGTCTAATCTTGTATGAAATTCCAGTCATGCCCATCATCAGAAATACCAGGTGCAGTACGGAATTACAGTTAGCTGAAGATTTTCTAAATCGTAGAATTGTTTTGATTGGAAAAGACTTTTAAGGTCATTGAGTCCGGCTATTATCTGATTCTTCCAAATATGGTGCTAAACTGTGTACCTTAGCACCACATCTATATCTTTTAAACCACCTCCCTGGGAAGTCTATTCCAGTGTTTGATAACCCTTTTGGTGAAGAAGTTTCTTCTGATGCCCAGTCTAAACTTCCCCTGGTGTAACTTCAGGCTGTTTTCTGTCCTCCTATCACTTGTTACTAGGGAGAAGAGACCAACACCCATGTCAATACGACCTCCTTTCAGGTAGTTGTATAGAGTGAGAAGGTCTCCCCGGAGCCTCCTTTTCTCTAGGCTAAACAACCCCTGTTTCCTCAGCAACTTTGCACAAGATCTGTTCTCCAGATTATTCACCACTTTCATTGTCCTTCTCTGGATTCACTCCAGCAACTCAACATCTTTCCTGCAGTGAGGGGCCCAGAACTGAACACAGTACTCAAGGTGTAGCCTCACCAGTGACGAGTACAGGGGGACAATCACTTCCCTGGTCCTGCTTGTCACACTATTCCTGGTACAGGCCTGGATGCTGTTGGCCTTCTTGGCCACCTGAGTACACTGCTGGCTCACATTCAGAGCAGGACGCAGCACCTGGCCTTGTTCAATCTCCTACCATTGGCCTCAGCCCATCGATTCAGCCTTTCCAGGTCCTTCTATAGAGCCTTCTGGCTCTCAAGCAGATCAGTACTCCCTTCCAGATCAGTATTACCTGCAGACTTACTGAGGGTGCACTCAATCCCCTCATCCAAATCATTGATAAAGTTAATAAAGAGAACTGGCTCCAGTACTGAGCCCTGAGGATCACCACTCATGACTGGCCTCCAGTTGGATTTAACTTCATTCATCACAGCCCTTTGGGCCTAGCCATCCAGCTGGTTTTACCCAGTGAATTGTCCACGATTATGAGCCATAAGCAGACTGTTTCTCTGTGTGGATGTTGTGGGAGACAGTCAAATGCTCCCACAGTGCAGGGAGGAAAGTGCAGGTAGACAATGCCCACAATCTTTCCCTCATACACTAAGCAGGTCACCTTGTCATATAAGGAGATCAGATTCACCAAGCAAAACCTGCCTTTCATGGATCCATGCTGACTGGACCTGATCATCTGGTTGCCCTGCATGTGCTGTGTAATAGCACTAAGGATAATCCACTCCATGACCTTCCCTGACACCGAGGTCAGAATGACAGTTCAGGAGTTCCCTGGACTTCTTGTAAACAGGAATCACTTTTGCTGATCTCCAGTCTACTGGGGCCTCCCAAGCTAGACAGGACTGCTGATAAATCATGGATATACCAATGGACAACTAGTCCACTGGAAGAGTACTTAGCTGCTTATGTCACACTTAATGTATCTCCAGATGCTTAAGAAGTGTAATCAATTTTTCACATTTTTGTGTTAAAATCTGTGAGACTTGCACAGTGACTCTGCCTGTGAAGGTGCACCTCTGGCATTAGCACTCTACCACCAACTCCTGAATTTGCTTTTTGAACTCTCTTATTATCATAATAGGAAGGAACAAAGTCAATATGACAACTCAAAGATGCTTCTTAGTTATTCTCACACATGGGGATGCAGGGCTTTCCTTGGCAGTATTTGTGTGGAGTAGCAACAGAACCTTTCTTCAGAACAGTATGTCATTTCTAACTTAACATCAAGTCCTAGTAAATTTCTCCTTTTGGTGAGACAGGGAACCCACGGCCTGCTAAACCAGCTCATGGAAAATGTTTACTGTTTACAAAAAAATAACTCATCCTTCTTCCTCTGAAACTTCAAACAGGAAGAGTGCAGCCTGACTCCAAAAACAGTCCTGAGAGCATAAACAAGCAGGCTTGGAAATCTTTTCTCTATCCAGCTCTGTTCTATTTTCTAAGTAAAAGATTCAGTACAGAGCACACTTGGAAGTAAAAACAAGTTACCAAGCACCATTAATATGAAAGTTTGAAGATACAATGTTAAATAAGAAAATCAGGGCACTTAGACATCTTTCTTGTATCTAAGAAGAGGGATTTGGGAGCAATTCCCAGTTCATGGACCCCTGACTATGTTTCAGTTCCCCCTGGGAATCAAATCAAGCACAAACCATCTTCCCTGCAGAAAGCAAGCTGTGCAGCAAAGGAGCCCCTCAAGCATTTCCCTGTTGCAGATGACCATGTGAGTGAACAGCATTACAACACTGGCTTGCCTGCAGCCCAGGGCTAGTCTGAGGTAACAATCTATCCTTCTCACCTCTTCTGCCCATCTCTTACTTCCTCCCCTTCCCTGTTCCCCACCAGACCCTCTTTATGGTGGTCCTTCTTTCTGTCTTTGCTGTTCTGCCTTGTGGCTTCTCCATCCAGCAGCACATCAGCTAAATATGAGGAAAACAAACCACAGATGGGCTCTGACTTCTGCAGGTGGTAGCCCTGCTGACAGGCCACTGCAGTGATACCTGCCAGCTCATAGTCTTGCAGTAAGTGGAGTGTAAACTCTTTGGAGGAGGAATTGACTCAAGCCAGACTGGAGTTACGAAGACTGTTTTTACCTAGTCCACAACAAACATCATGTCTGTGACAAAACAGAGCATTTTACCTTGAGCTGCATGACCCTTGCAGCCTGCCTCAGTTTCCATCCCAATATTTCAGAATAAATGAGAATCCCTTTTGGTCATTCTTTGTGTGAATCATTAATGATATAGTAATTATTATATCACATAGACTAACAGTTTCTATCTTGACTACAGAAGCATTGAATACATTGTTGTTTAGTCATCAAACACAGAGGAAGTTAGGCTAAATATGTCATTGTGATACTTTTAAAAATAGCTATTTCACATATGTACTATTTTCAGTAACAAATTGCACTGCTGGAAATAGTACCAAGAAATGTTTTGATTATATCACCTCACCAAAATTTAGTCTACTTATTCTGAGCCTAAACACATCTGTGTCACCTACACAGCTGTCATTGTTTTAAGGTGTGTGGGAGTGATGGAATAGAATTATAGAATCATAGAATGGTCTGGGTTGGAAGGGACCTCCAAAGGTTATCTAGTTCAACCCCCTCTGCAGTCAGCAGGGGCATCCTCAACTAGATCAGGTTGCCCAGAGCCCTGTTGAGCCTCACTTTGAATATCTTCAGGGATTGGGCCCCAACCATCTCCCTGGGCAACCTGTTCCAGTGTTCCACTACCCTCATGGTAAAGACCTTGTTCCTAATATCCAATCTAAATCTACTCTTCTGTAGTTTGAAGCTATTGCCCCTTGTCCTATCACTGCAGGCCTTTGTAAACAGTCTCTCTCCATCCTTCTTGCAGGTCCCCTTCAGGTACTGGAAGACCACTATTAGGTCTCCCTGGATCCTTCTCTTTTCCAGGCTGAACAACCCCAGGTCTGTCAGCCTGTCTTCATAGCAGAAGTGCTCCAACCCCCTGACATTTTCATGGCCCTCCTCTGGACCTGCTCCATCAGGTCCATGTAGTTCCTGTATTGAGGTCTCCAGACCTGGATGCAGTACTCCAGGTGGGGGAAAAAAAAAAAAAAAAAAAGATTCTTCCAGCCCAGTTGCAGAGCCCTGCATTTGCTCTTGTTGAACCTCATGAGGTTCACCTGGGCCCACCCCTCCAACTTGTCCAGGTCACTCTGGATGACATCCCATCCCTCTGATGTATCAACAGCACCAGTAAGCTTGATGTCATCTGCAAACCTGCTGATGGTGCACTCGACCCCACTGTCTATATCATTGATAAAAAATTAAACAGAACAGGTCCCAGTATGGATCCCTGAGGGACACCACTGGTCACTGCTCTCCATCTGGACTTCAAGCCATTGAGCACTACTTTCTGGGTGAATCACAGCTTTATAACCTGTAGCCTGATCTGCAGTGATGAGTGATTTAATCTGCTCATGTATTTCCGCATAGGATCAAATCTGTGCGTCTCACATAATTGCCAAGGTCGGTTTGACATTTCTTGTTCCTGGAAGTTTTGCTTGTATGTATCCTCCCTTTTAAGGATAACTGCTCTGGCAGAACTTACTGGTAATAACAACCTTCCCCCTTTTCCTGTTGCCACAGTTTATTTCTATCCTACCCCCAAAGTTTGCATTCCATACATTCGTTAAAATTCTACCCTATCATAAAGTAGCTTGTTTTCCCAAATACTTTACTTCTGAGAAGTGTCTTTTCAGGCTGGATTTCTTTCCTTGTTGCTGTTTTCAAAACTCATTCCCTCAAACCTGGCACCATAAAATTGGCACAGTGATCTGAGTGGTAAGTAGTCTGTAGTAAGATGCATCAGATTAATCAAGTCATAGTTTCACAGCTCCCCGGCTTTGTCTAATGCTAATACTTATGACTTCAGCCATGAGTACCATTATAACAGGCTGAATGGACCTTTTTATGATTCAGTAGTGATGAAACATATTGAGCTTGTATATCTCTGACCTTCAATAAACACAGAGAAAATGGTAAATTGCAGACAACTAATCACTGAAGTAATACTGATAACGTCCTTGGATCCTGTTTATTCTTCTGCAATTTTGGAGAAATTCTTTAGTATTTGTCCCCTTTGCATATCTTGCCTTAGATGTTACAACAAAACTTAAAGTAAATGTCTTACAATACAGCTGTCTCTAAACAATAAGGTTATAAAGCACAGATGAAAGAGATTGAAGATAATCCTAGAAACATAATGACCTGACTCAGTCTAACCTGAATATTTTGTCTACTTCTGGTCACACAGCCTTACAAAGTAGATAGCAAGGGCAAAATGCTGCCAAAACCATCAGGGGAATTAAAAACTATAAATTACATCAAAGGATAAAAACCCAAAACACCAGCTTTAAAGTTTAAAAACCAAAACATTTGTGAGATTGCTAAAGATAAATAAACAAACAATGGAAAGTAGGTACTCTTATTTTCTCTGTTTCTCAACAGAAGAGCACTGACACAGTGAACTAGGACAACATTTTAAAAATGCATAATTGAGAAGTGCTCTTTCATAAAGACCACAAAAATTCCATGGAGTTTACTGTGTTATTTTAAATCTGAAATTGAAGTGAGAATATGGATATTTAAGAGCACCTACATCTATGCAAGAAAGAACTAAAGAAAACATCCCCTCCCTGGAGATGTTCAAGGCCGGGTTGGATAGGTCCTTGAGTAACCTGGTTGAGAGGTGTCCCTGTTCATGGTAGGGATGTTGGATTAGATGAACTCTAAAGTCTCCTCCAGCCTAAGCCATTCTATGATGCTATGATATGATACTACGAAAAACAATGCAAAATTCAGCAGCTCTTGAAACGTTCCATGACAGGATTCTGCTTACTTCTTATTTCCATGAAATATAGAGAGGAATAGAACAGTCTGGGATGGTCTCTGATTTGGATGGCTGGACAGTTCTGATGCTCTGCAACTGTAATCATTAGATCCAAGTAGAAGTTTCAAAATTTAAACACATGTCAGTATGATGCAAGTCATTCCTTGGAGTGCCATGAAAAACCCAGTGCAGAGAGCTGTGTATGGAGCAAGAGGGACCATAAAATTTAAAATTTCCGGTGTTTATTTAAGTCTGCATACACAGTACTGGTTTGTTTGAGTCTGGAGTTGATGCTTGTGCTAGTGAGGGACAGTGAACCCACATCCGATATTTACTTCATGCATTAAGTGACTCAGTTTCAGAAATTGTAACTCTAAGTCTCATGAACACTGTGCAGAAAATTCCTGAATGCAAACCTGTGAGCTGTGTTTCCTCCTTAGCACCTAGCAAAAAGCTGCTGAAGGGTTTCTGCTGTCCTTTGGTGGAAAGACTGAAATGGTACCACACAGGTGCTCTTCCAAAACAACACACATATGTTGTGAGCATCTTCTCTCAAGGTATTGTTAAGCTTGAGACTACTTGTACAGCAGAAAAAAGCTTCTCAAGTAGTCTGAAAACTAGATGTCACCTGGACACTTATTTCCTGAGCCAGAGTCAAGTGAAGTCAACATTGAGATTTCTGTTTTGTCTGAATTTTGAGTTTGTTCATGACAGATACACAAATTAAGTAATTGGACATAAAATTATCTTATCCCTTGTTTTATATTTCTCCCTATGTCCTAATCCTCCTGTTAAAGCTCTGTGTCTCCCAGTTCTGTTACTACACTGTCATTTCAATGTTTTGTGTGAATTTTGTTTCCAAGAATGTTTATTTGTGGTGTGATTTTCCCTGAAGGTTACTTGTGTCATGATTTTTAACAGAGTTGTACAGAAGAGACACTTCTGCAGTTCTTATGCAAACCTAATTTAACTTTTGTTTCTCTTAATTTGGAATTGACCTTAGCTGGAAATCCATTCTCATATGTGAGCTAATTTTTGGACTGATGATCATATTGGAGTTTCTTTCCCTTTTGTTTTGGAGCAGAATCTTCACTGGGAATTCAAAAATGTTCCCAAAGCATATTGTCAATAAAATGCTCTGCAAAATTATTAATTCTGTGAACCCAAATTTTACATTAGAAAGGGGTCCTTGGGTCATTCCTGGAAATTACATCCAGTTAGCCCAGCCATAAGATAAGTCTCAGATATGGACTACTTTGGGATATAAACCAACATTTTGTCTAGGCTCTGTCAGAACCATAAAAATTGGTTTCCTTTATGGCTTTTACCTGCAGGGTCTAATCCAATAGGCTGAAACTAATAGATCAAAATACACAGCTGGAAGGAGAACATGCATTTTACCAAGCTCAGTTGTCCCAGTTGCCTGGTCACATCCTCACTGCCCTCATGAGACGCTTAATCCTGTTTTTTCTTGTTGAAGCTGCACTCCATGGCACTGCAGGCATCCTCCAAGGGTCCTGGGGTATCTGCACTGCAGTCTGACTTGGAATGCCTCAGACACAACATGGGTTCTTGCAGCTTTCCATGACCAAATTTTTCTGGCATTTGTTTTACTCTGACTTCTCTGCATCCCTGATGATTTTTTTTTTTTTGACAGAATTATGCAGCTCTGTATGATCTCCTTGCAGTATACACCTATGGGCTATAGCAAAAGAACACACAGTTTGGACCAGAGATAGGATCTATGAGTTACAGACTTTCTATGGCCAAGACATATCTATGTCAGAATCTAAAGGCCTGAGGAGGGTTAGATATCAGAGACAATTCTGTGGACATTGTGAACACAGAAGAAGGGAAGTCTTTCGGAGCTAAGTCCTTCCCTGAAGCAGTAGTCATAATACAAGAAGCATACATCACATGATATTAATTTCAGCCCTGACAAAAATCAAACTTTACCAGTGTTAATTGTTTTTCACACAAACTATTTTAAACACTACTTTAACATTAATAAGCCTCCACGTTAGGGAGGAGGATCACTTTCTGCACCTTTATGTCCTTGACAGCAGCAGAGACCATGATCAGGAAGCTCTTCATGTGTTTCACCTGGAAACAGCCTGGAAACATTAATTTAATGTATATGCATGGTATTCTCTGCATCATGGAACCCTGAAGTCATGGCTGTCTACACAGTCTACCTGCATTATTTTGGTCCTTCTACCAACAGCAGTGGTTCCATCAGACAAAACTACAGCTGTCGATGTCCTTCCTGCCTAAGACTGTGAACTGTCTGCATAGGCCACTCAGAGGACATCAGCAAATAGAACAGGCAAAAGCGTCTCCTGAAACAGCCCCCTCCATCAAAGTACACTTGCTCACATGCTCACTCCCTAATGCTCACTAGGATATTGCAGGGCTGTTCCTGTGTGGCAGACATTTATAATGCTTGAACTAGTTACCCCTGCTCAGGATGCGGCACAATGAGGGGCATGACTTAGGAGACAGCCCAGGCAAATGTCTGAAAAGAATGTTTGTTAGATAAAGAGATAATATGAAGGACACTATGAACTCCAGACCCTTCAGATGCAGCTGGTTCCCAACAGAATCCCTGCAGGGTGCCTTAGGATGGCAGGCCCTGAGGAAGGCAATATCATTTTATGTTCCTGTGAAGAAAATAATCAGACAACACGTGCCATGTAGATGAAAAAAAAAAACAAAAAACAAAAAACAAACCCAAAACTTTTTTCTTACTCTCTGCTTATGGTCACCATCTCTGAAACGGTGAATATACAGAGCATGATTATAATGTCAGTTAGGCTGGAGAAAGGAAAATTTGACCCTGGAATTGGCCCATCTGCCTCTTTTAAGAAGAGCAGAACAGGATCATGCAAGGTCTGAAAAAGACTATACAGTATGAATGTGATCATTCCCAGGGCACTCTTCTTGCTGGGAGTCCATGCAAAAAATAATGGTAGGACTGTGTGGCTCACTCAGATACCCACAGAACTACATCATTCTGTATTATTAAGGTAGTCGGAAATATGTTATATGACACGCAAATAAGAAAGTGATACCTGTCACTGATGCCTAGAATGAGATTTCTCAGAGCAAAATGCTTCCTCATCCAGTTTACATGAGGAAGACAGGGGCAGAGTGAACTCTGTGGCACAGTGCCTGGGAGAGAAAGTGAGGGGATAGTTGAAGGGAGTGCCAGACATATGAACAGCAGTTCAGTTTGAAATTAAAACTGCAGTACAAAATGGAAAGGCTATGACTAAAACTATGTGTCAACCACATGAAGACTGTATTAGCTAGGAATATCCCAGGCCAGACAATCTCTGTGCTCTTTGCATCCTCTTCATAATTTTAGGGAGAGCTGGTGAGGAACATTGCTTTTCATCAGAAATATCAGAACAGTCAAAACCAAAAATTAGTGTGAACTCACAGTGTGTGTGGACACCCCATTTTGTACATAAATCCCCAAACACTATTCACAGAAGGGCTTGATTCTAGATCCCAAATGAACTTTCTGATTTGTAGGTAGCCAATCTTTACTGTTTAATTGCATTTGTGTTAAAGAGCAAACATCTCTAGCATGTCAGATGGAAAGAAAATCAGCACACCGTAAGTGAATGTGCAATTCTTTCACCTAGAAGACTGACGATTATTGATACTCGATTTTCCTTGGGGAAAAAAAAAAAATGAAAGAGTATATTCTTCCCTGCAGACCACGTAAGTATGCTACTTGACAATATGGCTACAGACTACCCCAGAGGACAAATATTTTTCCATTAAATATTTCCAAAATGTGTTTTTAGTTTTCTGTTGTAAATGGCAAAAATATCTGAAAGTCTCAGAAGCATTTTCATGATGGAAAACTCAATTTCTGCCTAGCTCAAAATGCTCAGTAGTCTTACCAAACCATCTGATATTCGGGATTCAAAGATTGAAACCATATTCTTAATCTTTAAAATATTCACAGCTCTGGGAAAACTGTAGTGCCAGAATGAACTGCAAAAGGCTTAGAGATTGTCCTTGTTCCAAGAAGATGTAATTCGACACTTGATGCATTTCAGTCACTTTTCCTTATATTTGTACTGTTTTACCTGGGTTCTTTGAAACCACTGCTCTTTTTCTCCACTTTTCCTTTATTTCATATTCTGCAGTGTAATTTTTTTAAAGAACTCAAGCTGTATCCTGGAAGGCTCTCATGTTCCTGAGGGGCTGCAATATGTCAATGCATGTGTGTAATTTTCTAATGAATGACATTTAACTAAGGAGTTACATCATTCCTGAAACTATCCCTGCAGTGTACTCGCTGAAGTGTATTGTACTGATGTTGAGAAAGGGACCATCAACAGACTGAAAAGTTAGTGGCCCTGACAGTGAATATATCTAGAAGTTGTTTCCTAAACATATCAACATCCCACCTTGTTCAGAGATCCATGTTTCAACCAAATATAATAATTAGATTCTACTTATTAGTGTTTGTTTTTTTATATCTACACCAAATGTAAGAATTTGCTATAATTAGCTGCAGCTTTCTCACCCACCACATAGTTTTTCGTTCTGTGCAGATCCCCTTAGGAGCAAAGCTGTCACTGCCACCTAGTGTTCTCAGAGCAGGTTTCTGGAGATTATGCTGAGAAAGTGTTTTCATGGTAAAACTGAATTCTTTCTCCAGTTTCTCAGCTAGTAGTAAGTCTCATGTAGCTCGCAGTACTCTTACAGTGTTTGTTACCTTTCCAATGTATTAATGCACTTTTCAGAATAGAGCTGTCTCGTTTCTTGCTGTGGAAAATTTAAATGATGTCGGCCCACTCCTTTCCTGGAGTATGTTTTCACCCTCTAAGTCCTATTTGGTCATGTAACTTGCACAGAAACTACTCCTGAGAATCATCTGACAGATTCCTTTCCCTACCTTATTCTTTCTTCTCCTTCAAATGATTATTCTTAGCAGAGATAAAAATGGATATAAAAATACATATTAACCAGCAACAGTTCCATCAACAGGTAGAGTTGTGTAGTTCCACATAAAAACTAGCAATCAGGTGGGAAATAAGTTCTGCTTATCCTGGGACACAGGTGTCACAGCCTCTTGTGGTCCTTTCCTCGTAACACCTGAGGGAAAGACATCAGTCTCTGCTCAAGAAAAGGACTCATTTCTTTTCAATACTTGATGATCTTGGGTGATATGTCATATGGGTTCCTACCAGATACTCATGCAGTGCTGTTACCATGAGATAGTAGTGGGTGTCAGGGTACCAGGCCTGGCTGAGGGCAAGTGGCAAGGCCCCTTTGGCTCAGACCTCAGCCTTCCACTTCCTCAGCACAAGCCCTTTTGTTTTCCATTTTTTCTTAACGAAGTGCCAGGAACTGACCACCTGGTACTTTTCTCAGCGGAGGCAGAGCTAACCGCAGAGCAGCTCACATATTTCACTAGGGCTGCAGACACATGAGCTGGAGCTCTGCTTGGATGTGTGCCCAAAGTTGCTTCCAGTCAGCCAAGTGGCAAACAGGAATGTGACTGTGTTGGGGAGCAGCTGGTTATGATCAAGCTGAAACCTCCTGAAGATCCAGCTTCCTATGCAGTATCTTTTTCCCCTACCAAATTTGTATGTTTACTGATATGAAAGACATTCATTGAGGTCTCCTTGCTTCCTTTGCATTCCCTGCTCCAGTGAGGCTCAGATCAGACCTTTGAAGCTCAGAGTACTCATACTCAACGGCTAGCACGTAATGAAGTCTCGTTATTTTGACACAACTTTCCATCAAGTTTTTACACTGAGAATAATAAGGACTAGGCTTAAATGTCCAGACCTTTATTTCACTGCAAAGTACTTAAGCTAATTAAGCCTAATATCAAACATTATTTTTTTCAGGCACATCATGTCTTTCAAAATTAATTTTTATATATAAATGAACCAATATCTGTTTATTATGCATAAAGAATTGTACTGACATTTTCTCTAGCAGTTTTATCAATATTATGTAACAGACTTTGATTTTAGTCCACTTCAAGTTTTTTTGTTTGTAAAGGTTTTTTTCAGCTCTGTTTCCTTGCATTTCTTTTGAGCATACTAAGGTCTGGAAATCAATAATTCACAGTTTTACAGTCAGAAGAGACCACCAAATCTGTTAGGTTACCTTGGCTGATCATCTCTGCCATGTAAATTACAGAGTTACACTTACCTAGCCCAGTACCAGCCTGGCAATTTATGTCTTTGTTGATGGGCTTTGCTTGGCAAGCCTGGTTCATTGAGTTAAATGTTGGGTTTGGGGAGGTGGCAGCAGGTAGTGTAGTTTTAATTAGTTATTTAGGATTCAAATTAATGTGGAGCCTCAATTTCACAGTATCTCTTAATAATTTCTCAGTAATTATAATGACTTATGGTAACTTAGCTCTTATTCTGCAGATAGAATGGTTGTTTCCTTCTTTCTCTGTCACCCTGTTTCTTTTCTATAAAATTCACGTTCTCAAACGAAAAAAAGTGAATCAAAATTTTGAATAGATATGAACATTTTAACAAATAAAATGCATGAGTTAGGGTCCTGGTTTTTTGATATTTTTTATTTGGGTTTTTTCTTTTTCTGTTTTTTTAAGCAATAGCTATGTTTTAATTTTATGACATAAAGTGTAGGAAATTAAAAATTAAGTAATTTCACAATGTTATTTTACTCCCCCTATTTATTTATTTATTTTTAAACTGAAAAATAATCAGCTTTATATCCTTTGAATTGATTAAAGATCAAACTATACCAGAAACTTACTGAAGCAAGTGATACAGACATTAAGAGTGACCAACATGAAAAAAGATATTCTTTCGAATATTTTGATTTGGATGGTCAGGTTCTCTGCTGGCACAGGTAGGCATAATCTCTGTAGACATACTTGAACTGCCTCAGATTACACCAGCTAAAAACATGGGCTGTGCTACCAGGTATAGCTTCATGCAAAGTTTCAACCTGTGTGATTCCCTTGCTGTTGCTGCTTTTCTAGTTTTTCCAGTGTCATACAGGATGATGATTTCTGAAGGAAGTATTCTTCCCTTTTGCTGTTTCTTCTGTCTGCATTTGTATGACACCTTCTATTTGTTTCAAAGATAATATGGGCATCCAGTTCCAAAAGAATATTCCCATTCAAATACCTTTGAATTCTCTAATCAGTTTTGCAGTCTGGTGTTATCCTCCTCAGGGAGTCACCATGCAGTCCTGACTCACTCATTACACATCTGAATTCCCAATACGTTAACAGGAATTTTACAAAGGTCTTTTTCTTGTGACATGTTAGGAGGTCCTTGGAAAGATGCTATACATGCTTACAGGAAGCAATGGTGCTCATGATCATATATGATGTCTGCAGTATCTCATTTTAATACCAGACAAACTTTATATGGTGTAATGCCCCTTGAAATGCTAATAATTACTTTTCTTCTTTCCTATTAAGTTAATTCAGTCCCAGACTGACATGCAGCTTGATAGTTCCATATATACAGTATACATCTGGTGACAGGTAGGCAGTGCTTGTTCACAGATCCTTGCTATCCTCTAATAAAGCTACATGCCCATATTATTATTTCCATGTACGACAAGCTGCTCTGCAGCCTACAACATAGCACTCAGCTGTAACTAGCACCAAAATATGGAGTTAGTATGCAGGACACGGATGATTCTGTTGCCCCAGATGCTGTATTCAAACTGCAGTGGTCCATTGAACAAGTAGAGGTAACCTAAGAAAAATGAAAGATTGTGAATATGAAACCTAAGATTATTTAACCCTGAGAAAACTGTGTCGCATTAAAATTATGCTATTTGTTTTCAGTGTTTATTAACTCTTTTAAATACAGTGTTTTAGCATTTAGAATGCTGAGATAAATTTTCAAAGGCTTTTGTTCTATTTGCCAGACTTAGATTGCTGTTTTAAAGTAACTGGTATTTTAACATAGTGGCAAGCTCTACATTTTATTACTATACAGCATTGGCTTCAGAAAATACAGGATTTGCCTGCTAATGTTTAAGACTCTGACTTGGAAGCATTCCTTGAAGAGTTGGATAGAAATGGGCTCCATTTTGTGGACACATGATAATACTCTTATAATACTTTGGGTTCCCTAAGCAAGAAGGTAAGTCTTTTTGGCTCCTTAAATATGGATGTACACTATTTACAAGAGCACCTTGAGAACAGAAGTGTTGATGTGAAAAAAATCAAAATTACAAATGACAGAATTTCCCACAAGACTAATGTCAAGTTCCAAGGACAACTGGTAATAAAGTTTCATTAAAAGATTTTATACCATTTCTTTCATAGACTGCATCCACTCTGTCACCAATTCCTGCAAAATCTTCCTCTATCAGCCTGGGGTAGCCTGCTTCCATAACTTCTGCCTCTTCATCGTAACTATATTAAACACAAAAGGAAACAAAATTTCAGAGGATTTAAACAGCCTGAGAGATTGCTCTGTGCCCTTTATAGTTTGCCCCATGTCAGACGCAGCCAGCAGCCATTCTCTGCCCAGACAGGTTGTTGAGTTTCCTTTTCTGAAGACCTTCAAATCCAGCCTTGACGCATTCTTGTGTTGCCTGCCTTGGTGATTCTGATTCGGCAGGGACTTGGACTAGGTGATGTCCAGAGGGCCCTTCCAACCACCACCATTCTGATTCTATAATTAGGTACTTTATGTCTACTGTGATAATGAAATTCAGGGCAATAAAAAAGGACACTCTTCCACCAGAAGTACGAGCTCAATAAACACAAAATTAATGAAGTTACAGTTTCAGAACGTATCTGTGAAGCAGTTGGAGATGATTGCACCTGGATGTATTTGTACTACAAGCCTATCCTGAGGCTGCTTGGCACAGAGATACTGGGAAGAGATGGTAATGTCTCAATTGTGCATCAGACCTGTCTGTAAGCCCCATTTGTGGGCAGCAAAACCCAGCCATCCTGGGTGTGATAGATTTCTTACTCTTACAGACAGCACTGTTACCACTGAGTCACACAAGAAATGCAAAGAAGCAAAATGGGAATTTTGTCCAAGAGACATGATCATATGACAAGCTCTCCTGGATTAGGGCACTTTAGGGCACTTCATTTTCCTTTCCTTTCTTGCACCCCTTCAGCTTTTAATGGTTGTGCCTATATGTGTATAAAAGTTTTGCATACACCTTTATGACATATTCTATAGCTATAGCACTGATGAAAACCACAGACTGGCAATGTGAGCCCCAGTCAAGTGCCTGATTTGAAACAGCCTGCTGATCATATACTTCTGGACAGGTTATGACTAGAGAGCCACCAGTCTGTCTCCAGCTTACCTCCAGTATTTATTTCCAGTAAAAAAGAGAGTCTTGCCAGTGTCTTTAATATGGACAGCTGCATCTATTCTTTTCATTTCTTTTGGGAACCCCATTTCATATATCTTTTTAGGAAAGTCTTCAACTATGTCATAGCCATTCAAAGCCCAGACTTTCTTTCCTGAAAAGAAGAACAAAATATTCATAAGTGTTTTGTAAAGACTCAACTTAGAAAGCAGAATAAAATGAGGATGCCATGATTCCTATTGTTTTTACAATTAACAGATTTTTAGGTCACTTATTTAGGAGGTATTGAACTCTTTATGTTAACTATGATCTGAGGTGTCTGAGCTTAATTATACATCTGTTCATTTACATATTGTATAGACTGGCACAGGGTGAAACCAATAGTTTTTTAAGCAAAGAAGCTAGGATATTTTGTTCTGTTGATTATCCTTACATTGCAAACCGAGCTTGACTAAATCTGTATATTTTTCTGTCGACAACAAAGTTGAAAACTCACCCTTAAACATGAACACAAGGTCTTTGACGGGGTTTTCATAAGCTGCATCTATTTTATTTGGAAGCTCTGGCCAAAAAGACTTAAGTAACACCAGTTCTGCCTCAACCATCTGAGGGTGCAGTCTCCAAAAAAACCTAGTTCAGAAACAGAAAATATATTTGAGGGTTCTTGTTATAGCACACAATAGCAGTATCTTTGATGTGCTATAATAAAAATTAATGATTTCTTTTTTTTACATTACATGGATTTTAAATATATAGATCCCCTTGTAGACCTCTCCTTTCCTAATAGTCGACTAGCTTGCATACCATCACACCAGTGATCATCTCCAACAACAACAACCTTTAACCCTTCTTTTTTATTTTTCATTTAGAATAAGGGAAACACTGCTGACTCATGTAAAGCTTCTGAATGTAGTATGATTTTCATTCAAATAAATGTTAGTAGATTGGTATATGTTGAAAAAGACGTGTACAAATGGTGCCCATCTTCAGCCACAGGCTCTCCGCTTTGTATCAGTGGGCAGTCAAGTCTGTAATTGTATTATAAATCCTGCCTAAAAAGGTGATGATGGAGTTTCTTAGAGGCATTTATACTGATTTGTGATTTCTTTTAATTTTATGTTTACTGAAATCTTTAGTAAAAAACAGAAATGGTGTTTCTGTTTGCTCAGATTTTATCCAGTACCCACCATCTATGATATGTAATTCTCTTTACCTGTCCTTGAAGACCAGCATTTCTCCACGAAGTTCTGTTATTGCATCAAGTGATAAATCTACATCACATTTCTCTGGCGTTTTCGGGTGTTTTGGGTTGGGATCTTTATCTCCAGCACCTGGAATAATATCAGATGATCTATGTTTGGCAATATTCCTTTCCTTTCTGTGGATCATGATATTGAATAGGACATGGAAGAGTTCCCAAACAGCATGATGAATACAAGTATAACAGACAAACAATTTGTACCAGCGAAGTTTTGTTCTCTCCTGTAGCCAATTACACTCATGGACTCTGCAATTCAGCCATGAAGATGTTAAACAGATTTGCTTTCTTTATCCTAAGTTTTTAAGGTCCCCCAAAAGTTTTATTCTTTCCATGATGAAACATGGATATTTCTGTTTCTCTCTTTAGATTGTTTTAGGCAGGTCAAAAAGTATAAAGACTCTGCCTCCTTCCCTCCTCTACAGGAGACAGCACAATGGCTTCCTTTATTTTTTTTTCTCTGAACTGTTAAAACTAAGAATCTTACATTCCTGAAGTCTAGTTGCCAAGAATCCAGTGAACTGGTCTTAGCCATCATGACTATTGCTGTTAAACATCTGCAGCTTTTTAGTAACTGTACAGTGCATCAGTAACAGGTTACAATGACACAGGAACAATATATATGTTATACAGACTTACCATAGAGCTCTTGGATCCCTTGCACATCATCATCAGGAAGCACAAACCCAGTTTTTCCAGTGTATGTATAAATTGGAAACATCAGAGCTCCAGGGTCTCTAGAATGTTCAAGTCCCAGTGAATGACCAAATTCATGGGCAGCAACAAGAAACAAGTTATACCCTGTAAAAAAACCACAGTGAAAGTAGTCTTGTATCATCACAGCAGACTTTGGTTAATCAGAGACTCCGTGCTCTAATATCTAGGACAATGAAGTAGTCAGCTGGATAAATGGGAAAGTTATGAATAATTTCTTGTCTTTTTCAAACTACCATGAGTTTTGTTTTAATATGGGCCTAATCAATTCAGTATCTCATAGCTGGTGTTCAGCCTAAATCTTATTTGACAGTGTTGTTCTCTAGGTAGATTTAGTTTTCTTGACATTTCTTAGCAACACTGTAAAGTTCTAGAGTGAAGTCTTGGTAGTACTATTTTTTTTTGTCAGGAATTCACCTCCAATAAAGAATCCACGTTGTATTTACTATTGCAGAAATTAGATTTCATGCCAGGAGGATGAAATAACACAGTGCTAGAAAAAAATAATAATGTTTTGTTCTATTAAAGCTCTGTCTTGAATGGGCAAGGTGAAGAATTTTCAGATTAAACGCAAATATATGATTTGCAGCTGAGTTAAGTATCTGCTTTATAAAGTCAGTAAGGTAATTCCCATCCCAGTCAAATGCCAAAATACTTTGTTTGTGGAATTTTTACATCACTTCACTAAGGAGGTGTGCATCTCAAAAATTATGCTAGACATATGTTATACTTGCATTTATGATTGGAGGTTAAATCAAGCATCCTATGAGTGGACAGTGAACATAATGACGAATGAACAGTAAACTGGTAAAACAAACTGTTTACACATATCAAATAGGACAAAATTGCCCATTACCATGTCAAATATTCTCTGGAACTTCTGTTACCTCTAGAATCATCTGACCAAGCTTCATCATCATCAAAATGAGCATCTCCTCCATAGTCAGGACCAGGGGGAAAAGCATGAGCCAGTAATCCAGAGGGTCCATCAAAGGGGTAAAAGTCACCATGTTCTATGAAACAGCATTCAAAACAATTAAACCAATTATCCCATCCTATTGACAGCAATGTAGCTGCACAGCAAAAATAATTGATTCTGTGTTACCTTTAGTGCCAAAGGAGATCATGATATCAGCTACACCGCTTCGTATTCTGGTGAAGTTAAGTGGTGTCACATCAGACCAAACTTTGAATGCTTTTTTGAAAGCTCTGTCTACTTCAGCACGACTCAGATCTGAAGTGTAATTCAGGATTCTACCAAACAGATTAATATCTCCAGTTAAATTGTGTGAATTTTTTAAAAGTGTAATACATTTTTATCTGACCATACACCTCATTTTGGTTTTGCCTATGTTCTTACTTTAAAACAAATCAATAAAACAAAAATAACCATTTCTGTTTTCATTAAAATCATTCAGACACATTAAAACAGCTTTTTGTAACTGGTTTCATATGCACCAGAAGACAGAAAATGACAGATATACTCTGCATGTAGTAAAACTGTATCAGTAACTTCAGATTCTTTATGCCATAAGAAATATGTCATGATCCTCACTTCCTGGTGGAGCAAAACATGATCCAAAAAGCATCAAGTAGGCTAGACTCATCCATATTAAAGTAATATTTATCATTAGATACTAAACTGAGAGAGTTCAGGGATTTCATATTTGGAATTTGCTAAAAGACCTCACATTACAGCTGTTCAAAACCCCCTGTTGACAATCTTGGTTTATTAGTGGAGAAGGAGCTACTATGTGGTCTTTCAGCACCATAGATTCCCAAGAGCAACTTTCTGTGGTCACAGTGCTGGGATTTGTCTGACCAAACATAGGTATCTACACCTAGACTAAGAAATGGAAGAGGCACAAGGATCAGTGATGCTTTCACAGCCACAATGCACTGACTGGTTTGCATCTACACAGCTTTGTCAAGGACAAGACCTATATGAAGCAGACACTAAACCAGGTCCAAAAAGCAGAGCTTAGAAGTGATTTAGAGATTAAGCACTGGGAGGATCAGTGGTGAGGTGCACAATCTTAGTCCCTGCCCCTCTTCCATTTGGCACCATAGATGTGCCCAGAGCGTCTACATGGAGGCCAGATGAGGATTTATTATTTTACCCCACACTAGCTTTCCCCCATGACAAAGTAAAATGGAAAAAAATGTTATATATTTCCTTGGGCTGTCAGATGGGCTTGGGGGCCCTTTCCAAAAGTGAGGCTGTAAGGATTTTAAACTGCAACATAAATTTTGTCAAACTCAAATAGGCCCTTCTTCCATCAACCTCATCTACTGAGCAACCTCTTCAACAAAGTACATGGAAGGAAGGTAATAACAGAAATAATTCTCAAAATGCCATGCATTTACCTGTACGTCAAATTACTTTTTGACCACTTGAGTTTTCTAGGGAAAAAGTTATATTCCCCCACATCTGGGACGCCACATCTTGGTTTCTGCATCAGCTCATATGTTTCTTCATCTAATTTGCCTGTCACCTCCAACCCAAAAAATGCCTGCATTTCTCGAAGTTTAGATGCCACTGTGTTGGCACTCTTCCTCATTATGCCAGCAGGATTTGGACGGAGATCATAGTGAGTCCTG
The DNA here is from genome assembly GCF_027791375.1 of Indicator indicator. NCBI lineage: Eukaryota > Metazoa > Chordata > Aves > Piciformes > Indicatoridae > Indicator > Indicator indicator. The sequence continues at coordinate 15,445,874 of NC_072010.1, forward strand.
AGGTAGCGCTAAGTAAGGGAAAAGAATTAATGAGCCTACTTTCCAAGCAGCTGTAACTACACGACTTACTATTTATAAAACATGCAGATGAATTATTTTATACTGTACCTCTGCAAACTGAAGGTCTTTCTCTGTGAATTCATGGCTATCTTCAAGGGGAATAGGTATTGTCAAGCTAAATGACAAACCCAACAAGAAAAAGAAGACAACTGAAAGTCTTGATTGTATCATGTTGGCTTTGTGAAGTCTGAAGCCCTGATGTTTCAGAGTGCAGTTACCTTTACTTTTATAGTCCCAACCAAGTGAGTCACCACTTAGGGACAAGTTAAAGCCTCCTTGTTGCTGAAAGTAAACATGCTTAGATGGCTACTTTTTTTTTTTTTTTCTCCTCCCCAACACTGTGGTTTAGGCATCTGTTGTCCCACCAAGGGCTCTGAAACTGTATCCTCCTATAAACATGGTCACTGGATGTTGACATAGGTTGTGGGAAAAAATGTGCAGAAGCAAAGTACACTTTTTTGATTGTTTTGCAATAATTTACACTGGCAATAACTTTGCAGTAACTTACCTTTCTTTGTGGGAAAAAATTGCCTTTAATAGACAATAAAAATACATAACAAGCTTCATGATTTTAAAAATAAATCCTCCCAACTTTTCAGCAGTTACACTAGTTCAACAGAAATTTTTAACAGCTGGAATATATCATACACACTATGGCTGTTTATAAGTGTTGCCTTGGCTGATAAGAGATAACATTACAAAATATACAATAGGATATTACATTTCCTTGTTTCTGCAGAGAAATACAACTCTAAAAGATTAACAGGAATTTTACTCCAGTGATCCTTAAAGTAACTTCCTATCTAGCTTTCAGAATACTTTACTGCTTGAGATGTACTCAAAACCATAAATACTAAATATCAGGGAATAGTTTCGAATATTTAGAAATTATTTTTAGTAGTAGTAAAGCAGGTCATGTAAAATGACTAGTTCATGCAATTTATCTTGTCCTCAAAAGCCAAGAATTTAACTTACATTATGAGAGGAGCACAGTCATAGATCAATGAGACAGCTACTACTCTTGAGAGAGAGAGGCAATATACTAGCTGTAGGTAGGCAATGAATCTGTTTCTCCAGAATGACAGAAGTACGTGATTTTTGACTTACAAGGTGGGTAATGGGACAAATCTGGCATTATGACAGGCATACTTCAGACAAACATACTTTGAATTATACTTCAAAGCTTAGATGATTTCTGCCTCCCCAGAGTCATTCTAATGTCAGCTGCTGCTAAGACTTGTATATCACACCACATGCCCACAAACATGGGCCCAAGGAGATATGCTATTTCTACTGAATTCACCTTTCTCTTTCATGGGGGTGGTTCCTGTATGGAAAACCTCAGGCAACTTCCTGGTAGAAAGTGGTATATACTTTCTGCAATACCCTACCTCGCCATGGATTATGTCTTGTTGACAAAACAGGAAAAGGACAAAAATCAGTGAAGTCAAATCTGCAAAAGCTCAATTTCTCACTCAAACAATATCACCCTTCTGTTTTATAATGACAAATGGCAAAATCAAATAAATCTGAGAGAAACAGTACCAGAAACAACTCAGAAATCTATGAGTAAAATTAATAGCTTAAAACTCCCACAGGTAACTTTCCTTTGAATTCCAAATTGAACAAAGAGCCATGAGGATGGTTAGGGGACTTGAGCATCTCCCCTGTGAAGAGAGACTGAGACCCCTGGGGCTGTTTAGTCTTGAGAAGACTGAGAGGGGATTTCATCAATGTCTATAAATATCTGAGGGGTGGGTGTCAAGTGGAGGGGGCCAGGCTCTTTTTGGTGGTTCACAGTGATAAGACAAGGAACAATGGGTTCAAACTAGAACATAGAAGATTTCACCTCAACATGAGGAGAAACTTCTTTACAGTGAGGGTGACAGAGCACTGGAACAGGCTCCCCAGGGTGGGTGTAGAGTCAACTTCTCTGGACACATTCAAAACCCATCTGGGTGCATTCCTGTGAAGACTACCCTAGGTGATCCTGCTTTGGCAGGGGAGGCCCTTCCAACCTCTAATGTTCTGTGATTCTGTGATTCTCTGAAATTAGCTCTCTTGTACCTAAGGAAGAACAACTGTATACCACTATTTGTACATCACTGCCCTTTGCCAAACTTAAATGAAAGGTTTTTATTCTGTGTCAGGCCCTTATACCACTGGTCTTTCCCAGCTCTGATGCTGGAATTTTTGCTTCTTTGAAATAGAAGAAATTAATTTTGTAACTAAGAGTTACTGTAAAAACATTATCAGTCCATCACACTTTATGAGAGAATATTTATGAATTATTTCTAAGTGGTTTCAGGGTTGACTCAATAATGTTCAGCTAATTGGTAATGAAAGGTGAAACCAAGTAATCAGAGAGAATATTTAAATAATATAAAAGTATAATATTAAAAAAATTATTTAGCTAGACACATGAGTAAAATTAAAGAACAGTGCTAGCCTGCATAGAGATGCATAAGGATGGGTCTTCTCCTATAATAGGACAATAAAATGAATAAGTGAACAGACAGTCCACTTGTTTGAATAGATTCTGCGAGTAGAAAAACATATAAAGAGAAAAAACACAGAGTGCAAGTAACTATTTTTCTCACAGGGAGTAAATCAAAACTACCTGAAGGGAGGTTGTAGGCAGGTGGGGGTTGGTCTCTTCTCCCAGGCAACAAGCAGCAGAATGAGGGGACACAGTCTCAAGTTGTGCCAGGGGAGGTATAGGCTGGATAGTAGGAGGAAGTTCTTCACAGAGAGGGTGATTGCCCATTGGAATGGGCTGCCCAGGGAGGTGGTGGGGTCACCATCACTGGAGATGTTCAAGAGGAGACTGGATGAGGCACTTAGTGCCATGGTCTAGTTGATTGCTTAGAGCTGGGTGATAGGTTGGACTGGATGATCTTGGAGGTCTCTTCCAACCTGGTTGTTTCTATGATTCTATGATTCTATGAAAACACTAAAACAGAAACTGATTTCTGAAAAATTCTGTGCAATAAGCCATCTCAGAGTGGACTATGGCTGAACTGTGTTTTCTGCATATTCAGCTGATTCCCTTGGGAGCCTGGTCGTATAAATATACATGACATATACAGTATGTTTTCTTACACATTTTATAGTTATTTATATTACACCCATGGCTAGAAGCCTATATTGAGGCATGGATTTTTATGCCCTCTGTACACAAACTGAAGAAACACTGGTAAAGTACTGTGCAAGCAAGCACATAAAAGGGCCAGTGAACATAAGCAGTATTCTCCTTTTTCCAAAACAGCATTGCAGACAGTCTATGTGATTTTTTTAGTTTTAAGTGGAGACAAAAATCCTTGACAGAGCCAGGAACTGAGTACAGAGCTCTGAAGCTGTTACTACCTTAAAATATCGACTCTTTAAAGCCTCAAACAACTGAAGTTTTTAAAGTTGGCAACAATAAATGACAGAGTCAAATCCTGCCCATGTTAGGCAATGCAAGATACAAAATTTATGGCCCAGGCTGAAGTGATGCCATTGAGTTAAAAATTTGTATTTAAAAAAATAATTTAAACCTGTGAAGAGACATGTAAATGAAGGTAAAAGCAGTCAGCCTTGGTTTGTAGACCTTGTGCTGACCCCAGTGCAAACAAACAAGCTTTGAAACCCACAAAACTGCTGAACAGTAAGATTTCAACAAGCACTGCAAAATTTCTGCAGTTCTGGCATCTTGTGGGTGTGGGTGAAGATAGCTGGACTGATGGTAATTTTCACAGGCACAGCAGAGACTGGAACAATCATGCTGATTTTCCTCCCAAGGAAAAATGGATAAAGAGGGTTGGGGGATGTAGCAAAATAAAGTGCCTTAAAGCAGAATTTAGGTCATACATATTTGAAAACAAGAATTGTGTCAACCCTATGATTTCAAACGTAGATTTTACTACTGTGAATAATTGAAAGCTTTTGATTTATACTCTGTTTTGGTGCCCAACAGAGCACTACACCATGAGTGTGGTGAATATTTCGTGACCCTGAAACTGCAGACGCTTCACTGAAGACAAATAAACAAAAGACAATGGGGCCATTTGCTTATGTTTCTTACCACAAGTTGTATTTTAAGTGGAACACTTCCAGTGCCCAGGGTTACACCACCACATTTAGATCAGCTTCCTCTGGGAAGACGGACAACATCCTGGAGCCCCTAGTGCAGCTGGGTAAATGGAATCCCAGGGTAGTCAAAAACATATGCTCTGACTCTGCCTCTTCAGGTCGGATTCCACCTGTGGGACCTGTTACAAGAAGGGGGTTAAAGACAGCTGAGAATTGTTTTCACAAGCAGCTCTTCAGCCGGGATGGCAAGGGATGTAACACCAGTCTGACTCCTTTTTTATAATAAACAGCAGCATCCCTGTGCCATTTACTGGCATAAAGGTGCACATGGGGTGGCCAGTGGTGCTCAGCTGGGTCCAGTGCCAGAAGCAAGAAATACATAATCATGTTTCTAAGACGCAACAACTCTTGTTTGAATGAGTTCCTTCAGGAACCTGCCCAGAGAAGCAGGGTGCCCCAGTTGGCTGCTCCATGCAAAGAAGCAGCTGCAAACTCCCATTGAGGTCAGAATATGCTCTGCTCCTCCTTACCACTCTAAATGCTCCCAACGACTGGAACTGGCTTCCACTTCTGTTCTAATCATTCTACGTAAGCTACCCACACCTTTTCCTGCTTTGGGATCAATGCAAGATACTAAACTATCTGTTATACCTTGGGAAAGTTTTTTTTGCACATGCCATGGAATCTGCTGCTTTTTGCAGTCAGGACAGTGCTTCTGTATCCTGCATGAACCATTTGAGGAAGATAGTCATAGCAGTTGCTATAACTGAATTGTATAGATTCTTGAAAGAAATAGGTAGTCTATTAGAAAACTACTTGAAGGATGTCTGCAGCCATTAGGTTCTGAGATTGTAAAGTATTTTATTCTTTCATTATAGCAACTATATTATTTTGTAGCATGTGGCTCCCAATTGTCAAATTCAATACTCTCTCATTGGACTTTTTCAGTCTAGTGTAGGGATTAATGCTTAATACAAAGCAGTTATATCTAGCAGAGTACAGCAATTGCAACCAGGAATGGTAAATGATGCCTTTAGGAAAGTGTTTTGGTTCAGCTCGCTTATTATCTATGAAAAATGGAGCTAGGAACCTAACAGGAAGACACTGTCCTGCCTCTGCCTCTGCAAACTCTGATGTACACATACAACCCCTTGTAATTTCTAACTCATCTTTCTATTGACCACTACTTAAAAGCACTGTATCTTCTCCATCTCTTAAGTAAGAGCAATTCAGAACAAGTACTATCATCACTGAATCCAGACCCTTCCAAGCAGTGCCGGCTCTCGTACCTAACCCCACGTCATCTTAGGTACTGTAAGAAGAAATTGCAGCAGATGAAGAGGGCAGGTTATTGATGTAGATTATGAGGAGAGGAGAAAGGACAAATCCTCTCTTCAGCAGCAGTGCAAAACACGAGTTGTGGCTGTTGTTCACGAGACAATGACCTTTACTGAATGAGGCATTATCTGACACTTTCCAGATGTGTCAATCATTTAAAATACTGGCGAACTGAATTGTATGTACCTCTTCTTTTTTTCAAGTCAGTATCTAATGGAATTTCCACCTGGGTGTCAATACCAAATTTCAGGATCAAAGTCTCCCATATACGCACATAAATAGTCCAGAATAATGTAAAAGAAATTTTAAGAAGTTGCATTGAAATCACCCAGAAGAGAGATCATCACACACCCAGACAGGTGCTTGTCCTTCACAGAAACGTATGGAAGAAACACTCTTTATGTGAAGCCTACTGTACATTTTTTATTTGTAAAGAGTTTTAGGAGTAAAACCATACATTTAAAAAACACTGAGGAGAGGAAGTATAATTTTTAAAGCCCTGGCTTTTGCTTGCCAACCACATTCATGCTGTTTATACAGCTGGGCCTTTTCTCAACTATATTGCGGAAGCTCTTGAGAATAAGAAAAAAAACTAGATGTCTTATGCATACAGTTTTATAGGAAGTACTACAAGCAAATGGTAAGTTTAAAATTAAGATTTGAATGACTAGTAAGAGAAATACTAAAGAGAGATTTAAGAACATTTTACTGCTACTAGCAGTACTATTCACTACTAGCAAAGTGAATATTTTCAACTATAAAGGAAAGTGGCACAGAAATACATGTTTCAACTTTTTTTCATTACAAAGAACTCTAATACAAAGGTGGCTGTATATTTAATGAAAAACCTCACTCTTCTATATGGGCCACATTCAGAGGAGGCCACTGAAATGGTGGAGGAGAGGCTGAGAGAGCTGCGCTTGATCACCCTGGAGCAGATATGGCATCAGGGGGACTTAATAGCAGCTTCCAGTGCCTATGTGGATGTCTCAGAGGAAATGGAGCCAAACGTGTCATTATGGTGGAGAGCAAGAGCATGAAAGACACAGGGCATTGTCTGAAACAAGAGTTCAGCCTGGATATAAGAAGAAACCTTTTCCCCATGAGGACAATTGGGCAGCGGCATACGGTGTCCAAAGAGGTTGTGAAGTCTCTATCCTTGGAGGTTTTCAATGTCAACAGGTTTTCAACCACACCCTGAGCCCTGAGTAGCCTATTCTGACCTCAGAGCTGACCCTGCTGTGAGGGTAAGACCAGAGACCTCCTGATGTCTTTTTCAGGCTGAGCCATTCTGTGTTTTATACCTTAATGTAAGTAACCAAATATCAAAATTGGATGCTTGGAAAACATTTTATTGAGTACACTTATGTGTGATACAAGACATAACCAAGTTCCACACACTACAGATTTTTTAGTATGAATTAGTCTTAGTATAACCAAACCAAACCAAAACAACAACAACAAAACCCAAACAACAAAACAAACAAACAAAAAAAAAACCAGCCAAACAAACAAATCCAAACAAAACCCAGAGTTCCAAATGTTGGGTGTCACTTGAAATCCATCTTTAGTGGTTTCTCATGTTCAAACTTATTATTAATGTCTTCTTGATACTAATAGATCTTTGTTACTGTGAAATACTTATCAGAAAACAACATGGAAAAAATAACCAGCTAACACAGTTTTAAAATGCAAATTAACTGTAATGTGATCCAGACTAGATATTCTAGATATGGATTTCAGTATCTGAACATCTTGTTTGCCTATCTAATGCCATAACATATCTTGCACACTGACAATGCTTTTCATGGATAACATTTACAGAGCATTTTGAGCCATTGTTACATATTTCTTCATTACTTTTTCTGACTTTTTTCCTACAGTTTTCACAACAGCCTCTGTGGTAGAGATGCCCTACTGCATTAACTTTCAGAAAAAGATAACAGCTTCTATTCCATTTTTCACAAAACTCAGCACACAATGACCAGCATTCAATTGCAAATACATGGGATGAGAAAAAGATGATGTTTTCTCCCACGGAGAGCCTGGTAAAATGTACTCAGTCTCCCCGTCATGTGACTTTAAGCACTGAACATTTGAAACACAGTAGCTGTGGGATGCAATGAGAATGAAAGGAAGGAATTTGTGCAGAGTTTTTTTGAAGTCCTTAGAAAATAATTTACCTGTACTCACACCTGCTGAAAAGTTTCAATCTTGGCATTCAACATTTTCACAGTGTGCTCTGATTCACTGCAGTGAAAAATATCATCTGCTAGTAATTCAAATCAGTAAGTAAGGTTAAAGCATTACATAAAAGTAAAATTAGAAATATTATCAGTTAATAGAAGACTTGCCATGGCTGTGAGCTCTGTTAGAAATTCATGTTAATATTCATGCTGAAAAATTAAACTTCAACATCTTCCAGGTTGGAAGGAAATCTTATCTAATTCCTCTGCTCAAGCAGGGCTGCCTTGAGCCAGTTGCCCACACCAAATATTGACGGATAATTATTCCTCCTATGAAAAAGGCTGAAAGAGTTGGAGTTCTTCAGCCTGAGGAGGAGACTCCAGGAAGACCTTACTGTAGCCCTTCAAGAAAGAAGAGAACAGATTTTTAAGTAGGGTCTGTTGTGATAGGAGAAGGGCTAATGGTTTTAAAACAAAAGAGAGTAGATTTAGACTAGATAGAAGGAAGGAAGAAGGTAGATCCCTGGAAACATTCAAGGACAAGTTTGACAGGGCTCTGAGTAATCTGATCTAGTTAAAGCTGTTCCTGCTCATTCTGGAGGGGTTGGACTAGGTGACCTCAAAGATCCCTTCCAACCCAAACTATTTTATGATTCTGTGATCACATCCAGATGTCTTTAAAATACCACCATTACCTCCATGGGCAACCTCTGCCAATACTTTGTTATCCTCACAGTAAAAAAAAACACGTTTCCTGATGTTCAGAGGGAACCTCCTGTGTGTCACTTTGTGCCTATTGCCTCTGGTCCTGGCACCACTGGGCACCACCGAGAAGGACCTCGCTCTGTTTTCTCTGCACCCTCCCTTCAGGTATTTATGGGAATTGATAAAATCCTCCTGAGCCTTCTCTTCTCCACACTGTATAGTCTCAGCTCTTTCAGGCCTTCCTCACAGCAGAGATGCTCCAGCCCTCTGGTCATCTTTGTGGCCCTTCTCTGGGCCCTCTCCAACTGTTGTTATCTCCAGAGAATGGAGGCGGCAGAAGCTAGGTATGTAAAGGGGGTGCCTTAATGTTCTCATATATTACTGCCTTTTGCAATCTGGACTTGCCCAATAGATTGCTGTGTGGCCCAGGGAGGGGAATCACACCCTTTATCAAGAGGTCCATGAGTGGAAGGGAATCATACCACCACATCCCATCTCAAATGAATGCCCTTGTTGCTGTACTAAAGGGCTGAATCAATTCCTCCAGCCTTTGTGTGAGAAGGGATCAATACAGTTTTAAATCCTGTGCTATGGAGTACCTGAGCACAAAACTGTTTGTACCATTAAGTACAAATACTTTCATTCAGTTTTGCTGAATTGCTTTAGTTTCTCCATTTAACATATGAATGACTAAATGATTCACCCAGCTCAGTATTCTGTCTCTTAGCAATGGTAATATAAGATAGTAATGGTAATAAAGAGACAGCAATGGTTTAAGAGACAGAGAACACAGGTCTGATGCTGGCTGCTTTCATAATCTTCTTCCACATACTTATCACTATAAGAGACATTTTAATTTCTCAATCTTAAATCAGACTCCTGCAAGCACAATTCAGTGCCCCTTAGTTCTAATATTGTAGGATTTGGTACATAACAGCTTTACATTCAGCGCATGATTCACCTTCATGAGTTCACAAATCTTAGTAATATCGAGTTCTTCATCTCCAAACTGCTAATTTGGTAGCTGGTCCATGCACTTACCTAAAAATTTGAATTGGCTTTCTGGGTGCTTTCTTCACGGTCATTATAGTCTTTCTGAGATCCGGAGTACAGAATTGCACAAAGTACTCAAGAATTTGTCACATGAAGGTTTTTTGTAGTGGCAAAATTATGCTTTCCATCATCAGGTTCTCAGCATCTTATTCTGATGATGCCCAAGCACTTTTGTAACTTCATTTAGCTGCCACAGCATACTGAGACATTGATTTCCAAGTGAAGATTTACTCAGGTGGAGTTCACTCTTGCTCTTATACAAATAGGCTATTTACCTTCCAAATCCAAAAGGCAGAAGAATGTGAACTAACTTAACAGAATGAAAAATTCATGACTGTAGATTTTTGCTACTACTGCCTTAGTGGTAGCAAAAAAACCCCTAACAACTCTAGAAGTGCACACTGTCCTCTAACATTATCAAAACATAAATATTGGTTTACCTTATTGTGCAATTTTAATTGCATTTCTTCATTATCGTTTACAGGAAGAGTATAAATAACAGGGAGAAAAGATCAATTTCCCATTCAAAGCTGACATGGCAAAAACCCCCATGTGGCTAAACAAACTGTAAGTTAAATTATAGGATATATGATGTGCTATGCACCAGACAAATGTGTGGGTTTGTCTAAAGCTGTGTGAATAACTGATATTTTGGTTCAGTTAGTAGAAGAAGAAGAAGAAAAAATATTTATTTTTATGTTTATCTTTCATGTTAGAAGGAAGAAACCCCACATTTCATGTATCTTTAATGAGAGTTAAGGGTTAAGCAAAACTCACAGGTAATATCACTAAGTACATCCATAAGATCCAGAAAGTGGTCAACTCCATTCCCCCTCTGTTTGGCATTTGTCAGAACACATCTGGAGTGCTGTGTCTAGGTTTGGATTCCCTAGTACAGGAAAGAGGTTACCAAGATGGTTTAGGACTGGAGCAGAGAACATAGGAGGAAAGGCTAAGCAAGTAGTGCTTGTTCATGTTGGAGAAGGTGAAGGTGAAATCTTACTGCTGTTTACAAGTACCTGACAAGGAAAAACAGAGAAAACGGAGACAGACTCTTCTCAGACATGCACAGAGAAAGGACAAGAGGCAATGAATGCAAACTGGAACGCTGGAAATTCCACTTAGTAACATTTCCTTTATCATAGCAGAGGCAAAAGATTTTAATGGGCTGTCTGGAGAGGTTTTGGATCTTTATTTTGGACATGTTCAAAATTTAAATAATCAAGTCCCTAAGCAACCCAGTCTAAATATGTATTAGCAAGAGGCAGTCCATATGACCTCTGAAGGTCCATTCCAATCTAAATTAAGATATTCTGCAGTTCTTCGAATGGTGGCTGTTATTGATCCTGTAGGCCATTCAGAGATATTTGAGAAGGAACCCAAACATCCTAAGATTAGAAACTGAGTCTTGGGGCTGAGAGTTAGAAACGACATTCAGCACATTGCTCTTCACTTGAAGATTTTGGTGAGTCTACTCTGAATCATGTTCCTACTGCTCAGTGAAGATTTGTTATTATTTGCAGGTGCACTGAAATTGTATTTTTAGTGAACAAAGCATTTGTTTGAAGTATTTTTTTAGCTCTGAGTTTTCTTGGATTTCACAGTAGCAAGTTAATGATCAAGTTCTAAAAATCAGTCTCCTAGCCTCAGAGTGATTCACAAGCATTAGATGATTAATCCTCATCCATATCTATTACCTAACTAAGCAGTTTGTTGCAGCATATATAATAACACTGAGAAAGGTTAGTCCAAAATTTAAATTTCAATTAAATTTCAGTGCATTAATTTCTGGCAGTTTGTTAAGTACCTCGATTTAGTTGTCAAATTCAGGTCAATGAAAATTCAATGGTATGTATATAGAGGAGAATCCTAAAAACACTGGTGAAATAATCAATGAATATTAATTTACAGAGCAATAACATCAGCAAATTCATTAAACATAGTTTGAAAGTCCAAATTCTCATGCATGATGCTCAAATAGTTTGCCAACTAATTCTTCAACCAATAAATCTGACACAAAGTTATTCAGTTCTAATGGTTTCCCAATCCAGTATCTGTGCACAGTTCAATGTATTCCAGCTCCAAATAAAAAATCAGGTTAACAACCCAAAATACACGTAACTTTTGTAAGTTTCTTCCTTTAGATTCTATGCCAGGCACGCTATCGATTCCTATGCTTAGCATTTATCTGAGGAGTAAAAATATCAAAGTAACTGTCTAAAAATTTCTTGAAAATGCTCTAAGAGGACAAAGAGTTCAAAATGAGGTTATCTTAATTCCTTCATTATGGAATTTAGATGAATGAGTGAGCACCAGGTACATGAGCATTCTTAAATGTCTGGAAACATAAAATGAGCAGTGAGGTTCCCAAAGCTAACATGCAGTTGTGCAGGATTAATAATTATTGTGCCCACATTGACCTGAGAGAATTGTAACTCTTCTCCTGTGATTTGATAAGACTTGGATGATGGCTATTTAAGTCACACAAAACTATGACTCAAGTCTGAGTCTGAAACTCAGTATTTTTAGATTATTAAAATAAATGGAGAAACAATTGAGGCAGGGAACTCCCCTGTCTAGTTTACCTAAGGAATGAAGAGCAAGGTGTTTCACAGACATTTGAAAGCAGAGGTCTTTCCAGTGAGTCACTAGTGGATTTCCCACAACTGCTATTAAATAGTAACTAGAAGCATACCAACAAAGGGCTGGATTCCTAAACAAGCTGCATGTTAAAGAAGGCTCGGATTAATCTTGCCGAAATACTAAGTCCTTCTGTTTGAAGAAATACAGAGCTAAACTTTGCCTGGTCACAACAGTGTGTTGTCATTTTCTCAAATCCTTTAGCTGAATGATCCGTTTGACATGATACCATGACATGTTAGAGACCTCTTTTTCAAGTCTGTGGCTGTAGATAGACACTGCTTTGAATAACTCCTAAATGCCTTTGCAAAGAGTCAAAAATTGTGCAAAAACAATGTATGAAAGATTCACACTAGTATTTTCACATGTTACATGTATATGGTAAAATGCAACCAACTTTCTCACTATTTATCAGAATTGTTCCCGAGTGCCAGGACTCTGCTAAGTTCATGGTTTTTCTGATTAAATAAAAGATATGTTTTCAAATACAGTCCTGTGTGGATAGTAATACTAATATTCAGGTATCTATTCAGAACTATCTTAAGAACTTGCATATCTCTCCACAATATTGGGCTGGGCTATACAGACATTGAAACTGCATGCCTTGGGGAAAATCCTTCTCAGTTTGCCCCAAATACCATTTTTCTTGGAACATTCTGCTTAAAGTAAAGATGTTCTGATTCTACAACAGAATCTTGTGATTCACACCTGATGTTATTGATCACAAAAGCTTCAGAATACCTTAATCCAGACATTCTTTGCTGACAGCAATGAAACTAGAGAGATGTTGATTTCTCTGAGTAGCTTCTAAGTATCAGGAGCGCTGTGTTAAAAAAGTTTGAGTATTGTCTGACTCAGACTGAAACCAAACCAAAGTCATCACAAGGGGTAACCCTACTTGTCAGTCATCTTTATAAAGTAGGTGGTTAAATTCCAATGTAATGACCCTTATGTTGATTAACAATAGGCAGACTTCCAGTAGTAAAATGCTGAACTTCTACAGCTCTAGGTTAAATCCCAAACTCAAGATGCTTGAACAGATCCATGTCCTATTAGAATGGGTATAGCACAGAAGAGAATTCATAAGATACGCTGAAAGTATTTACTCCTATTCAGTGTGAGTTAAAGACACTTGGTTGGACTCTATGATCTCTGGAGGTCACTTCCAATCTCTAATGTACTGTGGTGATACTTTCAGCAGCAGTATTGGTCAGAGAGGTCAGTCATGGCTTCTTCTTAAGAAAAAATGGTAACTCAACAGTTCTAAAAAAAAGGTGACTACAGTCCTTAGACTGTAATGTCTGATAGTTAGATGGGGGGAGAAGGAGCTTTCCTAACATATATTAATCTGCCTTTTTTATCATACTTATAAACATATGAAAACCTCTAAGGCAGAACAAAAGTTTTCAAGGTTATCCCATTGTACATAAACATAGGTTCTAGTCAGGCCTGGAGTCTGGGGCAAAAATAGAGACTATTTGCAAACTATATACAATCCTACCATTTAGACTTTAAGAGCCATGGGCATTCAGATGAAACAGTGAAGAAAAAGATAGGATAGAAGTGTATACCATTCATAGAGGACAACTAATTCATTTGGGAGAATGATTGTCATGAGCCCAAGTTATTAAGATTTAATGGAATTCTTTATCCTCCTCATATGAAAGGTGCTACTAGCTGTCCCATGTACAATCCCAGAATCAATCAAGCAGCAGTCCTTCTAGTTGATATATTTATTTTTCCCATGAAGAGGAGATCTAGGAAAAAAAAAATGACTCATGGGTTGAAAATCTTCCTCACATATTTATGTTTTCCCCTTTGCATTCCTCTTGAAGTACCAGCCCTAGTTATATGAACTTAAGTACATCGTAGTTGTTATTTACTGTTAGGGAGCATGTTAAAAATGAGACCTTCTTTGAAAAAGATATGGCTCAAGAAATTTTGCATAGTTAGTTAGCTGCAGGTAGCCTCAATTCTTGGTAGGAAAAAACCTCCTAAACAGACATAAACAAAAAAATCATAACAAAGGTGGGCACAAGCCAACCTCATGAGGTTCAACAAGACCAAGTGCAGGGTCCTGCATCTGGGTCGAGGCAATCCCAAGCACAACTACAGGCTGGCAGTGACTGGCTGGAAAGCAGCCCTGAGGAGAGGGACTTGGGGGTGCTGGTGGACGAGAAGCTCAACATGAGCTGTCAATGTGCACTTGCAGCCCAGAAAGCCAACCAGATCCTGGGCTGCATCAAGAGAGGCGTAGCCAGCAGGTCAAGGGAGGTGATTCTCCCTCTCTACTCTGCTCTGATGAGACCCCACCTGGAGTACTGCATCCAGTTCTGGAGCCCCTATTCCAAGAGGGATATGGACATGCTGAAACGTGTCCAGAGAAGGGCCACCAGGATGATCAGAGGGCTGGAGCACTTCTCTTATGAGCACAGACTGAAAGAGTTGGGGCTGTTCAGTCTGGAGAAGAGAAGGCTCCAAGGTGACCTTCTTGTGGCCTTTCAATATCTGAAGGGGGCCTACAAGAAAGCTGGGGAGGGACTTTTTAGGATATCAGGTAGTGATAGGACTAGGGGGAATGGAATAAACCTGGAAGTGGGGAGATTCAGGCTGGACATGAGGAAGAAGTTCTTCACCATGAGAGTGGTGAGAGCCTGGAATGGGTTGTCCAGGGAGATGGTTGGGGCCTCATCCCTGGAGGTGTTTAGGGCCAGGCTGGATGAGGCTCTGGCCAGCCTGATGTAGTGTGAGGTGTCCCTGCCCATGGCAGGAGGGTTGGAACTAGATGATCCTTGTGGTCCCTTCCAACCCTGACTGATTCTATGATTCTAAAACACAGCATAATTGTGTTCTTTATCTGAAGCCTTTATCAAGAATATCTAATAATGTTATTAGAGAAAAACTATTAAAAAGAGGGAAAAAGAGTGAAGGAAACAACAGCATGAAGTTTGGAAAGGTGAAATATCTGTAATCCCAGGTATCCTGGATCTGACAGTCTATATAATGTCACAAAATGAAATAAGTCTGGTAAACACAACACAGGATTTATATCCTGGTACAGAACTCAAAACATCTAGAAATAATTAGAATAAGCAAAAATACTTAATGAAACAGCAGATTTTGATTTCTGAGGTACCTTGAACTTGCTTTGTTTTGTCCTCTGTTGGAATGTGTTTTTGCATTCCAAGGAGGAAATAGTTATTGCCTATCACAAAACAAAGATATTTAAAAACATTGGATATGAAACCTCCATATCTCACATACAGGACTAGTCATCACAAATAATGATAACAGACAAATTTATAGCAGCACAACAGCTGTTAAATGATACATGGAAATTCTTACATTGTCAAGCTAGAGATGTACTCACTGGAGCATGTTATAAATGGTTCATGTAAGTTCACAAAGTGCTCTCTCCAGGTCCATATCTTATGAAGAAGCTTGAAAACCATCAGAAAAGTGGATTCAACTTTAATATGTAGAGTCCATAGTTAAAAATCCAAGTGTGCAAGATTAAATGGCCATTGAAAAAAATACCTATAAGGATTTGAGCAGTAATTCCACAAGATTATTTGTAGCAAGTACTTCAGAGTTTTACCAGGATAACACCTTCCCCATTACATATTGAGGAGTAGAATAAAAGGAAAGACCATGAAACATGAACAAAAGGGAAGACCAGGAAAGATCTGGGGCTGTTTACTCTTGAGAAGAGAAGATTGAGAGGGGATCTCATCAATGTCTATAAATATCTGAGGGGTGGGTGTCAGGAGGAGGGGGCCAGGCTCTTTTCGGTGGTACACAGTAATAGGACAAGGAACAATGGGCTCAAACTAGAACATAGAAGATTTCACCTCAACATGAAGAGAAACTTCTTTACAGTGAGGGTGACAGAGCCCTGGAACAGGCTCCCCAGGGTGGTTGTGGAGTCTCCTTCTCTAAAGACTTTCAAAACCCACCTGGATGCGTTCCTGTGCTAGGTGATCCTGTTTTGGCAGGGGGATTGGACCTGATGATCTCTTGAGGTCCCTTCCAACCTCTGATATACTGTGATACTGTGATACTGTGATGATCATACAAACTGAACAAAAAGATCATAAGATTTTTCAGGGTACATTAACTTCCCATGTAAATCTAACAGTTCACAGAATCACAGAATGTATTTGGTTGGAAGAGACCTTCAATATCATCTAGTCCGGTTGCTGCAGAAAGGCACCATTGTGGGTTTCCTCCTGCCTGCTGATGATTTTGTTATTTGCAGTTGTGGAGAGCAAGCAGAATGAGAAGCCAGTTTGTGGCTTTCCTATTAATTCAGTCTTCATTTCTGGAAGTAAGGAATCAGCAAATTTTATCCTTATTCCCAGCAGGGCCTAAGGAGGAAGGGAATGCCACTTTGGTAAATTTCTCCTTTTTTTTTTTTGTAATTTTAGCTCATTTTTTTCTACTGAGCTGCTACACTGGCACTGGCAAAACTATCCAGGATGAATTCAAATGTTTAAGAAAGCCATCATCAGTGAAGATCCTGGCCTTTACCCTGCATTGTGCTCAGGAAGTGGAAACTATAGAAGGTTTACCAAGTAAATCAAGTAAATCAAATATTTGCTTTAAAATAATGAAGTCAACTAAATAAAAACTATTCATCTTGGGACAGGAGTGAGACAATTCAGCAGCTATGTAATCTCAGTAGAAAGCAAGGCTAAAGTTACAGCCATATGTAGGGAAAGAGACCCACAGTGATCAGGGCTGGGTGGCCTGGGCTCTACAATGAGGAGGATTGGGGTGTCTGAGCACCATGGCAAGGAGGGTTGGGGCTGCTCACCACTACATTGAGGAGAATCAGGGTGGCTCAGCCCCTGCCATGCCCAAGACAGGCCTCCAGAAGATGCTGCAATCACTGAGGCATGTGGTGAGGCATCTGCAAACCTTACCCAAACCACAGCTATTCAAATGGCTTCCCGGCTGGCCTGCATGGAAGTCTGTGACCTACTTCTTACAACACCCCAGTGCATAAACATACCTCTCTACCTGAGCTCTACAGTAATTTCCAAGAATAATTTCTTAATATTTTTGTATGGATTTCCTCTTTTTCTTCCTCTCTCATGCTGGCCTGAGGACAGGTCTGAGGACCCATCTCAAACACAGTGTAAGCAGGAAAGTCATCCTTCTCACAATTAAAGTTGACAGGAATATATTCCTAGCACTCTTCCAAATGCACTATGATATTTATACTCATACATTTCTTGCTGCAGCACTTTCCTTTAGACAGTAAAAGCCATTCTAAATTACCTCGCCTCCAGCAGTAGGGTCTGGCAGGATTTCTGTATGGAAGGCATTGGTGTTCTTCTCGTACCCAGAAGAGTTAGAGACAGCTCTGCTCCTGCAGACTCTGTGAGAGAAAACTGGAGATGGGGGGACAGCACCATGGGCTGATGGCCCTGTGTCCTGACAGACACCTCCACCGTGGCCACTGAGCAGAGTCCTCTTGAGGGGGAGCTCAACAAGGGAAGGAGAAAGGAAGCTCAACCTTATTCAGATGTTGTCTTTGAAGGAAATCAGAAAATACATAAATATCTGTAATGATAGCCAGTTATTCTGTTTTTCATAGTAGAATCATTGTACTAGTTAAGGGTAAATCTCAAAATGAAGTGTTATCAGTTATATGGTCTGCAGGTTTGATCATGTGGTGTTAACAAAGAATGAATTCTACTACTCAAGTGAAAGATGTGCAAAATAAAAACAAAACCCACAAACACCAGTTTTTCTTGCAAAGAACCATGTAAAATGTACCAAACAAGGAAAGTGAATTTCCCATGGAGTCTTCATATATTCTTTTCTCTCCAGGGTTTTCTTTCTTAATTACCTCTATTGTTGAACATAGGCTGCTTTCTCCAGTGTCCTCTGAGGGTATCCCCAGTCTCCTCTAAGGGGATCACATTTTTGCTGAGACTTCTACTCCAGTGTGTGGCTTTCAAGAACAAATTTTTTCTCAATATCAGTGTCTGCTCTTCCAAGTGGACTTCTGATTTTGCATTTTACCGTGCAACTGATTTCAATAAATAAATCACAAAAATTGCCTTGGAGGGCTCTCACAGCCTCAAGATCACAGTTACAGTTAGGTTCCCATAAAGTGGAATAATCCTTAGCAAAGGCCTAAACATAATCGTGTGAAGTGAAGTGAAGATACTGGAGCATATAATGGACAAAACTGGTGAAGCCATGTTGCCATGTAGGTACACCTGTGTTGTGTACTGCTCAGTCTAGAGCAGGGGACATGCCATTCTAGGTTGCATTAACGGAGGAGTATGGCTCTCCTGCATTTTCTGTGCCTTTTGTGAACAGGCTGCAAAGTGGACATTAAAAGGAGGTACAGTCTGGAATCATGTTTTCTGTACGGACCATAGGGGTACATCAGAAAAGACTGGAAGAGGCAGTGGAAATCAAGTCATGATGGCACGTTCAGACAGGCTGTCTTGGAGACAAGAGCATGGGATGTGAAGAACTGCAACATCAGCATACTCTGGCCTGACACTTGTATATTGAAATCTTCTGTGATCTACTCTCTCTCTCTGGAGCTGTGCATCCTGTCGTAATTCACTTGACAGCCCTGAGCCAGGGTTGTACCTTTCCAGGAAATAAACTGTGACAATCCTTTCACTTGCTCATCACTAACTGATATCTCAGGATTTTGTCCCACTAGCTCACTGCAAGATCAGTTCCTAATCTGTATAAGGTAGCTAAAAACTCAGATTGCATGCTGAGCTGGCAGAGGTAGGGGGAGCAGAGACCTGACATTAGGCCCTGTAAATCTTTTTCTCATTCTTAAGCATCATGTAATGCACCAGATTTTCAGGTAACAATAGTTCTTCAAGTCCAGACAGCATAGGCACTCTAATACAGACTCCTGAGTGGCTCTCAGTGTTTTTTCCTGTTTTCCAGGCAAAGGGGGATTTGTTCCTAGCAGCATTACTTTTGCCAAGAATGGTAACCACAAAAATTGCTGTTTATGTCACAAATTCAGAGGGCACAGACAGGAAGTCTCTCTCTTGTCAGAGCAGAGAACAAAAGAAGTTTGAGGCCCCAGATTACCTTAGTGGGGAGGTGACTTGACCATCCAAGCTAGCGTGGGAAGTGTCCACCACAAGGAACATGACACTAGTAGTGGGTTTGCTGCTGCCAGTAAGTATTGCAGAGTGCCACAAATCAAGAGTATTTCTTAGCCTTCTTTTGTTGTTACACATTAAGGTTTAACTGAAAAATACACCTCTCTTCTCCAAACAACCTCTGCCCAGTTTGAGCATCATAGTGATTGTAAACTGCAGAACTGACAGTAAACCAAACCAGTAACAAAGAAATCAACTTTGTGGGGAAGAGGAAAAACATGATAACACACAAAGCACTAAAAGGCAGGAGGAACCAGTGCATACTTCTAAGTGTTTGTTCAAAGTTGTGTCATTTTCTGTCCCATTTAAGATACAGCAGATACTGCTCAGGAAAGCAGGTTTGCACACACTGTGGCCTGAATCCTGCCATGGTACTGAGCAAGCTTGCAAGTGGCCAGTGGACTCCCTGGAGATACTGGGAGCAGGACCCCAGAGTTCTGCACTTCAGAGCTGAACTCTCTGACCATGCTGGAGAGGTTGATTTCAAGTTGGCTGTAATTTGTTTCTTCATACATTTTATTAAAGCCAAATATTCCATCACCTTTTTATTCCTTAATCAGTGGAGTATGTTTTAGCCCTTCACCTTTCTATAACACACAAGTAGCACCACCTGAAGTTTCTTTCTTCTTTCCTTCTTTGCTTAGTTGAAATCTTCAGAACTGATGATGCCTCCCACCTTTAAAAATTCTGTGAAAGGCTTTCTGAAAATACAGGTTATTTTGGTTTTCTTGTCCGAAGTACTTAATTCCTTCCTTCTAGTGTGCATTACTCAGACACTTCATCTGATTGCTAAACTCCAGTAACTTAGTGTACAGAATTCATTCCTTTCATACTTTTTTAATCTGATATTTACCATCTACAGAAGCATTAGCATTCTATAAAAGGAGTTCAGTTATTTAATATAAATCTGGTTTTTTTTTCCCAAATGAGGTAAAATGAACCCCCTGTGTTTTTTTTAATACAAATGTCCGTAAATAATTATTTCTCTACATCTCAGATGTATTAATTTCATAGAATTCTCATGTTGTTTTCCCCACTAAATTTTACAAGATTCTTCTTTAAATGTTTTAAATATACTTGGAAATGAAAATAAAACACCATGGGCTGTTCAGTCTGGAGAAGACTCTGAGGTACCTTCTTGTGGCTTTCCAGTATCTGAAGGGGGCCTACAAGAAAGCTGGGGAGGGACTTTTTAGGATATCAGGTAGTGATAGGACTAGGGGGAATGGAATAAACCTGGAAGTGGGGAGATTCAGGCTGGACATGAGGAAGAAGTTCTTCACCATGAGAGTGGTGAGAGCCTGGAATGGGTTGTCCAGGGAGGTGGTTGAGGCCCCATCCCTGGAGGTGTTTAGGGCCAGGCTGGATGAGGCTCTGGCCAGCCTGATGTAGTGTGAGGTGTCCCTGCCCATGGCAGGGGGTTTGGAACTAAATGATCCTGGTGGTCCCTTCCGATCTTGACTGATTCTATGATTCTGTGATTCTATTCTATAGCTGTCAAGACAAATTAATTATACTATTTTATCCACTCATGAATAAGTGAAAATGAATATGAAACAAAAGATTCAGATTAAAATAAAGCTAAAAAATTACTCAGAGTTTATCACCCATCTAGGTCATTATTTAGCAACTGCTGCTACTTTACATTGCCACAGCTTTATGTTCGCTCTGCCATATAGATAGTAAACTTGCTTTTGGAAAGAAAGAAGAGATGAGAGCAGCTGGAATAAGAATAATTGATTTCAAGAAAGCAGAAGACAACAAAATCAGGGAAATGGTAGCTGCCATCTTTTGAGAAGACAATCTAAGTCTAAGAAAACAATCTAAGAGTGAGGACAGAGTAACCTGTAAAAACAACAAATAAATTACATAAACTGTGGAAAGACAAACTTTTCCAAAGCAAAAGAAAGGTCAAAAAGACATACCATTATATTTGAAAATGCCTAAGAACAAGAAGAAATTGAATAAAAAGTTGAAACACTATTCAGTATGAATATAAAGTAGCAGCAGTAGCATGTAGACATAAAATCAGAACGATTAAGACATGAAATCACCTGATTGTTGAGGGCCACGTAAAGCAACACATGTGGACCATGCAGCTAAATTAGAAATAAATGAAAGACAAAGGAAATTTGACTTTGTTGTTTAGCAGGTAAAGAAGCCAGGTGGGAAAGTAGTTCATCAGTGTATGGACACCATGAGGCAGGAGCACAATGGGTTCTCAGTGAGACTACAGTAGTAGCTTACCTCCTGGGCCTGGTTTTATTCAACATTTTCACCAAAAGCTGAATGGAGGAAAGGGAAATATGACAGAAAACATTGCCACATGTGCTTATGTATGGCTTGGATGGATTTCTCTATCAAGGAACTTGATCACATTTCTCTACTTCCCCCCCCCACCCTGTGATTTTGTTTTGTTTTATTATTGGGGGATTGATGTGTTTGTTTGGGCCTTTTCCCCCTTGCGTGTGTGGGGAGGGTTTTTTATTTCTGTTTGGGGTTTTGTCTTTTTTGGTTTGTGGGAGTGGGGATTTTTTGTGGGTTTTTACTCTTTTTCAGATGTGTTTCTTTGCTGTTAATGGTACAGAAATCAGTATATAGTAAATGCTGAGGTACTGAAGGATTTGTCAAACTGATGAACACATTTGTATCTAAGCTTCTACATTCTGTAACACATAATAACCAAAGATGTTGCTGCAGCTATTCCTGGAAATACTGTCTTTGTTTTTTTATGATATTATCTAAAACACAGTTTAATTAATATGAATGTAAACATGAGTGAGGCACTATATGATCTCTGGCCAATAAATGGTATCAAATGACTAAGGACAAACACAATCATCAAACAAGTTTTAATTTTACCAGGAGTATGCTCCAAATACCAGTTGCTATGAGTTAGGTTTATAAAACACATGAATTTTGCAGGCCATCCCTGTGTGCTGAAGATGAGTCAGTGGGGAGGAAGGCCAGCCTGGCTCAATAGAGACATTTGATTGCAACTTGGGGGAAAAATGAGAGTTTATGGTGTTGGGGAGAAGGAGCAGGCCACTCAGGAAGATTACTGAGTTGTTGTGAAGCTACACAGGGAGAAAATTAGAAGGGCCAAAGCCCAAATAGAAATTAATCTGGCTTCAGCTTTTAAGGGCAACCAGAAATGATTTTACAAATAAATTAGCAACAAAAGGAGGACTAAGGAGAATCTTTGCTGCTGGTTAGATGCAGGGGGGAACAGAGTAGTCAAGAATGAGGAACAGGCTGAGGTACTCAGTATCTTCTTTGCCTCAGTCTTTTGTAGTAGGATGTTGTTCACCTGGACTCTAGTAAAATATTTGACACTTTCTGCAGCATCCTCCTGGAGAAACCGGCTGCACGTGGCTTGGATGGTTAGACTCTTCTCTGGATAAAAGCCAGCTGGATGGCTGGTCTCAAAGAGTCATAGTGAATGGAGTCAAATCCAGTTGGCAGCCTGTCACAAGAGGTGTTCCCCAGGGCTCAGTATTGGGGTCAATTCTGTTTAATATCTTTATCAATTATCTGGATGAGGGAATTGAGTGCACCCTCAGGAACTTTGCAGATGACACTAAGCTGAGTGTGTTGATCTGATTCAGGGTAGGAAGGCTCTACAGAGGGACCCTGACAGGGTGGACCAACAGGCCAAGGTCAACAGTATGAGATTCAACAACGCCAAGTGCTGGGTCCTGCACTTGGGCCACACCACCCCCAAGCAACGCTACAGGCTTGGGGCAGAGTGGCTGGAAAGCTGCCCAGCAGAAAAAGACCTAGGAGTGCTGGTTGACAACTGGCTTAACATGAGCCAGCAGTGTGCTCAAGTGGCCAAGAAGGCAAACAGTATCCTGGCCTGTATAAGGAAAAGTGTGGCCCAGGAGTAGGGAAGTGATCGTGCCACTGTACTTGGCACTGATGAGGCCACACCTTGAATTCTGTGTTCAGTTCTGATCCTCTCAACTACAAGAAGGACGTGGAGGTGATGGAGCAGGTCCAGCAAAGCTGGTGAAAGGTTTGGATAACAAGTCTTATGAGGAGCTGCTGAGGAAACTGGGCTTGTTCAGTCTGGAGAAAAGGAGGCTAACCAGAAAGGAGGTTGTAGCAAGGTGGGGGTAGTTTTCTTCTCCCTAGTAACATATGGTGAAACAAGTGGAAATGAGAAGCTTCTTCACTGAGTTATCAAACACTGGAATAGGTTCCCCAGGGAGGTTGTTGAATCCACATCTCTGGAGGCATTTAAAAGACACATAGATGTGGTGTTATGAGACATTCTTCAGTGCTATACTTGGTAGAGTTAGATAATGGCTGGACTTGATCTTAAAGGTCTTTTCAAAACAAAATGATTTTATGATTCTATGATTCTATGAGGCAGAATGAGCTATATACATAGTACAGAGCTGTTGAACTGAAAGCAGACCTGTAGTAGGTGACCCAAGTTAGCAACTGGAATGCTGGAAGGGTAACCACAGGCCTCTGGACACTGCTCCCACCACAGATCTGGAGTCATGGGTAATAAAAAGACCTGTTGTGTGCCTTGTAGCTAGGAGGACTTTCCTTTAACCTGTGAGCAGCTGCTGCTTCCCCTCCTTCTGTATATTACCAATGCTGAAAATTCTCTTATTTTGCAATTTATGAATATTATGAAAGTATCCTGAGAGGGACTCTTAGGAAATAATGTGCAGATGGATTTTGATTTATTGGACTTCCTACTTCTTTACCGGTCCAGATTGCTGTGCACCATCCCTAAGATCACAAGCTTTCATTTTACTCAGGAACATGTGGTAATTTCTCATGCCAGAATAAACAAATGACTACGTGAAATGATTGCTTTCAGAAACTCCTAGTCATCATGAAATTAAGCCACTTTGGATCCAGGACCTCTGCTGCAAAAATAGCTATTGACTTTTGTTTTCTGACATGCTGAATAGTACTTGCATGCTCTATTAACAATGACTCCGGCATTCTCTCAGTGTACTATGGAAGGCACTGGTGCTTAGTTTTCTTTTTTGGTTATGTAGATCTTACAGTATACCTAATATGGCAGCACAAAATGCTGATACTTCATTTAAGGATCTATTTCTTTCTCCAGGTGGCTCAGAAAATGCCACTAAATTATGATCTAACTGTAAAACATATTAAAATGCAGCTCCACCAATGTATTTGGAGTTGTTCTGTGGTTCTGCTACTAATTAAATCTGCTCTGCTTTGAAAGTTTCAATTGGAAAAGAACTCTAACATCATAGAACCTAACTGCTGACATAACACCACCATAGATGATAAACCAAGTCCCGAAGTTCCATGTCTACACCACTTCCCTGGCCAGTCTATTACAATGGAAGCCTGGACAGATCTATCGCGTTGTTCTATTTGCCGAATCCACTTCTTTGACTGCAATACTTCTAGATGGAAACAAGACAATTTTGTTCTCTGCTGTTCCCAGAACTAGCTTATTTTGGAAGTCTCTTCCAACCCAAAGCATTCTATGATTCTGTGATCTGAAAAATAATAAATATTATGAATGTGTTTCTAGGAGCAAGTTGAGCATCATCATAGGTATATAGTAAGGGAAGAGGGTGTGATCTCTCTGTATGAGCTTCACAAATGGACTAGATGATCTGCAGAGGTCCCTTCCAATCTCTACCATTCTGTGACTCTGTGACCATGAATAGTAAACACTGGGCTAGACAGAAACTCCCTGGCTACAAATCAGAGCCCATCCCAGCTGCCTGCAAAGAGGAGGCGAGTGGTTTTTTGACTTTGCCGATCCCTTCTGTTCATAAAGAGTACCTGGAGCTACAAAAAACTTGGATCAAATATACTGCACTTGAGTCAACACTCTTCTTTGCCAACAAAGAGGTAGCCCTCTTGGTATCATGGTGGAAATAATAAAAATAAGAGATGGAGAGGACTATTGTCATGAGTCATCCAGTTACCCTCCCTGCCATCACTGGATTATTGCCAATTGTGCCCAATTAGAAGCTTTGTGTCAAGTGCTTTTTAAGAAGCCTTTGGAAAAGATATCATGTTTATTTTGCATTTTGAGCTTAAATTGCCAACTTTTGTAATGTCACTGTCAATTATGCCATATGCAAAATGTTCAAATATCCTCATTCTTCTCAATGGCATGAAAACAAGATGATTTTACTAGCCTGGACCAAAACTTGTGCTCCAGGCCCCAAGATACAGAGATGACTTTAGATTTGAAGGGGGAAGGGGATAAGAGGAAACCAGTCTCTGCTGACAGGAGACTGAGGGTGGTAAGCAGGAGTCAGGGGTGAAATCAGCAGCCCAACTGAAGTGCATGTACACTAATGCATGCAGTATGGGTAACAATCAAAAGGAGCTGGAAGCCTTGGTACAGCAGGAATGATGCAGTTGCCATCACAGAAATGTGGTGGGATGACTCACATGACTGGAGCACTGTGATAGCTACAGGCTCTTCAGGAGAGGCAGGTGAGGGAGAAGGGGTGGAGGGGTGGCCCTGTACATTAGGGAGGCTCTAGACACCAAGGAACTAGAGATTACAGATGATTGGGTTGAGTGCCTGGGGGTGAGAGAGGGAAGGCCAACAAGGCTGACATCCTGGTGGGAGTCTGTTATACACCAACAACCAGGATGAAGAGGTTGATGAATTATTCTGTAAGCAGTTGGAGGCTGTCTCAAGATCACCAGACCTTGTTCTTGTGGGTGACTTTAACCTGACAGATATCTGCTGGGAACTTAATTCAGCAGAAAGGAGTCAGTCTAGAAGGTTCTTAGAGTGTATGGAGGACAGCTTCTTGTCACAGCTGCTGTGTGAGCCTACCAGGGGTGAGACTTTGCTCAACGTACTCTTTACAAATAGAGAAGGACTGGTGGGAGGTGTGGTGGTCGGAGGCTGCCTGGGAACCAGTGACCATGAAATAATAAAGTTTTCAATATACAGTCATACTAAGAGGGGCATCAACAAAACCTTCACTCTGGACTTCCAGAGGGCAGACTTTGGCTTATTTAGGGAACTAACTCAGAAAGTACCTTGGGAAACAGCCATTAAAAACAAAGGGGTCCAGGAAGGCTAGACCTGCTTCAAGAAAGAAATCTTGATGGTGCAGGAACAGACTGTCCCAATGTGCTGGAAGATGAGCTGATGGGGTAGATGGCTGGCCTGAATGGGCAATGAGCTCTGAATGAATTAAGGCAAAAAAAGAGGCTGTATCATCTTTGGAAAAAAGGGGAGGTAACCCAGGAAATGTTAAGGATATTGCCAGGTCATGTAGGAAAAAAATTAGAGAAGCAAAAGCCCATTTAGAAC
This sequence comes from Indicator indicator, assembly GCF_027791375.1. Lineage (NCBI taxonomy): Eukaryota > Metazoa > Chordata > Aves > Piciformes > Indicatoridae > Indicator > Indicator indicator. The sequence continues at coordinate 15,472,384 of NC_072010.1, forward strand.
TTAGACTGCCCATTGCTGTGAAGGACAATAAAAAATGTTCTTATAAATATATTAATGGCAAAAGGAGGGGCAAGGACAACTTCCACTCCTTATTGGACATACAGTAAACAAAAGACGAGGAAAAGGCAAAGGTACTTAATGCCTTCAATAATAGGATACGTTGTCTTCACGACAACTGGCCTCCTGAGCCAGCGGATGGAATCAGGGAGCAGTATAGTCCCCCTGTAATCCAGCAGGAAACAGTAAGGGACCTGCTGAGTCACTTGGATCCCCACAAGACTATGGGACCTCATGGGATTTATCCTAGGGTAATGAGAGAGCTGACAGATGAGCTTGCCAAGCCACCCTTCATCATTTTGCATGTCCTGGCTCACTGGTGAGGTCCCAGATGACTGGAAGCTGGCCAATGTGATACCCATCCACAAGAAGGGCCAGTAGGAGGAGCCAGGGAATTATAGGCCTGTCAGCCTGACCTCAGTGCCAGGCAAGACTATGGAACAGGTCATCTTGAGTGCAATCACACAGCACCTGCAAGATGGCCAAGGGATCAGGCCCAGCCAGCACGGATTTAGGAGGGGCAGGTCCTGTCTGACCAACCTGATCTCCTTCTATGACCAGGTGAACCAGCTGGCGGATGTGGGGCAGGCTGTGGATGAAGTCTACCTGGACTTCAGCAAGGCCTTTGACACCATCCCCCATAGCAAACTCCTGGCCAAGCTGTCAGCCCATGGCTTGGACAGGAGCACTCTGCACTGGGTTAAGAACTGGCTGGAGGGCTGTGCCCAGAGAGTGGTGGTGAATGGTGCCACATCCAGCTGGCAGCCTGTCACCAGTGGTGTATCCCAGGGATTAGTGTTGGGCCTGATACTATCCAATATCTTTACTGATGATCTGGACAAGGGGATGGAGTCCCTCATCAGTAAGTTTGCAGATGACATCAAGCTGGGGGCAGGTGCTGGCCTGTTAGAGGGTAGAAGGGCTCTGCAGAGGGACCTTGACAGGCTGGACAGATGGGCAGAGTCCAACAGCATGAGATTCAACACATCTAAGTGCCAGGTTCTACACACTGGCGACAACAACCCCATGCAGGGCTACAGGCTGGGGACAGAGTGGCTGGAGAGCAGCCAGGTGAAAAGGGACCTGGGGGTACTGGTTGACAGCCACCTGAACATGAGCCAGCAGTGTGCCCAGGCGGCCAAGAGAGCCAATGGCATCGTGGCCTGTATCAGGAATAGTATGGCCAGCAGGAGCAGGGAAGGCATTGTGGCCCTGTACTCAGCACTGGTTAGGCCACACCTTAAGGAGTACTGGTTCCAGTTCTTCTCTGGAGAAGAGGAGGCTCAGGGGAGACCTTATTGCTGTCTGCAACTACCTGAAGGGAGGTTGTAGCCAGGTGGGGGTTGGTCTCTTCTCCCAGCAACAGAACAAGAGGACACAGTCTCAAGCTGTGCAAGGGGAAGTTTAGGCTTGATCTTAGAAAGAAGTTCTTCACAGAAAGAGTGATTGCCCATTGGAATGGGCTGCCCAGGGAGGTGGTGGGATTAGCATCTCTGGAGGTGTTTAAGAAAAGAATGGATGAGGCACTTGGTGCCATGGTCTAGTTGATTAGTTAGGGTTGGGTGATGGGTTGGACTTTATGATCTTGGAGGTCTCTTCCAACCTGGCTGATTCTGTGATTCTGTGACAATAATAAATGAGCAGTGACATATATGCCAAGAACTTTGGCTCATCAGGAATTATAGGACTTCATAGACAATCAATTTCCTACTTTTTTTTTTTTTTTTTGCATCAAGTTGCAAGTTAAGCACTAGCATATTTTAAGACCAATTATGTTCACCAATTCAGTTTACCAAGTTTATCAAGTTTATCAAATACAGAATGAAAATTTCCAGGCAAGAGTAATGCTTGTGGCTGAAATGTCTGTATGGAATTACATCTCTGAAAAGTCTGCACTAATATTTCTTACATCTGAAAGACAATCCTAACTGCTGTAAGGCATCTGTCTGATGGTTAAGCTTTGGGTGTGTAAACACTTTATATATGTATAGTGAGGCTGTATGGATATAAAGCTACGCCTATGCTAAAATATTTAGTGGATCAAATCTATAATTGTCAGAAAAAAGGCATTATTATTGTATTGTTGTTTTTATAATATATATATTATCCAAACACTTTATCAACATATACATACATATAGATACAAAGCATTTCCATGCTATAGTTAGGGAAAGGGAATTATACTCAAGTAAGCAGATATCAGGATTAATAACATCTGAGGTTTAGTGCCAGGTCTAATCACAAAATCATAGAATGGTCTGGGTTGGAAGGCACCTCCAAAGGTCATCTACTCCAACCCCCTCTACAGTAAGCAGGTGCATCCTCAACTAGATAGATTGCATCAGTCCGATCTTTCAAACAAGAATCTGCCTTGAAGAATAAATTCTGGGTCTTGTTACAGTTTGATCATGAACAGTTGCAGCGGTATGTTGAGACCTTGAGCCTCATGAGTAACTAAGGTCAGCACTAGATTTTTAGATGACAGTAGACATGGATGGCTGCTGTGGAAAAAGTGACAAAAAGTGCCTGATTATAAAATTCATTTAGGCAGCTTTATACATATGAACTGGTCTGTAACTGACTCCAAACATCAACTTAACACCACCATGACCATTAAACCATGTCCTGAAGTGCCATGCCCACATGTTTCTTGAACACTTCCAGATACGGTGACTATACCACCTCCCTGGGCAATCTATTGCAATGCCTGACCACTCTTTCTGCAAGTAATTTTTTCCTAATATCTAATCTAAACCTCGCCTGGCAGAGTTTCAGGCCATTTCTCTCTTGTCCTATCACCTGATACTAGAGAGACAGGACCAACCCCCACCTCACTACAACCTCCTTTCAGATACTTGTAGAGACCAATGAGATCTCTCCTCAGCCTTCTCTAGACTAAATAATCCCAGTTCCCTAAGCTGTTCTTCCTAAGATTTGTTCTCCAGAGCCTTCACCAGCTTTGCTGCCCTTCTCTGGACATGCTTACTGTCTTTCTTGTAGTGAGGGGACCAAAACTGAACACAGTATTTGAGGTGCAGCCTCATCAGAGATGATTACATTTCCCTACTTCTGGCCAAACTATTCCTGATACAGGACAGGATCCTGTTTTGGCCACTTGAGCACATTGCTGGCTCATGTTCAGATGGCTGTCAATCAACACCCCCAGGTCCTTTTCTGTCAGGCAATTCTCTAGGCACTCTGCCCCAAGCCTAGAGTAGTTGCATGGGGTTGTTGCAACCCAAGTTCAGGATCTGGCACTTGGCTGTATTAAACCTCATACAACTGACCTTGACCCATTGGTCCAGCCTGTCCAAATCCCTTTGCAGAGCCTTCCTACCCCCAAGCAGATCAACACTCCCACACAATTAAACTTAGTGAAGGTGCACTCAATTCCCTCATTCAGAATCACCACTAAAGCTATGAAAGAGAACTGGCCCAAATACTGAGCCCTGGGGAACAGCCCTTGTGACAGGCTGCCAACTGGATTTAACTCCATTCTCCATCATTTTTGGAGCCTGACCATCCAGCCAGTTCTTAACCCAGAGAAGAGTCCACCCATCCAAGCCATAACCAGCCAGTCCCTCCAGGAGGATGCTGTGGGAAATGGTGTCAAAGGCTTTATAAGTCCAGATAAAACAACATCCACAGTCTTTCCCTCATCCACTAAGCAGGTCACCTTGTTATAGAAGGAGATCAGATTTGTCAAGTAGGCTCTGCCCTTTGTGAACCCACACTGACTGGGCCTGATCATCTGGTGGCCCTGCACATGCTGCATAATGACATTCAAGACGACCTGCTCCCCGACCTTCCCTGGCACTGAGGTCACACTGACAGGTCTGTAGCTCCCCATGTTTACATTAGTAGTGCCACTGTGGTGGGTTGAAATTACCCCCCAACATAAAATTGCCAGACCAGCTCAGTTGTAAGCAAACGAAGCTGTATTTACAAGCAAAACTACAATCTAGAAATTAAATACAATGAATATGTACAAAATATACAGTATTTACATACATGTACAATTTATAAGCAGCACAAGAACCCTCTGGACAAAACCAGGGGGCTAATAACAGCTTTCACTTCCCTGCTCCTTTTCCTACCCCCCTGTACACGAGATAGGAGAAAGAGCAGAGAGCTGCTTGTTAGTACTTAGCCACAACAAAGCAAGGCAGCCAAGGTCAGCAAAAACCGGCAGAAGCACCAGGCAGAGCAGAGGAAGTGAAAAGAGAGAAAGTTAGTTTACCTATCCAAGTTTTATGGCAGATATCTGTCCAATGCAGTTATTTAGAGCTTATTATTTTCCTTTTTACACTCAATGATGATTTATTTACATTCTACTACCTTCTATTGAAGATCTGTGGAAAATTTTCTAGGGATAGCCTGAAACTACCACAGCCACCCTGGTGTAGCAGCTACACACTAGATGAGGCTTGCAGCATCTGAAGCAACACTGTGGAGCCTCTTTCCAGACACCTGAACCCTACTTTGTGCAGCATGGTGTGAGCTACCTATCCATACACGGAGAAAGTGGATTCTGGGTGTTATAATCAGGATTAAAATAAGTATTTAGTGCATTTTCTCAATTCTGTGTCCTATCTGCAGTTTCATATACCTCCATAGGACAGAATGTTAAACACCCGAATTGCTCCCCAGTGTTCAGACACCACATTTATTTGTCTGCACTACCATGCTGAGCTTCACCTCGCTCTGCCCTGGTCCTGACAGCACAAGGACCATGAGAAGGATGAAGGACATTGGGTGGGACAGGATGGTGAGGGGCCATGAGGTGAACACAGGGAAGAGGCTGTCCTCACACAGACAGGAATGACAGCAGGCTTTCTGTTTTGGCCAATTTTTCTCCACAGGGAGAAAAGGCTGAAGAATGACAGCCCAGTTTCCTGCACAGCCATGGGGCTGTGCCTTCCATAAGCTGTGGAACCCCTTATGATGTGGTGGTGATGTGACAGCAGACAGAACATTGCAGTGGTGGTTGCCATGATACAGGGCATTGATGACACAGTGACCCAGGATGGGTAGAGAAAGGGTGTGCAGTGAGCTGGTCCAGACTGGAGGCGAGCAGGCAGGTGAGTGAGCACTGAGGCAAGAGAGCAGGGCCTCTGGGCCTGGGCAAGGAGGCAGGGGTTGCCCATAGTGGAACAGATAGTGCCTGCTCCTCCTTTGTCTTTCAGAGGCTCAAACAAGGACAGGATAAGACACCATAGGGCACTCCTGACCACAGCCAAAAAGCCAGAGAGATTGCCTACCTTCTACAAGGACACCAACATTAAGTTAAGCAATTAAGAGTCTGGTAGAACTTTGAGCACAGGTTGCCCATACTGAGCAAGGGTGGCTACTCCCTTTGTTATCTTACCTTTTACCTTTGCCTTGACCCATACAACAGGACCAGATCATGAAGCACTTCTGTCCGCTGCTGCACAGCCAGAGACATTTCTCTACACTCTATATGGAGACAGTAAGTTAAGGAAATCAAAAGTCTGGTAGAGCGTTGGGCAGGGGTTGCCCATGCTGAGCAATGGTGGCTGCTCCCTTTGTTTTTTTATCTTACCTTTTAGAGGCACAGACTCAGGCAGCAGACCATGGAGCACTCCTGTCTTCTGCCACACAACCAGAGAGATTCTCCACCTTCCACAAGGCCACTAGTTAAGGAATCAAGAGTCTAACAGAGCTTTGGGAAGGGATTGTCCACAGTGAGCAAGAGTGGCTGCTTCCTTTGTTTTTCATTGTGTGTTTTGCAGTCGCACACCATATAGTATCAGGACCAGACCACGGAGCACTCCTGTCTTCTGCCACACAACCAGAGAGATTCCCCACCTTCCACAAAGCCACTAAGTTAAGGAATCAAGAGTCTGGCAGAGCTTCGGGAAGGGACTGTCCATGGTGAGCAAGAGTGGCTTATCCCTCTGTTTTTTATTGTGCCTTTCGCAGTCGCACACCAGGTAGTATCAGGACCAGACCCTGTACCCTCCCTCCACTGCCAGCGAGCCAGAAATCTCCGCAGTTTTCAACAATGCCCTTCTCCTAAGGACAAGAAATTCAGTACACAGAGATCCAGTCTGTACCATGTCATAGTCCCAGAGGCATCTGGATGCTCCCCACAACCATGGACAAGGATAGCCTCCGCACCACCTACCCTCCCTGTCTGGAAATAAAAATTTCTGATTCATGAGCTGCTGGCTGGTTCTTCTGGGTTGTGTGGATTTTGGGGTGAAAGCACCTTATTATCTCCTTATTATCATAGAATGTTTTGTGATGGAAAGGAACTATGAAGATATTTAGTTCCAATCCCTTTGTCGTGAACAGGGCCACATTCTTCTAGAACAAGTTGCTCAAAGGCTCATCCAACCTGGCCTCGAACACTTCCAGGAAGTGGCCATCCACCTCTCTGGGCAATATGTTACCATGACTCACTGTCCTCACTCTAAATAATTTCTTCCTATTTAATCTAAGTCTAGCCTATTTCAGTCTAAAATCATTCCCTCTCATCCTATCACTATACTCCCTGATAAAAGGTTCCTCTATATCTTTACTTTAGGCTCTCTGGAGGTACTGGAATGCTGCAATAGCATCTCCTCAGGGCCTTCTGCAGGCTAAACAACTCCAACTCTCTCCAACTCCTTCAGGCTCCATCATCCCTCTGATCCTTGCTGTGGCCCTCCTCTGCACCTCCTCTGACAGATCCACATCTTTCTTGTCCTGTGAACTCCAGAGCTGGACACAGTATTCCAGGTGGTGTCTCAAGAGAGTGGACTAAAGGAGCATACCCACCTCCTTTGACCTGCATCCCTTGATGAGGCCCAGGATACTGTTGCGACCACATATTGCTGACCCATATTTAGGTTTTCATCCAACACCCCCAAACCCTTCTCTGCAAGGCTGCTCCTACCCAACCTGTGTCCAGATAGAAGTTGGTAGTTTTATTATTCAGAAACCTCCCTAAAGCACAAAACTATGTAAATTTCTTACATTTCTCATTAGGAATCATTTCTATATACATCATAAGTTGCATAGCTTAGCAGTAGCAAGAGTAAGGGAAAGAACTGTGTTCCATTTCCTTTGAAATTTTGTCTACTGCAGCACGGTTTTATCACTTAGTTCAGCAAGTCAGTATATTACAGAATGTTTACTAGGACAATAAAATCCTTAAATTTCATCCCTACTCTGATAGGAAGTTTGCAGAAGTACTAGAATTTTGAAGTACCCAGATGACTGTTTGTTATACCTATATGATATTTTTGCAATGGACTTGCCATTTTAAAAATGGAGGATAAAAGTCAACAGATTTTTTTCAGAAGAGCAGTTTAACTGGCCTGTCAAACTGGTTTTATGGTTTATTTCAGCCCCTACAGTGAAGTGACACAGTTAGCCTACCATGTATAAGTATGCAGTGAACATGTAAAAAGTGTTCAGATTCCCAGACTGTTTTAGATTATTTTATTTGATAGGGTTCCACAGGAATCACAGGACAATAACAATCACAGAATGTTAGGAGTTGGAAGGGACCTCTAGAGATCGCAATAGATATCTTAAAATCCCTGAGTATGGGAACTTAGTTTTGTTATAAAAGCGTAATGCTCATTGAAATTCCACATGGAAAATTATGACTTCCATTTATTTTTTTTTTTTTTCATTCTCTGAATTTCCAAGTACTGGTATGAAGCAAATCCCAGTTCAATGGGAGAGCCTACTGTTTGTCTCCAGGTATGAAGGTATAATTTTTATTCCTTCTCACATCATCATCATTCAGTTATAGGTAAAACCCCATATTGACTTCCATTCTAAATCTATTTGCAAAGGACTTTTTAATATTAGATTTGTACATGTTTAAGGAGATAAATACTTAAAATGCTTAAAGAAACCCCCACATATGTGACCTGTTTTTTCTAAATACTTTGGGTAACAGGAGAGACTACTTTCTCCTGATGGTCACGGCTATACACTTGAAATGGTAAAAACGTTACAGAGATCCTTCTCATTCATATCCTGGAATGAGGTTTATCAGAATAGATGCTTTCATTAATTTTCTCATTTCCTTGAGTCTAGATCATAAATGAGGCTTAATCCAGCAGCTCATTTAAGTGTTGTAGCAATGCTTGTCCTACACATAAACATTACATAAGCAATTGCATTCATTCATTTTGTCATAGAATCATAGAATGGTTTGGGTTGGAAGGGCCCTTAAAGACCATCTAGTTCCAACCCCTCTGCTGTGGACTGGGACACCTTCAACTAGACCAGGTTGCTTAAGATCTCACCCAGCCTGGCCTTTAACACCTCCAGGCAGGGGGCATCCACAAGCTCCCTGGGCAATCTGTTCCAGTGTCACATCACTCTCGCTGTAAAGAATTTCTAATATCCACTATAAATCCACCCTCCTCAAGCTTTAAACCATTCCCTCTCATCCTACTACTGGAAGCCCTTGTGAGAAGTCCCTTCCTGGCCTTCATGTAGGCCCCCTTCAGGTACTGGAAGGCTGCTATGAGGTCTTCCCAGAGCCTTCTCTGGGTTGAACAGGCTGAACACTTGCAGCCTGTTCCCACAGAGGAGGTGCTCCAGCCCCCCTATCAACCTTGTGGCCCTCCTCCAACAGCTCCATATTCCTCTTATCCTGGGAGCACCAGAACTGGACGCAGTACTCCAGGTGGGGTGTCACCAGAGCAGAGCAGAGGGGGACAACCACCTCCCTTGTCCTGCTGGTCACACTTCTTTTGAGGCAGCGCAGGGTACAGTTGGCTTTCTGGGCTGCAAGCGCACATTGGCGAGTCATGTGGAGTTTTTCATCAACTGACACCTCAAGTCCTTCTCCTCCTTGTCCTTGTACTGATATAAATCTCACAACAAAAGCGCACAGACCTGCAGCCTTGCTCTGCCAAGCTCCGCCAGGCCCTCCGCCTCTCTTACCCCAGAGCCCTGCGCGCAAAGCTCCGCGGCGCACCGAGCCGCGTGACCTGGGTCACACGTGGAGCCACGGAGACCCCTAGCGGCGACGCTGCGCCAGCCCCCGCCCACTGCTCTGCAGCTCCGTCACAGAATCGCTTGGGCTGTAAAAAGACCCTTGAGATCATCGAGTATCTAACCAGTATCTAACTCTGCCGAGTCTGGTGCTAAACCATGTCCCTTAGCACCACATCTCTGTGTCTTGTAAACGCCTCCAGCGATGATGATTCAATCATCTCCCTGGGGAGCCTGTTCCAGTGTTTGAGAACACTTCCAGTGTAGAAGTTCCTTCTAAGATCAAATCTAAATCTCCCCTGGTGCAACGTTAGTTAACAAAACTAGTTGCCACATCTGGACTCCTTGTGTGCTGCTACTCTTTAGCTTGGGGAGGAAGGAGGCTGTTTCAGTTTCTTTCTACTATGATTTTGCTTTTACAATGAAAAACTGAATTTACTGGAAATGCTCACAGCACTTCCAACGCTGCTTCGATATTAAAAAGTCTATTTAGCAGCAGCTACTACTCTTGGAGAACAAGGTAAAAGAATACCTACCTCCAGAGCGAGAATCACTAGCCACGGTATCCGGAGATTAAAACTGTGCAGTTATTTTGGTTGCTCTTGTCCTTAAAATGTACTTGATTGCCCCACCCCACACCCCAAAAGCAGATGTCTGGCATGGATGTAGAAATCATCTAAGAAAACAACCGCAAACAAACAGAATAAACAAACAAATAAAAATCAACCAACCAACTGAATAAAAAACCCCAAACCAGCCAAAACCCCCAAAAGCCTATGAAGTTCATGCTTTCCAGACAGATAATATTTATCAAAGAACACTACAGTTCCAGTGTTTCCCCATGTCAAAGTGTAGCTATTTTTATGGTTAAACAAAATTCTGGAGGTGTATAAGCTTACTAACTCACTACAGCAATCTAGATTCTTTGGGATCAATGGAAGAATTCCATAAAAGTTTTTTAAAAAGAAAATGGGCACCACTTACAGATGAATTTACCTGGGTCTGAGCTGCAGGACTCAAAGTAAGTCTTGATTAAACCAGGATGGACTAGAAGCCAAATGTCTGAGAGGAAGAAGGAACTTGGTTGGTGGAAAAAGTAGGTCAGAGCAGAATAGATAAGGCCAAAGTTTGGTGGCATAGGGTGCCATACATAACTTTTTACTATGAAATAAACTTACCAGATGAACATATTTCTGTATTTTTAGGCTTGCAGTTATATTCATTCTTAAAACAAAATAAGTACTTATAATCCGGGAAAGGATAATGCTGAACAACAAATTTGACATGGGTATCTGGGCTTTCTTAAAATAAATCTTGCAACCAGTTCGTATATAGACACTACTCACTCGTGAAGGTGAAAAAATGTTGGGAAAAGGAAATATGTTTGATCACACACTACTGCTGTTAAAAGCATCATGTTTTTCTCTCTGATGGCCTGGCTTCTCAGTTCATTCTCCTGTGGCAGTTCCTTCCCTCTGTTAATTCCGTTTTTATTACAGTTTCTGAATTTCTGCAGGCCTTGTGCATTTATTTCATGAACAACATTAAACTGAGATGGACTGGGCTAGATCTCCAAGGAAATTCCAAGTACTGAACTGTGCTGGTTTTGCACCAGACAGAATGTGGGATTTACCCCAAAGGAGTAAATAACAACAATTGCACAGAATTTGGAAGTTAAATGGAAATAATATTTACAAAAAAAAAGTACGCTAAATATAAAAGGTAATACATCTATATCTATATCTCTATATCTATATCTCTATCTCTGTATCTAACCCAACAATAGCCCAGTCTCACCCTTGACCAAGCCAAGAAGAATTAATAAAATAGGACAGCACCCAAGTAGGTCAAAACCATCAGGACCACACTCCTTTCAGAGACACAGGGTTTTCTAAGACAGGGTGGGACTAAGGTTGTTTCAATCTACTTCTAAAATGCATGGGCCATATGATGTTACACTGTGACTTCTGAATCAAAGCCTCACTTACAGAAAAGATAATAGTGTTTTTTTCAGAGAGATGTGCATATTATATAATAAAGAATACACATTACAAATTAAGAGCACATTGTTAAATGATAGACATTTTGCAGTATTTGTTGCACAAATCTCTCTCAGAATTTCCCAAGGAACCATAGCCTTCTGAGTTTTCTGGGCTTGCCTATCATAGGGCTGATGCACTATAAGCAACACTTATCACTACATAACACTTACTCAAAACACAGGCCGATGAAATACATCAGTGACACACCAGGGCTGGGAAAAAATATTCAGCATTTGTCAGCAAGCATCTCCAAATGAGCAAAAAATTTCAAAAAGGATTCCTTTTCTAACTTAAAATCTGATAACTGATAACTTTTCTGACCTTTCTGTCATCAAGTCCTCTTCAGAGGAGGTTATGAAGTTGGTTTACACAGGAACAAATTGATACAGAAGCAGAGGGGGAAAAAAATCCCCTCAGAACATAGACATTAGGAACAAAACTTTCATGGCATTCATGTACACTATAGCTGGAGCAGTAATTCTGGCCTAAACAGTTTGTGCAGGGATGCTGACCTACATGGTCTATATCCAGTGATCTTTTTAACAATGGAAAAAAATCACCCTCTGAACAGAAAAGTAAGGACCTGTTGATTTAGAAAGAAAAATCTGCAAGAGGTAAATACTATTATTTTAGAGGACAAACTATTTGTATATTGGGAAGCTTTACAAGTGAAAGGCTTCTTAGATTTTTCAAATTATATACAGAGAAGAAATCAAAGCAAAGTTATGATTTTATTTGAAAGCAGCTCTTTTTACAGATATCAGATGAAGTTTCAGGAGCATTTAACACTTTGTCCTACATAGATAGCAGATAAGATTCACATTCGAGCACCATTCACTGTGCAGCAGTGTTAAGAAACCCAACCTACCCCAAACAGGCCAGTAGCAGAAGTGGGCTGTGTAGATGTGGTGAAATAATGTATTCTGCTTTTTTTCTACAAACCATTGGAAAAAAAATGTAGTTCTTAGAAGTGTTTCTATGTCTGTATGTCTCCTAAAATAGAAAAAAGAGATAACACAAAAATGATGAATGGAAAAGGAAATATGTTTGATCACACACTACTGCTGTTAAAAGCATCATGTCTTTCTCCCTGATGGCCTGGCTTCTCAGTTCGTTCTCCTGTGGCAGTTCCTTCTCTCTGTTAATTCCATTTTTATTACAGTTTCTGAATTTCTGCAGGCCTTGTGCATTTATTTCATGAACAACATTAAACTGAGAAGGACTGGGCTAGATCTCTAAGGAAATTCCAAGTACTGAACTGTGCTGGTTTTGCACCAGACAGAATGTGGGATTTACCCCAAAGGAGTAAATAACAACAATTGCACAGAATTTGGAAGTTAAATGGAAATAATATTTACAAAAAAAGTAGACTAAATATAAAAGGTAATACATCTCTATCTGTCTCTATATCTCTATCTCTCTCTCTCTATCTAACCCAACAATAGCCCAGTCCCACCCTGGACCAAGCCCGAAGGCCACACTGCACAGCTGAAATCGTCTCCCTCTGTCCCTGCTGCACTAGGCCTTACCTCCCACACAGCAAAACCCAAACAAAGTTAAGGAAGGAGTGAGAGGGAGCAAAAGCAAAGCACAGAACAGCAAAACAGAGAAGGCAAGAAAGAACAAGATGTTACTTCAAATTATATAGAGATTTGCGGGAGGATGGGATGGGATAAAAATATTTTGTAATGTCCTGTCCAAACCCCTGGGGACCATCCAGCCCCTTGGTACTCTTGAATACTCTGGGAGACACTTGTTTATACTAGGACAGCAGTCCTAAACCTATAACATGAACAAAGCAGTTTTAGTAGCTCATTCCTCTGTGCCAGAAATGATCCTGTATCCCCTGCTTGAGTTTTGTTGCAGGATAGCTAGTGATGCCATCTGCCAGAGGGAACAGCCAGTGTCCCATCTGCTCTAGCTTCCAGTAGTCTGATGAATTCATTCAGTGTCTGTGATTCACACCCAGCTGACAGACTATACTGAACATGATCAGTCATAAACCTTATTTCTTCTGTTGAATGGGGTGAGTCAGAGTCAAAAGAGATTTTAAGAGGATTTGGAAAGAGTCAATTTAGATTCTGGCTACACTCCCTTTGGTAAAGGGAGCACTCAGAAATCCAAGCCCTACTAAAATTAATACTTATGTTTATAACATTTTCCAGGTTTTCCTAAAAGCCATGTAAACTTCCTGGGCTGTTGGACAAAAGGAAGACCAGTATATCTGTGACTGTCTTTTGCGTGTGCCTCAAACAATTAACCTGGAATGCCTCCCATATTTTGCCCAGAAGCAAGATAGGTGCCAACTCAACTGCTATAGAGCTTAGGCATGATTGAGATATCTACTTGCTCAGAAATATCAAATGCAGCAATTCCATGGACACCTGTCAGCAGACATTTGGACACCTTGGCAATATGTAGAAGCCTGGGCCTATCAGAGCTATAGTAATCTCTAAGGTTAGATATTTCATGAAGGTAGCCCAAGTATGTCTAAAGGCTTGGTGGATCTAGATGCTGGCTCCTATCTTTTTAGATACATAGAGAGTTTCAAGGTCCCATTTAGGGGCAAAGAAATTATATTGCTTTTGCACTACCATAGAACTCTACAGATCTGCCCCTATCCATTATATGGAGTTCTACAGGACTCCATAATGGCATAAGGGTACTTACTTAAAGAGCTAGAAAGGGAGATTAAAATTTAACAGTTGTAAATGCTGTGAAGTAGTAGTTCTTCCTTTTTTCTTTCAAAGGCGTATATGGGCACACCTCAACACTTCTGCAAAGCTACTTTCTCAACAGTAACCTTGTTCTACAGAACCTCTCTCAGCCTCTGCATGTTTGCATATTAACTGCAAGGCTGTACTTTGTGCATGTGTTGCATTAATACATTTAGAACATTGCCACAAGTATATCCCTGCATCTGTGATTTTAGGTATACTTGCATATCCATTACAGCCTAAATATAGTATTCCCAGATGTTTTTGAAAACAGTATGTTAATATCTTAGTCATACTGTTAAGTCTTAAACATTGGCTTCTTGTAGTGTGTAGCAGGGCTCTTGTTAGACCTCTTATAGCATTCTCTGATGCTGTAACTGAATGGGTAGATGCAGAGAGACCAGTGGATGTAGTCTACCTTGACCTTAATCAGGCTTTTGACACTGTCTCCCATAACATCCTTGTGAGCAAGCTCAGGAAGTGTGGGACAGAACAGACTGTGAGATGGATTAGGAACTGGTTACAAAATAGAGTCCAAAGAGTGGTGGTCAATGGTGCCTACTCCAATAGAGTCCCCAGGGATCAGTGCTGGGTCCAGTCCAGTTCAACATCATCAGTGACATTGATGAGGGAACAAAGGGTCTGCTCAGCAAGTTTGCTGATGATAGCACACTGGGAGGCTTGGCTGTGCAGCCATTCAATGAGACTTGGACAGACTGGAGAGCTGGGCAAAGAGGAACCTAGTGAGGTTCAACAAGTGCAGAGTCCTGCATCTGGGAAGGAATAATAAACTGCACCAGTACAGGTTAGTAGGCGACCTGACAGAGAGCAGCCCTATGGAGAATGACCTGGGAGTCCTGGTGGATAACACGTTATCCATGGGACAGCAATGTTGCCTTGTGGCCGAGTGGGCCAATGATATCCTGGGGTGCTTTAAGAGGAGTGCGTCCAGCAGATCAAGGGAGGTTCTCCTCCTCCTCTACTCTGCCCTGGTGAGACCTCACCTGGAATATTGTGTCCAGTTTGGGGCTCCCCAGTTCAAGAAGGACAGGCATCTACTTGAGAGAGTCCAATGGAAAGCTACCAGAATGATTAAGGGGCTGAAGCACATGTCCTATAGGGGAGGCTGAGACCTGGGGGTTTTTACTCTGGAGAAGACTGAGAGGGGATTTAATAAATGTTTATAAATATCTAAGGGCTGGGTATCAAGAGGGAGGGGATAGGCTCTTCTCAGTTGCACCCTGTGGTAGGACAAGGGGCAATAGAGATAAACTACAGTACAGGAGGTTCCACCTCACTATGAAGAGGAACTTCTTCACTGTGAGGGTCACAGAGCACTGGAACAGGCTCCCTAGAGAGGTTGTGTAGTCATCTTCTCTGGAGACTTTCAAGATACATCTGGATGCATTCCTGTGTGACCTGTGCTAGATTCTATGGTCCTGCTCTGGCAAGAGCGTTGGACTCAATCTCCAGAGGTCCCTTCTGAATCCTAACATCCTGTGACCTCACTGATTTTTAGCATGTAGTTTGCAGAGACAGTCCTAAAGACAGAGGCTTTTGTTCTAGAAAGAGATTCTGTGAATCAGAATTTAGGTGCAAATCTAATTGTTAAGGAAAATGGTTTTTAAAAAAAACATGAACAGGAAAATTGTGCTGCTCTACTGCAGCAGATGCAAGGTATTTGTTAAATGTACATTTGTCAGTCAGCAGATGAGTATTCACTGCAGATTTTCTGATTTCATTTACATCAAAGGCAACTTCCTAAGATGCAGCACTGTTTAAAGTTCCAAATTCTCCCTCTTGATTAAAACTGAAAATAATCTGTTATTATTTTAGCACTTTAAAACATGGCATATTCTCCTTGAAGTCAAAAATAGGAGTAGGGAGATAATGATTTCTAATTTGATCACAACAGTGGGTTGCATTGATGTCAGACACAAAAGCCCATCGTAGAAGGCAATATCTTTGTATTAAAACCTAATTAATGTCTTCTGTAATACACTCAGATTACAAAAATGTTCTTTGCACAAATCTTGAATTCATAATTTAAAAAGAGGAAAAGCCATTATTTCAAAACAAAAATATCCATTTTGTTTCAGCTTAACATCTCTCGTTTTTTAAAAATAATTCTGAAACGTTGTTCAAAGTGAATGCCGCTGGAGGAAGCAGTGGAAGTCTTAATTTTTTTACTTGCTGTAACTAGAAAGCAACTGTTTCAATATTCCTCCAAATACTGAATTATTAACTCTCTCTCTCCTCTCAGACTCTTACATTAGGTAACTTTGCTTGAGCCATACCTAGCAGATTTTCAGTTAGATTTTATCAAGTTACCTAAGTGAGAAACCATTATTGTATTCTTGTTTCACACAACCCTGTTTCCATTAGATTCTTTATGCAGAGAAAGATTAGATCCAAGGTGCAATTCTTATGAAACAAACATTTGACTTTGGTAACTCGAATTAGAGGATCAGTCATCTTTCAAGAAAATACTATAATGTCTTTTATTGAAAATATGAAGAAAAACATTTCAATTTTAACCACACAAGCATTAACTCTTCCAAATTATGCAGTTTATCAGACTGTGATTGAGGTATAGAGCAAACAAGCTTAAATTTTCTTCTTACATGGCTCATAGACCTCCATTTGTTCAGCTTTGAGGGTCTGCATCTCTGTGCCCACTGCAAGACCTCTTCAAGTGGCTAGAATGGCAGTAAGCTTTACAAGTGGTTCATTCCTCGAGCAGTGCTGCCACTGGTGTTGGTAATATTACCAGCTTTACCATTAGTAATGGAAAAACTGAAGAAACTAGTTTGGGATAGTGGGAAAGTAGAGGGAATTTCTATGACTGCATACTGCTGCTCTAAAACGCGAGTTATTACCAGTTGCTCACTTTCTGTGTGTTGGTGGGATATAAAGCATAGACTCAGTGGTTTCAAAGGATACAGTTCATGCTGACGAGCTCTTACAAAATTCAATTCAACGGAGTGATACAAAAACTCCTTCTAAAACCAGATGAGCAATGTTAAATAAATTATCATCTGATAACAAAAGATGTGGGTTTACATGGTCCAGAAATTCTGCTCATTCCCAACTGTATTTTTACTGGCATTAACACAGTTGTGTAAATCCATGATCACTTCCTTATTTACAAAATGTGTTGTGTATTGCATGAAAATATTTCCAGTTCAAACCCCATAGAGCTAACTCCCCAAAACCAAAGTAACTTGGTGTTTTCTGAACAGCAAAAAGGCAATTTCAGCCCACAAATTAAATCTATTAAAGCTGGTTAAATCTAGTCCTGATTCACTCAGATTTCAAATGGCAGCTGCATATGTTTTTCATTTCAAAATAGGTACCAAGCAGTGGTCCATCGCATTTCCATAACACACAGATGTTCAGAAAACTTTTGTTGGAAGCAGTGCTTACTGATTTCTTACTTCATATGAAATCTGTCAGAAGCTGATTGGCTGTGTGTATGTAAGGTCAGGAGTAGATGCACTTCTCTAACAAGTGTTCAAGAGAGGAATAGAAGTCCACTGGTTCTATGGCTCCTGTGGACTCATATTAACAGTTGTGAAACATCCATCAATTAACTGGTTTCCTCTTCACAGCAGCCACCAAAATACTATCAAGGGGTTACAGAATCACAGAGAGTGGTCTGGGTTGGAAGGGACCTCTAAAGGTCATCTAGTCCAACCCGCTCTGTAGTAAGCAGGGGTGTCCTCAACTAGATCAGGTTGCCCAGAGCCCCGTTGAGCCTCACCTTGAATGTCTCCAGGGATAGCGCCTCAACCACATCCCTGGGCAACCTGTTCCAGTGTTCTACCACCCACATAGTAAAGAGCTTGTTGGTAACATCCAGTCTAAATCTAGTCTTCTCTAGTTTGAAACCATTGCCTCTTGTCCTATCACTACAGGCATTTGTTACTCTGTTGCAAATGAAGTGCCAACATTTTTTTGATGTTCAAGTCTTCTGAAAAACAGGCCCTCTGCAGCGTGTCAGGCATCTGCAAAAGGAAACATCTAAAACCTGAAAATTCAGACCAGTTGCCTTTGTTTGCACAACGCGTTGTGCCAGCCACAAGCTAAGTATCTCAGACACTGCCTGACCGCTTCCTTCTATTTCTCAGTGCCTTATTATGCCCCACCATTTCTAAATCCATGAAGATGTTGCATAATTAGTGGCAATCTTTATTTCTTACTGCAACACAACAAAAATAACTTCAAAGAAATTCAGCCAACTTCACATCTATTTGAACCTGTAGCCCAAGTGACATACACATAAACCTGGTCTGCAATCCAGCCTATACATGGGTGCTTCCTCTGTCTTACACCTGGGACTTCAAAGAAGTCTAAGTTTAGCAGTTACGATGTACTATTGCTGTTGTATTTAAGACAGCCACTATTTCAGGAATGGCAGAAAATTCAGAGATGAACCATTATAAAAAGTCTAAGCTGGAAGGGCTTAAAAAAAATGTCTTCTCAATCATTAGGAACTGAATTTCTACAAGGATAAAATCTGAAGAGTGTTTGGAGAAGTTCCAAAGCTCAAAATTTAACCAAAATAATTGTACAACTTGATTCAATCAGCATTAACACAGATCAAATCTTTGAGGTAAAGAAGGCCAAAAATATTCAAGAAATATATAAAAAAGTAATGTGAACGAGGTGATTTTCTTTCTTGCATCAATAACATTAATACTAGAAAATAAGTTAGTTATCTTAATTACATTAAGGAATGCTGAGCACAATAGCTGATACATTCAAATGGAAAAATACTTAGTATATTTGCAGGTGTTTTCTACTTAAAACAAGCACCATGCAAAGCATAAGCACAGTATTTATTTATTGGATAGCAATGTCATTAGGTTAGAACAAAAATATTAACACCACAGTTCCTTGTAAAATTAAACTGAAGTCTTACATGCTAGCATACTAGCTGCCTCCCCCTGCTCCCAATTCATAGAAAACTAATATTCTTTCTGTTAATAAATAAGGACCATGAAAACATTCCTGATGTTTAATTTCTTCAGGAAATTGAAATGAGCATCAAAACCCAAAGGAGCAAATGAAACTATTTTGAAGCTTATTTACTGCTTAAAAATATCCACTGATGCTTGAGTGGCTTCCCCAAGATTTCAGAAATGTGACTTTCCACTGAGCTATGCACTGTACTCACTATGCTGCAAAAATACATGAAGAAACTCCACAAACTACAACACCCTACATAATTAAAGTCATAAGCATTTAAGAATTATACATTGTAATGAACTTCACTACAGTGCACACTCAACTGTACTGCACACGCACAGCAATAACCTCGAGTGATTTAACACATGATCTAAAATCACAGTTCCATAAACAATTTCAAGAAACCCCAAAGTTGTCAGAAACACTGACAAAGAGTGGGCCTTGGCTCATAAATATCCTTGTGGTTTACTCAAGTATCAGCAGCGATTATTGTCTTCCCATGAACATTGTTAGGTTTGGCATCTCCAGCCCTAGGAAGACATTTTTCCACAGTAGAATATTCATTCTGTAAGCCAATAATCACTATAACAAGGGAAAAAAAAGTCCAAACCCCAAAACTCAAACCATATAATTAAAGTCAATGGATCTTGACTAAGTCTGCTGAAAATTCAGGAAAGGAACAGCATTTCACAATCAAAACTTTTAACTGGCTTCTAGAACAGAACCATTCAAATGGAGAAAAAACACTATTGAGGGAGATTTTTAAGGACAGAAAAATGACCAGCCACCTCCACAGCCCCCACAAATGCACATGTGCTATAAAGTGAGGAAAACTGATCCTCCTTTCACCTTCAAATTATTTTTGGGCCGTTTCCAGTGGGTTGAATGCCAGATGAGAAACATTTGTATGTATGTATGTATGCAGACTGCAAGTCTGAAACAGGGACAGTATATTCCCCGTGTTAAACAGACAAGCATGAAAAAAAGGGGGGAAAAAGTAAGATATGATTGCATTTTATTTTTAAGTATATTTCCTATTCTTTCCCCTGTGCATCACAAATACTTCCATTTCACGACATGGCAAAAATCAGTGTCACAACCAACACCCCACCCTTGGAACTCCAGCACTGGTCTTGGCTTTGAATTACTCCTCAGCTGTGTTACAAAGACCAAACACATGAGGGAATGAACCAATAACTAACACAACTCAGAAGCAAGGGCCATGTATGCAGAGGGCTTACTTTTTTATATAACTAATGTTCCTTCTCCTAATGTTGCTCTAATCTTCAAATAATTAAAGTGATTGCTTTATTCGTGGTTTAATAATGATTTCAGATGGGTTCTGAATCATTCATTCAGGTGTCTTGACTAACAGTTTTTCCATGTTCAAACTCAAGTATGTTGACCACCTGGATGAAGATTTCATGTTTGAAATTTAGGCTGAAGTTATTGAAGGCACTACATCATAGGCTAATACTTCCTTTTTCATTAGGAAACCTGATTTAGAGTTGACTGATTTTGAATGCAAAAAGTTTCACATTAAGCCTATAATAGTTAGCAAGCTGCAAGTCACGTTCATCAATCATTTTGTTGTGATTCAATAATTAATTTAAATTGCTATGATAGAAACAGTAAACCTTCCTGAAATGTTCTAATATGAAAAAAAAATTAAAAGAACCAGCTCAATGCTATTATCAGGAAAAAATTAAACTATCAGGCGATGCTATGTTATAGCCCTCTAATACACAATCATAAAATGAACAGTTAAAGTAAATTATGTAATTTCAAAAACAATAAGGAAGAAACTAAGTAGTATATTAGCTAGAATTTAAATCAGCCAAAAAACCTTTATGTTACATTTTATAATAAGCACTACCGAGCTGATAAAAATACATATATGAACAAACCCCATGAAATTAGATTTTTTTTTTCATTTTCAAAATTAGGGAAGAATTTTAATTTAATAAGGTGAAAAATGTTATTAGTTTAAAGTATCTTTATCAATAGCTTCTAGAGGAACAGGACACAAGCACAGCATTTAAAAAGAAAAACTTACAAAGTAGTATGTCATCTAGTAAAAAAATTTTGGAACCAACTTGGGTTATGAACTAGTATCTGGCTCATTAAGACAAAAAAAATCAGTCTACTGTAAGGACTAGAAAACAGACAAATTCAGTAACCTACTGAAGGTTAAAAAAGCTGAGATCCCAAACTATTTGGAATGCCATATTCTGATTAGCTAAGATTAAAAATAGAGGCAAGATTTAATAGAGTCTGGATAAAGTGACATACAAATCTGAGAAAGTGGTGTAATTTCAAAGACAAGCCTGGCAATGGTTTAAAAATAAAAATCAAGGTAACATTAGGCAACATCGTCTTGCAGTACACATTCAGTCTTTAATATGCTTCCCTATCACTACCGTGTCCTTTCCCACAGAGACAGAAAAAATTACAGAATGTAATACAAGGGTACAGAGAAGTAACAGAACTGCTGTCATTGCTTGCGGATATAAATATGAGATGCCTGGTTTGCATACCTCTCAACATCCTATTGACTCAGGAAGGCATGGGGAACTTCATTATTAAAATAAGATAAAGTGGAACTGTGGAAACAATGATGTGATCTGAGAGAGACTGGTGACTGCTGGGAGAGAAGGCCGTCCCAAGTCAGGTATGGCATCAGAGCTCAACAACTATGAAGTGCTAAGAGTGGAACCTGTATCCACAAGGAAAACAGTATGACTAACTCAAACATAGGATAAAATCCAGCATCCTGTCTTTTCTGTAGCATGCTCTAAAAGACCCTATGCAAAAGTGCAGTAGAAAACACCAAGTTCTTTCCTAAAAAGCCTAGTGACCCAAGAGATACGTGGGAGGTGGGGGAATGTGGAGGTGGTAGGGGAGTTAGGGAGGGAGGCAGCCTGGGAAGGGACAAAAGCTCATTCTCTTTTTATTCCCATGCATTGCAACAGGTTTTTGGAACAGTGAAAATCCATGGAATTAATTACCAGGACCATTATGTTCCATCAGTACCCAATAACATGGAATATAATAAAAAAAGGTGTTTGCTTTTTCTGCCAGTTGAGGCAAAGTTCTGTTTTCATTAAGTTAGAAATTAGACTGATCCATCTTGATGGCATTAGGTCTCTCATCGATTTTAAGAACATACATACACAAAAGACTAAAATAGTCAGCTTAATAAAAAAAATTTCACCCTATTTCATACTGTTTATTTATTATACTTAAAGCTAAACCTGTACAAGTTTCTACATATGGCATTGAAAGAACTGTTCACTACCTTAAAAAATGAACAAAACGTCAAAAACATTAAACTTATGGTCCCTTTTGCAATTTTTGTGCAGTCAGTATCACTATGAACTATTTCAGTTCAAAGCTTTTGAGAGTTATGAAAACCCCTTACCAATGGAAATACAGACCACAGTGCCCTCTTTTGGGCCACCCATGATTGGTATCAAGCTTGTATTCATACGAATCTCAAATGCAAAATTCAAATTCTGCTATATAGAAATGTGAAATTACAGCCATTAGTAAAGAATTAGATGTTGCAACATTAAGGATAAATTGGATCAAAACTACATGTACAGTTAAAGACACAGATAAACATACTCGACTGTTTAATTCAAGATCACATTTTTACATAGGCAAAATATTACATTCCAATCTGGCAGTATGGCTTTTTCCATTGAACAGGTGGGAGTTTCAGATTAAGAAAGCAAAACTGTTAGCTAAGAAAACTAGAAAAAGTTAGCTATGTTAGGAAGAAATAATATTAAGAAATGAAAGTGAGATTAAAGGGAAGTTTATAACATCAAGATAGACACCACTATGACTTAGTTTTGGAAGACATTTCACCTTAAATTTTATTATTTATATCGTAACTGTGGGAGTATAGTTCACCTGTGAACTCTCACTTTAGAATACTTGAAAAATATGGTGTCATATTATTATTTTTTAATATTTAATAGGGTGAAATGCACCCAAGCAAAGCAAAAGTAAAGTTCAAAGAATAAAGAACACATTTAGCTGAACTGTTTTGGCTTGTCAACATGCGTAAAATAAAAAACAACAAAACAAAACCAAAACCAACCAAACAAAAAAACGCACAACCAAACCACCAACCAAGTTTTGGCACTTATCCAGAGTAAGCTGTAAGGTGATTTAAAAAGAAGCAGCTAATAATAGTGATCAGCTTGCAATGAAACCGTACACACCATTATTTCATGTTTAAACAACATATCTGATTGCAGTTTTGAGCACAAAGCCGTAACTTAAAATCCTATTTTATTCAAATTTGAAAAACTATATTGATTTAATGTAAATACATTCATTCCCAAAGTTTTACAGTAACTGATGATTCTCAATCACACACATAAGTTATAAATCCCTGAAACATGGATTTATTATAGGAATACTGATAAAACCTTAACAGAGATACAAATGATACATCATATAGTGTCTTACATCTTAATGGTAAGTGCTTGACCACCTTGGATTGGTAGATGCATCACTCCTACTGTTAGACTCTAATACCATCCTCTAGGACCAACTGGTTTAGAGTGAATTCACGAGAGTTTGCTGTTATCTAAAAAAGTTTTTTTTTTTTTGATCACACTACAAAATACTCATATTCTAACTGGTATTTCAAAACTTCTGGAAAGAGAATTTCCCAGGTATAATGGGGACTAAACATACTAAGCAAGGAGAGTCATTGCAGTAAATTTGAGAAAGTCATTTCAGAATCAGTGCCCCTGCAAAGATTTTGTATACAGCATTTCGTATTTCCCTTTACTTAATCGGTGCATGCTAGGACTTTACCATTAAGTCTTGGGACTCTTGAAGTTAATACCATTCTGGCACTAGCTTTCTGTGGGGTAGGGCAATTTCCAAATGAAAGGCATACTGTTATAAGTGAAATTGGAGTTATCAGCAATGCAAATGGACAACTTGTAACATATTGGAGGGAATTGCTGTAGCCTGCATGAGGTCCAAACTAAGTATTCCCCTTAAAACAGTTGGAAAAATATCTAGAGCAGCTGTAGTGGATGTGTTTGCATGTACACAGGCATTAGCCACTGTACAAGCAGAGATCTTCCATATATCTCAACTGTTGTTTTGTGGTAGGTTATGTTTGTTTCCCCAATGCTTTATTTGCCTGGGCAGAACCCAGTTTCTAAGGTTCAACTGCGCTGTCACATGACTTGCACAACAGCCCACGGACTACCACTGCATTGCTTTCTACAGCCCACAGCAAACAGGTCTGCAGAGTAAGTTGCAAGAGTGGTCCTCTGGTAAAATAATAGTGCAGGCACACAGTACTAGTTTGTCCTACTTACTTCTCCATGCTTCCCCCGCCCCCACATCCCCCCCATTGTAAAACACCAAAATATCAAATCATCTTGGGAATAAAGCTTTCCTTAAGGATAGGAAAACTCATGCTTGTTAGCCTGAATAAGGGATGTGCAAAACACAAGTAAATTCCCTGAGGCAAAGATCTTCAAGTCATGCCTAGCTCACATTGTCTATTCTTATTTCAAGCTGTTGAAATATTTGGCACAATGAGGCCTTGATCACCGACTTAGTCTCATGGCATTATCACAGTCTGCATAATGTATTTATATAATGAAGCAGAAGTTGCAATATTTCATTCTGTTCTTGTTTCACACGTTGACTTATTAAAAACCCTTTTCTTCTCAAGGGTGGCATTGTGCCTCCTGAGCAGAAAGACAGAGTGACAAACTTCTACTATATTCAAAGGTTACCATAAATATTGAGCCCCTAGAAGAGCAACTGCACTAGTTATTGGACTCAAC
The DNA here is from genome assembly GCF_027791375.1 of Indicator indicator. NCBI lineage: Eukaryota > Metazoa > Chordata > Aves > Piciformes > Indicatoridae > Indicator > Indicator indicator. The sequence continues at coordinate 15,496,969 of NC_072010.1, forward strand.
ATATGGAATAACAGGGTAAAAATTAATGGCCTGTTATATACAGGTCAAAGATAAGTGATTTAATGGTCTCTTCTTCACTTACATTATGAAAAGCATCCAGGCAGATAAGTCATTTTGTGAATGCTCACAGTCTAAAACACGTAAGAAGCAAAGCTTGAAACCAAGTCATTCCAGCTTTCCCTTTTAAAATATAAATTGCACTTTTTTATACAAAGCAATCCAGAGACTAAATTATAGTAAAAATTTGAAGCTGCCTTACAGTAGCCAAGAGTATCTGTGTTTACCATCTGAAGTACAGGCAACTAGTTTTCAGGCATGCTGCATTCAGAGCCATATGCTCTACACTTTCCTGCTTCAAAAGGGCCTGCCATTAAATGTCATGCCACTAGGTGAGTACTAATCAAGTTAAAAAACAAACAAACAAACAAAAAAATAGTTTAAGGCCTTTAACTCCAAAAGGAGCTGAAAACTGTGGCACAGCCCATGACGAATACCTAATATGCAGATTTGCACACTCCCATCCAGGGCTCCAAAAATCAGTCATTCTTTCTAAAGTTTGTCACACAAGACAGTCACACCATGGGCAAGCAACACTGCCAGATAAGCATTTTTAAGGTCTTCAAAAATTTACAGCAAAGGGCACTTCTGAGAAAGATATTCTTAAAAGATTTGGTTTTAAAAATAGACGCCATACTCACATTCAAGGGACATTCTTCACTTTTAGGCCTTTGTCACAAATCTGAATCTTTATTGTTCTGACATAAATGCTATAAACATAAGACTCAAAACAACAACTCCAACTTTCATGTCTCAGAAGAGGTGTGGTTCAATGCCCATATCACATGTAACAAGAAAAGTTCCTTAAAAAAGGAAAAAAATTATTTTAAAAGTCTTTCTTAAGAACGAAAATGCAATCCTTTTTCTCATTAGTTTGTGTACAGACGGGCACAAAAAAAAACAAACTTTCGCATTTTCTTTTGAATTCTCGCTATGATGCTTGACGAACCTTTTGCCATTCAACAAATTCATCCAGAAGTACAGGCCCTGCAAATGAATGAAGCGTGAAGTTATGTTTACAAATGCCTTTTATATATCTTCTCTCCAAGTATGAAGGTTAAAACTATTGGTCTAGGCAACATGCATGTCAATCCTACAATCAAATACTTAAGACTCAAAGAAGACTACAATTATCTCAGTCTAAAAGTGGGAAAAAGTGCACAAATAGCACCACATAGGACTACGAAAAGAGTGTTCCAGATATCTGACAAGTGCACTGCAATGAACAGGAAGCAAAGTCGTATCATAAATCAACACAACTAATTCCCTCTTGAAGCTTTCAAAATTGCATATAATTAGGACAAGGACCAAAATGGGATGGTTAATGCAATTTGGTCATAGAATGACGACTGTCAGCCAAGTATAGAGTGCAGACTCAAGCACCAGCAGCTACACTACTTCACAGTTAAACCAGAGTTTATTACAAATATACAAAATAAGAGTTTGCTATTTATACTTCCATTTTCAAGTCTATAGTTTCACACAGCAAACAGCTTCCCTAGATCCTCAACTAAACAGTCATACCCCTACATGCATACATTGCCCATAGTACTACAATTAATATCTACAGATAATTAATCAAAAGATTGATGGTTATCAGAATAGTTTTTCTATGCATCTTTGGAGATGAGATATTTTATACCTTGCAGTATTGTTTCTGTTACAGAAATTTGTTTTATGCAAATTGAAAACACTGAACTAATTGAATGCACTAAATATTTATGAATACTTACATGCACCGTCTTCATCATAGTTGCTAAGATCTGCATGGACAGTTCTGCTGAACTCTAGCACATTGTACCACTGATCCTTGTTCATAACTCTATACTTCGATTGCTAGGGAAACATTAAAATGTCAAGTGATGTTTGGTAATGCTGTATCCCATTTCTCATTTTGCTCATTTTTGATTCAATCATTTCCAAACAATTTAATGTGTAACAATGGCCACTACTCCCTTGGGTTTCCATTTTTAAAGAAATACTGTGAATTTACGTATTTCTTAGTTCTGAAACTACAAAAAAATGATTTCTTGAAAGACCAGTGCAAAATGAAATATCAGGGCATCAGGAACACACCACTCTTCCAATCCAGAAGTGGGGCATGTCTCAAATGCATTTCCGGAATGAAAGATTACAAAAAAATCTTCTTTCTTCCAGAGTACCGTTCAGTATGATCACAAGGACATCTACTTTGCAGCATTAATACTAATTTGAAGCCAGGGAATAGTCTCAAGCTTAGCATTCTTCACAGTCTACACAAAATCAGGTTATTAAGCCACTTGCACCTAAGCTGACCAAAACATTAGAGAGACAGCCAGAGCTCAAGGTACCTCCATATTGTATTCTGTATAAACCAAACTTGAAATTCAGCACAGAAGAGACTACTGGGGCTCTATTATTGAATGATTAACTTACTTTTATAATCTAATTAAGACAATTTTAATTGCTTTTGAGAAGAGAAGGGGAATGGGGCAAAGAGGGAGAAATTCTGCTATGCATACAAGAATCTGTTTCATGAGCACATTGAGCAAGGGAAGAGGGGCAATATGGATATGTTCTCGAGCAGAACAGCACAATCTCTGAAATACCGCCACGGAATAGCTCAACTGCTATGCCTTTATTTAAAAAGTCAAGGAAACTTGTACCTCCAGGTATTGATAAAATACTGAAAACAGTGGCCAAGTTCTTCCAAGCAGAAGAGCTAGCATGGATTTTGCAGTATCAATATCGAGACTTCGCTGGTCTTTATCCTAAGGTTGCATAAAGAAAGCACAAAAAATGCTCAATTACAAACTCATTGAATAATTGAAGCAAGAACTTCTCTAACACTCCAGTAGTCTTACCCTTGCAAAATCAAAGGCGTATCTGTAGATATTCTTAAAGGATGAAATGTCATTTAATTGTGACCGCAAGAAGTCAAATTTATTCTGTAATTTTTCTGTACAGTCACACCTTAAAATAGAGGAAAAACAAGTAACATTAAAGGTTCAAAACAAAGTATGTGGGCAATGAAAAAGTTCCTAGCAAACAAAAAAAATTAAAATAAATCAAAATGCAATCATCGTATGTATAGCAGTAATACTACGAAAGTGACTTAGAGAACACCGAACATGGTCAACATTTGCAGCTTACCAAAATGATGAATTCCTGGCTTCTGTAAGCCTTTTTTAAAAAGATGTTATCAGCAACATAAGGCAAAATATCTGCTTCACTTCCCAAATAGTAGTCTTAATAGTAGTCTTTTTATGCTATACTCTGCAATTTATATTCACACCCAGCACTACCTTCTCTTTTAATCACAATGAAAATTTAGAGAAAACATTATTCAGTGTGTATTAAAGTGGTAAATTCCAGCTGTAATAAGGGCTTTTTCTTTTCCCTTGGGGAAAAAACCCTAAATATACACCTAAACACTATGTATTTATAGGTGGTGGGATTGAACAGGCACTCTGCAAAACATTCTAGCCTGCTCATATTTTGACTGATAAGCCTATCATCTAGATTAGTCAGTAGCTATTCAACTGAAAACTATCAGGCTGTATGAGAAACATTATAGCTTCACTACATCAATGGATTTACAGGTCTCAAGACCAGAAGTTGTTTAGATTCCAGTATACACTGATTTCTATACTGGCATAAAAAAAGTTATTTACACCACTCTGTGTTAGTCTCACAAGCATTAACAGAAATAAAGTCAGTAACAAGCAAAAACCTTATTGAAAAAAAAGCAGCTATTATTCAGCTGTTATTAAAACCAACACAAATAAGTTGGTTTTGCTAACAATTCTGCAAACAGCAAGAAACTGCAAACATGGCTTCTCTGTCTCTCTCCCATGTGGCTTCTCTTGTAAAATATGAGATCATGACCTTATCTTTCCCTCAGCCAGAGTCTAATTTGGCTCTCTCCCCTATACCTGGCCACTCTTTTATTTCCAAAAGCTCAACTTAGTATAAAATTTGGCTCAAATTCTAAGGTTAAAAAAAACAGCCAGAAGGAAGTACTCAGACAATACAGCTGCTTACGCCTCACTTCCTCACACACAAAATTCTTTGTATTTACCTAGTTCAAACAATGGGTTCTGTGGAGTTTAATAAAATCATGAATTGTAATCCCTTTTTCTTCACCTTCATTCTTTTTCTTTGTAGGTCTTACAGCCTATAACTGACAAATACTTAAGCATGCTTCTCCTTTAACTTGGATACAAAGTTAAACACTCAACTCCTAAGTTATTCACTCTCCGATGGCTTTAAAGCAAATGTAGATAAACAGTTGCTTCCTGAGGGCTATTCGTTTTATCCTAAGGAGGTGTTTAAAGAAGTGAAATAAATTGCCCAGTAGAGGTACTTGTTTCTCTCTGCTGATCATGAAAAGAGCTTCAGGTGATTAATTTAGCTTCAAGCGCTCAGCTTTCATATATTTATATAAACACACATACATATAGTAGGAAACATGAGATACTTGAAACTTCACTTTTGCAGTTTAAGTCTCATAAGCTGCTACTTAGTGTTTGATCCACCTTAATTTTGACAATGCATACCGTATCACATACTTATTTTTATTCCTCCTCTTCCAAGAGCAAACTTGATCAGCATATCACGAAACCACACACAACAGGAATGTCACTTCAGGATTCAAACACACAAATGTTGGCATCTAACTGCAGATTTTATTTACCTATCTAAGCTTTAGCTGTTACCGTTCATACATGTCTAGCCAGCCAACCTGTAAGAGCAATTTGGGTGACCAGTCACTAGGTCTTAGGGCAAACTGAATACTGCCCTAGGCTCCACTCCACTGAACTAGATCTCCAAAGATTTGTAGTAAGAGTTGAAGAAATCCAGCTCTTGCACATAAATCACACATTCAGGTGTCTTACTATCGCATGAACCCTGTCCCTCATCATGCAATTACATCATGTGACATTTCATACATTTTGACATAAAGATTCTGTAAGGTAACACACTCTAGGCTTTTAATGCATTTTAATATAATTTCTCCATGCAAAAATTCTGTGTAAAAATGCTGTGTAAAAATAGTACTCTATTGCTTTAACTGTGTAAAATTCTCCTCCTTCAAAACTTATGTCAACCCTTTCCAGACAAACTAGATTTTCCTATTACAAATGAAATCCCATAGTATGATCCTCCTTTCAAGTTAGCAGAAACAGCACTACTCTATGGATTTATATTCTCTTTTTAAGCCAATGAATCCTGAATTCCTTGACATGTCACTGCTTCATCCAGCTGCTCAGTCTACAGCCTGCTATTAGACCACACCAAGAGGAAGCAAAACATATGGGCTAACTGATTCAGGCTTAGCAAAGACCTCTGGTGATAAGTCTGTTTATATAAAAATGCACACTAGTACCGTATTTTCTGTCTTAAACACATATAGCTTACAGCATGACTGGCTCTGTTCTTAAAAGAAACAGATGATTCCTAATCACAGCAAAGTATTAGAAGCAATCTATAATACTGGCTCTCAAGAGCTGTCTGATTCCATGCATCTAGGGGCTTTCATTCTGATAGACTAGCTAACTCCTGAGTTTGGGCATAAAAATTAAGTACTTAAGAGAAGTGAACAAATTATAGCCATTCATTGCATCTAAAAATGTATGCACCCAGAATTTAATCTCTGTCATCCTGAAATTTCAGGCAACTTAATCATTCCAGGTATTACTAAATTTAAGAGCTTCTGATAGTCACAAAACAATCAAGGTGTCTATCAGAAGCCTGATCTCAAATCAAACAGCATTTGCATGAGTGCAGAGTAAGTCACTTCCTCCATCTTGAATAACAGGGGGTACCTGGCCCCAAAACAACTGAAAATTGACAGGGCAACTATGCCAACTCCAAGGGTCAAATCAGACCCTCTTTCCCACCATGCTGTAGCTGCAACAGTAGCTCCCCTCATGTTTTGAATGTTAAATACAGTGTCATAACAAGTCACCCTTAAAACCTTCATGTACTGTAAGTAGTTTACTAAAGAAGAAACAAGAAGTGACAACTTAACTACGCCTCAAAAAAGCAGTTAGTTTTACAAATGAAACAACTTCTTCAGTCAGAAGATCATTTCTTCTAAAGTTCTTACAAACAGGAACAAGAAGTTTATTTATAAATTGAAAAATCTTAAGGAATCATAGAATAGAATCATAGAATCAAGAAGGTTGGAAGAGACCTTAAAGATCGAGTCCAACCTGTCACCCTAAACCTCATGACTATCTAAACCACGTCACCAAGTGCCACGTCCAATCCCCTCTTGAACACCTCCAGGGATGGTGACTCCACCACCTCCCTGGGCAGCACATTCCAATGGGCAATGCTTCTGACCTGCATTCTAATAAATAACACTACTAGCCAAAATTATTGTCATTTCAGTCCTCCTCTATAAAGCTTAGTATTCTAAAAGGTTTTTATGGATTTCTTTAATAAAACCTGACTTATTAGGGTTAGAAAAGACATCATTTGAGTGAACTCATCAGGTTTACTTGATGAACAGCAGTGGACATTTCTAGCTCTTGACTGAGCCAAGACTGAAAAGCAACCATTTTGGTGTCTTGCTGACAATGCACAATAAACTGAGATAAGAATAATTAAGCTACTGGTACAAACATAAAATTAGAACATTCTATTATATATGTAAAAAACATTCTTACTGTAATGAGGTCATTCCTTTTAACCATTCTTCCTTGGTAAAAAATCCCATGCTTTCAGCCTCTAGCTTCCAGGCTAAAACTAACATAATAATCTAGGGAGTGGGAAAAAAAACAAACAAACAAAAAAAAACGAACCAGGAGAAAAATGAGTCAGTATGTAAAAGGCCCATTTATAGATGTCTAAGAAGAAAGCTGTAAGCATTGAAACATTTTAGCAATTGTTATACATGCTTACACTTTGTATGTGTTACTGCGTAGTAACTCAGCAATGTGCAAGCTTTCTCTTAATTTCAATTTCTTAAAATGAAGTATTACTATAATAAAACAGACAAAAAAACTCTCATAGAGTCATGCATAATCAATGTATTCAGCTACAATTTCTTAGAGCAGCTCCTACAAGAAGGAAGATAAACAACTCTTCTTACTGAAGTCAAGAGTAAGTTTCTTAAAGTGTTATTAGTATTGTGCAAGAAACCTACATTTTCAGGCTCAACACCAATGTCTTCACAAAACTTTTCCATTCCTTCAGGACCCACAACTTCATCAGGACCTTCAAAACCAGAAAGAAATGAGATTGAAATTTATGTAACGTTCACTGCTCACAAAGATTGCACACAACAATAATTTGACTATACTGCATGCAAACTATATTTAAAAGCCCTGTATTACCCTATTAAGTAGCTTTTATGCTAGAACCGTTATATCAACTGCAGCATGGAAACATGTATATTACAAATGAAGTATAAAAGCACAACTACATCAGAAATTTTCTTGCTGTGCATTGCCTTCCCACAACAGCAGACAAGCTGAGTTTGTCTATAGGCAGGTTTTAAAAAAAACTCCATTGTCTCTCCCACTGACATGGCTCAACTCCAATGTCTGTGGTGGTCCACTGTTGTAAAGACAACTCAGGTACCACCACAACATGCTGAAGTTACTGTATGAGTAATGTTCTTCAAAGAGTTATTTTATCAACAATACTAAAAAGTAAAACAATTGCCTGAGGTACTATTACAGATACCACTCTTTCAATAGTATCAGTGTTGTAGCAAGTTGCAGCAAAGTGGGGGGGGTCAGTCTCTTCTCCATAGTAAAAAGTGATAGTACAAGAGGAAATGGCCTAAAGTTGCAACAGGAGAGACTTAGATTTGGTATTAGAAGAAACTTAACTTCTTTATGGAAAGGGTTATCAAATATTGGAATAGCCTCCTCATGGAGGTGATGGAATGCCCAGAGCTGGAGGTGTTGAAAAGACACAGAGGTGTGGTGTTAAGGGACATGGGTTAGCATCAGACTTGGTAGTTAGATAATGGTTGGACTCCATGATCTTACTAAAGGTCTTTTCTAGCCAAAATGAATCTATGATTATGGCTTTTCAATAACAGAGAAGAGAACGAATCTTCAAATAATATGTTTCATAGTGCTGAGTAATATGAAATAAGTAATAATGCCAAGCGTGTTAGACACGTACAAAGCAGAAAAACGTTTTTGACTGCAATGAAAGTGACTTGATTAGGACCACAAGAGTTAGTGTTATGCTGTCATTTTTGCATTTTCATGAAAAAAAAAGCCTTTAAAAGGGAGCAAACCAGTGAATTTAAAGAACATATATGGACACACTCTATGTTTCTCTGAATCTCTCTTTGGTTTCAGTTATTTCCATTAAGCTGGCTTCAAAATGACTCCTACTGGGCAACCATAGTATTATTAGCAGGCCTGTTGAAATGCTACTTCCATGTATCTTGGATCATTATGTTAATACTGTTTTAATGAATATGAACCTATGTAAAAGGTAAAGGCTTTATCTTACAAAACAACAGGACATTTTACAATGTTTTGGTAATTTTTGCTATTTATACACAGATGGAAGAGTCTTTTTTCTTTCTTTCTTTTCTTTCCCTTTGATGACACCTGTCTCCATCCATATCCACTACTGTTACTGTAAGCAGAACTCCTTTTAAGAATTTAGAAAATGTACTTTAAATTATATACTGTAAGATAAAATATAGTCACTAAAAACATTTGAGAATGGCTACTTTTACAGGAAAATAAAATGAGACTGGCACTTAAGATCATGAGCCCTACTTCCTGAAAAATGCTGCAAAGAACATTTTGCTTAGGTAAACAAAGCTAAACACTGCTATCTGAATTTGAAAAGCCCTTATGTGGAATGTGTTAAAAGTTGAAGTTATGAAGAGAAACACATACAAGAGTTCACAGGCAATAAGTACAAAAACAGAACATTGAATCTGGTTTTGGCCCAGAAATCATATGTACAATTCATATATACCTGTGTGTGCATGCATATAATTTTCTCTTTTAATGGAAATATTTCATCTTCTACAGTGCTTAATTTCACAGGAATTCCATTTTATACTAGAAATGCAACGTATTTTAATTATTAGTTAACTAATAAAGTATAACCTCCTACACTCAGTTCTTGACTCAACAACAAAACCCATATTTACAGGCCTTACAGAAGTTAAATGTGCCTGTGCATACTTTTATCAGAAGAAAATAAACTGAGAATTACTACTTTCCTCAGAACAGACTATACACTAAAAAAGTATGCCTCAAACCTGAATTAGAAAGCAGATTAAAAGACTCAGGAGTAGTTCATTACTGTGGAAAGACTGCAAGAAAAATATTAGTTCTGATAAACATACTCAAGCCACTTGCTGGCAGATAAATCATCAGCTCATTTCATACTGAGAAATGGACAATTTGTGTGTTTCTATCACCAACCAGTTATGATGGACTTCAAGTAGTAACAAAAAAAATAGTAACCATTTATAGAACCTGAATTTCTAACCATTAAATTGGCAAATAAGTGGCAGTAATGGCCTAATAAATTCTGCAAAATACACTGCATTCACTAAAAGCAACTATTACTTGGACAGCAATTGTAATTTATTTGAAAGAGGCTACTTCTAAACACTTTTGAATGAAACACTTGTTATTTAGAACATTAAAAAAAAAGTTACCAGCACGATTACTATTGGTTTTTTTTTCCCTATATGACAAACTCCCTGTAGAGTTTAGGTGCCAGTTTGAGAAGAGAGCTGGTAACCAGAAGGGGTTAGTCGCGTGAGTTTGCCTTCAGGCATCCTCAGAGCTACAAAGATGATTAGGGGACTAGAACATTTCTTACAAAGAAAGGGTAAGGGACTTGGGGCTTTTTAGCATAGAGATGACTGGGGGGGGGAAATCTTATGAATGCTTATAAATACTTAAAGTTACTTAAAGGGTGGGTGTCAGAAGGATCAGGCCAGTCTTTTTTCAGTGGTTCCCAGCAACAGGACAGGAGGTAACAGGCACAAACTTGAATATACCAAGTTCCATTTAACTTCTTTACTTTGAGGTTGTTAGAGCACTGAATAGCCTTCCCAGAGAGGTGGTGGAGTCTACATCTCTGGAGTCATTCGAAAGCCACATGGACACTGTCCTGTGCAACCTGATGCAAGTGAAACTGCTCTGGTGGGGAAGCTGGACTAGATGATATCCAGAGGTCCCTTCCAACCCCTATCATTCTGCAGTTGTGTCACACATTCTCAGATAGGAGAAACAGTGTAAGCATATATTTTATTTTGTAAAATAGAAAAGCAAGAGGCTTAAGTCATGAACTATTTCATAGAATTGTCAGGATTGAAAGGGACCTCAAGGATCATCTAGTTCCAACCCTGCTTTTGTGGACAGGGACACCTTCCAGTAGATCAGGTTGCCCAGAGCCACATCCAGCCTGACCTTAAAAACTTCCAGGGATGGGGCTTCCACCACCTTCCTGGGCAACCCGTTCCAGTGACTCACCACCCTCATGGTGAGGAACTTCTTCCTAACATCTAATATAAATCTCTCCTCCTCTAGTTTGGATTCATTCTCCCTAGTACTATCACTACCTGACATCCTGAAAAGTCCCTCACCAGCTTTCTTGTAGGCCTGGATACTTCAGATACTGGAAGGCCACAATAAGGTCTCCTCAGAGCCTTCTTTTCCCCAGACTGAACAATCCCAACTCTCTCAGCCTGTTTTCATAGAAGAGGTGCTCAGGCCTCTGATCATGCTCATGGCCCTTCTCTGAACATGGTCCAGCACGTCCCTACCTTTTTTCGTAATAGGGGCTCCAGAACTGGACACAGTACTCCAGGTAGGGGTCACTGTCCTTCCAATTTGACTGCAAACCAGATCTAGTCAGGCAAATAAACTTCCATGTAAAATACGCTCTGAAGAAAAAGACTTGGGGGTATGGACTGATGAGAAGCTCAACATGAGCTAGCACTGCACTCATGCAGCACAGAAGGCAAATTGTATCTTAAGCTGCATCAAGAGGATTGCGTCCAGCAGGTCAAGAGAGGGAATTCTTCCTCTTTACTCTGCTCTTGTGAGACCCCACCTTGAATACTGCATCCAGTTCTGGGCTCCCCATCATTACAAAAACACAGAGCTGTTGGACCAAGTCCAGAGGAGGGTCACAAAGATGATCCAAGACCTGCAACACCTCAGCTATGAGGATAGGCTGAGGAAGCTGAGGTTGTTCAGCCTAGAGAAGACACCAGGGGGACCTTATAACTGCCTTGCAATACCTGAAGGGATCCTACAGGAAGGGTGGAGAGGGACTTTTCATAAGGGTGTCTAGCTATAGGATAAAGGTAAATGGCTTTAAACTGAGCAAGAGTAGGTTTAGTTCTTCAGTACAAGGGTGGTGGGACTCCTCCCTGGAAAAGTTCAAGGCCAATCTGGATGAGGTCTTGAGCAGCTGAATCTAGCTGACAGGAGTCCCTGCCCATGGCCGGAGTAGATGATCTCTAAGGTCCTTTCCAAACTATGCCATTCTATGATCTCTCTCAGTGTCCTGACTTCTAAATGTCCACTTCAAATCAAGGAGCAGAATCATTCAGTATACCCTGGTTCTACACTGTACTGTCCAACATCAGTTACTTCATTTTAAAGAATGCCATGGTAAGTTATAAAGCATAAATAAAGAACAAGCACTGAAAAGGCAATGGTAAAAGTTATACTAATTCAAGTACATGTTATAAAGAAGCAAATACAGACATAATTTTTTGTCTATATTGGCATTAAAAATAAAGGCAAAACACAAATAATATTTGCTTGTCTTAAACACCACCGTATAGCTTTAAATATTAATTCATTGCACATTACCTGCATATTCATAAAACCAAGCCAGGCACTTTTTGCTTGAAAAATGTTCTTCTCCACTTATGACTTTACCAGAGGCTTGTGATCTGCAGTAGCTTAGAAGAACACAGAAATGTTAAATGTTATTTTAATATGAGAAATGGGAAATAATTTAAACTCCAAATTGTTTATTATTAGATCAAACTATTTAAACTGTTTCATGAAGTCAATATACATCAACGATGAAGCTGAATTTATTAGCAATGGCTGTCATCCAATTTCAGCAGTTGTGGAACATAAAATTACCTTGAAATATGACCCTCTCATAGCAATAAATTATTGCAACCATTACTTCTGAAATGCAAGACTACTGTTATCTTGTAGATATTAGACCAAAAAATCCACACACAGATGGTCAAAATATCACTACTCACTAATTCAAACACCTTATTATCTACTTATATTTATACAGACATTTAAAGTTAGGCCTCTAATAAGCAGCATGATCAAGAATGCTAGATATGCACAGATCCCATTTAGGTCAATAGGAGCTGCAGAGTTTGACATATTTAAAAGCCAGACTATTTATAGTTAAGTATCTAAATCTTGGAAGAAAACTCAAATTGTTTGCATTAAATATGTAACTAAATATCTGTAAATGCTATAGATGTTTGGTACGCATACCAGAACAGTAAAAGCAACCTCTCGTAAGACTAAAACTGCTCACAATACACAGCTCCCCCACAACATTGTCTTCATTATGTGACACACAACCCAGTTTGCCCAAAAATGAAATTCATAATTTATCATTCTTTAAAAGTTGAACTCATAGAATAACTAATTTATTCCAGTAAAAACACCAACGACTTTAGTCAGTAAGAAATTGCAGCACCTTCTAAATGCACAGACTTTTAGAATAAGCTAGGATTATTTCTAAGAATGAGGTGGAAGTTAATTGTAAGAGGATTTAAAATTATGCAACTCCTACACTGCAATTTTAAACTGAAAACAAAGTTGGAGAAGAATAGCTCAATTATAAGAGATGATGAACAAATTCATCTCCCAGGTATCTCTTTAAGCTTCACTGGAAAAGAAAGCAATGCTCTCCAAGATGAAGCCTTATGTGCTGAAAGCTGGATTTATAGATGTAGTATAGACAAACATCCATTGAATTGCTGTTAAAAATACAAGTCACCAAAAAGAATCGGAGCCATACAGTATGTTATTGCTCACTGATTTTATCCAGGTTAACATATATCCATTTGTAATCACAAGTTTAATTAAATAATATTATCAAGATATTGATATATAAGAATGCTATGTCAAAAACGCTCATGTAACTAACATTTTATGATCAGATAGGGTGAATTCTCATTTTCATCACAGCTTTTGCCCAGCAACTACTACCATCCTGTTATGGTCCTTTAGAAGCTTTCCAAAGAAAAGATCATAAAGTCAGACTATAAAATTTTGGTCAGCAGTGTTCAAGAAAGATGAACTGAAACTGGAACAGCTGCAGAGAAGAGCTACGATAAGCAAGGAAACTGAAAATAATATTACAAACCAGAAGAAATTAGCTTGTTTAACAAAATAAAGTATGAGACAACACAAGCGCTCCCTCCAAATACCCTGTGAGACAGAACCAAGAGGGAGAAGTCTTATATAAATGATAATGCAAGTACAAGAATTGTTATTAACTAGCTATGAATAAATTTTGACTGAAAAGAAATTATAAATGACCACAGAAAGTGAGCTCTGAACAGTTAACTGAAATGAACACAAAAACCAAAATAAAAGCCTGGGTACTTCTAAGCTCAAGTTTGGTCAACCTATGAGAAAGGCCATATGCCACAGTTTCTTGCAATAGGCATTCCTGATAGTGCTGATTTTGTAAGTCCTTTGTATTCTTATGTCCTCAGGACCTTTGTCATAACTACTGGTTTACTGACATACTTCGCAAGTTCTAACAGATGAAGAGACACAGTTACTTTATGGAAGTCACGCTGTAAGCTCCTGCCATATCATACTAATGGTAGTTTTCGACTACCATGGCCTAAGTGGATTTTTTAATGGCAGTTAATGAACAAGATGCTTCCGAGTCTTGTATTTTTTAGAAAAAAACTTTCCTGATTTTGTTTTGGACTGTGCTGACCTCCTTCGGATTCACTAGGGAAAAAAAAAAAAAAATAACGTAGACACTATGAACTGGCAACCTTAAAAGAAGTAGAGCTTCCTAACCCAAGCAAGAAGTCAGAATGAATGTGAAGACAAATGCTGGAACTGGCCCTTCTGGTACAGTGAAAGGTAAAACCAGCAGGGGGGAAAGGGAGCAGCTCCGTAGCGTTTCTCCCGAGTACGAACAAGCCAAACACAGACGCGGCAACCCACAGCAGCACACCCCGCCACTGAGACACGCTCAGCAGCCGAACACAGGCCCACCAGCACGATCAAGGCACCGCACGGAGCTGGTCGAGCCCCGCACAGCCTCACCGTGCCTACCGCCCCGGTGCAAGCCCCCTGGGCCCGCGGCCGCCGCACAAAGGAATGTCGCAGCCTAGGGGCACGCGGCGCGGAGCCGCCGCACGGCCGGGGCCGCCAGGGACCCGTCGTCCACGGAGGAGTCAGACACCCACGGCCGCACGCCCAGGACGTGACAGCAGCAATAGCTATGCTGGGCCTGTCCCGTCCAGCACGCTTTTACCAGACGGTACCTGCCGAGTTTACATTTCTTGAGGCCAGCATCATCCGCCGCTGCCGCCGCCGACCCCGAGGACTTCCTCTTCTTTTTCACTGGCATCGTCCTACCTCGGGGTGGGGCCCGCCCCGCTGCCGGGGCCCGCAGCCGAGGCCCCCCGGGCTCACTGGCCCCCGGCCGCCGCCGCCTCCCGAGACCGGCGATGAAGAGACTGCAGAAACCCTGTCCGGTTTCTGCTCCTCCCTATTCCCGGCGGGCCCTGTCCCACCCCGGTTCGCCGCGCGGGCACGTCCCACAGCCGCACCGGTCCCAAAAGCGGGTGTCGCGCCCGCGAATGGGAGACCGGGCGGTAGCAGCTGCTCAGGGAACGGCAAGCGACCCGGACACAGACACTGCTGGGAAGGAAGTGACAATACCACGGGGGCGGGCCCGCCGCCGGGGCCCCTCCTTCAGAGTGGGAGGAACTAAACTCGCGCGCTTCCTGCCGTGGGGCCCCGCCCGGCCCTACCCACGTGCGTGCTTCTTCTCCGTGAGGCTGGTGGGCGGTGGGTCGTTGCTGGGGTTTGGCCAGTCAGCCGGCTGGGGTCGTTTGCTCGAGCGGGTGGCTCTAAGGGCGGGTGATGGTGCCGGAAGCGAGCTCGGGCACGCAGAAGAGTGGGTGTTTGCACAGTGACATAAAATGAGTGCCCCTCGGGCAGTGCGGGGCCAGCGGGAAGCACCGGGCATGCTGCCGGGCAGTGTACCCGCGGGACAGGCCGACAGCTCTCTGCCATGTGGTTGCGTCGGCTGCTTGTGGAAAACCGCTTTGCAAGGGTAGCATCTGCGACCAGTGTGGTGCGGCTGGAAGACGAGTTAAAAGAACAGGTTCAATATGGCAAAGTGCAAGGTACTGCAACAGGGTCGGGACAGTCCTTGTTATCGGTACAGGCTGGGGGATGATGAGCTGAGAGCAGCCCTGCAAGAAAGGATTTGGGGGTACTGGTGGACGAAAAGCTGGATATGAGCCAACAAAGCGCACTTGCAGCCCAGAGGGCAAATTGCATTGAGAGAGGTGATTCTGCCACTGTTCTGCTCTGGTGAGACCTCACCTGGAGCACCATGTCCAGTTCTGGAGTTCTCAACACCCGAAGGACATGGACCTGCTGGAGTGTTTTCCTATTGTATGAATAAAGGCTGAGAGAGCTGGATCTCTTTACCTTGGAGAAGAGGAGGCTGACCGGGGATCTTACTAATACTTACAAATATGTTAGGGATGGGTGTTGGAAACATGGGGACAGACTCTTCTCAGTGGTCCCCAGTGAGAGGACAAGAGGTAATGGGCATAAACTTGAACATAGAAGTTGCATCTAAAGATGAGAAGGAATGTCTTTGAGGGTGGCAGAGCACTGGAACAGGCTGTTGAGAGTGGTGATGGAGAGTCCCCATCTCTGGAGATGAAATTTCAAGGCCTGCTCGATGTGTTTCTATGTGATCTGTTAGGTGATCCTGTTCTGGCAGGGACAGTTTGACTGATACCCAGAAGTCCCTTCCAAATCTTACCAGTCTGTGATTCTGTGGTCCAGAATAGGGCCACAAAGATGACTGGAGCATCTCTTCTACAAAGGCTGGGAGAATTTGGGTTTTTCAGCCTGAAGAAAAGACTGGGGAGACCTTACAGCAGCATTTCAATATCTGAAGGGGTTCTACAGGAAGGCTAGGGAAGACCTTTTAGAAAAGCATGTAATGTAAGTAGGTTTAGGTTAGACATAAGGAGGAAGTTCTCCACAATGGGGCTAATGAAATATTGGAACAGGGTGCCCAGAGATGTGGTGGAGACCCCATCCCTGCAGACATTCAGGGTCAAACTTGATGGGGCCCTGAACGACCTCATCTAGTTGGAGATATCCCAGTTCACTTGCAGGGGCATTGGACTAGATGACCTTTGAGAATCTCTTCCAACCTAATGCAATGTGTTCTGAGCCAAAAAGAGATGGGATTTCACCATAAAGACTCTCTCAGTTTGAGGAAATTGCTGAAGGCATTGGCAAACATTGAGTGACAGCTAAAGCGCTGACTAATGAAACCCTGTAAACAAGCACTGGCCAGCTCCCCGCTGGGCTCCTGGCATAAAGTACGAACGTGGCTGCAGATCATCGCGATTCAGATTTATTCTGTGGTGTTAGTTGGTGGTATTGCTGCTGCACGCTCACAGTGTGGCTTATTTCCAGCTGTCCCACGCAGCCTGCCTCAGCCTTCGAGGCCCAGTCTAGCTCGAGAAGCCGGGGGCTGTGGGGTGGGTGTCCCTCAGCCGGGAGGAACCACAGGCTTCCGCGTCTCCCTGCTGCTACTGGCCGGCGTCTGAAAGGCCTCAGCACTTGACCACCACCTCTTGGGGCCGGGAGCGCAGCGGGGGCAGCCATCTCTCCCTGCCTTGTGGTACAAAAGCAGCGCGATCCCGGGAAACACTGACTCATTAGCGGAAGCTAATCGGTAACGGAGTAGGGCGGGGGGCGAAGGAAGCATCCCAAGTACTTCGGTGCTCCGTAATGCAGCTGATGACAAGAGAGATGCTTTGACGACTCCGAGACGAAAATCACGGCCACGGCCGGCTGAGCTCCACACCGTGCTGGCACGCCAGCTGCTCGCGCCGCTGGGCTCAGCCCCGCCTCGCCCCACTCCTCGCTCATCCTCGCCCCGCCCTGCTCCTCCCCTCGTTCATCCTGGCATGGCTGCCGATTACCGAGCGCGTCGAGCGTCGTCTTCTCCCCGGCTGCTGTAGCGGCGAAGCTTTTGACTGTAGCCACCCGGATCACGCTCGCGAGCGCGCTAGGGCCGCCATTTTCAGTCACCATAGTGACAGGTCCTGGCAACGCAGGGACGCCGGGAGGCCTCGGGCCTCTCTTCGTACCAGGGCGCGAGCTGTCGTGCTTACCGCCGCCTGCCCTTTGGGTCTTCGCCCATCAGACCTCCATGTAACTCCCGTGGGGTTCTGGATTCACCCTCGCCTTGATCCTACTTGGCGGGGCTGCGTCCTGCCAGCATGGCCGGGGAGGGAGACAAGAGGAAGCGCTTTATTTCGGCCACGGCTGCTAACTTCTTCGGGCTGGATCCAGCTGTGGCTTCCGCTGCCCTGGCCGCGGGGCTTCATTCCCGTCCGGAGCTGACCAACTTTCTCGATGATGGCAATGAGTTCCTTCTCGTTGTGCAGTACTCGGGCACCCAGCTCACCGCATCCAACAAGGTACAGTAGTTGTCCAGCCGAGCGTGTGCAGGCACGTATGGATCCAGTGTGTGCAGTGCATCCCAGTGCGCCATTGGGGATGCAGAGCCGGGGGTCCAGCCCCGGTTTAGTGGCCATAAAAGGCTGGTATCTGATTTGGGAAATAACTTCCTACTGCACATATCTGTGCTGGTCTCAGTTTCTGCTACATAAAGTCCTGGCACGAGTCTGATAACCCTATGGTCAGCTGTGTGATACATTTGTTAGTTGGCTGGGCCCATGGTGATAGGTAATTTTAATGTGCTGTGTATTGTTGCTGTGTGAATGCGATGTAGCCTGGAGAGTGGCATGTTTTCTGGCCACAAATGGCAAGTGGGGTCTAATGTGTAGGTTGTTTGTGGACATGCAGGCAGGTGACTGGAAGGATTGCATTGCCAATGTCCATGAAGGACATGTAGCCCTATATGTGGTGCGCTGGCTGGTATTTGACAAGTTCCAAGGTGGATGTTTGTCCAAATCATGCATTTTGCTGATTGATGTGTCCAGGTTCTTTGTGTGAAATGCCCTGCTCAGTGTTTGTGTTCAGCAAGTAACTCATCTGAGTGGATACTGCTGGGTGTGATGTGGTGTCTGGGTGTGTGGTGCTTGTGAGTAATATAGGCAAAGTGTGAGTCTTGATCCCATCATTCTACTGTGATACCAGATACACAATGTCTATTAAGTCAATGACTATTTTTCTGCACTGAAGACTAGCATAGGGGGTCTTTAACATGTGAACTGTTGTGTGGGCCAGTAACTTACAAACCTCCTGGTGTAATTATCTGGGTAGTCTGTGAAGTCTAGTACATGTAAGTATATTCATGTAAGAATGAACATTTGCAAGGACCAGTTTTTGGAGTGTGCTGCAGGGCCATTGTCTGATGTACAAATGCTATTCCACACAGCAACTGTGCAAGATGGTGTAATGTATACCTATTGTCTCAGTGAAGCAATGTCTGCAGGTGGTGGGCTAAAAACTTGGTGCTATCCAGTAAATTTGAAAGCTGTTCATACCATACTAGCCCTGTGTTTCTTCTAACAAAAAAAAGGTTCACAGATGTTTACAACTATGCAGAATTTGGGATTATCTTTTTGGTATTGTTTTATCAAATGTTTAAGAGTACTTATGAATAAATTTTATGACTTCTCAGACACAAATAGTTTCAACAATTGGTTCTATGGCAGTTTTTGGAACTTTATCCTTAAGATGGACTGTGAAGAGAGCAACAGTCATGTTACAATTTAATGATTTTGCTGATAAAGGAGCATGTCTTTCTCTGTCCTTGAGAAATCTGAGATTTGCAATCACTATTCATTTACAGATTCAGGGGAATAATCATATTTAGAAGAATATTACCAAAGTTATGCATTGTAAAAATGCAGTAAAAAAAGATAAACTTCCTGCTTATTTTTTTTCAAGACACAATATGGAGTTTTTTGTTTCGAAATTGAAATAGTGAAAAATGCAATATGTATTTGATATTGGAATTCAGCTCCTTATGAACTCAGGAATGAGTATAATAAAAGTTTTCATTTTCTGTGCAAATCAGGTACTACTAGAATGTTATGAGAGCCCATGGGGAGTAATATGGTATTTGATAGTCTTTTTCTTGTAAATAATTTGTGTAAGTGGTATACACAGTTCAATATGTACCATATGTAGTCAATATAATTTCTTAAACAAATTCTGCCTTCTTGATTATTACAGATTGAAGCTACAGATTCAGAGAATAATGTGTTGGTGTTCTTTAAGCTACGACCCGATGTAATTACAGAAGAAAATCTTCATAGTAACATTCTCGTGTCATCTATGCTAGATTCACCAATTAACACCCTTTATCAAGCTGTACGACAGGTTTTTGCACCAGTGTTACTGAAGGTGAGCAGTATGCCATTTCAAATGTTCTGCAGATTTATATCGAACTACTGAAATTGCATAGGATGTTTCCTCTTCTGAGATAACTATTTTATGTTGTACTTCACCTCCAATCAGTAAAAATGAAAGGAGGATTCTGGTTGTAGGTATGCCTGACTAGAAATGTGGAATACATGGGGCAGTGGTGGTTAATGGAGACGAGCTCCTTACCTCCTGTCCACCAGTAACTCCAGTCTTGTGTCCTTTCCTTGTTTTAGGTATATTTATGTTTTTTACTAAGTGTACAGCTCTGTTTAATGCAAGCTATGATCCTTTAATACATGGCAGATAAGTGTTGTAGGCTCTAAATTAATTTGTAATGATGCATTTTTAATGGTTGTGCTTTTTAAAAATATTCTGAGGCTTTTTCTTCTGTTCCACTTAAGAACGTATTTCCTTTCTGGTTTTTTTCATGCCAAAAATTATGTCCATGGCTGTATTTCATAAGCTGAGCAAGCAGAGTTTCAGCTTTTCAATATTTGTAATTTCTTACATATCATAGAATCATAGAATCAGTCAGGGTTGGAAGAGACCACAAGGATCATCTAGTTCCAACCCCCCTGCCATGGGCAGGGACACCTCACACTAAATCAGGCTGGCCAGAGCCTCATCCAGCCTGGCCTTAAACACCTCCAGGGATGGGGCCTCAACCACCTCCCTGGACAACCCATTCCAGGCTCTCACCACTCTCATGGGGAAGAACTTCTTCCTCACATCCAGTCTGAATCTCCCCACTTCCAGCTTCATTCCATTCCCCCTAGTCCTGTCTCTACCTGATATCCTAAAAAGTCCCTCCCCAGCTTTCTTGTAGGCCCCCTTCATATACTGGAAGGCCACAATAAGGTCTCCTTGGAGCCTTCTCTTCTCCAGACTGAACAGCCCCAACTCTTTCAGTCTGTCCTCATAGGAGAGGTGCTCCAGCCCTCTAATTTTTAATATCCTATTCTATCAATTTCCAGTTTCTACTGTCAAAGTAGACTCCAAATCTGTTTAACTTAACAAAAATCATTAACAAAGAATTTCAAACACATTTTTTTAGATTGCCTTTGTAACTCCAACAACTAGCTTATGATTTTGTAATAAAAGTTGATTTACATTATTATTCTGAATTAAGTGAAAATAATATAGCACTTTTCTTGACTTTAAGTAAAAATGAATTATTAAATCATCCCACGGTTAGGACTAATGGGAGGGAAAGAGTAATTATCACGACTCACAGTTTTCAAAATTTTCATTGCAGGATGAGAGATGGAGTAAAACATTTGATCCCAAACTCCAGAAACTTTTAAGTGAACTTGAAGCTGGTTTGAGTACTGTTCTCAGGAGATCAGATCCTAATTACACAGGAACAAAATTCAGTGAAGATGATGTGCGAGGTTTGTTTTGCAATTATTCCTTTTATAGTAATTTAAAGAATTTAAAGTTAGGAGTAAATTATTTACAAGTAGACTTTTCAGTCTTCATTATCCCAGTGACTGCTGAGTGTGAAATATAACAGGTTGTGGTGAGTAGACTGGAATTAATAATGATCAGCTCTGGTCTCTTGGTATGAACTGCATCTATTCAGAGTCAGATGTTGAAGGATAATTACATCCTCATATAGTAAAAATCTGCTGTACAAAGTATTCTTTTGTGACTGGTCATGTATTTAATATTTAATCATTTTCTGTTATTATTTGCAGCTATACTTACACCAACAGATGAATTTCAGTTCTGGATAGAATGTGCTCATCATGGAAGTAAATGGTGTAGTAAAGAGAGAGCTTCTCATTTTAAAGACCTGTTTGAGGACATTGCAAAAGTATGTTTGATCGGTGATACATTTGTAGACTCAGAAAAAACACACTTTGTATGAAATAGATGTCAGTATATATACATTCTTGTCAAATATATGAATATGTAACTATTTAATTTTCTTTTCTTGGGCAAAATTTTCCTTTTATTAACACATGTGATTTCATGTGACAATGGTGCAGGTGAATGCTAGTGTTTAACTGGGAGCAGATTTGACCATCGAATAAGAGCTGATACAGAAAAACAACAGTGTGCTACAGTTTATGAACTGGAAATTGAGTAATGAAATTATAAAAAGGAACACTAACCATGCAGATGATAATAATGAATGCTACCAAGCAAAATTTTTAACACCTGTAAAGTAATTGTTTGAATAATGGTTTGAATATCAGTGTGTTCTTCACATGAGCAAACTTACAAAAATGCTTGTTTGTTGAGAGCATTATGCCATATTCTGTTAAACTGTAAAACTGAGAAATTAAAGCCATATTCAGAAAAGTATAAATGTTTCTGCAATATTAGTTGAAAGGTAATCTATGTAAGGATATTTTTTTCCTAGGATTATTATAACTTGGATAGTCTCTCCTTATTTGAAGTTGTGGATTTGGTGGAAGCTACCAAGGATACTGTTGATGGTGTGTGGAGACAAACAGAACATGATCCTTATCCACAGCCACGCATGCATAATCTCTTGGATGTAATAGGTAATCCTTTATGGAGTCTTTTTTAAATGAAGTTGAGAAAAAAAGTAAAATGAATCATTAATCAGAGACCTTCCTCCTTCTAAAGCAGCAGTGATAGCCTGCAGCATTAAGGTTCTTTCCTCTTTTAAATACGATCCATGAATACTATTTGCCTTACCCAGTAATTCAGCCAATTCTGGTAGTTGTCTTCACACATGCTTGGGAAGATGGTAGATAGTAACAAGGTGGAGTTGGATACCGTTTAGTCTGTGGACTGGATTTGTCTTGCTTCACTTTGGCTCCTTGCCTTTCCCTCAGAGGAGAAAAATTAATTTAGATTACCCCCCATTTGAAGATTGATTCAGTCTGTGTAGAGGAGAAAGCAGGACATGAAGAGACATCGCTTCTCATTCTCTTAACAGCAGTGCCACATTCTGAGAGAGGCATAAGACAGTGAGTTTGCTGCTGCTGGCAGGGGAGAATTACAGGGGGCAGCCAGCTACTGCCATCGCTGCTGATAGACAAATGTGTTCATGTGTGGATTACAGAATGCAAATGCATCAGCTTCCTATGCTGCACCAACCTCTGTTTAACTTGGAGGTGTTTAAGAGATGTATTGAATCTGAAACAAACTAATGAGTTATCGGTACATTTGTGTGATTTAAAATCAAGATGTTACACTAATTTTTTAAAAAGGTGACTGTAATGTGGTGTGATGTTTAAAGGAATAAACACAACATACTGCTTTTGTATACAATTTTGTGTTCTAGGTGGCTCATTAGGTAGATATGTGCAGAGAAAATTATCAGCTTTGAATTTGTGGGAGGATGCTTTTCACAATGTTAAAGAAAATCTAAAGGCCGGCATCTTGATTTGCGAGCAGTGGGTATCAGCTTGTGAGTACCTAACTGGACAGCTCTGGCAACGTTATGCTCTACATCCGTGGAAAAATGAGAAATATTTCCCTGAATCGTTAGCCAAACTTGGCAAACGTCTTGATGAGGTAAAGATTCAGCTTACACACGTATATTTCATTAGAAACAAAATTAAACAACATTGTTTTAAGTTACAAGGGGAATTAAAACACTTCTGTAACATTTTCAGAGTCAGATAGCATTCTATGATTCATGTTTATTTCACCTCTTCAAAAGTTTCGTGTAAAACGGAGAGGGATGGGAAGTGCTGCTTGTGCATTTTGTTTCTGTATCTAAGTTGTCTGTAAAAATATGTTGGATGTCTAAAATATTTTTTCCGTTACAGGTGCTAACTGTTAGAACACTTCATGAAAAACTTACATTCTTTTTACCAACTGGAGAACTAAATGCCTTATGTCTTACCCATGTTTTTGAACCCTTTGCTGGTCTAAATCCTATACACTATAATCCTTACACAGAGGTATAATGATTGTTTTTAATTTATTCACATTTTTTCTCTAAGTTTGTGTGACGTATATAGATAATATATGAAGTCATTGTTTCTAGCCACTGTGGAAAGCAGCAGTCTCTCAGTATGAAAAAATTATTGCACCAGCAGAACAAAAAATAGCAAGCAAATTGAAGAAATTTATTGCAGAAATTCAGGACAGTCCTCAGCAGGTATGGATATTTTTCAATTCTGGAAACTTTCCTAAATATAAAGTTACTGAATTCTTGATGAGTCACTTTAGAGCACAGGAATAATTATGTAGAACCAGACAGTACTTAGGAACAGCACTAATGAGTAGTCTCAGAATATGTTTAATTTTTTAAATTTCATCTTCCAGCTTCTTCAAACATTTCAGAAATATAAGGAGCTAATAAAGCATCCAAATATTAGCAAAGAATTGCTTTTTGAAAGGGAAACATTATTAGCAAGACTTCAAGATTATGTCAAAGGTAAAAATGTGTTTAAAACTGTTCAACTGCATTAATCTTTTTTCAAATACTGGAATTCTTTATTTAAGAATTATGTCAGTATTCCTAATATATATTTACAACTGTAGCAGTAATTTTAATCTTTTTCTGTTCAGTTTCTGGTCTAACATGAATCTTTTGCTTGTGTTAGACTACCAGACAGACTTTGAAACTCGATGCCATGGTGTTCCTGGTGATGTGTCTGGACCACTGTCAGGCAAAAACCTTTCTGAAGTTGTCAATAATATTGTATGGGTACGGCAGCTGGAGCTGAAGGTAACAGATTCTGTTACTGTTTAGACAGAATGTTATCACAGAATGTAAAACGTGGTGTTTGAGATTTCTGTGGGGAATTCCCCACAGAAAAATTGTGGAATTCCCTGGAGTTATACAATCAAGATTCTTTATCAGTGGTGCTGCTTTCTATGTTGGATCTTATTAACTGACCCAGAAAACAGTAATTTTGAAATACATGAAAGTGCCTGCTTATATAACTTAATTTTTTCTAGGAAAAAAAAAAAGACCAAAATTCTGAGAGGAATTTTTTATTGTTGTTAAATTTTACACCCCAGTCTGCATTTAAAAAGTACATCATTTGAGACTTAAAGATTAACAGATTCTGACACCCTAATTATGACTTGTTGCTACTAACTTGTGTAGTGCCCTCTTCAAATCAGTGCCTGGCAATGAATTTACCACAGAGATTGTAGTGAAAGCAAATGTCAAATGTTCTGTGTTCTCTTACAACAGAATGAGCTTAGAACATATTTGACTCTATTTTAACTTATGCTATTTTTTTTCAGTCTGTATTTGCACTTTACTTAGAAACTCTGGAAATTTTTTTTGGAAGTATTGACTAGTTAAAAGCAAAATGCTTTTTGTATACATGACTGTCATTCATAATAGCTATAGATTTGAATGAGAATAGAAGTTACTTATCCCAGAATAAATATTAGGTCATTTGTTTGGCACTCACCTGTGGTTTGCAGAGATCTCAAATGCTTATTTCAGCTGACTAGAGGAAAGATGGAGGTCTTAAAAGGTGTTTCTATGGAGAGAACAGTGGCATCTCAGTTTTCACTATTATTTCCTCTGTTTTGTCTGCTAAAGACCTAGAGACCAGTTTGGCTGCTATGTGCCAACATTAGGCTTGTTAAATTTTTTAATTGCTTTAAAACTTTCATTGATTATATTGACTAGACTGTCCATTAATTTATCCACATATAGATGTGAAATCTCATTTGAAATACCTTTTAGTATTGACATGGGCCTTACAGGTGCAACCAAGGATGCATTGAAGATCTGTACCCTTATGGAGAATTAACTAAAGATCAGGTGGGGTACTCTGGGATATATTAATATTTGTAGATACCTGTGGTGGACAACTTACTCAGACCCAATTTACTGTCATGGGAATTGGAATATCTGGGAGACAAGTCAGGAATAATTTTTTTTTTTCCTAATTATTTTTTAAAACCCACTTGGATTTTTGTAATACTGATGTTTGTTGTGATTTTTCTGATTTTAATGCTGGGAAATTAACCTTCTTTTCTTTACAATTGCGTTTAAGGTGGGTGATGCTATCAAACTAGCAGAGGCTCTTCTGTCTGATTTAGCTGGATTTCAAACTTTTCATCGAAGTGCAGATTCTTTTCTGGAGCAGTTAAAAGCATATGAACAAGAGCAATTTGATGATTGGTCTAGGAATATCCATTCAGAATTATCAAATCCTAAGTCAGGACTTTGGTAAATACATTTGTGTTTAAATAACATTTATTGTGGTGTAATTCATTAGAACTTGACAAAGGAAATAAAAGAATTTGCAGAATTGAGAATGAGTGGAGAAACAAAATGTAAGTTTATTATCATTTCATTATCCTTCCAGGCTTGGTTTGTAAAGTGAAGTATACTGGAGAGTGTTAATAACTAATCTTGTAGTTTCTGCTGCCATCTGTAGTGAAAGACATGTTTGTTTGCTTCTTGTTACTAGTTGTTATCCCTCGTAATCCATGCAGTGATAATGTCTAGAAACCAGGTGAGATTAGAGTATAGCTGTGGATGTAGAAATGAAGCATGTAGAGCAATAAATTGTTTTTCCAAAGAAGTTCTGCAGTCTAAATAAAGCAGATGAAAGAAGGGTAAGGAAATCAGTTTAACCCTCATGAGTTTTGTTCCCCAAAATAAGGAAATTACTTCAGTAGGTATTACAATATACTTTAACTTCCTTTTTATTTTTTTTTAATTGATTGGCCACATAGCTTCTGTCTGCATCTCTTGAGTGTTACAAGCTTTCTTTGAAAAAGGCTTGCACATAGTTTCAGAGAATACAGGAGTTGATACTTCTGTGTAAACTTTTATTTTATTAAAACCCCTCAAATATTACAAATAAGCAGATTCAGCACTCAAGTATAACCCAGACATCTAATTTATTAGTACCATAAAATTTTGTTTTTGTAAGAATTTAAAAGATCTGAAGAGATTAATTGAAAATAGATGGCACACTGTGAAGGGGAATGCAATAGATAGGGGAACAAGAAAAAGATGAGAAAAAAAGTGGAAAAATGAGTTAAGCTGAAATTTAAATGAAGGAAGCCTAGAGGGATGGTGGTAGAAGCATTACTGTAGCAGAAAGAAAAAAAGAAGTAAAATCTAAAGGTAGACTGGTAGTCTTATTAGCATATGATTATGTATACTAAGGTATTCCACTGATCCAAGTCCTGGTTCTTGGATTGATTCTCTTAGAGTATTTCTTCCTCTTTGCAGTGCTGAAGGCTGAGGCATAGTGTGTCTGCTCAGGGATCCAGTGTGTTTGAGAAACATTTAAGTTCCATGCTAACTAATGTAACAAGCTGGAAAAATCTTCGTGAGCAAAACCAGTAGGGATTGTTCATTTCTACTTGTGTTCATGGGTTTTGAATTAAGAGAAAGACTACTGGAATAATTTCTGAGTAAATTAATAAATTAAAGTACCAATAAACAGAGAGAGAGGTGATAGGATGACATCAAGCTCTTTAGAATTATTTATTATATTAGTATAAGAAGAAAAGATCAATACCAAATTATATATGAAATAATACGTTTGATTTTGTTTTAGCATCCAAGCCAATAGTCCTGTAATGGAGTTGGATCACAAATCTGGAGCTTTAAACATACTTTATTCAGATCGACTGGTGATTCTCCTGAGAGAAGTGCGCCAGCTGTCAGCACTGGGTTTTGCTGTACCAACTAAAATACAACGTGTTGCAGACACTGCACAAAAGTTCTATAAACAGGCGGTCATCCTCAAACAGGTATAAGATTCAATGCCATAATACCTTCCTGTTCTGAATTCTCAGAGTTAGCAGCAGAACTTTTTTAGGCTGTGTAGTTAAGTGTTTTTTGTGTTGCTGATCTGTCAGAAAGTGACTTGTTTCTGGAATAGATTGTCTGAGTCCTTAAAAGAAAAGAAAAGTGAAATGCTTTACAATTTTGGAATGTGTCTTGTTTTGAAACCAGATGAATTATAGCATTAAAGTCACACAAAGTTATTGTATGGATATACAAAAATAGGACAAAATTTAATGGATCTCCTCAATAGAATCTCAGTTTCTGATTATTATATCTGAGGAAAAGTGTCATAAGATGTATCCAACTTGTCCTCGCCATTGCTAGTTTTCAACTGAAAATATATTAGAAAGTACTGTAGTGGAAATGTCTCTGCATTTTTTGGTGGGTTCTTTTTGCTTGGACTTATTGCTACATTTCTGCTGTATTTCAGTTGAAAGGCCGTGTCAAATTTCTTTGTTACTGTATGCTGCGAGAATAAATATGTAGGTATTGGTAGATATACTATGTAGATACACATAGTATTCCATTTCATTGAGATTGAGATACCTGCACAGATAAGGCTGAGATGACACAAGGTCTGCAAGATACCCATGTCAAATTTCTTTCTGTTACTGTAAGCTGCAAGAATAAATATGTATATATTGGTAGATATATTATGTAGATCCACAGGCTTAATTCCATTTCATTGAGATTCAGATATCTGCACAGATAAGGCAGAGATGACACAAGGTCTGCAAGTGGAAAACTTAATGTCTGTTTGGACTACTAAATGGAGTTGTAGGGTATCCCTCTTAGCCCAGCTGCCACTCTGGAAATAAACAGGGTTTTTTTTAGTTTTTGTGTGGCAGATGTCTGGGATGCTTGACAGCCTCTGACATGGCAATAGATTCCTACATTTGCATAAAACAGTGGAACTGTTCCGCTTAAAATAAATCAGAGACTGAGACTGTTTCACTTAAGTAAGTAAGTAGCAGTTTTTTTAGCTGTTAGAATTCATCACCAGAAGAAGGTAGGATCACATTAGCATTACATACATATTTTTGTAAATATTTTCCTTTTATAGATAATTCTCATTTCTTAATGGTATTGATTGGGCAATACTTTGAGAAATATTCTGTATTACATTTATTTACAAATATTTTTATCTGTTCTTGTATATGTAATTTCTGCATTTTTACAGGTGGCACATTTTTATAATTCCATTGATCAACAAATGATTGAGAGTCAGAAACCAATGATGTTACAATCTGCTCTGGCATTTGAACAGATAATTAAGGTGAAAGAATTCCCCTCTCTTTTGTGTTTTTAATTTCAATGGTATCTGTGCACATCTGTGCTGCTTTTCTGTGTGTTTATTGGTGGACTTTTAAACTGCATCCTTCCCAAACAAGCAACACCATCTGTTTAATTATCATTTATTGAAGAGAGTGGACTTTTTTTTTTTATATTGTCATTTAAACAACTGTTTACTTCTTCTTACTTTGGATATTAATATAATATGCTCTCTCAGGAATTATTTGTAGTGTTTAAACTTCCACATTAACCACAATGTCATCAATTCCTTAATATCTGTTTTCCTTAACTCCTGTTTTAGCAGTATAAAATAATATTATTCTGGTCTATTTTAGTAAAAATGACATCTACTTTGTTCTGGAGATAAATTAGTATTAAGTTTGATTCTACTGGCTATTACTAAATCTCTGTGGATTTTGTAATTTGTCTTGAATATTTCTAATTTTGGGCATGGTGAAAATGGATAGTTTCTGTTCTAGAATAAGAGCAAAGAATCTGTGGATCTACTTGGTTACTGATTTGTGCATGTAGTTTGTTACAGTGAGTTAGTGTACAGACATGAATTTCTATGAGAAGAGGCTTTTTAAAAAACTGCTGGGAAATGTGCTATGCTTAAAGAAATGTTAGATTTTTAAAAGGAATGTGGAGCAGTTTGGAGGAATTTATCTATTTTCATTTTTTCTGCTTTGAAGGAACAATATGAACTGATAAACTACACTCCTATTCACATTTTTTTGACGCCTTATCTCTCTCTTATGGTTGGAGGGAACATACTGTGTATCATGGATTTCAGTTTACTGGTTTTCATCAGTGTGAGGCACTGCATCCTTTTGCAACACTGTTCTGACTTGCCAGCAAATGTGAGAATGGAGAATTGTAACATGCCCTAAACTCTGTATTGAGCGAGAGAATAATACTTCCAGAGCAATTTTCCTTGGATTGGCTGCAGATTATGCCATAGATTCCTTTAGTATGCAGAGAGCAATGGTTCAGAAGTGTTCAAGGCCTCAATGCGTTCTCCTATTTGATGTAATTTCTGCCCTACATCTTGTAGGAATAGGTTCAGCTATGAAACTTTAGTTACTTTTGTCTTCTGATTTTTCACTTAGCAAAATTCATAACATCCCCAGAATCTTGCACAAATCTTAGTGAAATGAAATTCCTCAAAGCTGCCTATGAATCAGTGGAATTTTTTTGTGTAATTAAAAAAAAGATTAATGACAAACAGGTGCAGTTAGATAGTAAATTTTAATGTCACATATTTGGGTTTGAGTCTGTGCCCAGGAAAGAGGAAGGGAGGAGTTTAAGGTGTCCTCTTAGTTTAAGATGTCTGCTTGCGTATGTGGGGCAGGAGTCTCAAACATCAGTGAATTTAATTCAAGCTCTGTTAGGAGTCTTTAATAATTGCCCAGTGTGTTGGTGTAGCTGTGATGATATGTCCACCTGTTTGTGATTTGGCAGAATCTTATGTTCCTAGGGCAGTAGTGAGAGGGAGGTCCTCCTTTTCGTTTTTAATTGGGAAGAAAACCAGTTTGCTGTGTGCTAGCTGATAGACTATATTTGTCATTACATCTTACAAAGTTTGTATTATTTTCAAGCATTCAAAATCTGGTCC
This sequence comes from Indicator indicator, assembly GCF_027791375.1. Lineage (NCBI taxonomy): Eukaryota > Metazoa > Chordata > Aves > Piciformes > Indicatoridae > Indicator > Indicator indicator. The sequence continues at coordinate 15,527,270 of NC_072010.1, forward strand.
TGGAGGAAAAGGTCAAATAACATGGGATAATCCTAGAGAATTGGAAGCTTATATCCAAAAACTCCAAGCTGCTGCTGAACGGCTTTCCACTGAAAACAGAAAATTAAGAAAATGGCACAGAAACTTCATTGAAAAGGTATACTTTCCAGATGAAATTGAAATCACAGCTCTTTGTAGTTTAGCCTTTATTTCATTTATATGGTGTTTATTATCCTTTAAAATTCTTTGAACAGGTTATATCGCTCATGAATATTGATCTACTTCGGCAGCAGCGGCGTTGGAAAGATGGACTCCAGGAGCTCAGAACTGGTTTTGCCAGCCTTGAGTCGCAGGCAGGGTTTCACTATTATACTGCAAACTGTGAACATTTGACTTTTCAACAGTAATCAAGATTTAAGACTCAAACATAGTGTGATTGAATTAATTTTGGTTAAGGAAGTACTTGCTAGCTCAGGAAAACTGACTGTGTACTAGCTGATGCCACATATGAGGTAGTGTCTTGTATGAGAAGGGTAAGGATAATCATTTGTATGTCATAGTGCTGGGAGAAGAATAGCACTTGGTCAGATGACAGGGATGTGATGGAAGAAATGGGAAAACCTTAGTTCATGCAGATCAGTGTGTGAGCCATTAACACAAGGTAAAGAAATTGGTACAGATATAAACGATCTCTAGACAGGCTAGAGATATGAATAGAACAAATGAATAAAACCTGACATAAAAATGCATTTCTGCCTGAAATAATGAAAATACCACATTTTTATTTATCGACTGTCGCTTTTAGAATAGAATGATAGAATCATTTAGGTCTGAAAAAACTCTTTAAGGTCACTGTGTAAAATGATTAAGATTTTGATTAAGAGCATCATCTTAACAAAGCTATTCTAAGTCAGTTTAATTTTTTCCTGTAGCCTTCAGCAATAGCAGAGCTATATTCTTAGATGGATGTGGTGTTCTTAGTTTTTTTAATGGAAACTCAGATTATTTTAGTTGGTATATTTCCCAGTCAAATAAATGCAATATTTTTACCTTATTTTTCTTACATTTTTCCATCTTCTCAAGATAATATGAATAATAAATAACCATGTCTATGGAACCTTTGGATTGTAATTTCTTTTCAAATTTAGTTTACAAACTTTTATCTTGGTTTGAGGAATAACATAACATTAAAATAAACATTGTTAAATTTCAGGGTTTCAAATCGTGTGATATGAAAGCCTGGAGGCAGCACTGGAATCATCAACTTTACAAAGCTCTGGAACATCAGTATCAAATGGGCTTAGAAGCACTCAATGAGAACTTACCAGAAATAAGTATTGATCTAACATTCAAGTAAGATATATTCTTTTTTCCTGGTTAAGGAAGTACTTTGGCTCAGATTGCATTAAAATATTAGTTTTTGTATGATTTGTTTAACTTTTTAGGCAAAGCCGGTTGCAATTCAGACCTCCTTTTGAAGAGGTACGAGCTAGGTATTACAGAGAAATGAAGAGATTCATCTCCATTCCAAATCAGTTTAGGGGAGTAAGTGAAGCAGAAGACGAGTCTATATTCACTGTTATGACTGAAAGAAATGCAAGTGGATTTCTGACAGCTTTCAGTAAAGCAGAGAACTTGTTCAGAAGACTATCTGATGTTTCTAATCAATTCAAGGTATTTTCGATATTTAACTGAATCATGTATTTTTTTTTAGATTTGGATCATTTTAGGCTTCAGACATTCTAGAAGTAACTGATGAATTATATTGATGCGTTATTGTCCTTTTCTACAAGGCATATAAGCAAAAGCTTAGTAAGCCAATCTATGTTGCATCAACCACTTAAGTACATACCTAGCTAGAAGCACATATACAATTCCCATTGAGACCTCTGTGTTACAGCTGTGTTGTTGCTCTTGTTCAAAATCTGTTTGGATTTTCCTTAAATGTGTGAATGTGCCAAATAATTTTGTACCTTCTGATTTTTGCATTAGGAGAATCTGTAGGTAAGTGAAGGAGCCAAAAGGTTAAAGAGAATGTAGCTTGAAAATATTAAGATATTTTAGTATTATTAAAAAACATAGTTTTATAGTGTGGAAAATATTTCTTTTACATGAAATCAAAAATGATGCTGAAAAGGAATGGGTTGTAATTGGCCAAATAGATGTGGAAACTCTGGCAAAGACACATCTTTCTAGCAAACAAGACTGGGAAAGAAACTTCAAAGCTTTAAAAGTGAGAGGGAAAGAAGCAGAACGTCTTCCAAGGTATAGTGTAACTCTGTTCTTTTGTTTGAATAATGTCAGATACTTTCAATGTAATAGTAAAACAGAAATACCAGTTTTACATGGAGTTATGGGTAGTATTTCAAGTGTTTTCAAAATGTCGATGTACTTTTAAAATATTTAGATTTACATTTTTCAGTTCAATTTTTGGACAATGCCCTTTTATCTACAGCCTTCTCTGAAAACTATTGCTGTCTTTCTTTGATATGATGGGAAACCCCCTCAAAATTCAGGGCTGATTCTGACATACTGCAAAACACAGTGATATTTTAACAATTCCTTTAGCTAAGTCCTGTACATGTGGAGTGTATGTGGCAGTTAAGAACAGACTTAGTAAATGTTTATACATGAAATAATTGCTGAATTGAAACACTTGATTGTCTCTTATGACTTACAGTTTAAGATATGTTAACCAGGACTATTATCAGTCCTGGCTAACAGTGGAGGTCCCAGATGACTGAGGTTTGTGGATGTGACAGCCATCTACAAGAAGGGCTGGAAGTAGGATCTGGGGAACTACAGACCTGTCATTCTGACCTCAGTATCAGGGAAGATTATGGAGCAATTAATCTTGAGTGCACTCACATGGCGTGTGCAGGACAACCAAGGGATCAGGCTCACATAGCAAGGGTTCATGAAAAAGAAATCCTGCTTGACCAACTTGATCTCATTCTGTGAGCAGGTGATCCACCTAGTGGAGGAGGGGAAGGCTATGGATGTTGTCTACCTGGACTTTACCAAGTTTTTGGCACTGGCTCCCACAGCATTCTCCTAGGGAAGCTGACAACTTATGGCTTGGCAGGTGGATAAAAAACTGTCTGCACGACTAGGCCCAGAATGTTGTGGTGAATAGAGTTAAATCCGATTGGAGGCCAAACTAAGCAGTGTTCTCCATTGTTTTGAGGCCTGTCTTATTCATTGTCTTTATCAATGATCTGGATGAGGGAATTGAGTGCACTCTCAGTAAATCTGCAGATGACACCAAACTGGGTGTGAGTGTTGTGTAGGAAGGCTCTGCAGAGGGATCTGGACAGGCTAGATCAATGGGCCAAGATCAGTTGAATGAGGTTTAACAAGTCCAAGTGTTGAGTCCTACACTTGGGTCACAACAATCCCATGCAACGCTCCAGGCTTGGGGCAGAGTGGCTTGAAAATTGCCCAGCAGAAAATTACCTGGGGGGTCTGGTAGACAGGTATCTGAACATGAGCCAGCAGTGTGCTCAGGTGGCCAAGGTGGTCAACAGCATCGTGTCCTGTATCAGGAATAGTGTGGCCAGCAGAAGTAGGGAAGTGATCATGTCCCTGTACTCAGTACTAGTGCGGCCACATCTTAAGTAATGTTTTCGTTTTTGGGGCACTCAATGCAAAAAAAGACTTTGAGATTCTGGAGCATCTCCAGAGAAGGGCAACAAAGCTGGTGAAGGGTCTAGAAAAGTCTTATAGGGAGTGGCTGAAGGAATGGGGTTGTTTAGTCTGGAGAAGAAGGGGCTGAGGGGAGACCTCATTGCTCTCTACAACTACCTAAAAGGAGGTTGTAGTGAGGTGGGGGTCAGTCTCTTCTCCCAGGTAGCTAGTGATAGGATGGGAGGAAATGCCTCAAGTTGTGCCAGGGAGGTTTAGATTGGATATTAGGAAAAAAATTCTGTACTGAAAGAGCAGTTAGGCATTGGAATAAGCTGCTGAGGGAATTTGTGGAGTCACAATCCCTGAAGATGTTAAAAAATCGTGTAGACATGGCACTTCAGGATGTGGTTTAATGGCCAATGGTGGTGTTAGGTTGATGGTTGGAGTCAATGATCTTAGAGGTCTTTTCTAACCAAAAGAATTCTATGATCGTGTGATTCTGACATGTCTAGGTAAACTACTGAATGTTTGCTATTTTTTTCATCTTTTTGTCTTGAAGCACGATCAGGATAGATTGTGTAACTGTTAACTGCAACCCTGTGAAAACTGTAATTGATGATTTCATCCAGAATTTGTATGATGTCCTTGTCATTTCTTTGAGAAAATCTATTCAAGGTAAATAGCTTCAATGAGTAATACTTCTTGTTTCTGTCCTACTTGTGGATATTTGTGTTAATATAAATACTCTTTAAAAAAATATTATACTCTTGGGCACAGTGAGCTGCAGAAATCACAGTGCGGAGAAACTAATCTGTTAGCAAGTTTTCAATACAGGCCTGAACCTAAGACCCCTTGATGTCCTTGTGCATCTTTGCTGTTCACTCATTTTGTCCACATCTGTTCCAGATGTAAAAGTATATATGAACAATATTTGCTTGTTTCTTTCATCCGAAAGAAAATTTAGTTGTTGTTTCAGGGAGGGAAATTTATTTGATGTCTGAAAGAGGAAAAATTTCTTTCACAAATTGAAATATTTCATTGAGAGTCTTAAATAATCTTGATTTATTCCACAGACTTGTCACTTAGATTGTCAAAATGCAGAGTGTTAAGGAGTGCAAAGTATTTCTTATTTTTGGATGATCTTTCTGTATCTGGAACAGGCAGACAAAATGGAATGAAGTGTAGATGAGAAATGCCAGTGATTTGTGCTTTAAATGGAGCAATCAGCACAGGAAATACAGAACAAGATTTGTGCAGAGAGTGAATTATTTCTATAGCCTGATTGTTACAGACTGATTGTTTCCTGGAAGATATTTTATTCCTTGGAATCATGCAGGTCCTTTCTCACAACCAGAAAGATCTACCTTGATAGGAAAGTACAACATTATAGCTTAATTAGGTTTTTGTTTGTAAATCTTTCCAGTATTTAAAGCAGGGTGGCTTTAATTTGTTAGTTTCCTTAAAAAAAACCCAAAAAACAAACCCAGTCAACCAACCAAAAAACTCCAAAAGCAATTTTAATATCTGTTTTTCTCCATTTACCCAAAAAATACCCTTACTGATTTTGAAAGTGTGTAAATAAATTCATTCTGTATTTGCACTTAATCCTCAGAATTACTTATAGTGTAAATCATATACTGAATGCAGAGTATTATATATTAAAAGCTGTGTATAAACTCCAATGTGCAACATATACTCCATGGAAGCATCATATACTCTGTGGAAGCAGCATATACTCTGTGGAAGCAGCATATAGGATTGGGGTCTACAATTTTTTTAAGCAAATGTTTTACATACATTATCATATCTTCTGACAGTACCTTTGCTTGGCTTGGATATTTTTTACTGCAAGTATTTTCTCCAAGATAACTTTGTTTTCCACTTTTATATAGCTCACCTATCTGATATTTCTTCATTTCTCACTGATGCCATGGAAACATTAGTGATTAGGCCCCAGACTGTAGAGGAAATAGCAGAAAGCAATATAAAATATATGAATCTACATGAACAAAAAGAAAGGGTAAGATACTATTTTATCATATCCAGAGCAACAGCTATAAAAAAATGTAATTGCTTTCCTGTATGGAAACTTCTGTTTAAGGTAACTAGTTTAGAACATGGAGTGTCTGTGTAGGCTCAGACAGTAGGCTACCTAAGGAGAAATACAAAATCAGGGTAGAATATTTGATGTTTTCACACACTTCTAGCCTCGAATCAGAACCTTTTCCAATTTTATGAGGTTCCTGGGCATATAGTAACAGTCAGTGGATTTCTCTTCCACAGACCTCATGTCATCTTGAAAGCAAATGCACCTTTGATATCCAGAATATTCTGTGCTAAAGTGCAGACATGAAGGACCCCTCGTCTTTTTTTTTTTTTTTTTTTTTTCACTTACCATCTGTTAACTTCATACAGGCTGGGAAAGTTGAGGTTGTTCAGCCTGGAGAAGGGAAGGGTCTGTGGAGACCTTATAGTGGACTTGTAGTACCTGAAGGGGGCCTACGGGAAAGCTGGGAAGGGGCTGTTTATGAAGGCACCTAGGACAAGGGGCAGTAAGAATTTCTTTACTATGAGGGTGGTGGAACCATGGAACAGGTTGCCCAGGGAGGTGGTGGATACTGAATCCCCGGAGGCATTAAGGTTAGGTTTGAAGGGCTCTGAGCAACCTGATCTAGTTGGGAATGTTGCTGCTTTACTGAAGGGTCATTGGAATAAATGACCTTTAAAGGTTCCATCCAACCAAATGCATTTTATGATTCTATGATTTTATAGCACTTATGTATTTGCTTATAGTTTGGATTAACAGGATTTGCAGAATTTTTACATATTTTTTGTATGTTTGAATTTAGATTTTTCTCCTGTTTCAAGAGGCTGAAGATAAGAACAAACTTTTGCGAACTGTGTCTGGTGCAGGTTTAGACACCATCAGTAACCTAAGAGCTACATGGGATAAATTTGAATTAATGATGGAAAGCCACCAGCTTATGATTGCAGAACAGGTAACAGTGAAAGATCAATATAATACCTAAAAATATGGAAATTAATAAGTCTGGAGAAATACTACTTTTTAGATTAAATCCAGAAACATTCTCAGTTTAGTGTTAACATCAACATTACTGACTTGAGGGAGAGCCTTTACAGGAAGAATACTTGGACTATTTAAACAACAGCTAGGAGAAATTTGGGTTGAAGTCATGCTGAAATGAATGCTACATTATTGTACCTCTGTCTCAAACAACTTTCTAGTGCCTAATGAATGCAATGGTTAAATGAGGAAAATAGGGTAACAGCTAAAAGATAGCATTTTTATGACTTTATGATGTTTTTGTACTAACATTTGTTACTTATTTTCACATAACTTTTCTAAGCTATGTACAGTCCAGTTATTCCAGTCTGTAGGCAAATTGCTGAACTCAGTTGAAGTTCTACAATATACCATACTATCAGAATTTTCTATCTGCTCTATGATGCAGGTTAAACAGATAGCATAAGTTGAATAAATAGATTTCAAAGACAAACATAAAAAAAAAGCGTCTCTTTTTTTAAGGAATCCAGAAGAATAAAGATGAACTATTTCTTAGAGGATTATACAAGAAGTTTGTAGTTACAAAGTTTTGATCATGCTATGAAGTTGATGCTTTGATTTTGGTGATAATTGTAGTTACAAACTATTGAAGGAATTTTGTTTTGACTCTTATTTAACAGATTGAAATGATGAAAGGAAATGTGATGTCACGTATTAATATATATCTTCAAGAACTGGAAAAGTTTAAAGCTCATTGGGATCAGCTAAAGCCAAGTGATGATGTCATTGAAAGGGGTGATCAGAATGTGCTTGAGAAAAGTGCTGAGATCATTAAGGAAAAAAAAAAAGAATTTGATGAACTTGAAACCATGAAAGAAAAGCTCATGTATGTATATTTCCCTGCATATGTTACTCATTAACATATGGATCTTTTGCAGCAGTTGAATCTCAAAAAAGGTTAACTAATTTTTATCACAACAGACAATATAAGGAATTTAATTTTATTTGTATTACATGTTTTTCATTAGTCTTTCAGGGTTCTTTCTATTGATTTTACATAACTTGAATTTCTCAAGCCAAGTTTTTGTTTTGATATTGTTTTGTTTTGTTTTAATTTCAACAAGTGGCAGGACAAGGAGAAGTGACCTCCAATTGTGACAGAGGAGGTTCAGGTTGGATATTAGGAAAAATTTCTGCACAGAAAGAGTTAGTAAGCATTGGCACAGGCTCCCCATCAAAGTGGTGGAGTCATCATCCCTGAAGATGTTTGAAAGACGTGTGGATGTGGTGCTATAGGCACATGGTTTAGTGGTAGTGGTTTAGCAGTAGTGTTAAAGTGGGATTGCGAGCTCAAGGTGAATGGTTGGACGCGATGATCACAAAGGTCTTTCCCAACTTTCATAGTTCTATGATTCTATGAAGAAATGTGAGAAGGGAATCTGCAAACTGAAGGCTTGATTGTGACTTCTGAAATTCTCACTTAGAGAAGGTTTGGGATATTGGTCTAAAAAGGGGACGTTCTTACTTCAGTCCTCCTATAACTCAAATGGGCAAGATCTTACATTTCCTGTTTCTCGAGTAAGTGTTCAAAAGGAAAGGATTTTTGCTCTTGGTACCTACTTTCAGCAAGGTCAGTATTGCTTATCTTGAGTGAACAAAGTTTTCTATCCAGATTCCTAGCTTGGTGTTTAAATATGATACTAAATAAAATTAGCATATTATTTCTACTGAACAGGAAGAATCAGCTAAAAGTTGCTTTCTTTCAAGCTTTGTTTTTGGGGTCATAAAGTAATTCACTTTTCTCATAACTGAAAAAAAATATTCAAGTTTCTGGAAAATAAGTAAGAATATGGAGAAGATTATTGTGCAGGAGAGTTATTCCTAGTATTCCTTTATTATTTCTATTCAAGAAGGAGACAATAAGGAAATAGCAGGTGGCATTGGTGTTCTTCAATGAAGCAATGGCTTTTCTTGAAAAAGTATGATTGTTTCCAAGTGATACCATCTCTTAAATCTCAAAAATATATAATACAATTATCTTTTTGTTCAGTGAAGAATGCCATCATTTTAAATTGGAAGAGCCTGACTTCTCATTATCAAAAGTTGTATGTGAAGATATTAAGAACTGTGCAGAAGTCTGGACATTGTATGAAGATTTTTATCAAGGGTTTCAGGAAAAAGCCAAAGAAGACTGGATTACTTTTAGGTATGGTTTTCTTACTTTAGTTTTCATGGACATATATGTGTGGTTGTAGTACTGTGTTGTTATGACCTTTTTATATTTGACTTTCATACAGGAGTAAAACATACCTCTTTGAAGAATTTTTGTTTAACTGGCATGACAAAATGCGGAAGATGGAAGAACACACTGTCATGACAGTAAAGTTGCAAAATGAAGTGGACAAATATAAAGTAAGATGTTAATTACTAAAAGGGGTATAAAACAAAAGATGTTTTGGGTAATAAACTTCTGTGCCTCATTGTTCAGTTCTTATAACGAAATCAGTTAAAATTTAACAAAACATCTTCTGACACTGTTTTAAATGTTTAATTTGCTTTTGAGAGCCTTTCAGTTCCTTGCAATGAACAGGAGGGTCATTACAGTCTACACAGATACACATTTAGCAGTGAGTCTTTATCAGAGTTAGGCTTGTAAAAATTAAAATCAGGAATTGAAAAAAAAATACTCTGTTTATAAATGTAAATGTTGTTTTGTTTGAATAGCATGTCACTCTTTAATCAGATAGATGCAGTTCTTGTAAAGACTAAAGGTGGCCAAGAAAGCCAGTGGCATCCTGGCTTGTATAAGAAACACTATGGCCAGCAGGAACAGGCAGGTGATCATCCCTCTGTACTCAGCACTGGTGAGGCCATAACTCAAGTATTGTTTTCAGTTCTGGGCCCCTCACTGTAGAAGGACATTGAGGTTCTGGAGAATGTCCAGAGAAGGGTCATGAGGCTCATGAACGGCCTGGAGCACAATGCCTGTGAGGAGTGTCTGAGGGAGCTGGGCTTGCTCAGTCTAGAGAAGCAGAGGCTGAGGGGAGATTTATCACTGTCTGCAACTACTTGAAGGGAGGTTGGGGTGATGAGGAGTCCAGCCTCTTCTCCTTGGTGTCAAGGAATGGGACTAGAGGAAGTGGTTACAAGGTGCACCAGGGGAGGTTCAGGATGGATGTTAGGAAATATTTCTTCATTGAAAGGGTTATCAAACATTGCAACGATCTACCCAGGGCAGTGGTGGAGTCACCTTCCCTGGAGGCGTTTAAAGTGGTACGTGGACCTGGTGCTTAGGGAATTGGTTTAGTGTGAACCCTTCAGTGCTGGGCTGAGGGCTGGAGGTCTCTTCCAGTTGAATGTATTCTGTGATTTTGTGATTCGCATGTGCATTTTTCCTATAGATGATAATTCCACTGTTAAAATATGTAAGAGGAGAACATCTTTCTCCAGACCATTGGCTGGATCTCTTTCGTCTTCTGGGTCTTCCCCGAGGCACTACACTTGAGGGTTTGTTGTTTGGAGATCTGCTGAGAGTATCAGATGCCATTATAGAAAAAGCCACGGAACTTAAGGTATGAATCGTTCCAAATAAAGTTACTAGATTTTTATTTTGTGGTTTATTTTATGTATTATATTTTGTTCTGTGTGTATATTTGTATTTTTACTACTATAGAAATATAATTTACATTATATTTTTGAATGGAAAGTTTATTGAAATTTCTGTAGTTTCAAATGAAATCTGTTCATGATTTTGAATAGGATTTGAATTGTCGGGCCCAAGGTGAAATCACAATCAGAGAAGCATTACGTGAGCTTGAACTCTGGGCAGTTGGAGCTGTCTTTACATTGACAGATTATGAAGACAGCCAAGGCAAGACCATCAGGCTAATTAAAGACTGGAAGGACATAGTCAACCAAGTTGGAGAACATCGCTGTCTACTACAGTCTCTCAAGGACTCTCCATATTACAAAGGTTTTGAAGATAAAGTGTCCATCTGGGAAAAAAAGCTGGCTAACTTGGATGAGTATCTGCAGAATTTAAACCAAATTCAAAGAAAATGGGTTTATTTGGAACCAATATTTGGTCGTGGAGCCCTGCCCAAAGAACAGGCTCGTTTTAATCGAGTTAATGAAGACTTTAGGTTTGTATTATGGAAGGTGATTTGCTTTTTGTAGTATCTTTGACATGTGTAGGCAAGAACATTCTTCATTTTTTCAAGAGTAATTTCTTGTTGAAGACAAGCCCTTTGTTCTCTAAGAAAGTACGCAGATTAACCATCTGCTTCTCCCAGAGGTCTATTTGTTCCAAACAACTCAAGGACATAAAAAGAGAGATTTTAGAAATGTGGAAAGATCCATCTTGTTTTGACTTACTAGAAGGAAATAAAAGCCAAGAATTGAATTTTCTTGATTTTGGGTAGAGAAATTTTATCAAGAAATGATTGTTATTAAATTACATTGGAGAAACATGGATGTAAATTCTGAAATGGTTCATTATTAATACCAAAGCCTAAAAGTTAGATACCAGATAATGATGTGACATATGCTTTAACTTTTATTTACATAACTATTGTATGTCATATTCAGATTAAAATTCTAATGGTTGTTTTATGAATTATTGTATTTTTTTTTTCTGTTAAGATCCATTATGTCAGATATCAAGAGTGACAATAGGATAACATCACTGAATGCCTGGACAGGAATAAGAAATACCTTAATTACCATACTTGATCAGCTGCAGAGATGTCAGAGATCTTTGATTGAATATCTGGAGGTACAGCTGACATTAAATAGTTTTCCATAAAGGAAGTCAGTAAGTTTGAATTTAAATGAGCAAAATTTATTTATTTTGTTTTTATATAGGAAAAGCGCTCAGCATTTCCAAGATTCTATTTCATTGGAGATGATGACTTATTAGAAATTTTAGGACAGTCCACGAATCCTCTTGTTATCCAGTCTCATCTTAAGAAACTTTTTGCTGGTAATGCATTAATCTTCATTTTTGAAATATACTTATTTAGAAATTAGGTTATTCAATGCTAAATAATCTGTTGCAAACTTTTTTCTCTCTTTCTGGTACTAGGCACTAAGGATGTTTGACTTTAACAATATATAACTTTATTTCTGTTTTCTGCTTAATAGGCATTAATAGTGTGAGCTTTGATGAAGAATTCAAACACATAGTTGCCATGAAGTCTGTAGTAGGAGAAACTGTGCCACTTAGAAATAAAGTTCTTCTGTCAAATGATGTGGAGGTAAGAAAATCACATCCAAGTATAGTTCAGGTGTCTTTGAGATGATTTGTAATGTAAATGTTGAGATTTTTTTTTTTTCATCTCTGTCAGGTATGGCTAAACAGTTTGGCTTTGGAGATGAAGGAGACCCTGAAAAAAATGTTAATTGACTGTGTTGATGCTGGCAAAAAATCACAAGGTTCAGTTGATCCGTCCCTCTTTCCTTCTCAGGTAGTAGTTGATCTAGTAATGCCACTGTGTAGTCTTAGATGTACCAATTAAGTCATTTTTTGAAGTCTCATAAAGAAGTGTACATAGAAATTTGAAAATAACCCCAAACAAACCCATTTTATTCACGTTAAGTATAGAGAAATTCTTTAAAATGTATAGAGAAATTCTTTAAAATGTGGTGTTCTTATTCTTTTGTAAACATTTGGAATACTCAAGACTTCTGCATAGCACATGATTTTACATCCTTCTATATATCAGATGTAAATCTCCATCTTCGTTGGTGGTGACACGCAGGGCTGCTAAGACTCAGTAACATAACTCCTGTCAGAGTTGGGTTAAAAATACAGTTTCTAAAGCTACCTTATCTATATAAGCAGAAATGGTCATGGACATGAAATTCTTTTATGCAGTTTTGACCAGTAGCCCACAGAATCACTCAGAATCACAGAATGGTTGTGGTGGGAAATGACCTTTAGAGCCCTCTGCTCATGCAAGGTCACCTAAAGGCAGTTTGGCCAAGATATGTCACAGAATCACAAAACAGTAGAATCATAGAATGCACTTGGTTGGAAGGGACCTTTAAAGGTCATCTGGTCCAACCCCCCTGCAGTGCACTCCTGATAACTTTCTTTTCCTCAACCTGCTTAAAGATGACATTAAGAATGAGCTGTTCCATCACCTTTCCAGGGATGGAGGTGATACTGACTGACGTGTAGTTTCCTGGGTCCTCCTTCTTGGCCTTTTTTGAAAATTGGAGTGACATTGACTTTCCTCCAGTTCCCAGGCACATCTTCCATTCTCCATGACTTTAGGAATAAAATCTGCCAGCTCCCTCAGCAGTTTTGAGTACACCCCATCAGGGCCCATGGATTTGTGCACGTTCAGTGTACCCAAATGATCTCTAATCAAATCCTCTGTGACCAAAGGAAGTCTTCCTTTCTTCAGTCTTTGTCTTTTACTGCCAGTGACTGGGGTGTCTAAGGGCTGACCTTAGCAGTCAAGACTGGAGCAAAGGCAGCATTCAGTAACTCCACCTTCTCTCTATCCCTGTCTATATCCATCTCTATCCATCTGTATCCTTGTCACTAGGGCACCCACATCATTCAGCAATGGCTCTGATCTTCCTTTTACTACTGATGTACTCAAAAAAACTCTTCATGTTGTCTTTGACATCCCTTGCCTCATTCCATTCTAAGAGTGCCTTTGTTGCATCCCTACATACTCCAAGGATGTTCCTGTATCCCTCCCAATTGGCCATTTTGTAAACTCGCTTCTGACGTGTCATGTAACGGGAAAAAGCACTTGGAAAACCTCTCTACCACATGCTGCAGAGCAGCTAAGGGATTTGCTGCATTAGATACATTGAAAGCTTTTGCTAACTTTTGTCAGGTTTTAAGATGGCTGTATTTGCTTTTAAAAGTATAATGTGTGGCTTTGTTTAAAAATGGTGCAGTAAAGTACTTTAAACATGAAATATAATAAGAAATTAGTAATGAACTAAGAAACTTACTTTTCTTAGTATCTTCTTGTAACTTGAACTTTCTCTTCCAAAGATTCTTTCCTTGGCAGAACAAATTCAGTTCACTGAAGATGTTGAAAGTGCTATCCAAGACCGTCAGCTGCAACAGTTAGAATTACAGCTCATGACTAAACTGGAACATTATACTAGCATTGATACTAGTATAGGAGACACTAGGAATACAGGTATAAAAATGATAAGTCATATATAATTCTTCGTAATGACTTTGTAGTTCTATGATATTTAATATTCTGTTTATTTAAACAGGAAAATGTACAAATCTGTCTTGATTTGAGTTCATAAGGTTGAGTTACATAAAGTTACTCACCTATTACTGCCACGATTAGTAGGTTTACTATTTCAGACTGAAGTATGCATTTTTATTTAGATTAAATATTATCTTGGAATATGTATGTATTTCCAAAGTTCATTAATTAATGTTTGTAATAACTTTTAGAAGTTTTTGTTTTATATATGTACTGATAATTTTTCCTCACCTGCTGAACTGTTCTATAGTGTTGTGGTTTATGGGAATTGGCCAAACAGCAGGTGAAGTATGTTTGGCATGCCAATATATTCTGTAAAACTGTGTAGGTGATTGTCTTTTTCTATATTAGGTCTATACCGTATCTCAACTAATAATTCTTGAGTACCTCTGTAGTAAAACTAATAAACTTATTATTCTCAGGACATGATCATTCTGAATCTTATACAGTCTAAATGAGTTAGAATAATTATACCTTTGTGTGCTTACTCCTCTCTTTTGATCAAAGTCTGAGTGCCTCGGATGTAAAATTCTATAAAGTAGATTAACTGAGATATCTTTTACCAGTATGTATAAAAAGACTTGATTTGACATATAGTTGACAATCTTCCAACACGTTTGTATAGCTGCTTGCTGTATTAAATTACAATTCAGAATTTATGAGATGTTAACATTTAATACATTAATTTGGAATAGGTTTCATATCACCTACCTTCAGTAGTCAGTGTGATTCTTTATCTAAGCTCCCTTTCAATGCTCATTATATAGCCACGGGGAAAATGTCACCAGTTAGAAAAGAGTTTTCATTCTATGTATTGTATAACATATTTACAATAACTTTTCAGTTTGGATAGCAGTGTGGTTTTGAAGTGAATTGCCTGATTATCTCCACTTACTTTCCCATCATGCAGTGGTACAGGATTGCACCAGCTGGATTTCTTTCAAATTAAACTAAATTAAATAATATGTTCTCAGACTACACCTAATGCATCCAGTCTGCTAACAAACATTCATTCCACATCACCCTAATGAGTCTTAGTAAAATCTCCAGAGTGCATGTAGAGTGATTAGGTCCTCAGCAGATCAATTAACAGTTTGTGTCACACTGACTACTGAAGTGGACTTAACAACAAACATTCCTGGAATAGGTTACTTTCTAGAAAAGCCACTGTCTCTCTCTTGAGCATAGAGGCAGACAAAATCACTTATGATTGATTGAAGCTCCATAATTTTGAGTCAGGAACTCATTTTGTGCTGCTTGCTTTAGATGATAAATATTTCTATTTATAAATCAAAGCAAAATCTGAACAAGTCCTGCTGATAATAGAAAGCAACACAGAGAATAGATAATGTATCCTCCTTATTACACTGTTGTGACCTTTTTTGGGGTTTTTTTGTGTGTGGTTATTTGCAGAATCAGGAGTTCTGGAGCTCAAGCTTAAAGCTCTGATTCTTGATATCATTCATAACATCGATGTTGTGAAGCAGCTGAATCAAGCTCAGGTTCACAGTGTTGAAGACTGGGCTTGGAAGAAACAGCTAAGATTTTATATGAAAGACCAAAAATGTTACGTTCAGATGGTAGATGCTGAGCTCCAATATACTTATGAATATCAGGTGTGGTACTTCTAAGTTTTACCTTGTGGGTTTTAGGTATGTTAAACACTTTCTCATTTCACACATCTCCTGGTCGCCTCCCAACTGTGTTGTGTCCTTGGCACGCTGTTTCATAGAACATACTGAAAGACAGGGTAATAATTTTCATTCTTGATACTGATGGGGTAAATATAAGCTGTATGGAAATCAGTTACCATGTCTTATAAATATTTTCTGATGTGCTTGCTACTTTTGTATATCAAACTACAGTTTTGTTTAACCGGTTTTCTTAATTAAAAAAAAAAAAAGAAAAAGCTATGATATTTGATATAAATCGGAAACATTTGTAACTGTAAACAATTTTATATACTTAATGAGATGTTAACTGTGACCATCATGTTATATTTTCAAACTAACGACTTAACAAATGAAATTACATTGTTAATAATTTCTGTCTACCAATCAAAGTAATTTATATGTTCTTTTTTCTGCAGGGTAATTCTCCTAAGCTTGTTTATACACCATTGACAGATAAGTGTTACCTAACTCTTACTCAGGCTATGAAGATGGGCCTTGGAGGAAATCCTTATGGTCCAGCTGGAACTGGAAAGACAGAATCAGTAAAGGCCTTGGGTGGACTTCTTGGAAGACAAGTATTAGTCTTTAATTGTGATGAGGTAAATATGGTTCTATATAGTTCAGGAAAGGAGTATCTGTGCTCATACTTCATAAAACCATACTATATTCTAGAAATATTTTTGATAATTTGTGAGCTTCCATTAGAAATTTTTGGATGTTTTCAATGACATTTTTTACAGATGAGAAGACAAGTCTTGCATTATTTTCTTTTATTTGAATTTTGATACTATTCTCTTTAATTTTAAGGGCATTGATGTGAAGTCAATGGGGCGCATATTTGTGGGCTTAGTGAAGTGTGGTGCTTGGGGCTGTTTTGATGAATTCAATAGACTTGAGGAAGCTGTGTTGTCTGCAGTGTCCATGCAGATTCAGACAATTCAACATGCACTGAAGAGCCATAGTCCTGTATGTGAGATGCTTGGCAAAAAGGTACAGCAAAAACTTATTGATTTTCTTCTTATAAAAGCAGTATATAAACAACTGGGTCAAACCTCAAAGCTGACTTCTGTAAATAAATGTAGTCCACTCAATATGTCTCAGTACTGTTTCATATGACCATATGACAATGTACTATTACACTGCACTTCTCATGCTAGGTTGAAATGGATCATAATTCTGGGATTTTTATCACTTTGAATCCTGCTGGAAAAGGTTATGGTGGAAGACAAAAACTGCCTGATAACCTCAAACAACTTTTCAGGCCAGTTGCTATGACTCATCCAGACAATGAGCTCATTGCAGAAGTGATTTTGTATTCGGAAGGCTTTAAAGAAGCTAAGATACTTGGCAGAAAATTAGTGGCTATTTTTAATCTAGCAAGGTAAGTTTGTTTGCTTTCTTTTTTTCTTTTTTCTTTTTTCTTTTTTCTTTTCTCTTTTTTCTTTTTTCTTTTTTCTTTTTTCTTTTTTCTTTTTGCTTTTTGCTTTTTTCTTTTTGCTTTTTGCTTTTTTCTTTTTGCTTTTTTCTTTTTTATTTTTTAATTTTTAATTTTTAATTTTTTTTGTTACTTTCTAATTCTCTTCCCTCCTGCTTTTATTTTAGCATTGATCTTTGTGGCTATCTCTTTGCCATCTTGCTTCATCTCCATCTGGTCTATGCAAAGCATGATTGTAGAGATACAATCTACAAGTACACTGTTAATTTTGCATAATAATTTATAACTTGGATGTTGGAGAAATCTATGTGTCAGAATTAAAACTAGACATAAAAGCTCAGGTTTGAAGTTATCTGAAGTTTTACATTAAGTACAGCTCTTAAATCTGAATGGTGTATCATACAAATCTCTGCATATACTAATTAAATAAATGCCTATTAAAATATCCCAATATATTGGGTGATTCAGAATGAAGATATCTCCGATACATTTATAATCTCAAGGTGGCGAAGTACTGCTCCTCTGTTACACGCACTAAGTAGTAATGTGAGCATATGGATGTTCTCAAGCATTGTGTTGAAATTAGACTCTTGAAGTTGTTGAAATGGGAGTAACTACTTGATTAGAAGAATGTCTATTAGAAAGAACAAAGTACAGAGGTTTTGATTAGTGCCTTGAGGGACAATAATAAGTATAGTAGCTGTTGAATGTACTCCATCTGGACATTTCATACTGTCATTGTATTTGAAGTGATGCTGCAGATATTAATCAGTTTCTCTTCTGCCCAGAAGTGTTTTATGAGCATATTCATTAGCCAAATAAAATTTTCAGGCATTATCACCTAAAGCTTATTACAGTATTACTGTTTTTAAATTTAGGGAGCTTCTGACACCACAGCAGCACTATGATTGGGGTTTACGAGCACTGAAGACTGTTTTGAGAGGCTGTGGCAGTCTTCTTCATCAGATGAAGAAAAGTGAAGCAAAGCAAGAAAGTAAGGTTGATTGTGCTAAACTCTTGATTATTTAGGATATTGTACAGGTAGCATTTCACTACAGCTTTCTCATTCACTAGAATTTTGAGAAGCCCTATAGAGGCAATTTAGAAAAGAAAAAAATATTTGTCTGAGTCCTTCATTAGAAGATCACAAAAGACTGTTGTCATATTCTAGACTGAACTTTCATTATGATAAAAAAATGGATATAGGACTTCAATCTAGGATGATTTTGAGCAATTCTCAAAGACAGTTTTTTCACTTGGCTTAGGACAGGACAGTTGATCTTCTCATGCTGTCATTATTCATCAGTCATCAGACCATTTTGATTTTATTTGAGAACTGCTAAAATTGTCTTGTGGTATAAGATTCAGATTGGTAGAAAGAGGGAACTATAAGGACAGGTAGAAATGATAGAAATGTGTTGGACTAGACTGGGTCACTGGTTTTTAAAAGAGTTTGTTGTTTAGACACTAAATAAGTTGGAATTAAGAGTGTGAGATGAAAGAATTATTTCACATCTTCAGGACAGAACTGCTGCTGCTTATTTACTTGAAGAACCTGTATCTGAAAGTTTTCAGAGACTGCCTTGGTTTACAAACCATTGCAAATCATCCAACAACTCTAAGGACTTTGTAATTGGCTTTATTGTGGATCTGCCGTAGAAGGATTACCAGCAATGTGTTTTAGGGCACATTCCTATCACACTTCCTTCTATGTCATTTTAGCTACATGTTTGATATGTGAAATTTGCTGAAGTTTATTAGGTCTAGTTTAAAATATAACTTCTGATAAGTCTGTGAAAGGTACGATGGATGGATTTAACTTACTCTTTAAAGGCAGCAGTTTTTCTTTGGTTTGCATTTTTATTTTCATCTCTTAGCTTGAGAAGCTTAAGATATTTCTTACAGTAAGGCACTAGTCTAACTTGCAAGTAGAGAAGCACATGAACTGGAATGTAGTCTGCATTGTGATTCCACCTTCAACATCTTAGCAGTATGAGCTGAAGTACTGAAGGCAAATAAACTCAACAAACAGCTTAAACTGATCTGACTTCTTTACTTTTATTTCCAGTTAATGAAAGCCACATGGTGGTTCAAGCTCTGCGGCTCAATACCATGTCAAAGCTTACTTTTGCTGACTGTGCACGTTTTGATGCACTGGTTAAGGATGTATTTCCTGGAATTGACTTTAAAGATGTGGAGTATGCTGAGTTAACTACAGCTTTACAACAAGTCTTTGAAGAATCAAACTTGGAAATTATAAGCAGCCAGGTAAACGTAACTGCAGCAGGAAAAAGATCATTTTGAAATAGAACTGATAAACTTTATGTTCATTTGACACACTTCTGTTCACTTTTGAAAGAAATCTTTTTCTCAGCTTGACAGGGTGCTGGGCCATCTCTATATGTACTATATATACTATAACCTGGAAAGGTTGGGACCAGATGATCCTTGGGGTCCCTTCCAACTTGACATTCTCTGATCCTGTAATTTTTATAAAAAAGTGAGGGCTGCTGGTTAGATAATAATTACATGTATGTAAAAAATAGATGTGTGTGTTTGAAGCATGGTAGATCAGTTATCTATTTGAAAGACAAATAGTGCAACAAAAATTAAGATGTGAATATGTGACACAACTTTGTTTAAGCCAGGTACAAACACCATTGACTGTTTTGAGCAGTGAAATAATTTTATACATAAGCATTTGATTTTATCAAGCATGTCTGTATCTTTATAGTTACTTGTTTTAGAGCTGGATGAAGTTATGACACTAAAGGTTCATTAATTTCTCAGTAAATATATGTCCAAAGAGGGCTTGTATTTTTATAGTTGTAATTTAGTGAAATGCTTCTAACATGCAAAATAAGTTTCTTTATGTTCTTTAGTGTCATAATTTCAGTTACTTCTGCAAATATCTATTGCTTAAAAAAATACGCTTACAGAAACAAAGTGACTGCATGCAAACTAAATTGGAAAATCATTAAAATTGAATGTGATTTAGCTTTACGGTTTCACATAGCCGTTATCTCTTTTGTTACCTAGATCAAGAAAGCTTTGGAATTATATGAACAACTATGTCAAAGGATGGGTGTAGTTATCGTAGGTCCAAGTGGTGGAGGTAAATCAACACTCTGGAGGATGTTAAAGGCAGCGCTTGGTAAAACTGGCAAAGTAGTGAAACAGTATACAATGAATCCCAAAGCTATGCCTCGACGCCGGTTCCTAGGCCATATTGACATGGATACCAGAGAATGGTCTGATGGTGTGCTTACAAACAGTGCTCGGCAAGTGGTACGAGAACCCCGAGGTATGTGTGTGAGGGAGTTATACATCATGATGCTTACATGACTCAAATTGTTTATTTTCAGTTATATTTTTATATTATGTTATTATTTGTGGATAGCATAAGGTAAGAAAAACTTGGTGCAACAATCATAGTAAAGAACATTGATACATACATGCCATATTTTGTTATAAGACTGCAAAAACAGGCAGCAGAGGATAAAGCATGTAAGAAATACCTTCATAAAGCTTGTATTTAATGAAATATATATAATGAAAGACAAGTATTAAATAGTATTAAAGTAGCAAGTGGTGATGTTCTTTAAGTGTTTTCCTTGGGTTTGATAATTTTATATTTGGAAATAGATATTACTTCATGGATAATTTGCGATGGTGATATTGATCCTGAATGGATTGAGTCTTTGAATTCCGTTTTGGATGACAACAGACTGTTGACTATGCCTAGCGGAGAAAGAATTCAGTTTGGCTCAAATGTCAACTTTATATTTGAAACTCATGACCTTAGCTGTGCCTCTCCTGCTACAATATCTCGAATGGGAATGATCTTTCTGAGGTAAGTCACAGGACTATTACATACTTTTGCTGTAAGTAAATACATGCTTACTTTTCTTGAAAGATAGACTATGGTGGGTGCAGCAGTTTAATTACTTGGTTACACTTATGAAAAAAATCAATGGGGAAGTTTTGCTTTAGGTTGCATGACCCTTCTGCACTGTCAGGTTATAATCTTTTGACTTAGATATCACAGACTTTTTGAAAGAGAAATGTTGGATTCCTGGTATGTCACCCTTAGAGAGCCCAAAATATTGGTTACAAATTCTGGTTAAAGTATTTCTCTGATTTTTTTCTGGAATTCTGTCATTCCTTGGACCTGTTCATGTGAAGACATGGATGCCTTGTATTTATGTGAATCTTGGTTTATTTTGATTTGACTTAGTGATGAAGATACAGATCTTAATTCTCTGATAAAGTCTTGGCTAAGAAGTCAGCCTGAAGAATGCAGATACAACCTTGAAAACTGGATTGGGGACTATTTTGAAAAGGCTTTAAACTGGGTCATAAAGAAGGTTGGTAACTGCATACTGAAACAAATTTTAACTTCTGCTAAGGATAATTCATTTTTCTAGTTTAACACCAGAGAGATCATTCATGCTAATTTTTAGTTTTAAGGAGAAGAAAATCTCAGTGCTCTTTTGATGGCTGTTTCCTTAGTAAGGTTAGTACTGGAATTATTCTAATCAGTTTCCAAAACCTGATTTCTGTACTTGAAATTTTGAAATATGATTTTAAATATTAAGTGCATGAATTGCTGTGAAACTTAGTATGTGTCTTTAATACTCCATACCAGACATTTTTCTATATTTTTTTTGGAGATTTGAAAGATCTGAATGTCCAAACTGAAAAATGGAAAAGTGAAGAAAATTGGACTTTTATATAGAAATTGATGTATATAATAAAAAAACTAGCTAAAATTTGAAAAGTTGCATAGTGTAGATGGAAGCTTGTAATAGGGGAGAAATGTAATGTTAGATACTTAAAAAGATTGATAAAGGTATATCTAAAAAAATTAGTTTGTTCAGAATGCTAAATTTTAACAGCACCCACTAATTTGTCCTGGATCTAAGTATATTAAATTTAGCACTTCAGTATTCTACTCAAAACCTTAGCTGAAATATGCTTTAATAGGTGAAAGGTAATATGTAATTACCATACTGAAAAAGAATATCCAAAACCTTGTCCATTATCTGGCTTCTGGTATTATCATATTATCACAGTATATCAGAGGTTGGGAGGGACCTCAAGAGATCATCAGGTCCAGCCCCCCTGCCAGAGCAGGATCACTTAGGGTAGTCTGCACAGGAATACATCCAGGTGGGTTTTGAAAGTCTCCAAAGGAGACTCTACAACTCCCCTGGGGAGCCTGTTCCAGTGCTCCATCACCCTCACTGTAAAGAAGTTTCTCCTCATGTTGAGGTGAAATCTTCTATGTTCTAGTTTGAACCCACTGTTCCTTGTCTTACCACTGTGAACCACCGAAAAGAGCCTGGCCCTCTCCTCCTGGCACCCACCCCTCAGATATTTATAGACATTGATCAGATCCCCTCTCAGTCTTCTCTTCTCAAGACTAAATAGCCCCAGGGCTCTCCGTCTCTCTTCATAGAGGAGATGTTCAAGTCCCCTAATCATCCTCGTGGCTGTATTCTGTGATATACATCAAGATAATTGTTCTGCATATGATAGATTTTTTTTTAAAGGATCGTAGATGCTTCCCTGCCTCTCCCTTCCTCCAGAATTACATTTGCATGGTACAGGTGGCTTATGGTGCACAAAACATTATTTAGGAGAAATCCCCACTGTGTGGCCAAAAAGCTAGTGTTTGGTAGACCTGTCATTACCTCCACTTGAGCAGCATATATGGTCTATGTTTCTAACCCTTCTGGTTCTTTCACTCATGGGGATTTTTAGACTTCTAAAGCATTGTCAGGTGGGTACAAAGTTAAAAGCATGACGTTAATCCTGAGGCTGCAGATCCTCTTTGGTACTAACAAACAAAATTCGCAAAGAATCCATTGAGGAGAGAGATTTTCGGTATACAATTATGTTAATTTCTTACAGATTCTCAAAATGTTTGCTTATTCTCTATTACATCAATACATAGTCTGGAGTTTCTTAGAACAACAACAGTTTTGAGAACTTACTTTATTTATGGAAGTGTCAAAGAGCAAGAAGTAATACTCAGTACCAATACATCACATTTGTTTTTAGGAATATATTTAAATCTACTACAACTTTCAATTTGCAGAATGACCCTGTGGTAGAAACAAGTTTAGTTGGAACTGTGATGAATGGACTGTCTCATCTTCATGGCTGTACTGATCGTGCACAGTTTATAATTAACTTGTTACGTGGTCTTGGTGGCAATCTCAACGTGAAATCACGACAAGAATTTGCAAGAGAGGTAATAATATTTTTCAGCAACTTTCTTAAACATTTCTCAGTATACATAGTAAGAATGGTGATTTTCTGTGTTCTAACAGTGCAGATTTAGAATAATGAATAACTGTGTTCTAATTTGCAATCTGTGTTGTCTGTAGAGAAGTAGCTGAGAAACAAAAAAATGTTTCATATGTCACTGGTATGCTACTTAGTGCATCTGGGCCAGATAGCAATTCTTTGGTGCTGCATCAAAAGAATGACTCTATCCATACGGTTTTATGCAAGAACCCATTATAGCAGACTGTGTGTGTGTATGTATTATGTATATGTAATGCAGATTTATTTTGAGGTTGTATTGTTTGTTTTTATAGTTTTTGGCTTTGTTCAGAACGCTCAAAATACAATGTGAGGGCCTTCACCAGCATTATTTTGAGGTTATGTATTGTATGCATTGAGGTGTCGTCCTGTCTTTGTATAGATACTTGAGGGCACAAGGACTAGGGAATAGTGTTGGAAAACCATAGTTATAACCATGTGGATAGTTATATCCACAATCACACTTGGGTTTTGGCTTGGTGGAAAGGCAATAGTTCCTTCCAAAAGACAGCCTGGAGCCGTAACATATATAGAGGACAGATGGTAAAGATTTAGACTCAGCTTCTGGAATTAACTATTGATGCATGTGAAGGGCTTATCTTGTTCTTATGATTATGATTATTATTATTATGTTGTCTAATGTGAAGAAAAGTTTATGTAAGTTATGCTAAATACAGTTTATTTTATGTTCTTTATGAAAAAGTAAAACGTGGAAGAGTAATATGTTACTGTTTGAGGACTTAATCATAAAGTATGTGCATAACATGATTGAATTTTCAAAGGCAGCCTTAAAACTATCAAAGAATTAAATGTTTGATTTCTTTGAACATTATTTAGGTTGTTCTAAATAGATATTGTTCAAAATAGTAGATAGTTCTTTAGATTGTTCTAAATCAGATAGATTGTTCTAAATAGATATTCTCTGAACGTTCTTCAGATTAGCTTGAAATTGTAGATATTTGTCATCAGAGGTCTGAATTTAACAGAAACTTTTTCTTTATGTTTTTAAAGATATTCAATTGGGCACAAGAATCTCCACCTGATCCAAGAAAGCCCTTGGACACGTATTATGACGTTGACACTGGACAGCTAATGCTGTATCAGCTGAAAAAACCTGAAAATCTAACAGCTGATGACTTCAGTAATCTCCAAACACTTCCTGTCATCCAAACTCCTGACATGCAGAGAGGTTTAGATTATTTTAGACCCTGGCTAGACTTTGACAATAAGCAGCCATTTCTTCTTGTGGGTCCTGAAGGTTGTGGAAAAGGGTAAAACGTTTTTCCTATTTTAAGCAAAATATACTTCTATGTATTTGACAGAGTGTCTAATAGTTTGCTATAGTGGTTTTATCATATGACTTTCTGCTAGAGCATCACTTGTTTAAGTTACTAATGAAACAAACCTTCTGTAGTGGCAAATAGATAAATTATTATGAAGACCTACAGAGAAAATTCAGGCTATAACTATGCATCTAAGACATCTGAATGAGGCTTTTAGATATGAAACAGGACCTTTGGAAAACCTATGCTGACATGGAGCAAGAGCTGAAAGGCATGTGAGGCTCATCTCAAGAGGCACTAGATGTCTGTATGCAGGCAACTGAATTTATCTCATCCTGTTGATTCCTTATTTAGATGGGTTAGATCAGTATACACAGGATATTTAGGCTGGGTGTTCTGTGTACCTGTATACTACACTTCTTTTAAATTTCTTGAATAGAAAGTACTACAATTTTAAAGACAAGCTTGTTCAATTTCAGCAAACCTCGTGCATCGCTGTTTGCATTAATACAGTATGTAGTATATGCATTTTAATTTAAAAAAGAAAACATAAAATATCTTTGGACACAGTATTTTAAATCAGTTGTGTGTTAGTTATGGTTATTTGTGTACACCTTTGCTTTTTCAGGATGCTGCTTCATTATGCATTTTCTCAACTCCGATCCACTCAGATTGCAACAATTCACTGCAGTGCACAAACCACTTCTCAACATCTTCTGCAGAAATTAAGTCAAACTTGCATTGTAATCAGTACAAACACTGGGCGAGTGTACAGACCGAAGGACTGTGAAAGACTTGTTTTGTACTTAAAGGATATTAATTTACCCAAACCTGATAAATGGGGAACTAGCACTCTCGTGGCTTTTCTACAGCAGGTGAAAACTTGTGTCTGTTATTTATAAAGAGACCTAAGTATGCAGAAAATTGTTTAGTGTATGTAATAAATACCTACTAATTTCCGAATTAACATCCAGCATCTTAATTGACATTAGTTTTGTTTGTCCTTTGATGGAATATGCAGGTGCCAGCCAGAAATAAGATACCATTTTTATTTGGCTTATATGCACAAGTAAATAAAGAAAGTGCTTGCCTCAAAGAGTTATAATGTAGTAAGCTTATGAATGATAAGAAAATCATCAGGAGTAATCAGCATGGATTCACCAAGGCAAGTCATGACCAGCTTCATAAATCTGTATGTTGAAATGGCAGACCTGGTAGCTGAGGGGAGAGCAGTGGATATAGTCTGTTGGATTTCACTAAAGCCATCTATGCTGTCTCTCCAAAGATCCTCAGAAAAACTATCAATATATGGGCTGGATAAACAGATACTGAGGTAGGTTGAAAATTTGCTGAACAGCCAGACCCAGAGGGTGGTGATCAGTGACACAAAGTTTAGCTGGAAGCTGGTACCTGTTT
Source organism: Indicator indicator (assembly GCF_027791375.1). NCBI lineage: Eukaryota > Metazoa > Chordata > Aves > Piciformes > Indicatoridae > Indicator > Indicator indicator. The sequence continues at coordinate 15,553,291 of NC_072010.1, forward strand.
AATATCTTCATTAATGACCTGGAAGGAGTAGTATACCTCTGACAATTAAGATAATGATATACTTCTCATTAAATTTTAATTTTTTTAAAATGTGATACTCTGTTGACTTTCTTTTAATAAAATATTTATTTAATTATTAAAGATTCTTACATATCAAGGATTTTATGATGAAAATCTGGAATGGGTTGGCTTAGAAAACATCCAAATTGTGGCTTCCATGTCTGCTGGAGGAACATTAGGAAGACATAAACTTACCTCCAGATTTACTTCTATTGTTCGTCTCTGTGCAATTGAGTAAGTATGTGGAAATAAGTTTAACTCTCCTAATTCCAATTCAGCCTCTCTTTATAGGAGCAACTCTTGCTCAATTTAATTTTTATGAAGATGAGGCTTTTCTAGTATTTCATCTTTTCTACCAGTTTGGGATCTTCAGATTTGGTGCTGTTTGGTGCCTCTTGGCAGTGGAAATCAGCTAAGGAGCAATCTGTAGACCTGTTGGTAGTGAAGTATTTGAAGTATGTTTCCTGATGGATGATACTGGTTTCAGTAAACTGCTTTCAGTAGCTTTATATTAAGGTACTGTTTGGTTACAAAGTTAGAGAAGTTGAAAAGGAGTGTGTTTTTTTTGCTTTTTAAGTTTAAATGCATGTACAGATGTATTTAGAAAATTTCCCATGGTGGCCTATTGCAACAAAACAATAATTTTACTTGGCTGCTAGATGGAGGCACTATTCATGGAATCGTTTTAATAAAAGCATTAACAATGAGAAGCCCTAATGTTTACTTTTTTTTCCACTATGTAGCTATCCAGAAAGAGACCAGCTGCAAAATATTTATAGTGCCTACTTGGAACCAGTACTACAGAAAAACCTGAAGAATCACCCTGTTTGGGGTTCTTTGCCAAAAATATATCAGCTAGCAGGATCTATGGTTCAAGTGTATGAACAGGTATGGAAATTTAATTTATTTTTTCACAGAGATGGAGATTCGGATTTTTTTTCTTTTTGTTTTAATAAAAAAATTTGGGTTTGGTATTAACAATAGAATAAAAAGGTTTATCAATATTAAAAACCAAGTTTTTATCTTTTTCATAATGTTTATATCAAAGTAATAGCTAGGTTTTTGCTGAAAATCCTAGGTATTAGAGGTAAATTGAGTAAGCAGTAAGTGCTCTTGCTTTCTGTGCTTTCATTTCCTGATTTATAAAATGTGGGTAGTTGCGTTTGGATGCAGAGACAGTGAGTTTTGTTCTCAAATGTTATGGATGTTATTATGAACAGAGAGATATGAGGGTGGACAGACATCAAGGATTACCTATTAAAATTGTACACTGTTAAAAAAATAAGTATTTAGACACATTAATTAATTTTTTCCTTCCACTTAAAATTTTACAGACTTTTATCTAGCAGAACACTGAAGTACTTACTTTTTTTAACCATGTAGATATCTTTACTGTTATAGGTACTGGGGAGGTGGAAGTGCTTGTGGTATGTTCCAAGAACATATGCATGACCCCATCTAGACAGAAACATGAACAAACCTGACCTTTATGATTATAATGTCTGCATAGTCACTGGGTATAAGGCAGTTAGCAGGAGTATATATGATATTATCAATATATTTTAAGAAATCTAAGTTGAAATCTCATCACACTAGAACCAAACAAATGATGAAGGCAGTTATTCTTTGAATTAAAGACATAGTTGTAAATTCAATTATCCTCTCTGGAGGAAGAATTAATATTTCTATAAGAAGTCTTTGCTACTGATTGTTACTGATTTAGGTGGTTTTAATACACTTGTATTTCTTTTTGCATATTATATTTGATACTGCTGGAAAAAAAGTGTGTTTTGTCTAATAACACTACACTAACAGTCCTAGGTGATATGTGCAGTTATTTGTATCAAAAACAGTACAGAAAAAATGTTCCGAGAAAGTATTTTATGATCAGAAAAGAAGATTAAAAAAATTAATCTCTTTGTTTTCAAAAAAATTAAAGAATGCATTAATAAAATATCTAAATATACGAGCCAACCCCATTCTCAAAATTTTCTGGTATTTTATAAAAAATTTAAGTGTTCTATATTTTAAAACATCACTTTTTTCCTCCCCTTCTGTTTTTAGGTACGAGCGAAATTCACAGTTGATGATCACAGTCATTACCTTTTTACACCATGTATTCTTACTCAGTGGGTTCTTGGACTATTCAGATATGATTTAGCAGGTGGTAAGTCACTTGGTTTTCATCGATAAAACAGCTCTAAAATGGTCTAAATTACTACTGATTTCAGTCTTGCTGTGGACTACATGGTATTTCTAAACTCTGAGCTGTTTATAACTCAGTAGAGGTTAAAAATGACTACCAGTTAATTCAGGTTTTTTTGAGCATATGTTTTGCCTTCTGAAGTCCCAGAAACTTGCTTCTTATGCTTGTCTTTTTATATCTGGTTGTATGAATACGGTGAGGAGACTGTAAAACTGTAACTGATACACATCATTTGACCTTTTTAACAAAAGAAGTATATAAGCAAACTTAAACATACAGAAAACATCTAGAAAACTCTCTCATCCATGTGAAAGGTTACAAATATTTACGTAAGAGCCCAAATATTCTCACAATTTGGAAATGCCTGATAATTACAGTTTAGTCTGAAAGTTCTTTCCTTAAGTTTGCAAATGTAAGGGAATTCATTTTTTTCTGCTTTCAAATCTTACTTTTGTCTCTGAAATTATTGTTATTACTAGATCATGAGCAATTACTCCTTATTATGTTTATTTCTTACATTGGTTAAAGGGTTACATAGGGGACTGCTGAGAGAGTGTAAAAGTGATAAGAATGTTGTGCTAACTTTCCTTTTGTTTTCTGGGATGATCAAATGGCATAAATGTAGCTTGAATGAGGTCAGAACGAACTACACTGACCATCAGTGAATAGGCAATCTCAGCCCATGTAAGGACTAGATTTTGTATCTGAAGGTGATGTACGCATAAGCTTTTCAGTGATGAACAATGTGCCATGTCAGTTACTCATCTCACCTTCCTTCTTTCGCGAACAATATTGAAGTTTTTCATTCCCTAGTGGCATTTTATAGTACAGACTATTTGGGGTACTTATTGTTATTTTGGTTTTTTGTTATCAGTCTTTTTTTCCCCCTAGATTTTCTTATTTTCATCACCTGGAATTTGGTATTTTAATTTTTATTTAGTGTGCAACACACCTTGTTCATTTTCGTGAGAATATTAGCACTAAACTGGAGAATTTGTTTTATTAAATACCACTTCATAATGTTTACTTTTTCTCTTATTTATTACTTACCGATGCTGTCCTGCTGGTATGTAATTTCACTTACTCATTTTCAGTCTCATATTTTGAAATAGAAAATTTGAGAAATATGAAAGTTATTGTATAAAGTTAGATCTCTTCCTCAATTTTGTAGGATCATCAACGCAAACTGCAGACTATGTATTGGAAATTGTTGTATATGAAGCACATCGTTTATTCCGTGACAAAATTGTTGGCTTGAAAGAACTTCACATATTTGATAATATTTTGATGAAAGTGTTTCAGGATGATTTGGGCTCAGATGTTCTGGACAGCATGGCAGGTAAACCATTTGATACTACTACACAAACGTGAAATACTTGTTCAGGAACTGCCTGATCAGGTCAAGTCTGGTCAAGTCTCATGGCGTATGAGCTGAGCACCTAAACTTTCAAATGTTTCTTTTTACTTTCACAGATACCTTCTATGTAACGTGGGGAGCTTGTCAGGAGGCATTCATCGCATCAGGACAGTCACTACCACCACATGGGAGGCCACTTGGCAGACTGAACTCAACAGACCTGAAAGACATTATTCAAAAAGTGAGACAAGAATATATACTGCAAGGATTCACAGCAATTATTCTAGCCTTATTTTTTTTTTTTCAGTAAAGTAACATGTGAGCACCAGTTTTAGGGTGAGGTCTGCTGCTTCTTTGAGGGATCATCTTTTGAATTTAGTCAAGTTAGGGAAGGTTTGTGATGCTACGTGGCAAGCAGCAGAAAGTATCATGCAGCAAAGTTATTTTAATAAAAGGGCATCATTCATATTTGCTGTAATTTACAACCATTTAATGAACAACATTTTTGAAAAACATTGATATATTGTGTATTGTTTGAGTACCAAAGTGTTTATTAAATATTTACTTTTTGAATGTGTAATTTGCTAACATAATTTTTATTTGAAGAAGTACAAATGTATTGTTTGGAGATCTGACATGCTTGCAAGCAGTAGAGTACAAAAAATGAGCTTGATGAGGAAATGCAAACATGTTAACTCTGCTAGGATGACTGATTTCCAGGATGAGAGCTTTAGGATTCTCTCCCCTTATTAACAGTGTTTGATGGACTGTTCTTGTAGATGGGAAACCGCTCCCTATCCTTAACTGCCAACTTGTGACCAGTAGACTGTATGGGAAAGGAAGTTCAGCTGGAGAGTTTGGGGTATTTTTTGACTATACAGTTACATTGGGCTTCAAAGATGAGGTTTTACTAAATATAACAGAGCCAGAATGTAATCTTACAATCTGCTATTATGTCTGTTTCACTGTGAAATTCCATAATCTGCAATTTGGTGGCAATTAGCTGCCTAAAACATTTGTCTAAGCTTATTTTGGTTAATCTGTAGTCATAGACACAGCTCAGACTTTGTTCTGGTCCTTCATTTAAAATGAATTAATTCAGTGGTAGATTCCTATTTCAATATATTAAAGACAACTAGAGGATCTTGGTGCTGAGGGTAGTCATAGAATGGTTTGGTTTGGAAAGGACCTTCAAAGATCATCTAGTCCAACCTCAAGCAGGGGTAGTAAGCAGGGGCATCCTGAACCAGATCAGATTGCTCAGAGCCTTGTCGAGCTTCACCTTGAGTATCTCCAGGGATGGGGCCTCAACTACCTCCTTGGGCAACCTATTCCAGTGTTCCACTACTCTTACAGTAAAGAATTTGTTCTTAATGTCCAGTCTAATTCTGCTCTTCTCTAGTGTGAGACCATTGCTCCGGGTCCTATCATTACAGGCTCTTGTAAATGTGTTTGTAATGTGGTCTGTTCATTGCAGGTAAAGGATATGTGAAGTATCTAAATTCTGTCATATAAACAACTTATTTGTAATGAATACCAGCATGGCCTCTTAATTGTTCAAGCCCTTCTTTTCTAAACTTTTAAGTGTTATATGCTTTCATACCCTACTGCTTTTTTTTTTTTTGTTTGTTTAATTAATAACAGACACATTTTTTTTTTTCAATAGGGTATTATACATTATGGGCGAGACAAAAAAGAGATAGAGATTTTACTATTCCAAGAAGTCCTCAGTTACATGGCTAAATTGGACAGAGTGCTGAGTTTTCCTGGAGGATCACTTCTTTTGGCAGGACGGAGTGGTGTAGGTCGTCGAACGGTTACCTCCTTAGTTAGCCATATGCATGGAGCTGTTCTGGTTACTCCCAAAATTTCCAGAGGCTATGAGCTGAAGCAGTTCAAAAATGATATTAAATATGTAAGTCACTTAGGGTCTTCTATTTTGTAGTATTGTAGGTGTGTATTAAAAAGCATAAACAGTGTGAGAATTTTGAAGGACGTGAAAGTGTTGAATGAAGAGATATTTTAAAAAAGCAAAATGTCAGCAGTCAAAATGGAGCAAGTGGATTTTTAGGCATTCTCAGTGTCTAGATGTATAGATTGTTCTTTATAGTAATTACCTGAAACTCTGGCTTTTTGGAAAACCAGAGCTGTTTCTACAAGCATTGTGGACCTGGTAAATTCTGAGTTTATGTGAATATTGGAAAGGGTTTTTTTATGTATATATTTTTGATATTTGTATAAATTTTTATTTTCTGTCTCTACTGTGGTTTAACAGTTAATAGAATACTAGCTGAATCAAGTAAAATTCTAGTGAATTAATGAAAGTGTTCATATTATTTGAAAACAAATGCAAGCTTTAATCATGAGTTCCCAGTACCTTCAGCAACGCTAAATAACATTTTGGAGCTAAACCATTACGAAAAAATGGTACAACTCTATAGCTAAGTCACATGTGGAACACAAATATAGTGTGAAAGAGTCTGTTTTGATTTTTTTATTACCAAGCTGTGCATTTAGGTGGAAAGTTCTTTGATATTTCACTTTACTGAATCACCTAATAATCTTTGTACAGATATAGGAGTGTAGATGTTGAGATGAAAATATATATGTAATATGTAATCAGGAAAGGTTATCATTCTCATATGAACAATGTATATATTCCATATACTGAGATTTAAATGTTATCTCTGCTTTTAGGTGATGGAGCTTGCAGGCATTGAAGCACAGCAGGTGGTATTGCTGCTCGAAGACTATCAGTTTGTTCATTCCATGTTCCTTGAGATGATCAACAGTTTACTGTCTTCAGGTATGACAGGTCCGAAAAAAGATTATGGTAATACTTTGGCCACATGCAGTTAGCTCAATAAGACAGTTTTAAGTGATGTTTTCTAACTTTATGTTAGCTTTCTACACTGTTTTAGCTGGGGTGCTTGTACATGAGAAACAGACTTGTTCATTTAGTTATCCTTTAAACTACCAACACAGTGCAGGTGCTTTCAGGTCCTCAAAGCTGCAAGTTAAGTAACTTATTTCAAAGGAGTTTTTTATAATAGTGTAACAATAAAATGATAATGTGTTCCACTCTGAGGCTTCCCTTTTCTAAAAAAAGAGGTGTCTCAATGTTTTACTCGATTGTATAGACTGAGCCCTTTACTTAAATGAACACCAGCAAAGTCTACTTTTCTGAAAATAATAAGATCATAAATAAGAATAACAAAAGTTTTTGTTATATAGCTCTTTTCCTCGACCAGAATGATCATTCAAGGTCTGAGTCTAACTTACTAAATGTTTTTTGAGGGTTTTTTGATTTGCGGTAGTATAAGATCTGATTTATAGGAGCACCAGATTTTCCTGTCTCCCAGCTGCAAATCCAAGTCTCTTTACAATATCAGCTTCTCATCATTCAGTGTTAAACCTCTGTATCTGAGGACCTTCATAACTACTTGTTTTCATGTTTCTGTTTTCTAGTGCATGACAGTCTGGTTTGATTTGTTTTGTATGCAGTATTATATCACTGTCTTTGAGCAGATTTGGATAAGTTTTCTGAAGTATATTTCAGTGATAGAAAAAATAGACTGCTTAGGTTAAATGAATTGTTAATTTGGTTTGTTGCTTTCATAGTATCATGAAAACAACGATGAAGTACATGGGATGATACTCATGAAAGTGTTTAGGTGATTACTGCTGTATTCAAATGCTCTATACAGAGAATTCAAGTAAATTCTTCAAAAGACTTTGAAGAATTATAATGTATATCTGATGTTTTAATTCATTGTTGAAATAGGAGAAGTTCCTGGCCTATATAAAATAGAGGAATTAGAACCATTGCTGTCTCCTCTGAAGGATCAAGCTTCACAAGATGGATTTACAGGACCAATTTTCAACTATTTCACGTACCGTATGTGAACAGAATTATGCTTTAGTTTATTACAAAGTTAAAAAAGTTATGTAATAATGGACTAATAATTTATAATGTGATCGTTGTTTTGTGTGCATTTTTAACTTCCAATTAATTATTAAAAAAACAGGCAGTAATAATGATTATACAGTGTGATATTTGAGGACACAGCTTAAAATTCATTCTTCTATCTGGAATTATGTATCCATGAATGTTCTACAAAGCTGTAATGGAATCTGCTGTAATAAAAAGTTAGAAGGAAGAAAGTTTTTGTTGCCATCATTTTCCGTTTTGTTTAGATTATGTATCTAGTAACAGAGGTGTTTTTTATTTTTCTTTTTGTCCATTATACCTACAAATTACTTTGGATTCTGAATAATCATAAGCATGTTTAAAAATAGATTTCTTAATTATTTGTCTTTCTTCCTTGGACAACAAGAAGATTAAATAGTTTACCAATAAACAGAAGAGTGTGATTGAAAATACAGATATTGGCAGCTATAGTCAGAGGCCTTGGAACTACTTCTAAGTGGTTCTATTCTATATTTATTGAGATAAGAGATAGTTGTATCTATTTAAGTGCTATCAACTCTTTAAATTAAAAGATACACTGCAATATACATAATGAGAATCTATGATATATTCTTATAAACATGTTTATAAACTTTCCTGCCCTAGTGTGAAGTGGTGTAGTACTATCCTTTTGTCAGGAATTACTTTGTGATAAGTATTTGCAGGACAGTAAATTATGTAGTCAGATTATTATCTACTAAATACTTAATATGTTGCATTTTCTTAGGAATCCAACAAAATCTTCATGTCGTCTTGATCATGGATTCTACTAATTTAAATTTCACAATAAATTGTGAAAGTAATCCAGCACTGTACAAGAAATGTCAGGTTTTGTGGATGGAAGCTTGGTCGGAAAACAGTATGAAAAAGGTAAATTCCATAAGTTAAAAACTCTGACTTGTTTAAATGAGTATCTTCAAAACAGCTGAGCTTTGGTGAATAAGATCAAAATATTTTAAGTTGTGAAGGAATAATTGTCACAGTGCTTATTTAATCCATTTGTGCAGTCCTATAAAGAGGGAAAATTCTGCAGAACAGTTAATTAATATTGGCATTATTATATTACCAGTAGTATTATACTTTGTTCTCTCTGTGGGCTGGCTTGAACAAAATGATGACTATTAGGAGTCTCATCAAACACAGACAGCATTTAAGAACACAGTACAAACAGACTGCAAACAACATGTTAGAGCCAACCACACTGATGATACTTGCTGTTACTAGGATGCTTGACAGCTAGTTGAAAAACAGGTTGTGTGTATCAGCTGCTATATATCTTAAGACTGCACTATTAACCTTATGTTGTTATTGAATCTTTGTTAAGTGTTTAGCTTGGTGGAATGGAGTCATGTTCATTTTAGTATCAAAATCTGCTTATTTCAGGATGTTCGCAGTGTAAGTTTGAGAAAGAGCTGCTGGTACAGAACACCTCACAATTCAGCAGCACACACACACAGTGATCCTTCCAGGAATTTGGCTTAGACATCCAGACCATCTGGTATCTGACCCTGGATCTAGGATCTCGCCACTGTGTCCTGCACAGGCACATACATGTACAAACACATGCAGACAGCTCTTAATTGACTCCATTGTCTCTCAGGCAGTTAGCGTTGACCTTCAAGAAAACCTTCTAGATAGACCCTCTGGCAGCCAGCTCCTGCAGATGCCTCACCAACCCACTTGTGCAATCTGAAATGCTCTTCACTGCATCCCATAACGTATCCCAAGACTCCTATGCATTAACCACCTCAATCTGATCTGTGAAGTGATCTGACCTCTCCCATTGACTCATCATGATGGGGTTCACACCTTGACTATGGGATTGGTAAATTTGCTGGGAGAGTCATGGGAGCAGATGGGGTAGTGTGCATTTTAGCCTGGAATACTGGGACTCCTCTGTCTGCTGTTGTGCCTCAGTTTCAATGGCAGGTTGTAGTGAAAGTGTATTTTGGAAAAAAGTGTTTGGACCAGCTCTGTTCACAGTAAAAAAAGTGTTTATCAGGGTATTTTCACTTTCATTTCAGTAGAATTTTAATTTTTAAGTGGAGTCTTATCATTACTCCTATACTAAAATGTTTGAGTATACTTTGTTTATTTTTACCATTGTACCTGTAACAAGTTAAGCTGTGAAAAAGACTTTGAAAACTTAGGGGTAACTAATTGTTTAATTCTGATATTGTATCCACAACAGTTGTACATAAGATTGTCTGATTTCCTATTGAACTGTATATCCTTTTATGTCTTTGAAATTTGTGTAATTGTAAGAGTCTTCTGAAAATTAGTTGCTCTAACAGCCAGCAAACGTTCCTCTGCTTCAGAGAACAGAAAATTATCAGTGACAAGGAAAGGCAGAATCAATTGTTTTTAATACTATAAATTTTCTGTAAATATCTTATTCTGCATAGAGCTATCATATGCAGTCTTTTAAAATGAGAAACTAGATTGAAGTTTTTTTTTTAATTTTTTTTTAACTCATATTTTCATTGCTCTTAATTTTCGTACCAAAAAAATAATGTTCATGTTTTTAGATACCTGAAATGCTTCTGTATGATTCAGATGAACAAGAAAAGGATGGAAAAACATATAAGGAATTTAAGAAAAAACATCCAGGTAATATTTAGTTATTATTACTTAATATTTAACACTTATTCAGGCCCATGTTTGGCATAGATAATGACACGGATTCTTTGAGTATGTTTTTTTGTCAGTGTGTTCATAGACTTCAGTATTATTCCTGTGGTGGGGATTTTGTGCAAGGAAACATTAGTATGGAACATACATCCTAGCTAAACAAAACCAGTCTCTTCTGTCACAAGCAATGAGAGAATGACAGAATGGTGGGGGTTGGAAGGGCCCTCTGGAGATCATCTAATTTAACCTTCCTGCTAGTACAGGTAAACCTAGCTCAGGTTGCACAGGATTAGATCTGGGTGGATTTTGGAAGTCTTTAGAGAAGATGACTTTGATCACTCCATATATTCAGCTTCATAGACTTACATGAGATAAGAATGAGGATATTATTATCTGTATAACAAATTATGTTACAGGGGATTCTGATTTTCTGAAGTCATTTCTGGCAATCCATGAATCTTGTAAAATGTATGGAGCAACGCCTAGCAGGTACATGACATTCCTTCGTGTATACAGTACCATCAATGACAGTAAAAGAACAGAGCTAATAAAAAGGCAGAGTCATTTGCAGGTATGTATTGAAAACATTTTAATGTATGACTTTTCAAAATGCTTTCCTGATTTCAGGAGAGGAATAGTATGAATCTTAATGCACATCTTTCTTCAAGTGCCTCAAAGAGTGAAGAGTGTTTTCTTGGTTTTGTTAATATTTTTCCTCAAGAATGTATCAGACTGGATATGTTTATTTGGAAGCATAGAAGTACTTGAAAGCTCTTTAGAGGTTTTTTTTTTGTGCTTATAAGTATTGGAATGGTGTTGCCAACAACCATCATCTTTCCAGCAATCGAAATCCTGCATCTACTTGTATAAATTTTTCCCATGCAACACCATATTTTAACCTATTCTTTATATCTCTACAGCAACTTCCTGTTTTGTATGATCCTTATTTCCTTCTAGTTCAATAAGCTGTAGTCTTTAACCTTCTAGTGCTCTTGTGTCACTTTTCCACACATCAAACTTTTACACAGTTCTAGCCCAAATGCAGTTCATCTTACAGATTTTGCTTTACTCCTCTCCTGAATGCATAACATGTTTATTTTTGTTATCTTTCCAGTTGTATTCCCTTCCCTTCCTTTGGTGTATTTCTAGAAAGATCTGTGTGATCCTTTAGGACATACATCTTTTTTCTCTACTCTTCTCCCTTACTTTACCCAGTGACCCTTGGTGCTATTCTGGAATCACACTTGCAAAGCTGTATTTCTTCTTGTAGCCTCTGTCAAAACCAAATTACTTGGTTGCCTTGTACTCTACACTATTTTTAGTTTGCCTACCAATATTTTTCCATCACTTCAGTAAGCAATTTAAGATTTACATTTGTAATGATTGAAATTGATTTCTTCCTTTTTTTTAATTTATTGAGAAGGTAGCTGTGGTTTGTTTGTGACAATCATTTACTTGTTAAATTCTCTGATTAAATAAAAGTAATCATTTACATGAAAATTAGAGATGTGTATCCTAACTCAAAACATCTTCCAATATTTTTTTCCCCAAATATATCTTGAAATAGTTCCAGTATCTGATTGCCATAGAGTAAATAATTTATAAAATGTTAATAAACAGTTAAGCAGAAGTGAGCTTAGTTGTATGTACGTTAATGTTCTTTACAGAATTTACAGATATGTAGAAATGGAATAATATAAATTATTTAAATTTAAATTAATTCTTGTAGAGGTAATTCCTTTAGAGGTGATATATGGAGTTAATATCAGTTAACTGAAATACTATTGGATTAATGCAAAAAAGATTATGTGCTAGTTGTTATTCCATTAGAAGTTTGTTATTTTGCAACTTTTGTTTTCAGCTTTTTTGATGCAGTAATAGATCTTACAGCAACACATCTGGAACTGTCAAATATCATTTTGGGTTAAATAATATAAAAAAATATGGAGAATAATGAGAAAATTGCAAATATAAATAAAAAAATAAGTATATTAGTCTGCATCACTCTTAGATTTAGCATACCCTTGCAACCAACCTTCATGTAAATACATTTAAAATTAATTGCTTAATAACTGCTTCTTATAAATTTTTATAGGCAGGTGTTTCAAAGCTGAATGAAGCTAAAGCCCTGGTAGATGAACTGAACAGAAAAGCTGGAGAACAAAGCACCTTACTCAAAATGAAGCAAGATGAGGCTGATGCTGCCCTTCAAGAAATTACAGTATCTATGCAGGTGTTGTACACAGTCACATAAAAGTCATTTTTTCGTCTCCATAACTGCCTGTGCTTTGTATTCTTCTCAAGGGATACCAACCTTGATGCTTTTGCAAAAATTTGCCTAAGGGAGTTCATGAGCCCTGAGGCTTGCACAGAGGATTATATCATTTAAAACATATTTGAACTGATTGAGTAGGAAGAAATCAGTACAAGTTTAAAACCTGAGCAGTATATACTGCTGTGGTTCAGTCTGAAATTTTTCCTAGAACTTCATACATCCAAACCGATCCATTTTATAATGCTTATTACAGTTAGAAACTTTAAAGAAAAATACTGACAAGCAACACTGTTTTAAATAAATAATACCAGAACTTACATTTGTGGACTATTAGAACAGATGTATTTAATGAGGTTTAATCCTCTGAAGTTAACCTCAAAAAAGATTGAATAATAACCCTGTGTTCCATCACTCCTTGAATTTTTATTCTTCAGTTCAGAGGTAGACCTCCTGGGGTTTGAGGACATAATTCTTTAGTAGTGTTTTGTCACTGATTTAGTCAGCTAGGTCTGAAACAACCTCAAATAAAGAAGCTCAATGACAAAGATGTGCATGCTGTAAATTAAATGCTTGTTCTTTCTAACCATTTGTTTCACAGTGCTTTAATGGTATACCCCATTTTTATGTCTACTTCTGTTGGCAACTTTTAGATTCTGTCTTCCTACTGTACATGAATTTGAATAATGATGATTGGCTTAGAGTGTTCACTGTGGGCCTTGAAGAATTTATTATGCCGTTTTGCTTGATTTCTGTTTTAAATCTGTGTCTGCCTTGCTCCACTAGAATTGCAGGTTGTACAGACAGCATGTATTATATTGTAGAACAAAATCAAACAAGAGGCCAAATGCAATGAAATGTGGTGGGCCCACTGACATCAGAAAAAATGCAGTAGAATTCTGATTATTTAGATTAGCATAGAGCATAGGTGACCTTTAACATTTTAATGTTGCTTCAAATGTTCTAGTTTATGTAAGAGAGAGGACTCTAATACTGACAGACTCTTTTAATCTTCTTTTAGAGCAAAGCTTTTGACCTACAATTGAATTTTAAGGTTTTCTTATACAAAGCTATCATTCAGTACATGTACATTTGCATGAAATGTTTTATGTAGCTAATGTTTTATGGATTTGAATGTAATCTATAGCTTGGGTTAAGTGCTCAGAAAGATTATTATTAATCTGAAGGTTTTCTCTGGTTATATACATCTGTTACAAGTTCAACTGAGTTTGACAATTGCTGGTTATAATAATGTGTTATATACTGGAAAAACATAAATTCTACACTTTGTTCTCCTGTATTTTTTAGATGAGCTGAGCCTAGAATATTAGTCTCTTAGAAATTTTATGCATTTATCTTCAATTTTTTTTTTTGTAACTGATACTGTTTGTTTTTTTTTTTTTTTTTTTACTTCAGGATATTTAAGGTCCTTTTTATTGTGGTTTTATATACTATGTTGTGATGGTTTTAAGACTGTCTTTTTATTTTTTCTTCACAAAGTTCAAGCAGAGAAAGTAAAAGAATGTAAATAAATCACTATTGGGTGTAAGAAAGCAAAATAATGATTATTCTAAACACTTCCATTGGAGAGAGAAAAAAGTTTAAGAATCTCTATTCAAAACAAGGTTGGGGAGTTTGGGCAGTCGGGCTTGCTCGCTCGGTTTTCTGTCTGGTTGCTGCTGCTTCTTTTCTGGCTGAAGATAACACACTAACCTTGATAAGCTAAGTCTAACAACCTCTCTGCTTCTTGACTCTCTGCCTTCTGCCAGGGGGGTCTGGGGGGATTCCTTCAGGTTGCGGGGGAGGCCCCTTGAGGAAGGCCCCTTGGGGGAAGCAAAGGGAGCTTGGTTGTGCTTTTCTGTTGATTGTACATATTTTAAATGTTTTGAGTAGTGTATATTTGTACACGTTCATTGCATTTCATCACAGATTGTAGATTTGCTTGTAAATACAGCTTTCATTTGCTTCCAGACTGAGCTAGCCTGGTTATTGTCAGTGTGGGATGGGGATTTCAGCTCTCACACTGTTACATATGTATTTATTGTTGTACTTGAAGTGCTTAGGAGTCATGGAGATCGCTAATAGCTAGTATTTTAGATACTGTATGGTATATATAGTGCAAATCTAGGGAAAAAAAATGCTAATCCCAAGAGTTTACAGTCTATGTGTAAGTCATGAGATAGATATCCTTAGAGACAGATGGGTACAAATTGACAAGTAAATAATGTGTTAGTATTTTTAGGCTAATAGGCTGTGGTTCGAAAACAACTGCTGCTTTTATGAACCTTATGGAAAAGGAGAGCGTTTTAAGCTGTCGTGAAAGAGATAGAAATGTGTAACAGCTACAAATGTGATGTCAGCATGGTGTTACTTTCCAGGGTTGTAGGAATGTTACAGAGGCTGCCACTCTTATCCTTTTAGAGGAGAATCTTGATAAGGAATGGAAAATCCAAGGCAAGAAGAAGAAAAAAATCATAATAAGCCTCAAAAATAGAGGTACAGATCTCAACAGTGGTAAAGAACAGGAAGAAGACACAGTAAAAGCAAAAGAGACTCATTTGAAATAACTTAGTTATTTGTCAACCTGTCTAGTATTAAACAGCCTCAGATATTTTATTGTAATTGGTACTGTTAAATATATTATAATCAAGACTAAAAGAAATAAGAGACCTAAAAGAAAAAGACCTGTGTATTCTTTTTTTTTCACAGAGTGCTAGTGAGCAAAAAACAGAAATGGAAAAAATAAAACACCGGATAGCAGAAGAGGCTACAAAAATAGAAGAAAGAAAAAGGGAAATTGAAAATGAACTAAAAGAAGTTCAGGTAAAAGCAATATTTTGTAGTCCAATTTTATTTGACTTACTCAAGTCCTGACATGAAAAATGGTGCTGCAAAATCTATCCCTGCATTTCAAAATTTTTCTCTAAATTATTGTGATATTACAACTTTTATGCATTAGAAAACAGCATTTTATTTGCCAGATTTAGGTTGTCATTTTGACATATGTGTTCTATTAGATCTTAAATACTGAAAGAATTTTCAGGCCAAATCTTACCTCCAGTTGCTTTTGCTGTGCTGCTGTGTCCTACAATTTTGTTCTGCAGATTTTATGGAATGTTTTTCAGTTACTTGTATCTTATATAGACCAACTACATTACTCCAGCCTGTTCAAGCTGGTAATGTCGTAGAGCTTGGAGCTATCAGCTGAATGGAAATAGTTTAATGAGACATAATTTCCAGTTGTTACTAAATTGTGAAAATTATAAATCCTAACGGCAGTATACTAGACTGCTTGTTCAAGAGACCTTACGGCTGTAAAAAGAACAGGAAATTGTATCAAAACTGAAATGGCAAATGTTCAGATTCTTGTATCCTCATCTCTTTTATTAATGTGTTTAAAGCCACTGGTTAATGAGGCTAAATTAGCAGTTGGAAATATAAAGCCAGAGTCTTTGTCAGAAATCCGGTCACTACGAATGCCCCCTGACATAATCAGAGACATACTGGAAGGAGTTTTACGGCTGATGGGGATTTTTGATACATCATGGGTGAGCATGAAGAGGTGAGGATTTTATTTAAGCTTTCAACAGTAATTTGCCATATGAAATACTTTATGTTCAGAATTAAAGTATGTGCAGAATTCTTTAGTGTCATAGGGAAATAGCCTCTTGAACATTTGTTTTTTCCTTTACTTAGTTACTTAATTATTTTTTTCAGTTTCTTGGCCAAAAGAGGTGTGAGGGAGGACATAGCAACCTTTGATGCTCGTAATATTCCAAAAGAAATACGAGAGAGTGTTGAAGAACTTCTTTCTAAAAACAGAACATCTTTTGATCCAAAGGTAATTCCTGATTTCATTATGCAAAATGAAAAAAAGAAAAAAAGAACAGGCACGATTATCTGCCTTGCCAACATAATTTTTGGAATGAACTTAAAACTGCTTCCAGAATTTGTCAGTATAAAGAGATACAAGCATAGCAGAGATTACTCAGTTGGATACTACCTCTAAATGACAATTTTGTTGGTGACCAAGGAGCAGTGGGATGAGAAATCATTATGAAGTCAAGTCCTCAGAGATTTTTTTCGCTGATATAGATTAGAGCTCTGATCAAACTTCTCCTTATAGCAGGAAGTGCTTAAACAGTACACTTAATTAAAAGAAAAAAGGATTAATGATGATTAAAGATGTAGGTGATCTTTGAGAATTGATTTGGCAGTAGCTATAAAAATAGAATTCCTAAATACCAATTTCTTAAATTTAATGGGAAAACTGTAGTTTCCAGAAAAGGAACACATCATTAGTTATTCATTAACTCAAAACTTACTAACTTCAGTGAAACTTCAAAGTTTTAAAGATACTAATTATTTTTCTCACAGATTAATGGCCTACAATGTAATCTCTTAGTAAAAATTTAAAAGGTTAGTTCAGTAGAGGAACTGGCTAATTGATGTCTTTAAATTGATAACTCATAAATCTGTTGCAATTATTTATCCTGTATTTATCTCATCTGCATTATGATACTTCAAGGACTGGTAACTGTTACTGATTTTTTTCAGAATGCTAAACGAGCCAGTGCTGCAGCTGCTCCATTAGCAGCTTGGGTGAATGCCAATGTCCAGTATTCCCATGTCCTAGAACGAATTCAGCCTTTGGAAAAAGAAAAAAATGGCTTGGAAGCGTGAGTTAGACATTATTACAAAATAACATTCTTAGTTTCAATGGTAGTGGGCATTCTACCCACTCTACCAAGGACAAACTCAAGTTTACAAAATCCAAAAAGATACAAGAAAAGATATCTTGTCCATAGGTAATAAAATGTTAATGCGGAGGCAGAGAAGCTATGCCTTGGATATTTTCTGGGCAATAGCACGTTATTTGTTCCAGCTGCAAAGGGTCAGGGAGAAATTAACATCACAGACATGCTCAAAATATGTTCTGCCAGTAAAACCCATGCTGTTTTATGATATATGTAGCTCCTCTTTTTTTTGTGTCATGGACCAAGGATGATCACTTTCTCCTTAGATTCAAAATTATTTGACATAGTCTCATGAATCTTAGGAATCTGTACTGATTATTTTGCCAGGTCTTAGAATTCTGTATTGGAAGAATTTGTTCTGATCTTTAAGAATAGATATGAAAGGAATGTTTGTTTTCCATTTTTGAAGCTATGTGATGAGAAGTAATCAAAGCTTTTACATCTGAAAACAGATTTTTATTAATATAAATCACAAGAAAGATCTGTCTCTGAACTGTCTCTGTGTAAATGATATTCCTGTTAGGTTTACTCTTTTTTATGTCTTTGGATCCATCATCTTAAAACAAATGTTACATTTTTGTAGTAATCTCAAGAAAACTGAAGACAGAAAACACAAGTTAGAAGATCTTTTGAACTCTGTTGGTCAAAAAGTATCAGAACTCAAAGATAAGTAAGTTGGGCTTGTTTATTTCCATATATGAATAAAAACATTAATGACTTTGCAGTATGGGTAATTACACTTATCAGCCAAATGTAATTCCCTGCTCTGCAAGATATTTATATCATAAGTAGCAGTAATTAGGCTATCTATACATTCAGTGGAGATAAGTAAATAGTGTTAGAATGTAGTTCAGCTCACTGATCAGATGAAATGCTCCTTAAATGTACTTTAAAAGTCTCACTACTGCCTGTGTTGGAAGCCCTCAGTGTAAAAGTGGTAGATGTCCAAGATAAGCAGTACGTCCCACCTTTTAAATCTAAAAGGACTTTAATGCCTCTTTTGGGCTTTGGAAACATTCCTGCACAAGACTTCTACTGATCACCGCTTGAATAAGGACAGTTCTATTTCTTTAAGGATGGCATGCTTTTCTGACAGCTAGTTTGCCTTCTGCTTTTTTCTTAGCATCTCATCAAATACATGACTCCCAGTGGCATAAAAATTGCTGTAGGGAATCTTTATACTTTCTCAAATTCAGTTTAATCCAAGACTTTTAATTTGGTATTTTGTTATGTAGTTAGTACAGGAGATACTTTGCAACCTGACATATGTGCATATTACTAAAAAACATTTTTTGTAGTTTGCGAAAAGAAAGTATATGGAGAATTCTTGTCATTCAGCTATATGGTGGTGTCTTGGATTAACTCTATATTATATGTTACAGTTAAATTGGTTACTTAAAAAGGTGGATTATTAAATACATTTTTAAAATGAAATACTAATTAAGCAAATGAGATATTAATTACAAAATAATACCTAAAACTTACCTGTTGTTTGAGGCATGTTCTTACTTTGTAGTAGTTTACAAAATAGAGTACCATGCATTGACCTGTAGTCATCCCTGTGAATTAGCAATATTCCTCTTCAATGTTTTCGCAGATGAAATTTACCAAAAACTTGCAAATGTGTAGTAGGATGGCATTAAACCTGATATTATCCTGATATCTGCACAAAACCCCACTTAACACAGTCAGTAAAATTAAGTCAGACTGTTTAAATAGAAGGAATGATTTTCAGACATTATAGTGTGTTTTGCAAATGTATTTTTAAATCTCACCTGTTCATCTATGTAAATTTTGGAAGCTAAGTTTAAAAAACTCATCTGGCAATTAGAAACATAAGGTATAAAAAAGAATTGTGGTTGTGTTTTTCATGAACAATAAGGGAGGAATTGATTACAAATTCAGTCAGTTACACTGTCTTGAAAATAACTGTCCATAAGTTTGGTAGTTCATGATAGCAGTTACAAACAGTAGTTGTTTTACAGGTTCCAGAGCAGAACAACAGAAGCAGCAAAACTTGAAGCAGAATTAAGTAAAGCTCAGAAAACACTGAAAGCTGCAGAGGTACTGATAAATCAGCTCGATAGGGAACACAAAAGATGGAGCACTCAGGTTAGTGGAAATTTTCATGAATACTTCTTATATCTGATAATTTGAAAATACAATTTAGATACTGGAGAATGTGAGTTGTTGCCATTCTATATGTTTCCTAAGTGTACATTTATTTGATTTCTCATGAGAAAAACAAAAGTTTTTCTTCCGTGTGAAAGGTTCTTTTACTTCACTGTTCAAGTTACCGTACCTATATCACATAACTAGAGAATATGTTAAAAAACACCCCATGCTTAATATAGAATGTACAACATTCTTTGATGTTCTTCAGTCATGATAATAACGTGAGAGGCTGGTCCTTCCAAGTTGAGATACAGTCAGAAGGGACAGATTTTACGAAAGCATTGAACAATCAGAGTCTTACAACATGTGTCCTTTATGACACTGATACTGGAAATCTAAATGTAAGCCTACCCAAAATGTTGGGTTGCTTTTGAAATCTTCCCTTACATGTTTGAAACTTTTCTGCTGCTAAAGTAGGGAAAGTAAACATATCTTATTTACTAAAATGGTATCTTTGGGAGAAGCTGGTGAGCCTTTGGACACACAGACCCTTCTTCTGTCTGAAAGAGAAAGAAAAATTGTATGTTACGTACAAGCTGAAAACAGCTGTCATCTCCAGAAAGCCATGCCAAGCTTTCTGGCTATCTTAAAATGAAAAAAAATTTCCCTGCTGAGAGACATGTCTCTACCATTGAGGGTTAAAGAAATCCTTCTTGTGGGTTGAACAGCATAATGGAAAGAACTGGAAGATTTTTCTCTGAAAGTAACTTTACAGCTATTCCATCTGCTGTAGTTAAGCACTGGGTATATTTGAAGGCCAGAGTTTAAGTGCTTCTAAAAGTGATTCTTCACAGTTTTTCACTTTGGTACATTATCCTGTCTTCAGAAAAAATCAGATTATGACTGCTATGCTGGAGAACAAACTGGCAGTTGCATTAGTCAGGAACTCATCCCATGTTGAAAATGGTGAAAAAGCAGTATTTATCTCCCTTTAAAATAAGGAGGAAGTAATAAAAAGTTACTTTTTTGTTTATATGTCAGCTTTTTTTTAACATCAATTTGATTAAGATAAAAAAGTGACAAAAGTGACAGTCTTTCACACCAATTTCAGAAGTCATATATTATTTGATACACTGTGTTTTGTGTGCTGAATACTGGAACATTTCAAAGCAGAGGTGATGTAGTGGAGATAAATTATTTGAAGATATATGATAAATGTATTTTATCATGTAAGTCTGCAGTGAATCACATTTTTAAGTGTAATAGATACAGTTAGCATTTAGTACCTGTATATGTGTTGTGGTACTCACTAGCTGACTGTGACTAGGGTCACAAATTTCTTATTTTTCGTAATATAATATTATTTACCCACTTGCTTATGTGACATGATAAAATGTTCATCAAATTTGTTGATCTTTAGTATCTAAAAAGAGAGACTGCCTCAACTGTATTCCCAATGGCAGACAAATTTAATTCTAACTTTTTAGTAACTGATGAGAAATATTAACATAGTTCTTGTTAGCGCTACACCTATACATTCTGTCTGCTTTGTTTTTTAAGGTGTCAGAGATAACAGATGAACTGGCTACGTTGCCTAAAAGAGCTCAGTTAGCAGCCGCATTTATTACCTACCTTTCTGCTGCTCCTGAGGATCAGAGGAAAACCAGACTGGATGAATGGACCACATCAGCAGGCCTTGAAAGTAATTTGTTGTGTGCGTGTGTGTACGCCTGTTTGTGTCTGTGTGTAAGAAATAAAGCTTGGTTGAGAAAGTGAGAATTACCAGTGAGTTTTAATGAACAGATTCAATTGTCTTCATGCTCCCAGATGAAAAGTGACAACATTTTCTTACTCAATAAATACTTTTATATGCAGATAGACTATTTCTGAGGGTTATTCTATTAATTATTAACATTATAAATATTCTTAAGATTCATCTCCATAGTCCTAGCTTGAAAGGTTTACATGAATGATTGTATTCACATTACTGTTGTGAATTTGCCAATGCACTCTGAAATCTTCTGCTTTTTCAATAATCATTTTTGTCTATGTGTGTTAGTTAACACCATTAAATGTTTTTTGGAACATCAGCTAGTTCATACTAATAAGTTCAAGCAATAAAATAAAACATTTAAGGGAAAACTACAGATTTACATTGTGTTACAGTCTCCACTGTATATAGAGTGGTAAATGCTTAAAAATTATGCAGAGTATCAATACTAGCATGCATTTAGACTCTTTTAATTTATCAGAGTTCGATCTACGGCGGTTCCTGTGTACAGAAAGTGAGGAGTTAGTCTGGAAAAGTGAAGGTTTACCTTCAGATGACCTTTCAATAGAAAATGCTCTTGTCATCTTACAGGTAATTTTTTTTTCTCGTCTTGAAAGTCGTTAACTTTAAAAGTTTCAGTAACATGACATGGAATTTTGAACTATTTAATTTGTCTTATTTTATTAGCACCGCAGAACACGGAAACACTCTTGCTATTCTGTAGTAAAGGGGGAAAACCAAAACAGTTAAAGAAAACACATTTTTCTTTTTTGCTTTTACAGTTTTCTTCCAGATGTCAAACAGACAAAACCTGGTGTCAATCTATTCAGGCTTAAAATGTGAATAATCATTAACACCAATAGAATGAGTGGAAGATTATATGCTATATATGTTCACTTTGACGTAGAATTTCTAATACTTTTTTCTCAGAAAAAAAGAAAAGGCTATATGCAGACACCTTTAAAAACATCTAGATTTCAAACTCTTAGATTTTATCAAATTGGCTCTATGATACAGGATAAAAATGTGCCAGGCCAGTAGCTAATAATACTTGGGAAAAGAGTAATAATGCTGTGCTTATAATCATGATTTAGTTTTATCATACAGCTATTTGAGATATAATAAATATACATATGCAATGGAACAATTACGTACGTAATATAATAATTGTAATGTAGCAATTTATTTGATCTGCTAGAAAGTAAAGACTTAATGCCATGAAGAGAATCTGCATTTGCACTTTGCTTGAATGACTGATGATTCTTTCAAATTAGTTACAGAATTCTCTCCAGTTTAAATTTACCTTATTGTCTTGATACTAGATCTAGTTATTCCTTTCTCAATTTGATTAGAAAGCTTTTAAAAAAATTCCATTTTTCCCCTTTAAGCTACTTATATGGTATAACAAAATCCCATTTTCATTTTTTTGTTAGTTGAATAAATTGTGCCCTTAAAAATCTCACTGTTTGGGAAGAGCTATTTGAAACCTTCCCCTTAACTCCAATAATTTTCTTTGTGTACAGTATTTTTTCAGCATCCTTTTAAAACTAGAATAAGACATTATATTTTACCAATGTCAGCTACAGTACGATCTCAACCATTCTGTGGTGTGTCGGTGTGAGCATGTTTCAGTTTTGAATAGAGCTCCTTTCACTTGCCCAACTAGTACCTTCTCTGTGGTCACTGTATTGTGACCACTGTGTGAATTCTGAGCAATTACCTAATTGGTATATCAGTGGTTGAAATCTCAACATTCCAAAAGCAATGCATATGGCATAACATATCTTTATATGGTATAATAAAATAGTAAAGCTTAGCACAATACTGGTATGGCAGCCACACGCTGATAGAGGTTTTAGTAAAATGAAACCCTGCTGTCTCATTGGTATATGCTAGGCAATATCACTAAAATATTTTACATCATAGTGTTTTACAGGTTTGAGATCTGGATTTGTTTGTGATTGTAAGTAAAATGCTATTTGTGTCTTTATACCTTTCTAAAATGATTTGAGGTCCAAAACCATTACTGTACCTTTGCCCATTTTAAGTTTCAAAGCAGTTGTAACACAAGCTGAATATTTTACTCACTGAACAGAGATTTGTGTTTTCACAAGAAGGTGAGGAGCTACCTGAGTTTAGCTGGACAAATACCTGAGAATTTGTATAACTGAAAAAAAAAAAAAAATGAAAGACAAAATTCCTCCTACTAGTGTTTGTTATTTCATTATTTAGGCTGTTCTTGTTTTTTGAAAGAGTTTGTTAATTAAAAGGATTTTGAAATTTCTGTTAGTTTGGGCAAATGAAAAAGAACTCTATTCAATTTTATTCTTAAACAAAACAGATTTCAGTAAATATATGTTTATTTTTCTTCCCCTTAGAGTAAAGTTTGTCCATTTTTGATAGACCCTTCCTTCCGGGCTACTGAATGGTTAAAGACACATTTGAAGGAGGCACGTTTAGAAGTTATTAACCAACAGGTGCAGTATTTATGCACGGTCTTACAATTCTGTTCTGCTTGAGCTCACTCTGTTCGAGACTTCAGAGGGAGTTTTTAAAAGGATATGACAACAATCACCAAAAATGGGATTGTATTCTATGAAGTATGTAATTTCTCACATTGTAGGTTACTATCATTGTTACATGGTACTGAAAATGTCTTTATTCAAGGGGAAATCGGAGTATTTAAGACTGGAGTGTCAACATTGTGTATCACTTCTACAACTTTGCCTCTTTGTGCTGCCCTCTCCAAGAGGGAGATAGTAAACACAGAGGTCTTTTATATTCTTGGTCATTGGACTTCAGGAGTTTGTATGGACTTCTTCCATATGATTTTGGTATTGTATCATCTAGATTAGGTATTGTAAATTAGATTTTAGTTTGAGATTAAGGTACCTAAGATTAGATGTCTGCATCTTGCTGTTAACATGGGTGGTGAGGCTTGGCTCAGTCACACACACATAGGCAGGAATCTGGTGCTGTTCCAAAGTCGTTTATTGAACTCCATCTGGCCTCAAGATACTTTTTCAACAGTGTAGGTCTTGCACAGATTGCTGCCAGCTCTGTGCAGGCCTCTTAGATACTCTGGCAGTAGACAAATTTTTTTGGGTAATTGAATGCTTCCCCAGCTAGCTGAGTGACTTGATTACCCTTTAGGCTCCGTTGTCTGCATTGTCTAGGATGTTCATCGACCGCAATGGAATCTTAAACACCATGTGCATGTTTAGACACCTACATGCAAAAGACTGCATTCAGATGTCTCACTGTTGATGTGAATACGGTTCGTAGGTCTTGATTCAGGGTTGAGACGGAGCTACCTAATAACATTTGAGATGTGTGCACCTGAGAGACCTGACACAAGACCTGTGCTAGACCTACCTTCTTCAGGTGCAGCACTTGGAAAGCTAGGCATGTTAAATAGATTGCCTATATGTCATTAGCTGAATAGATAAACTTATTTAAAGTAAACACTTGTGGCTAAACCTTGAAATATGATATCATGCTTGTAATAGAATTTTTCAACTATAGTACTGATTTTCAGATTCAGACTCCTGGTGTAATGCCTTCCTGTTCATTCTGAAGTGTGACTAAAAAAAATGTGAATCAAAGGAATTTGTTTTAATTTACCCAGGATACCAACTTCCTAACCGTTCTTGAGCTGGCAGTGAGATTTGGGAAAACTCTTGTTATTCAGGAAATGGATGGAGTGGAGCCTGTACTCTACCCATTGCTAAGAAAAGATCTTGTTGCTCAAGGTAAATGACCAAGATCTTTGCTTGCTCAAGTCCTTTGTAGGTTATATATCTATATATCTGTATATCTATATGACGTAAAACTCAAATTTTCTGAAAACATTTAGTATAATGTAGTTTTTTTTTCTTTATCATTAGCCTGCTACTAACACTTCAGTGCATGAAATATGTTGGAGATAGTGTTCTTGTTTAGTAAGCAGGAATATATTGAAAAGTACTTAAAGATTTACTTTTTGATTGAAATTAGAATAAAGTGCTTTTATTAACTATTTTAAATATTAAAAACTATTTTAAATGTTAAATTTTAAATTAGTTTCTACTGGCAATTTCAAACACTTAGGAACTTTTACTTGGTTTTACTTAGGAACTTAGGCCTTAAATAGATGAGAAACTACACAACTGGTTGTGCAGTTAGAAATCAGAGTTTTAGTTTGTTGGTGTTGCTTTTTCTATTTCCATATGTCTGGAACTAAAGAAGTCACATAGGTCTGTCCCTGATGTTACTTTGGAGTTGGGGGCAGTCGTAAAGAGGAACAAAATGATAGAATTTGGTGAAAAGAGTCTCCATAATGGATGCAATGAAAGTTAAAAAAAAAAAAAAGGGACAAAATAAATTTTACAGTATTTCAGTTTTGGAGAGATAATGTACTCTCTATAACTCTATATAAGTGCTTTGGATGTAGTTACCTTAAAAAGGATGATATGAAAAATTATGTTGAAAGTTTAGCAAGGATTAATAGTAATGATAAAAATATCTCATCCTGAGTTATGTTGAATTATACTGCAAATTTTGAAATTGTATCAAAAGACCTGAATGGACTGAAAAATACAGTAATACATGTTTTAAATTCTTTCTAGATTATTGTAAGTAAAATATATTTACGTTATCCTTAGTAATTATACTAGTGTCTGAACTCTGTGCTTGTAATTCACAGTAGGATCTTTGGGCACTGAAAATAGCTCAAGACTCCTTTTTGGAGTTGAGTGGAAAGTAAGAATGGGTCACTATTTGAGTCTCCAATCACTTCACAAGCAAGCACAGACTCCTCTTTGTCAAAACAAGGAGATGTAGGCTGGTCTGCATTAATTTTCTAGTGATCACTGTGTGTGTCATTATTTGGAATGGAACATTAAGAAAAACGTGAATATAAGGACTGCAGTAAGTTTATCTTTCTACAGCTTCAATTTTCTGTTTGACATTTTTATAGCATAAGCCTAAAATTTATTTGCCTCCTTGGCACAGAAGCAGAACTCCTATCTGATTTTCATCTCTACCAGTGCTTTAGTAAGACATTTATACTTAGAACATTTCTGGTCTGCTTCTATTCCTAAAACCAGAGAAGGACCTAACTATTCCACCTCAAATTGTCTGGAAAGGAAATTTTCACTTTTGAAACTTTTCATCTTATGATTGTATTCTTCATTCTTTTTGAGTATCAGGATGCAAAATCTTACTCTAGTCATGACTGTTCAAGTCTTCTTCTCTGACCCTGCTAAAATGGAAACCAGTAGTAGAAGAAGGGTTGTTAGAGGCCAAACATACAGTTTCATTATGTCAGGCATGTTGAGAAATGTCAAAATATTAGGTGTATAAATATAGATTGAAAACCATGACGGATGAAAATTAATAAATTGTTTTTTCCATGTTGTAATTAAATGTATTTATTGCATGACGAATTTATGGGATATTTGTTAATGGAATATTATTCTTTCATTGTAATGACTAGATATTCCAGCATCTTTAGTTCCATAAACTTTCTCTGAAACAATTATCATAGAAAGTAATATTTTAATAAAATTATGATTGTACAGCAACATCAATCTCCTTCAAATAAATGTTGGTACAGAGATAAACAGTCTTGGATCACATTCAGAAAATGTTGAACTGTCTTAGTTAGCCAATTTGTAATTATGGTATACCTATGTGGAAATGTAAATGAATGTGTTTCAACTATGACAGGATTCTTGCACAAACAGGGGATTCTTCAGTACATCTCCTTTTGTCTTTCTTTTTAATTCATTGCTTAAAGATTTGAAAGATTCATTAGTATTACTTTTACTTTAAATGCATTTTTAGACATTCATGTTTTTGTACTGGGTAAAGATAATTAAACTACCTTGCTGTAGTAAATATTCTCACTATGTAACTTTCTCAAACTAGTGCTATGCTATTGCATTTTTTTAGTCTAACGATGCAGGACAGATTATGTGTATTTGGTTTGGTTTGGGTTTTTTTTCTTTTTTTCTTTTTTTTTCCTAAATAATGTATAAATGAATGTTGTAATTTTACATTTATTATTTACAGGGCCCCGTTACGCTATACAAATAGGAGAAAAAATGGTAGATTATAATGAAGAGTTCCGTCTTTTTCTATCAACAAGGAACCCAAATCCCTTCATTCCACCTGATGCTGCTTCTATTATTACAGAAGTAAACTTTTCCACAACAGGAAGTGGCTTAAGAGGACAGGTAAGCAGTAAGAATGAAATCAATACATGTATATCTGACTCATAGTGATGTCAGTCTTCTGGAAGAAGCCTTATAGTGCAGTTTGCGTTAATGCTCACAGAGATATTTTCCAGCACACAAGATAAATGGTAAAATGAATACTGAGCTTTAGTTTTTATGCACTCTGGATCTTAGTACTGGGTCACAAATACACTATGCAATGCTACAGGTTGGGGGAAAGAGTAGCTGCAAAACTGCCCAGCAGAAAAGGACCTGCGGGTGCTGGTTGACGTGATCTCAAGATGAGCCAGCAATGTGCCCAGGCAGCCAAGAAGACCAATGGTATCTTGGCCTGTATCGAGAACAGTGTGGCTAGCAGGAGTAGGGAAGTGATTGTCCCCCTGCACTCATCAGTGGTGAGGTCACACCTGGAGTACTGTTTTCAGTTAGGCCCCTCACTAGAAGGAAGACTCTGTCTGTAACAGGATAATGCATGGTAAGCGGGTTAACCTGCCTGTTTCCCCCCAGCACAGGACTGAGGGAAAGTAACACGCACAAAAAAACCTCCAGGTTGAGATAAGAGTTTAATATAAATGAGATAACATAATGCACAATTACCTTAGCCTATCTGCAGAAAAAGCACAGCAGAAAGCATCAGCAAGCAGAAAGCCAGTGAGCTAAAAACCCAAGCCAGGGAACTGCTTCCCATCTGTCTGCCATCCCAATGGAAGAGAATCAACACCTAAAAACCCAGAACCCAAAAGCAGCAACCAGAACAGGAAGCCTCTTGTGTTACAACCTGACCTTCAAGCCCCACAATACTTTGCTCCAGACAGCCCTTTTATTTTGAAGCTAGCATGGGGCAGGATGGTTTTGAATAACAGCAGCAGATTTAAATTCAACCAATGACACTGTCATGTGCTGGAATGTGTCCAGAGAAAGGCAATGAAGCTGATGAAGGCTCTTGAGCACAAGTCTTCTGAGCAGTGTCTGAGGGAATTGGGTTTGAGTAGCCTGGAGAAAAGGAAGCTGAGGGGATACCTTGTCACTCTCTATAACTACCTGAAAGGTTGTATCAAGGTGGGTGTTGGTCCATTGTTCCAAGTAATAAGTGATTAGGACAAGAAGGAACTGCCTCAAATTGTGCAGATTAGATATTAGGAAAAATTTCTTCATTGAATAGGTTGTAAATCATTGGAGCAGCCTGTCTAGAATGTTGTTGAGTCACCATCCTGGAGTTGTTTAAATGATGTGTAGATGTGCCACTTGGCCACACAGTTTAGTGGTGACCTAGGTCAACAGTTGGACTTTATCTTAAAAGTCTTTTCCAACCAAAGCGATTCTATGATTCTGTATAGCCAAGTGAATTGATCCCCTCTAAGTGGAAATACAGGAGAAAAAAAAAAGCTTTGTTTTTTGTTTCCTCTCTTTTTTTGTCAGGAGAGGAGTTTGACTTTGGTAGACTTGCTGGAAAGCAATTCGCTGCCATTTTTTCAAGTTTGTGTTTTCTATCACCTACTTCTTGTTATATTTGATAACAGAATATACACAATGAAAACTGCCAGTAATTTATACACAGAGGTGATTCAGACTGAGGTGCAAAAAGTTTTGGGTCTCATCTTAAAAGCGTGTAAATCAGTGTCCTGAATAAAGCGATCCAGTACCTTTTGAAATGTCCTTGAATATCTCACCTGGCTTGCCTTTGCTGTTATACACAAGGGCATGGCTGACAGTAACTCCTGGGTTATACTTGCCATTGCAGAATATCCTGAATGTCTACATAGATGTAAAGCAGTTAGATTGCTGGTGCAACTGAATAAACCTCAAAAGTCTGTTTTTAAAACTATAGACCATATACTGCTATATGATTAATTAATATATATTATGCAATATAGCTAATGAATATAGCTTATTAAATATGATAGTATTTCTTATTCTGTTGAATAATCTCCTTTCTTTTTAGCTTTTGGCTTTGACAATTCAGCATGAGAAGCCTGATTTGGAAGAGCAGAAGACAAAACTGTTACAACAAGAGGAAGACAAGAAGATACAACTAGCTAAGCTTGAGGAATCTCTTTTGGAAGTAAAATGAATTTACCTCTTTTATATCTGTTAGATCAATAAGATAGTGTTCATGTTGTTATGTGATTGAAGATGATAAAAGTGTTGGAATAATGAGACCTCAGAATTTTTGATTTGAGAAATTTGTCTGGGGCTGTTGAGAGAGTAGGGTGGTTAAAATATGTATGTCTGTCTTGAAACAGTAGTGTTTCAATATGTTAAGCATTGCTAATGTTAAATGCAGGAATTGTTGGGCCAGGTAGATATAATAGAGTGAGTGATTAAAAGTTTAATTATTTTGAATATATTAAAAAATAACTTTGTTAAAATTCATTCTGTTACTTTTTCAAATTTTGATTTTAAAGAAGCCATATTTTAAAGTTCATGGATCATGTAACTTGATACTTTCTCCAGCTGAAAAATAATTTTTGTTATGAAAGGAAAAAAACATGAAAGAAAAATTCCCAATAGAAAATGGAAAGATATGTTGAGACATTTAAAATTTAAACCCCACATTTTTTCTTATTAGCAGCGAACAGTAATATGCTTTATAATTAACATTTTCCTTTCTCATATTTAAAATTATTATTCTCACTTTTCTGTTTACTAATTTATTTTAATGGAAGTACATATGCTCAGAAGGAGTTGCACATTTCTATAAGAAAAGCTAGCTTCCAGGCAAGAGGACTGTTTTCTATTTTGTTTTGCATCTTTTCATGTACTTCTCGGAAGCTGTACTTCATACCAGTAGGAACGGGCCCTCAAATTCTCTGTGTTTTCTAAAATGCTATAGGTGCAGGAAGATTGACCTGGTACCTCAAAACCCTCAGTCTGTAGCTGAGTCATAAACTCTGCAGTATGAAGCATAATGAAATTGAGCATAAAGTAATAATCTTTACAGATTTCTCAAAAAGTTAATAAGCTTCTCTTTATTAGACTGGCCATTTATAGCCAGAATTTTGCATGTAATTATCTAATGTGATTTGAACTTTATTGTCCCTATTAAATTCCATGTTAAGTCTTAGATACTAAAGTCCAATCTGTTTTCTAAAAATTGTGATGGGGCAGTTTTCTCTTATGTGCAGGGGAAAACTTGTTCTCTACAGAGGTTCCATGTTCAAAGTTGATCCATCTTCATGTCTGCCAGAAACTACAAGTTCAGAGGTGTAACACAAGAAAAGTCCACATTTTAGAAGAGAGGTTTTGTATGATCTTAGAATTCCAAAATCTTTCACTTTTGTCCCCTCTGAATAGTCAAGTGCAAAATTTCAAGTAATTAATGCCTAAGATACCTGCATCAAAAAAGTGGTCAAGTTAATACTGAGGTTGATTTGAAATCTAGCATTCTTGTTAGCACTGAAACTGGGATATTATTTGACCCTGAGGAAAGGAACCTAAAGCTCAGTAGAAACTGACAGGTGTTACATGGGCTTTGTCAATAAAGAAGTCAGTGCTGGAGTGCTGGAGCTAAATTTAAATTAATCCTAAAGCAACATAAGCATTCCATCTGAGGTCTGGACTTAGTTCTCTTCCAAAAGCAGTAAAGGCATATCTCATAGCTCACACTATGATTTCTCATAGCTAAACTGAACTGCTTGACAAAACATGATCTTGTCCTAAACTCTTTCCAACTAGTGCATTCTACTATTGTAGCTGGTGAATCTGTGCCTCCAAATATCCTGAAATGCTGTTTTACAGGTATCCATTCAGAACTGACTTAACTCACAAGAAGCCAATTTTGTGTTGTTATCTGACTAAAAAATCATGTTAAATGTATTTCCTGATGGTTAGTAAAATATTTAATAGTGAATCATTCATGCTTTTCTAACTTCTTACTACAAAAAAAATTGTTTGCACAGGAGAAGTCAGGGAAAATGTGGACTTCTTTCAAGGATTTTGAGGCAATCTATGATGAGAAACTGAAATTGTTGGAACTGTGAATATTCCCATTAGTTGGAAATGTAAACTCAGTTGTATAAGCGATGTTGGAGTGTTTTTGCTGCAAAATGAGTTTAGGAATGTCTGGTTTTATTTTTCACGCTTCTTTAAAACAACATCTTAGTTTCCAGAATAACTACATGCTCTTCTACCAGTCCTGAAGCATTCAGTGATTCAGAAATATGTACAAGTCAGAAAGAAGGACAGCTTCCAAAATGGTTAAAGTTTTTTTTTTAAATATAACATAGATGACTTTTTCTTTCACAGACACTTGCAACATCACAAGGCAATATACTTGAAAATAAGGAGCTGATTGAATCTTTGAATCAGACTAAAGCAAGTAGTGCACTCATCCAAGAATCACTTGCTGAATCCCACAGACTCCAAAGTTTCCTTGATAAGGTAGAAGAATCTTTTATTGCTGTCTTTTTCCTACTAAATATAGTCATCTTCTTTATAGAGAGCATATGTACATCCACAGGAGTATAAGATCAATTATATACTAAATTAATTTTTTTGAGTAAAAGGTACTTGGGATATGCAAGTATAAATGTTTTTGTTTTACACTTGGTGGATAGCTAACCGATTTAAAATCAGCCAGGTTGAATTAAAGGAATTTTCCCCAAGGACCTACTGGCAAGTAATGCATTTTGACTTTATTTTTTCAATCTGCTATTGCAAGCGCTATCATGTCTCATATCACAGAATGACAAAATGTTAAAGAGTTGGAAGGGACCTCCAGAGATCTAACCCCCCTGCCAAAGTAGGATCACCTAGGACAGGCCACACAGGAATGCATCCAGGCAAGTTTTGAAAGTCTCTAGAGAAGGAGACTCCAGAACCTCTCTGGGCAGCCTGTTCAGTGCTCTGTCACCCTCACCGTTAAGAATTGTCTCCTTGTGTTAAGGTGAAACCTCCTGTGCTCTAGCTTGTACCTATTGTTGTCCTATCGCTGGGTGCCATCAAAAAGAGACTGGCACCTGCATCTTCACACCCACCTGTCAGATATTTATAGACATTGATAAGATCCTCTCTCAGCTTTCTCTTCTCAATACTAAACAGCCCCAATTCTCTCAGTCATTCTTCATAGGAGAGGATGTTCAAGTCCTACAATCATCTTCATGGATGCTCTTACTTAATATATCCCTTGCTATTGCAGAAATTCACATAATTGCTGATGCTATTTATCTGTCATGATGGTTTTATAACACATGACAGAGTTTTCCTCTATGTTTTTGTTCAGTTAAAAAAATTATATTTAATTTGGGATATGTTCAGTGATGGAAAGAGGCCACAGTGCCCTAGGGATTAATTTCAAAAACGTTCTTCATGAGTAAAATATTTTTTTTTTTTATCTAAAGACAGTGTGGAATTCTTGAGTGCACGTCCCTCGATTTGAAGATCAGCAAGGACTGTGTTTTCCAAGCAGTGGGTCATCCCGATGTTTCTCTGTGGGATGAATACATGTGTATGCAGTGACCAGCAGATGGCAATAATGTACCGTGTTGTTACAATGTGTATTTTTTTTAATCCACAGGAGCGGGACGCCTATCTCCCGTTAGCAGAGACTGCTAGCAAGATGTACTTTATTATCTCCGACTTGGCCAAAATTAATAACATGTACCGGTTTAGTCTGGCGGCTTTCCTGCGGCTTTTCCAAAGGGCTTTACAAAGCGAGCAGGTATTTTCTGTCTTCCTGAAGCTGTTAATGCTTCAGAAAAATCAATCTGCTGTTACCCTTAGAATTTGTTAGTTGCTTGGACATTTAAAAAAAAAACAAAACAATGTATGATAACTGATGCTGAAATGTATTACTATTGTAATGATATAGTAATAATGATTTAAGTAGTAATGATGAACTGTTGTGCTTTAGATATTCAAAACAAATGCATATGGAATTTTTAAATGATTTTACCTTACAAATAAAGCATAAAATTGTTGTGTCATCTGAAAACAAAGTAACTTTTTTTTTTTTAAATAGTTTAAGGCTTACTCTTTGCCTGGAGTGATTTAGGAAAATCAGGATTGATCGTAGCATTACTGAATGCTTTATGTAAATAAATTGTTATAATATGCAAAGAACACTAATTCTGTCAAGAAGGGGTAGGATGTAAGAAGAGTCTTGTATTTCTACATGATTTAGTTAGCTGAAGGAAGAACAAAACTTTATCTACTTTTATATAGTTTTTAGACATGTATGCATCCTGTCTTGTGGAAAATACAGTTTTTACTTTTCTGTATTCTAGTAGCCAGTATACTATTCTTACTGAAGCACAGAATTGTGGGTTTAGTAGCCCTTGTCACTTCACTCTTTAGATCTAAAAAGCAACAATGAGTAATGATGCATTTTCTTTTTATTCAGCATCTCCAAAATTCATCTTATTTCTCTTTGTCTCCACTTCAAAAAGATATCCACCAGCCTTTCACCTTGTCACTTTTGGATTCCTCTTTATTCTGGTATCTCTGCTTACAATTTCAGCTCCAGTCATTACTGGCAACACAGTCCTGACTATGTGAACTCACTCTTACAGTTTTTTACATATTGCTTCTTTTCCAAACCCGATCTTATTATACAACAAGGTGACCCACTTAGTGGATGAGAGAAAGGCTGTTGTTTATCTGGACTTCAGTAAAGCCTTTGGCAGGGTCTTCCACAGGATCTTCATGCAGAAATTGGCTGTTCATGGCTTGGACAGATTCATGTTTTGCCGGGTTAAAAAGCCAGCTAGATGGCTGGACCCAAACAATGATGGTGAATGGAGTTAGATCCAGTTGGTGGCCATTCACTAGTGATGCTCCCCATAGCTCAGTGGGAACTGTGAACAGTTCTGTTTAATATCTTCATCAATGATCTGGATGAGGGAATTGCGTATAAGTTTGCAGATGAAACAGTATTGGATGGGGTGTTGATCTTCTGGAAGGTAGGAAGCCTCTGTGAAGGAATCTGAATAGGTTGGAATGATGGGCTGAGGTCAATTGTATAAGATTCAATAAAGCCAAGTGCTGAGTGCTGCACTTGGGTCACAACAACCTCATGTGATGCTACAGGTTTGGGGAATAGTGTCTGGAAAGCTGCCCGACAGAAAAGGACCTGGGGATGCTAGTTGACACCTATCAGAACATGAGCCTGCAGTGTGCTCGGATGGCCAAGAAGTCCACTGGCATCCTGGCCTGTATCAGAAATAGTGTAGCCAGCAGAAGTAGGGAACTGATCATGCCCCTGTGGTCAGCACTGATGAGGCCACACCTCAAAAACTCTGCCCGATTTTGGGCCCTTCATGACAAGAAGGACATTGAGTTGCTGGAGTGTGTCTAGAGAAGGGCAACAAAGCTGGTGAAGGGTCTACATAAGAAGGTTTCTGAGGACCATCTGAGGGAACTGAGATTGTTTAGTGTGAAGAAGACTGAGGGAAGACTTCATTGTTGCTCTCTACAACTCCCAGTCTCTTCTCCCTATTACCAGGTGATAGACCAAGAGAAAATGTCCTGAAATGGTGCCAGGGGAGATTTAGATTGGATATTAGGGAAAATTTCTTCACTGAAAGGATGATCAGGCATTGGAATAGGTTGCCCAGGGAGATGGTGGACTTACTATCCCTGGAAGTGTTCAAAAAAAGGGCATGGTTTAATGGTCATGGTGGTGTTAGGTCAGCCGTTGGACTTGATCTTAGAGATCTTTTTCCAACCAAAACAATTCTGTGATTCTATGAGCTTCTAACTTTTTGTACTTGCTTTCACACTCTCTCATAATTTCTTATCTTCTGCCTATTATGTTACCTATTTAAAGCTCAACTTCTGGTTTCACATTCTTTGCTTTCTTCCTTTTATTTTCTTCTTATTTCTACCCAGTTCTTAATTTTTCCCAAGCTGTCTTTTATATGTGTGTTCCTTTACCAGGCAGGTGGTGGAACACTGGAACAGGTTGCCCAGAGAAGTAGTTGAGGCCCTATCCCTGGAGATATTCAAGGTCAGGCTTGACAAGGCTCTGAGCACCCTGGTCTAGTGGAGGATGTCCCTGATCACTTGCAGTGGGGTTGGACTAGATGACCTTTGGAGGTCCCTTCCAACCCAAACCATTCTATGATTAGAGAAATCAGAACCCAAACATCCTTTATTTATACAGTTATCTCCTCAAACTCCAGCATGGTAGCAAGGAACCTGTTTCTGATAAATGTAGTGCTACCTGTTATGTCCCTCATCTTTCCTCCTTCTTACTTTTTAGCCTATCCTTCTTTCAGTGGTCTTTTGTTATACTTATTTATTCTCTAGGATTTAAAGGAGAGGGCATATTTACTGTTTTCTACAATGTTTGTTTTATCTGGGCCAAATTTGTCTGAAAGTTTAGTAAATGCGCTTAACTTTAAGACACCTGTTTAATAACATTAAACATAGTAATTCAGTCATAAAGAATTTTTTACCAAGTGAATACAATTATATTTCAGGGATATTAATGCTAGGAGAAGAAAATGTTATTTCATTCTCTATGTATTTACCTTATCTATAATATCGTATAATGTTCACAGTCAAAATACTCAAAGCAAAAATATCATTTTCTTAATGCTTCATCATGAGCTTCTCATTCTACAACCTACTCATTGATAGCTGAATTCAGTAAAATGTTTATAGAGCTAGTAAGTGTCACATAGAGTCTAGATTATTTGTGTTATTTTGGTGAAATTTTACAGGGTACATAAAAAATTTTTACTTTGAGGTGAATTTTTGAAATCCAGACTTTCTTTTTAGGATTCAAGTAATACTGAGGAAAGAATCAACTCACTTATTTGCTCCTTGAAACATACAGTTTACGAATATGTTTGTCGTTGTTTGTTTAAGGTAAGATTATTTTTTTTCTTGCTTTTGTACTGTGCATTGAGTTTGAAAGTATTCTTTCAGCAACCCACACTTGATCTACTTTAAAAAAGCAGAATTGCTCTAGAATATATGGTCTGCTCTGGCAGTGGGCTTGGACTCGAAGATTGCCAGATGTCTCTTCCAACCCCTAACACCCTGT
The DNA here is from genome assembly GCF_027791375.1 of Indicator indicator. Lineage (NCBI taxonomy): Eukaryota > Metazoa > Chordata > Aves > Piciformes > Indicatoridae > Indicator > Indicator indicator. The sequence goes on from NC_072010.1 coordinate 15,589,637, forward strand.
GATCCTGTGATACTGTAATTGTACCAGTCATAGGTAATACATGCAAAAAAATTACACTTACAATATTTAACATACAAAATGAGGAGGACTAAAAATTATGGTATGACAGAATTAAGCCTGCTTATGCACATTTCTCCACGGAGCAGTTTTCTAATGGACAAGCATATTCTCAGAGTAGTCCTGTTTCTGCTTTACCTCTGGCTCCTCATCTCTGCCTTATTCTGGCTTCATAGCCAGTCCCAGGCTTTGCAAATCTTCTGACCACTTTTATTTACTCGTATTTCTGGCATTCCTGAGTGTTTGATTTAGCTGTTATGATCAGATTTTGTATGGTTATTTGTCTGTTTGATTTAAAAAAAAAGGAAACTAAAAAAAAGAAATGTAATATTGTCCTTTCCTCCCCCTCCACATTCTACCCCAAATCTCTACATGTTAGCTGGTTTGTTTCTATCTGTTCCTCCATATATTGTTCTTGATGTATTTTGTATTTTCTGTTTTTGAATCAGGTGACTTTTCTCATATTTGATCCTATGTTTTCTGAAAAGTTTCACACAATTTTTCACTGATATTCTTGGTAATTTAATATTCTTCAGAGTGGTAATTCTCTGAAGATAAGGACAATCAGACTGTCACTTTGAAGTATGCGTAAGGCATGTATGTGGGAAACCACACCATGAAAAATTCCATCAGCATTGTCAGGCGTAGAATCGATTTCTATAGGAGTGCAGCTGTGTTATGCAGCTGGCTGAGAAGCTTTTGCCTTGCAGATTTAACCCAATCCCACGTGTCACTGATTTTTCTTCTGTTCTTCCCTTTCACCTGTGCTTTGTGCTTTTTAGCCGTGTTTAACTTTCTTGAAAGGAGAAGAGGTATCACCTTCCTTATGCTTGCTTACAATTTTAATGAGTGAAAATATATGTATGCCATATATTGTCTGATAAAATGCATCTTCCAAGATGACAGCCAAACTTTGAAAATTGGAAGCCTCAATCTTGGTGTCTGAGTGGTCCTGATTATTCTATATTACCTGTTTCCAGTTTTTCACATTGACTGTGTTAGATAGTAGTCTGTGCTTTCCAGCACATCTTTGGTAAAGCACACCTATGAAAGTTTCTGTGTAAGGGAGCATAGTAATTTTCCAGTTTTGACCTAGGAAAAAGAAGGTTAAACGGTTGTGGGGTTTTTGGCTTGTTCGTTTTTTTGGGTTTTTATGTGGTTATTTTTGTTGTTGTTGGGTTGATTCTTTCATAATTTTGTTTCAGAAATTTGCTATAAGAATATTTCAAGCATTTCCTATGCACAATTTAAATATAATAGATTGTGTTTAGTATATTTGCTTTATTACAAATACTTGTTTTTTTCTTCTTCACTCGAATTTAGATGTATTTGATGCAGGGTTTGGCTTAGTGTTTGTCACTAAGCTGCAGAGGTGTGTAGCAATTTTGAATTAGAATATGTGTCATTAAGTCGCTTCTATGAAGTTAGAGGTGTTGTATTAATAGTAATGTGACTTTTGATAAACATACAAATACGTTTTTACTGCTTTTATTTCAGGCTGATCAGCTAATGTTTGCTCTACATTTTGTACGAGGAATGCACCCTGAACTTTTTCAAGAGAATGTAAGTGGTAGAGGAGAAAATCTCCAAAGTGAATTACTTAAACTTCATATGAAGAATAAATAAGTTTTTGTCATTTAGTGTAGGACTTGGGATTTTAGATTTATATGCTGCTATATTTCTATGATAGTTACTTTGGATGTCATCATTATATTAGTTTCAAAGTAAAGATTACCATGAGAAAGGTAAGTAAACAGGGGCCTGGAAAAAAGATACTTATGGAGGGTTCTTGCAGTTTTTTGCCACCATGTGTCTAGACATTTATCCATCCTTCAAAATTAAACATGGGTATTCGTTTGTAAGTTAAGTGATGGATACACACCTGTTCATTGTGACTGAGGGTTGCTTGTGCATCATGCTGTGGTGTTGAACTGCAGAAAAGGAGTGGAAGACCTAGGGAGAAGTTATGGAAAAGTCTGGTTTTGCAGCCTACAGTTGAAGATGTGTAAATCAGTCTTACTGGAAAATGAAGTAATCTTTTGAGCTTTTCAGCCATTGATTATTCAGTGCCTAAGAAATAGGGCTAATGATCATTAATGTCCTCTGCAACAGTGTCTTCAAAAGTGCACTGTACATAGAGTGTTCCTCTGTATATTGACCACATAAGTATTGGATTCTTTGCACCACAGTGGCCTGCCAGAGGAATGATGATCTCATCCTGAAATGGTTTACATTCGACACTCGAGGCAGGGCAGGGCAACTTGAGGTGGCAAGGCTTGAAGCAAGGCAAGCTTGAGCAAGGTTGAGCAAGGCAAGGGTGCAAGTCACTTGTATATATATCAATTGCCAGAGATCGGTTGGTCCAGTGGGGCACTGAAGCTAACCTGTAGCTGCCCAATGGAAAGGGTTCTGCCAGGCTATAACCATAAAAGGCAGAAGCAAGGACCTTGTATCTGGGGGAGCAGTGGTCAGCTTACGTGCTCTCACCCCAGATAAGCATCTTGTTTACCAGACAGGCAGAAGTTCTGTCCCCTTTGTTCCTTTTCCCGCATTGCCCTGTTTTCTGCAGGAAGGAGGGAAGAGAAAGGGACCCTGTGTCTAGATATCTTAAGACCTGTCTGGATTTGTACTGGGCCGTGTGATGGCCCTACCATCACACTCTCACTACACGAAAGATGTTGAGTTTCTGGAGTGTGTCCAGAGAAGGGCTGTGAAGCTGGTGAAAGGTCTAGAGAACAGTTCTTACAAGGAGCAGCTGAGGAAACTGACGTTGTTTAGTCTGGAGAAGGGTAGGCTGAGAGGAGATTTCATTGCACTCTACAACTACCTAAAAGGAGGATGTAGTGAGGTTAGGGTTGCTCTGTTCTTCCTAGTATCAGGTGACAGAAGATAACGCTTTTGCTCAACACAGAGGTCTATACTGAATTTTCTGTTCCTGGTAAAATGGTACTTTTAATGGTGATTGAATTGGTAACTAAAACTCAAACATCTCTTTACATTCACCTGAGCAGGTTATCCTAGACTGTCATTGTAGGAAACAGAAAAAATCCAGACCTTTCAAAGAAGCAATTAGTTTCATCATAAGTGAACTTTGTAGACCAGGTCAGATGGTTTAGTGCTAAAATTGCTTACTTCTCTCCATTACCCTTACAGGGAGACAAGACTAGCTGGCTGAGATATTGATGGCAAAGTTATTGTTGCCTGCAGTATAGTGAAATTAATAAAATTAAATCTGCCTGCAGTACAACGATATACACAATTGACTCACTACAGTTGCTGAAACATGGCTGCTTAGTGAGAGTCTAGAAACATTTAAGTACCTAAATACTTACATGGAATGGAGAAACAAAGCTGTGGCTGCAGAAGCAGGAGACCAGAAGGAATATCAAATGGTACTAGTTGTCAGTTCACTAGAGGAGAGTTCATAGGGTAATAGGTAAAAAAACAGATAATGCATTTGAAGGAGGTAATAAAACTTGATTATATGAAGGAAGGATGTGGGTTTAAGGTACCAGGTTTAATAAGTATTGGTGGAAACTTTTTGATGTTGTGAATGCAATGTGGTTTTATTGCAGACATGGATTGACCAAGCAAAATCCCACAGTCAATTTCAGCAATGAAGCTGCCTGATAAAAATAACTCAAATTAATTTTGTTGGCTATTGTTTATTATTAGAACTTCCCTGACCCATCTTTGTTACTTCTTTTACAGCTTCTGAATATATCTTCCTTTATCTTTCTAATCCTTGAGTTTATAAAATCATGAACGCAACAACTTGCAAATAGTATTCTGACTAAATTAAAGCCTGGCTGCCTAGGCGTTTTATGTATTTGTAAATACTGCTTTATGTGTTAGTTGCTATTGTTTATCTGAGATCAGCTAAACAATCCATCAGCTATTAGAGCTCTTAACCAGCTTAATCTAGGTTACATATAATGCACTTTCCTGCAGTGTCTGGGTTCTCAAGAATTAAAACAAGGCAATAATATCAATAATTTTCTTACTTCTCTGAAAGGTACAAGTTGCTTTAATTAAATTGTTAAGAAAAGAGTGCTTGTGCAAAGTAATTATTGAGGAAAATGAAGCTGAAGTGGTTATTCTTTTAAAGTTCTTTCTTTTATAGCTTTAAATGTGATGCGGCTAGAATTTGCTTATTATGCTTTTAGAGAATTGAGTATTCTATGTCCCTGTCCCAGAGGAGTTCAGCCTTCTGCACTTAAGATTTTTTTTGTATAGTGATAGGAAATTTATAGTACAACTTCAACAGTATACTGTAGAATGCCTTGGCTCTTAGTGGAGACAGTCTTTGTATCATGTATTGATTTTTCTCAGGTAGCTTTGCATGTCTCTACCTATTACACTTCTGCTTTTCTTCATAAAAATACTACACAATTTTTGGTTTCAAAGCAAGGGAGTCTTCATGTATTTTCTGGGCACAAGCATTTTCTCTGTAATTAAAAGAGAGAGTTATTTCAAGACAGCTAGACTAGGTGCATAAAGCTATGCTGAGGTCTGTATCAGAATAGTAGTAGATTAACTTTTTCATTTGGAACATTACTACTGGCTTTAACAATAAATAAAATTCTTTATCATGGAATTAGAGATACTGATTATGCAAAATTTGAATACTTAGGAACATTTCTATATTATATTCCTTACTATCTGCAAATATAGGACATGTCATTTCTAGTATGGTTTTGAAATACTTATCTATTCTGTTTTCAAAGGACTAAAAACTGTCTTCCTAGATACAAATACCAAGCCTAAAAGATTTAATTATACATAAATTCAACTTATATTTTCCCTCTCTTAATACCAATCTATTATATTAAGTATTCTTCCTGTTCTAATAACTGCATCTTTTGGATACTATCACATGAAACACTACTGAAACATGGATTCTATAGTTGTTTGTTCTATGTGGGCTGCTGATGCCTTACCAGGCAGTATGTGTGTTCTTGGCAGCCACGTACGTTACTTCTTCCTAGTTTATGAGTAGATAATCAGGGTGGGAGCTGTGGGTGTTGAGAAAAGAGAGGTCTTCTCCTTTTGTTTCTTTTTCTGCTAAAGCACTGCAGTCACTTGGTTTGGATCCTGCAAAAGGAATTACATACTTGTGCTATTATCTAGAATTTAAAAAATAGAATTATTTCTGAATCAAGGATTTAGTTTGTTTATCTTCCTGTTTTGCCTAGATGCTACTATATACTAATCTTTAATCTTAAAGTGTCTTATGACTTGTCTGAGTTGTTTATTTATTCCTTCTAGGAATGGGAGACTTTTACTGGTGTGATCATTGGAGACACCATAAGAAAATCAGTAAGCTACGTTTATTTGTATGCTTTGAAATAAGGAACATTTACTTAAACCTTGAAAAGTTAGTGTTGTGTTTTACTATATTGTTTAATTAATCATATTAATATATTAAAGGTACAAATAACTTCTCACACAGTAATATAAAAATATAAAAACTTTTTGACCATGGCAACTCATTTTCTGCAATGCATGATTTTTTTACTTTGTTGCTGTTTTCCTTTCTCTTACTAGGATTACAGTTTGTTTGTTTGTTTTTTTTTCCAATGGAATGTTTGAGGAGGTTTTAAGCCTCTTTTGTAACTAAAATCAGTGTTCTGCATCATTCTTTCTCCTGGTATCATATGAATTGTGTTTTTGTTATAGATTGATGGAATTGTCCATACAGTGTGCTAACTTTGACATACTTTGTTGCCCAGCCTCAGAGTCCTACATCTGGAGATGTATTTATATTTTCTTTGGTGTCAGAGCTAGCTTAAGAAGCTTCTGGTCCATACCTGACCAATTATGCTGTAGTTTACTAAGTGTTACTCAATTCTATTGATTCTGTATACTTGCTTTTAATGGAAAACTACTTAGATTTCAGTGTCATATAGATACTCTGATAGATAATGAAAAAATATTTTCAGGGTCAAGTGGTTAAGCAAATGTTAATGTGAACAGTGCATCTCAAATTTAAATCATTGCTAACTTCTGTTTTGTTGTGCCATTTATGTACTTAGCAAAAGGCCACAGAAAGATTCCTGTTGTAAATGCTATTTTTATTAAAAACACAAATCTCATAATCTTATTAGTGAATATAGTGTTTCACAAAAATGTGTGTAACTTATGTGTGTAACATAACTTGCTTCAATAAGGATTCACAAAGAAGTGTTCGTGACCAGATTCCCTCTTGGATAGAACAAGACAGAGCCTGGGCAGTAGCATCTCTGAAGGTATCCATCATGTGGTGGTTTGAATGTAATTTAAAAGGCCTTTAGTTTTAGCAAATAGTTTGGATTTGAATACTCAAATACATATTTATCAGACATATTTTTTTCATTAATCCGTTTATTCTACCTTTCAGAAACCATGGCTTAATTTAAACCCATTTGAAAAAAAACTTGTTAAAAAAAAAAAGAAAGCAACAACTCATTTTTCTGAGTCTTTTCATATACATCTTTACCCCATCTAAGAATTAATTTCAGTGCATGTAAATCAGCCTATCATCTTACTGAGATTAGATACGGAGGAAAAATTGCAAAGGATATTTAAGTTGCAGGTTTCTCTTATATAATGGCTTTCACAAACCACTTAATCTTGTATTCAAATCATTAAACTGTTAATTGGGAAATTGTTTCTCTCTCTCTCTCTTTATCTCTCTGTCTCTCACTCTCAGATGTCCATGCATGTCTTGAAATGAATGTTGGAGTTTCTTGTTGCTTTTACAAAATAAAATAAAAAACAACCAAACCAAACTTTCTTGCTTTGTTTTATCCTGCAACAGTCAGTATTGCAGTTCTCTGATCCTGAAGGGAACTAAATGAAAATACTAGTCATTGAAATTGTCTTAGGTTCTTTGTCAAAGACTTCTGCTGCTAAATCCAGAGTTCATTATTATTCATTTCTCTTCACCAGAGATAGGAACAATTGCAGTAATGGTGTGGTAGACACGGTTGTTAAGGGTTTAAACAAAGAAACAGAAAATTAATGACTAGGTGAATCATTAGCATGTACTGATAGAAAAAGAACCTGGTCATGATTAAAGGAAAGAAGTACAACTGAGCAGAACTCAAAACAAAGAACCTAAAAGTTTAAAAACAAAAATATCGAGTAGATACAGACTTAGCAATTCTGGGGGAGTAGGTGAACAAATGGTTAATTAAAAAACTTACCATTTTCTTCTATAACTCTGAAGTTTGAATTGAGTTGTGTGAGATGCACAAGTATTTACACATTTAGGTTCATGGTGTTATTTGGAAATTAATTACAATATACAATGCCCAAATGACTATTCTTCTTTATTCTTAAATACGTGTTATTTATTTTGTAGATTTCTCACCCAGGTCTCTATCAAACACTTTGCTTTGAAGATGAAAGTCTGTGGCACACTTTTTCTCAGAGTTCTGTGTGTGAACAAGACTTTCCATCTACTATTGTAAAAAGAATTTCCTTATTTCAGCAGGTAATCTCCTATTAAATTATTTGAAAGCAATTATGAGTTGAGCATTGAAATTATGTTTTACATCTTGGAAATGTAGTTTTCAAGCCAGATTGAGTAATAAGCAGTGACAGTATCTGCACTGGCTTACAGCTTAACTTGTATACTTAGTTGTGTTTGTTCGTTTTTTTTTGTGCGTGTGTGTTTGGTGTTTTGTTTGGTTTGGTTTGGGTTGGGTTTCTTTACTTTCTTTTTTTTCCCCTGTTCTGTCTTATCGAGTCTGTTTGTGCATTGGCTGTAACTGAGCATACAGTGTAAAGTAACAAGCTCTTTAGAAACATTCACAGAATTAATTTTATGAATGCATATTCTTCCACAGTTGCTTTGTTACTGCAGAATTTGTCAGTGTTTTGGGTATCATTAATTTAGTTCATCAGTCAATGTGCAAACTCACACAATGACTGAAAATGACAAAATGCAGAAGCAGCCCACTGTATTTTAGTATAGTGGTCATGAAAGACTATGCTTTCTGAAATCTTGATGATTAAAGAACTCACCAAGAATGTTGGAAAGGCAAATTCCTTCCTCCACCCAGGGATCCTTCTTCTCTAGAAGAGAAAATCTCATCCTTCTTGTGTTTGTAAGCAAAAGGGTCTCATTACTTATTTCAAATGATGCTGTGATTTTTCATTTGAAGTCACTTCACGTAAAATGAAGGCCCAGCCAAAGCAGGGGTGGATTACACGACAATGTAGTTTCATGCTGCTTGGCTCGTATGGGATCTCTGAAGTTTTTATGGAGGAGGAGAATTTCTAAAATAGCTTGCACATAATTTAGGAACAAAGCATTTTGGAAAGGAATTTGTCTGACTCGTGTTTGTTTTGATGAAATGCAGAAGAGCAGTTCTTGTATGTATGCAATATTATGTCATAAACATTCTGCATTTATACGAAATTAAATCCAGAATGATCAGCATATTCCATATCTAGTTCCTTGCTAGAGGGAAAAATAGAAGGTATTAAGAATGTTTCTGTTGGTGAAACATACTGAAACTATCCAGTTAGGTTTATAGGCCACTCAAAAGTTAGTTTCTTTCAAACGGTATGTTAATGTTCTAAATCATGCAGTAGCACTTTAGTGTAATCTCAAGCTTGAAAAGTAGTACTTTCTTAAAAATTTAACAAAGTTAAAATTTTTCTCCAAAAATTAAGAATAGATCTTTCAGACTTGGAAACTGGAATGCAAAGATATGTTCAGAATGCAGTTTGCAAGTCTGCAAGGAGAAGAGGGTGCTGATTGTAACAAAGCTGAAGATTTTACTGAAGTTGTATTAGTTGCCTTCAGTTGCTTACACTGAACATTTGCAGGAAGTTCTCTGAAAAAGAGAGAAACTGCTAATTTAATTTGTGTCTGAATTGATTAGCTCTTTGTGTTCTGTAGCCTTTTGAAGAACAGTAAAAGCATGTTTGAAAGTCAGAATGATTGGGGAAGAGAAGTTAGATATAAAACTCTAAAAGTGTTCTTAAACAAAGGAAATTATTTCAAAACTGATTTTTTTTTGTATTACTGCATTAAAATTAGAAACATTAGTATTCCAGTTAGGATGTCACTGCTAAAGTATGTGTACAGAAATTAGATTATCAGTATAAAGCTAATTTTGCTTTGTGTCACTAGCTACCTTCATAGCTACCTTTTTTTCTAGGACACTGTAGAAAAAATTCCAGCTTACAAATAGGCATTAGATGTAGATCTATCTTCTGATTCTATTAATAGGACAAGCTTCTTATAAAGGAGCAATTATATTAGATTAGCTAGAAAAGGAATAATCAGATAGCTCTATATATTCAGAGAAAATAACTTTGTTCTAAAGAGAACTTAAAAGAATTCAGCCTTTTAAGAAGACTCTTGAATTTTAAATTGTCTTAATATATTTTATAAACTCATCACCCTTTTCTTTTAAGGTCCTTGTGGTCCAAGCTGTCCGACCAGACAGGCTACAGAGTGCCATGACTCTTTTTGCATGTAAAACCTTGGGTAAGTTAATTTTTCACCAGGGTATTTCCATGCAACAATTAAATCCTTTTTTTTTCCTTTATGTTTCACTTTTATTTTATAGTTCTTATGGAATTCTTAAGTATTAGGATTTAAAAATATATTGGAAATGGATTTGCTGATTTTTTTCTTGTAAAGTATTATTAAAAAGTGCTTTTAAAATGGTTTAGTTTGTGCTTTTGTTGAAAGTGAAAGCCTTTGTTCAGGCCTTCTGAAAATGCATTCAGATTTGGCGTATGCAGATACTTCATCCTGTAGAGTCACTTTATTTCTGTAATAATTCTAATTATAGGAATAAAAGAATTATCTCCATTGCCTCTGAATTTGAAACGTCTGTATAAAGAGACTCTGGAAATTGAGCCCATCTTGATAATTATTTCTCCTGGTGCTGATCCTTCTCAAGAGCTGCAAGAACTTGCAAGTGTTGAAAGAAATACTGAGTGCTACCATCAGGTCAGTTTTAGAGAAGCATAATAATTAAAGATCAAAATGTGTAAAATTTTGCAGTAGCAATATCTGTTTTACCTTGGTTTTTTAAGGAAATTGGTATGTAAAGGCATAGTTTTGTGTCTGTGTGTTGTTCTCACCTATTTTGCCCCTAACTTCTGATTCCATTGGAAAATGGGTTAGAGAAGAGAGACACAATTAGTGATCTTCATAGAAGCAGAATCCACATGAGAGACATTTCCTCCAACTTGGAAAAGGAAAAAAGGAGAAGAGAGATGGAAGAGAACAAAAGAGACAAAGAATTCCTACACGTGCTGAAATAGTAACTTCAGTGTGGAGTAACTGAAATATGAACAAAACCCACTGAAAACTGGACTTTGTAATTTTCTCTGCTTGTAGGACTTGAGTATTCTTCCTTCAGTAGAAAACATGTATCAGATGTTTAGTGTTTGTTAATACTTCAGTATTTTGTGAAGTACTGTGAAATATTTTGAGAATTTTTACAAGTAAATGTTAACTAATTAGTTGTTGATGGGTAATTTTGAACAGCACTCTTACATTTCAAGTCCTTTTAAAACAATGTTTAAGACTGACCATATGGGAAAGCTCTCAAGTTTCAGGACTAGGCACACAACACCAAAATTACTTGCCTAGCCAATATAAGAGTTGTTTTTTATAATGGTAGGCAACTTCTTCCCTGTCTTGCATTCAATACAGAATGATTCCTACATCTCTCTCTCTACTGTGGGCATTGCACTTCTGCTTGTAGGTTTGAGAGACCTGAGAGGCCTGAGAACAAGCCTCAGCACTGAAACCTGAAACTAAAAGGCCGTTAAGTGTATCAGCTTTTTCCACATGCCTTGTGTATATGTGCTCTTCCCCACTGAATACTGAGCTCACAGCTTTCCTTGGCTGACAGGAACCTTGCAGAACTCAGGAAGGCCTGCCCTTTGGAAAGAAGAAACTTTTGCAATGATGCAGGCAACAGGCTGGCTGTGGAGGTCCTCTGCTGAAAAGGACTGGAGGGCTTTGGTAGACATCATGCTCAGTGTGAACCAGCACTGTGTCCTGCCAGCAGACAAGTCTTTGTGATCACCTAATAACGTCTTTCAGTACCTACTAGACTGTCACTGAGAATATGGACCCAGACTCTTTGCAATTAAGGCATGGTGGACAGAAACAATGGGCATAAAACGACAATGACATAGGTTACAATTGGATTGTAAGAAGAAATGTTTTGCACCATAAGAGCAGTAAGATTTTCTGGTGCAGTCTCCATCCTTGTAGGTTCCCAAGTGTCCACTGGACAAAACTCTTAGATCCTGGTCTGATCTGTTTTATAGCTAGCCCTACTTTGAGCTGGAAATTGAAGTAAAGACCTTCCAGGATTTATCCCAACTCATTCTACGATACAAGTAGTTTCCTAACATTTCCAATACACAGTAGCAATATGCTTTATACCTTTCTGTAAAACATTAAAACATTATTTCCCTCTGTCATTTGAGATGTTCAGAGGAAAGGAGTTGACGAAGCTAATCACTGGTCAGCATAGAAATGGAAAGTGTCAAGTTTTATGTTGCTTTTAAATAGTCCTTTCCTGGAATATGCACTGATGTAATGTATTTTTCCAATCAAATTGTAAAGATGTGTGTCCTACTGCCAGTTTGTCTATCTGTGAGCATTTCAGAATGCACATTTCTTACTCTTCTACATGGCTTTTTTATGTTTATCTCTATAATATCCTTTACACGTTGGACTTCTGAAAAGTAACATGGTAACATGTATTTAAGAAGTAGTACAATCATCTAAAAGTTATCCTACTAATGAGGATATTTTGTTCCTATTTTTCATGCACTTTCTTATGCAATTTGAACAGAACATAGAGGATCAGATTTTTTTTTCTCTGTTGAATCATTTCTCATATGGGATAAAGAGCAGACCACTAAATTTATTTAGCATGCTACTATATTCTCTAGTGATTTTCAGTTATCTACTTTTGACTATTTAAAATTATTTCAAGGTATTATACTCAGTTTATTTAGGCAGAGGTTATCTCTGTATTATCATCTAAAGATAAGCCCTCAAGTTTCTTTGATTCAGTACAGTTTTAGGATAAAAAGACAGGAATGCTACATAAGCGGCATTTGGTGAAGTCATAATAATCACAATAGTTCTATTTTGCTGCAGCAGTGCTGCCAAGGTAAGAATTTCACATTGGCTAGAACTACTTTCTTTTCAACATGCTTGATTCAGGTTTTTTTGTTAGGTGTAGCTTCCAATTAGATTCTAAGGAAGAACCAAGGTGAATATACTATACATATAGTCTATCGTCAATTGTTGCAGTATTGTACCACAGAACAAGTCCTTCCTTTATTTTCAGTTTTCACTAATTTATGTGAAAATTCAGTTTGTCATCTTTGTATTTTCATTTGAAGACCCAAATTTATTTTAGCAGCAATATGGTACTATAAAAGATGAAGAAAATACTGTTAAGCTATTCATATTTCCCAGCTGGAAAGAGGGCAGCCTTAGTTTTTCAGTCACCGTAATGTGAAATCGAGTGTTTCTCTTCAAAGATAGTACTCCCAACCTGCAGTCAAAAGAAAATTTGTTCTCACATATCTCTTGTTTTCGTTGTATCAGCAGTTCTGCAGTAATACTGTTTAGTCAATGATGTTTAAATTACTTTTTCAGTTGCCAGGGAATACTGTCACTGTCACCAAGTGATGTATGTTTTTTTTCTAAAAAACGCTAGGTAATGTTTCTTAAGAAAATCTGGTTGGGTAAGTTACAAAGAGAAACTGTATTTTCATTAATCTTTTCACTGTTTTAGCAGCCTATCACATTAGGGAAAATTCTGGTTATCCTTAGCACACCTTCTGTTTTACATATGCACTTTAACTTTGAAACACCATTTTGTATTGACTGTTAAATGAAGTATGATAAATTCTTGATGCAGCCGTGTCTGTCGTTTCAGATTGCAATGGGCCAAGGCCAAGCTGATCTGGCTATTCAAACTTTAAAAGAATGTGCACGCAATGGAGAATGGCTGTGTTTAAAGAACCTGCATCTTGTTACTTCTTGGCTTCCTGTATTGGAAAAGGTGAGGGTGCTAGAGAAGTCTATTGTAAACCAGACAGAATGAGTATGCAGCATGCCTGAAGCATTTCAGGCATTGCCATGGTGATGTTTACAATTCCAACAATTTAAAAATGAATGTTTGCAGTACAGATAAAGTGAAATGCTTCAGATCAAAGCAACTCCTTCCTTTGTGTGAGCACTTGAATTTTCACACAATATAGAGCATTTCTGCCACAATGAGTGAACAAATGCTCCTGTTAGGACTTCTGGTGCTTTATGGGATACCATCCATGTTTGTCAGCTGAGCTTTGAATCTGCATATACTTAAATTTATTATTATTATTTTTCCTCTCTATTCTAGGAATATCTTTTTAGCAGTTCTTTTCCTTAAGTGTAGCTTGTGCCTGAGTCACTAAAAGATTTTTACTCATTTAAAATAAAAATGTCTTACGTTTTATAGAAACTATATTATGGCTTGCAAAGTCATTAACTTGATAACTAATTTGAAGTGGCTTTACATGTGTATCCCTGTGAAAGCCACGAACTAAACAAACTCAAAAAAGAAAGGTGAGGAATCTGTATCAACAGTTACTACAGTATTAATTTTCCAGTTTTCTAACAATTGTCTGTAAAATGTACTCAGTGCACGTGAGCTTGGAGTCTGTCTTCTGTCTAGCAATGACCATGTGACACACATGTGCCTTTAACATCCTTACAGTCCATTTTGAAAAGATTCAAAGGCAAAGCAAGATGGCACTTATGTGTGTCATCTCATCTGAATATGATGGTGGACAGTGAGGAAGTGTTTGTAAGCCTCTTAGTAATTATAAAATTTCAGGTCTCATAAGTATTAAAATATGGTTATGTGACAGAAGTTTTGTATTCTTTCCCAAAGAACATGCTAGCAAATGTGTTAAACGTCCTGCTGAGATTAATATAGACTGAGATCTGCTGATGTTTGATTCAGCACATCCCCTTGTCTGTTTTAAATACCATTAGCAATGTGTGAGGCTATGTAATTCAGATGGTTGAACATCCTTTTCAGAGACATCTGCTTATTTTATAGTTCAGTTTCATTCAGGTACATAAACTTAGTTCTCACAATCTTCCAATTTGAGAAGCTGAAATATGTCTTCTAGTCAATGTGAACTTTATCAATATGAAGATGATACCTTCACAGCCTTAGCTGTCTTCTAGTCAAACATGATGTTTCAGAGGATGCATGCTGCAGATGATTGTTTGCACTTGAACCAACACATAAAATTCCTTTGTTTTACTTTCTGAAATCTCCTGCTTCCAAGGCTGTGGATTGTTTTCATACCTTATTTTGTATCCCATTGTTGATGAAATACAGACCTGATTGTTCCACAGTGAGGTAAATTGAAAACTAGCCTCACTGTATGACTGAAAAGGTTGTTGTCGGTATCAAAAAATTCAGTCAGAGGCTAGTTATCAGTGATATGCTTTGGGAATTGATACTGTGGCCAACTTTGTGTAGCATCTTAATGTCATGAATAATGGGGCAGAGTGCATTCTTAGCAAGTACAGATGATACAACACTGGGAGAAATGATTGATACAGCACATGGATCTGCTTCCATTCAGAAGGCCCTTGATAGCCTGGAAGTAGGCTGTCCTTGTGAAATTTAACAAAGGGACATAGCAAGTGCTTCCCATGGGAAGGGATAATTCCAGGCATCCAGATAGTCTAAAGGCTAACTGGCTGTAAAGCAGCTTGGTGGAAAAGATCTGGGAGTTCTGGTGGGTAAGAAAGAAGCTGACTGTGAGCCCTTGTGGCAAAGATGTCCACCATTCTCCTGTGCTGCTTTAGGCAGAACATTGCCAGCAGGTCAGGAGCAGGGTGGGATGGATGCAGGGTGTGTGTGTGGTGTTTGGGTTGATCCTTATCTGGTGAGACACATCTGGTGTGCTATGTCCATTGATCCTCAACCCTGTACAGGGGTTGGGCATGGGCATACTGGAACCAGTCCAGTAAAGGGCCACTGTGGTGATGAAGGGACTGGAGTATTTGTCATACAAGGAGAGACTGAGAGAACAAACTGTTCAAGCTGGGGAAGAGAAGACTCATGGGGAATCTTGGTATGTATTGGCTGATGGGAAGGATAAAGGAGACAGAGCTAGGCTCTTCTCAGTGGTGTCCCATGACAGGGCAGTAGGCTGTGGGCACAAACTGAATTACAGGAAGTGCCATTTAAACATAAGACAAAATATTTTTACTGTGACGATGGTCAAACACTGGAACAGGTTGTCCAGAAGGGCTGTGAAGTCTCCATCCTTGGAGATACTTCGAATGCTGACTGGACAGAGTTGTGGGCAACCTGCTATAGCTGACACTGCTTTGAGCACAGGGTTGGACTAGACCGTCTCCAGAGGTTCCTTCCAACCTCAACAATTCGGTGATGTTAGGTACCAGGTGTAGTTGTCATTTCGTCTAGAGCGCAGAAAAAATTAATAGACTGACAGAAATTTCTTCTTCCCTAAAAGCACTGAAAACTAAATTACTGTATTTTAGAGATTTTGAATTAAACGGAAATGACATGAATCTGTTAGGATTTTTTTGAAGTATGTTTCTTCCAAGACATACAGAAAACTGTTGACATTCTTCTCAAGTCAATTGTTAAATAACTTTGGTATATTCAGTGAAAAATAAGGCTGTTTCAGATGCACATAAAGCACCAGCACTGTTTTTCATACGTTCAGTAGTTAGGTGTTTTATGTAAAGCCTTTATATTTGAAATAGAATTTGACAATATTTTTTTCTCTTAGAACTCCATTTTCCTATTTTCAGTTTTCTATGGATTCATGATACAGGAAGTATGCATATAACAAACTCCTGAAGAAAAATGAATTAATGTAGCTGCACTGTTGATGAAAGTCACTGGGATCTGTTGTTGATATGCAGCCCACATTACAAGCCGTCATCTTTTGAGATATAGCCTTCTGGTGCTTTTTTACATGTACACAGTGGAGTTCTTAACTCCTCTTATTATCATGCTCTGAATTCAAGATCTGGGGGGGAAGGTGCAGATATTTTGATACAGTTAGCATGAGCACAGTGAGCATACAAATGTGTGGAGACAACGCATATTGAATTGCAGTCTTTTAAATAACTTTACTTGTGAAAATAACTAAAGAATTTTTAGAAAAACCTGACTTTCTAGTTTAGGGTATTATAAATTTTTAAATACTGTTTGGTACATTTAAAAAAAAACAAAAACAAACCAGACAAATAAATGAAAACAACCCAAAACCTACTTCAATATATAATATTTCTTTAACAGGAACTGAATACATTACAGCCTCAACCTAACTTCCGCCTTTGGCTTACTACTGAAGTTCATCCAAAATTTACACCAATTTTGCTTCAATCAAGTCTGAAAATAACTTATGAAGTAAGATCTGTTTGGAAAGCTTTTATTACATGCTTACAATGAATGAATTTGCATGTATAGTAAACTATATGTTTAGATAAAATAATGTTTGGATAATGTGGGCTATTTACTAACTGGTTTTGCCTCATATTCAGTTAGATCAATTTACCTTGAAAGATTTTGATGATTGTTTTTAGTGTATATGTGGAAATTTGAAGAAGCTGTGCTTTAAAGTAAAAATTTGGAAAATTTCTTTCCCACATATATTTTTTCCCGCTTGAAACTCTGAACTGAAAATAAATTTACCTGTGGGAAGTATTTGTTCTGCTTTGTGCTCCAGAATATTTTATGCATTTATTCAGTGTTTCTCAGAAGCAAAAACCTACACAGGTGCTGGAATGTAAATGAAACCCAAAGAATTCCTCTTTCTTGATAAATGTCTTCATCTGAAAATCACAGAATAACACTTTCTATTCCTTAGCTTTCTCTCTGGCCCAATAGCTGATATTTAATGGAGCCTTATAACAAAAAGTCTCTCTTGCCATTCAGTAGAACATCTAATTAAAGACATTTACTAAAAATTAAAAGCTTTGCTTTAACATGACTCAATCTAAGTAATAACTGGGACCATGCTCCTCCAACTTATTGGAAAGTGTCTAATCCATCGTGGAAATCCTGAGGAGAGGTGCTACTAACAGCTCCATTGGTTATGGAATGCGGAGATTTTGCCTACAGCTAAACCAAGAAGCTCTGACCTTTTAGAGTCTAACGTTGCTGACTTTCAAGAAGCCAAAATTGTTACGCTTTTATATTGACTGAAGGTATTCTTAAACTTCTGGGATACCTTCTTGCTTATATTGAAGTCTTCAGTGGTACAGAAACTACAGAGTTATGTAAGATTGTCACATTTCATCTAGATTCTTGAAGTTACAGATCTCACTATCTTTGGAATAATTGGAGCTTTACACTGACGCAATGTTGTGAATGCCTTTGTTGCCTTTTCCTTTGTAGTAAGTGTTATGTTACTGTGACAGGGCAATGATAGTCAATTACTTGGGTAGTAATATTTTATTATTTTATGCTTGTGATATATCCTTTAACTGTTACCAATCAAGATATAGATACTTAAGAAATTATCAATTGACTACTGTGTTTTGCATTTGCCACAAGCATGCATAGGCAACATATGCAACTGTGGAAACATTAAGAACCAATAATTTTTCAAAAAGAACAAAGAACATTATTCTAAATATTAAATTGTGATTTAAATCTTTAAAATTTATGTTTGCTTCACACTTGCAAATAATTTGAAAATGATCATCTAATCAGTTGCTTATACTTGTAAGCACTGTATTCTTTGTTATTATATACACTTTAACTGGAATTATTTCTACTGGTCTTGAACATTACCTGCTACATGGCTCTGTGTAATACACACATACTATATCTAGATGATAGCTAAATAGAATGTGGTGATGGCATAAAACGAATTGGCTCTCATCAGAGAAATGGTAATTGGTAGTTTTGAGCTTGTAAAGTCAGAAGAATGGTTCTTATTCTTAAAAAAAAAATAATTTAGTTTCCTGCTTACATATTTTGATAGAATATTATTCTTTGACTAGGGTCTTTTAGTGTAGTTCATTCCTCCTATCAGTTGGTTTTGGTTACATTTTCCTTCCATATATTGAAGTTATTTCCAGTAGAACATTCTGTTGTTAGGCCATTTATTAAAAGAAGATATTTTCTTGCATTTATTTTTAGTTAAGTAATCTTTGTAATTTCATTAAGTTACAAATTTTAAGTTAGAATTTAAGAAAATAGTACATTAAAGTTATCAGGTTTTTTATTTAGAAAAGTGTTTTTTCTTTCAATGCAGGCACCTCCAGGCCTGAAAAAAAATCTCTTGCGAACCTATGAATCTTGGACACCAGAGCAAATCAATAAGAAGGGAAATCTGTCTCGAGCTCATTCTCTCTTCTGCTTAGCATGGTTTCATGCTGTTTGCCAAGAAAGAAGAAATTATATTCCTCAGGTAACATCTTTTTTTGCTACCTTTTGAAAAATTTACCCCATTTATTATTCTTGGACGTATTTTTTATTTGGTTTATGTTAGGTCTTGTTCAGAGATGAGAAAACCCCAGACATTTCTGTTGCCTGCCTTCATTATTGTCTCTGAATTCATTGCAAAATAAGATCTAGATAGCCAAAATTCCTTTCCCTCTGAATCTTGTCAATGCCTGCATGGGATTATTTTGTGATTTGTGTACTAAGTGTTACTGATGCAGGAGAGAGGTCCTGTGGAAATGATTTTGTGAATCCTGTTTGCTGGGACAAGAAAAAAAGTATTTTGGAAATGTACATAGTTTAATGGATGACATGAGAAAAGAGACACCTTGTTGGTAAGGAAGAGATGAGATTGCTTTTCTTTGCACACAAATTCTGTCCAAAGAGAAGGAAGAACAAGGGAATTTACTTGTTTCTTGTGAGAATTATAATGTATTTTAGAGATTGTGATGTGCTTCTGTTTCCTTAGATAAACATTTGTTTAAAGGAAACATTTTTTTTCCTGGCTGCAAATATGTAAATAGAAACACGCCCCCCCAGCCAACAAACTTCTATGTCTTTCTTTTATAGACTAGGAATGAAATTAGCTGTCCTCTGAAACATGACAGCAGAACCTGGTATGCTTGAGAGTTTTTTGCTAGTTTTGACTTTGTGATTTATAAAGTTCTTTGCCTCTTGAAGTAGCAGGCTTTGAATATAGTGTACAGGGAGTATATGAAAATGTACTAAGTAGTGATCTGACATACGAATTCTTGCTTAGCTTTGTTCAAATTCACATTCATTTATAACAGATTTCTTAGTGACACAAAGTAGGATTGCTGCTTTCTACATGATTCCACTCTAACTGTATTTGTTTCATTTGCAGATTTAGGGATGGTTTTATAATTTGTTCGAGATTACCAGTTTCTGACATTGCTGGACTGCAATTAATCCTAGCTAGAAGCTCTTGTATTTCTTAATGAATTTCAGGTTGTTTTGGATCCAAGTACAGATCTGTCAATAAAAATAATACATGAACACTGTTGAGAGACTGCAGTATCTTGCCAGTTTGTGACCTTCAGGATGACTGGCTGATAGTCTTATTGTGATCTGTGGAGCAGCTGCAGTCTTGACCTGAGAATGCATATGCATTCTATGCATATGGCGGTTGGCATTTTTGCTGCAATGGCAGCAGTAGTCAGTAGAGAAGTGACGTGAATTAAGGGGTTAGATGATGAAAGTATGATAGACCGTGTTTGAAGAATCAGACCTATTTATGAAAACTCAAAGGAGATGGAAATACAAAATAAAAAAAAAAAATCACATTTCAATGTGTGGTCTAGTCACAGATGACATCAAATTTTAGTAAATACTGTTAGGAAATAATATTAATTTAAACTTCCTCATACTCAATGGATTCTAGCTTCTGTAAGTATATAAATTAAAGGCACTGGTAGAGCAGGGGGTTTTTTTTGTTTGTTTTGGGGTGGTTTTCGTTTTTGTTTTTGTGGATTTTGAGAGTTTTTGTACTAACTCCATTGAATGTTCCCATTGAATGCTCTTTGGAGGGCATAAGTTGTCTCTTTTTTCATTCAGTGTTAAGTATTAGTATTCAGTAATCACATAATAGTTGTATTTTACTTCATGACTATCATTGTGTAACCACTGAAATTCTTTGGACTTCTTTTAATGGTAGGGTTGGACCAAGTTTTATGAATTTTCTTTATCCGATCTCCGTGCTGGTTTTGACATTATTGATAGACTCTTTGATGGTAAGTCACTTCTTAAGGGAAAATTTCTCACCTCTATAGCAAAACCCTTTTGAATGTCTCATTTAAAAGTTTTATAATATTAAAAGCTTTCACAGTAGTTGCTATAAATTTGTTGCTTTGCATGATAGTTTCATTTAGAGTGGTGCTATTCTATTTAAAGGCTATTTTGAAGTTATTTAAATTTTGTATTTAAATCTTCATTGCAGCAGTTTCACAAATGTAAAAGTTAGGTAACCATTTCAGTATGAGAAGTAGTCTGACTCTGAATCAGCTGTGTGTAGGCTTACTAGACTTTTCTGGATGTAGTTCCAGACTCTGAGGATATTAGTAAACTGATAAGGGTGGGACACAGGATCAAAACTATTCTGTATCTGGCTTATGCACACTGGTGTTCTTGTAGTTAGTGACATGGCATGGTTTGTCAGATGGCATAGCCTAGAGGTTACCTTACTTTGGGGCAAAAGAGAGTTTAGCTGTGTGGAAGCAAGCCGCTTTGCATCACCTGACCGTGAGTTCAAATGGGACCTGTCCTGTTTTACTGTTACTAGTGATGTTGTATGAAGAACTTTAGGTTTCTACAACAAACAGGTAAGTGGAGATGCTGCAAGGCTTATCACCAGTAAGCAAAGCTAGAAACGCAGGGCAAATCACAATTCTATTTTTGGGAGGTGATTTTTTTTTTGCCAAGAACTATGCTGCTCAACTTCTTGAGTTCAGAGGAATAAATAGGAAATACAGGGGGGCCTGGAAGATGATGTCTTCTGTCTTCACTCCTTCCCGTATGAGCTCCCCAAAATCTTGCATAAATTAAATGAACATGAATTAATTCTTTGTATTAAAACTCACTGTATGTTAGAGCCATCTTCATTGTTCTGCTAAGTAACATAATAATTTCTTAATATTAGTTAATAAGAAAAAGATTTTTTTCAAGTGTTTGCATTGTATATCATTTCAAAGTAAAGTTAGGAACTGCTATTTACAGATTATTTATAGTCAGTGACTTAAATGAGATTTATAGATGAATAGTGCTTCTGGAATTGGACCTTACTTATACAGACTTGAAACATGCAGTGATGTAAAGCAGTCAAATCATTAACTGTCAGTGGTAATTATTAATATAACAACTAAATATTACTGGAAAGATAACTTATCTTATGAAGGAATAATTGAAGTATTTAGAAATAGCAGTTACCACTAATAAAACTCTACTTACATTAATTACTGCTTCCTTTTTTTTTCAAGGGACTTAAAGAAGTACCATTCTGATCAAGCTTTTACCTGTGCCTGAAAGCAGTAGAGTATAAGTAGATCATTGTCTCACAGATATTTTGGACAAGTGGGATAGAAGGGAGGGAAAAAGAGAGGTAATATAGAAGAAAAACAATTAGGAATTAATTATTTGAGGTGTTTACTTATTTCACTGAAATACTATAATGACAAGAAATACTAACAATGCAATGTTAACTGATACCAAACTAACGTTAATTAATTTATAGGTTCCAGAGATTTTCAGTGGGAATTTGTGCACGGCTTGTTTGAAAATGCAATTTATGGGGGCCGTGTAGATAATTACTTCGACATGAGAGTTCTTCGGTCCTACTTGGAGCAGCTTTTCAATTCACGAGTCATTGGTGGCTTAAACGCTAGAGGCAAGAAGATCACTAATTTCCCATACCCAATGCCTTTACCGAATTCCTGCAGTATTTTGGTAGGTGTGCTTCTTCTGTCACCTAATACAGAAACTAAACATGCTGGAACATTCAGAGAAGGGCCATGAGGATGATCAGAGGGCTGGAGCACCTTTCCTATGGAGATAGGCTGAGAGAGTTGAGGTTGTTCAGTTTGGAGAAAGCTCCAAGGAGACCTAATTGTGGCATTCCAGTATCTGAAGGGGGCTTACAAGAAAGCTGGTGAGGGACTTTTCAAGGTGATGGGTAGTGATAGGACTAGGGGGAATACATCCAAGCTAGAGGGGGTGCTAATGGACAAGAAGCTCAATATGAGCTGTCAATTTGCACTTGCAGCCCAGAAAGCCAACCAGATCCTGGGCTGCATCAAGAGAAGTGTGGCCAGCAGGTCAAGGGAGGTGATTCTCCCCCTCTACTCAGCTCTGGTGAGACCCAAACTGGAGTACTGCATCCAGTTCTGGAGCCCCTATTCCAAGAGAGATATGGACATGCTGGAATGTGTCCAGAGAAGGGCCACCAGGATGATCAGAGGGCTGGAGCACCTCTCCTGTGAGGACAGACTGAAAGAGTTGGGGCTGTTCAGTCTGGAGAGGAGAAGGCTCCGAGGTGACCTTCTTGTGGCCTTCCAGTATCTGAAGGGGGCCTACAAGAAAGCTGGGGAGGGACTTTTTAAGCTATCAGGTAGTGATAGGACTAGGGGGAATGGAACAAAGCTGGACGTGGGGAGATTCAGGCTGGACATGAGGAAGAAGTTCTTCCCCATGAGAGTGGTGAGAGCCTGGAATGGGTTGTCCAGGGAGGTGGTTGAGGCCCCATCCCTGGAGGTGTTTAAGGCCAGGCTGGATGAGGCTCTGGCCAGCCTGATGTAGTGTGAGGTGTCCCTGCCCATGTCAGGGGTGTTGGAACTAGATGATCCTTGTGGTCCCTTCCAACCCTGACTGATTCTATGATTCTATGATTCTAGAGGAGGGTAGATTTAGATTAGATGTTAGGAAGAAGTTCTTCACCATAAGGGTGGTGAGACACTGGAACAGGTTGTCCAAGGAGGTGGTGGAAGCCCCATCCCTGGAAGTTTTTAAGGCCAGGCAGGATGGGACTCTGAGCAATCTCTAGTGTGTGGTTTCCCTGCTCATGGTGGGAGGGCTGGATCTAGATGATCTTCAAGGTCCCTTCTAACCCTGACAATTCTGTGATTTATGATATCTGATTGTGCTGTGTTGCAAACATCACAGCTATGAGGAGCTGTGTGAAAGAAATTGGGTCAATTTGTGACAAAGGATATTGTTACATTTTTATATAACTTATTATAGTAACATAATAGCACTTTTTAATAGTCTGTTAAGCATTCTTATAACTTCTGGATGAAATAGGAAAACCTAAATATATGTCCTTAGTTACAAAATGCATCAAAATTCTGATATAATCTGCTAACATGCTGTGGATGGTGTATGATGTTTAATTTGGAGATTGTATGGCTTCTGATTCTCTTTCAATATTCTTTTAGTGTGAATGAGACAATTCAACAGAGTCTAAAGATCCTTTCATATACTGTTGCTACTATTATTAATATTCACTTGCATTTTAATGTAGAGCTTCATACTAGACCTCTAATACAAGTTCTTTTAATATATGTTTTTTCCATTTTAAAAGAGCAAAAAGCAATTTGGATTACAGTGATGCAATCAATGGAAAAGAAAAATATGCTAAGACTATGTCTGAAAAGAAGTTACAATACTTTTGTTGAAAACTTAAAAGATTAATGACAATATAAAAAAGAAAACATATTTTACCATTTAGAATTTGAATAATAGAGTATATGTATTTATAAAATGAGAACAATCACTTTTATTTAGATCTATAAGTATTTAAATCATTCAAAGAAAGTGAAATAATTTAAGTAAAAAACTATCTGAAAAAATATACAAGATTACTAGGACATGTCATGTGTTATATATTTATTTTAATCTTTGCATTATTCAGTGTATTTAATGAAATTCTCTAAGCATACACTGTTAATTTTATGAGTTGAACACAAAGTTCCCTCAATTGTGCTTATTCTTTTCTTCTTATGCAGGATTATCGCAATATTATTGAAAGCCTTCCAGAACATGATAAACCTGACTTTTTTGGCCTGCCTGCTAATATTGCTCGTTCATCACAACGTATATTCAGTTCCCAGGTAAAGTCTCATTTTTCCTTGACCTCTGAATCTTTTCTGCATCCAATGTAAGCTAGAAAACCCAACCACCTCCTCATAAGTATCAATTTTTTTAAGAAAGAGTAAATGGAGGAGTTTTTGGAATATGTTGACTTGTACCACTAGAATGTTTTAATATAAGATCTGTTATCTTGAGTTACAAAGATAATCTTTTAGGACTGCCCTGGGCTTGGCTATGATTGTAAGAAACTTGGACAGGCCATACCAGCATAGCCAGGTGAACTAGCTAATGAGGTATTCAATACAATACTAATGTCATGGCCTCCACTTAAGGGTGGGGCTGGCCTGGCCAGGTGTGGCAGGTTTTTGGCATGGTGATGTCAGGTGGGTGATGCCAGGTGAGAGCATCACATTTTTTGTCACTCACTTTGTATGTTATTTCAATCATATTGTTACGATTATTTCTGTTGTTCTTTCTTTCTTTGTGTTGTTCTATTAAACTCTCCTTATCTCAGCCCATAGGGTTTTGCATTTTGCTCCCAATTTTCCTTCCTTTCCCACTGGAACTTTGAGATGGGGGGACAGTGTGCTAGTGGCTGCATGCAGCTCGGCTGTTGGCTGGGTCTAAACCATGACAAGGATTTAAATAGTCAAAGAATTATTGAGAAAATTTGCAGTAGTATAATTAAGTTCATGTTGAAGAGTATCCACATATGTAAGTAGTGTGACTAGTTCTGTTCATACTGGGAGTCTAACTCCTGTCAGTGGGATAGTTCTTACAGATGCTTTTCCGTGCAGGATAAGGTTTTAGTTTTGCAGATAGAATATGGGTAACATTGTAATGCTTTTTCTCAAAGAGGGATTCTGAAGAACTCTCCCAACAGTCAGAATTCTAAAGTAAAAACAAAATTTGGAGAAGAGCACAGACCTAGTCAGACATGTCAGAATGAATCATAGAATTGTTAGCAATGGAAGGGACTTCAAGGATCATCTAGTTCCAGGCCCCCTGCCATGGGCAGGGACACCTCACAGTAGATCAGGTTGCTCAGAGCCACATCCAGCCTGGCCTTAAAACCCTCCAGGAATGGTGCTTTCACCACCTTCCCGAGCAACCTGTTCCAGTGTCTCACCACCCTCATGGTGAAGAATTTCTTCCTAACATCCAATCTGAATTTACCCATTTCTATTTTTGTTCCATTCACCCTTTGATCTATTAAAATTGTTTTCATTTCAGCATTGCATTTATGGAATATCAAATATAGCATTGGTAGATTTGTTTAAACATATCTGTTCACTTAAATCCATAACTGTCTTGTCAAATTATTTGTTTCTCTATTAGCACATGAAACTGTAAAGCTATCTAAAGACAAATCAGTAGGCTGAGTGTGCATTAGGCAACATGCTGAGCTCAAGATCTCCTCTATTACAAAGCCAAAAAACACACCAAAGTCCTATGTATGTGCTTGCTTTTGCCTTAAAATCTTCTACATAAACATCAACTTTTGTTTCTGTTGGACACAGTGTAAACTACTGATTATTTTATTTATTTCAGCTATGCTTACATAAGTTGTTAAGAGCTGCAGTTGTTAAAAAAGCTAGCATTTGAAGATAACTTCTTAGTTAACCTTCATGAAATTAGAATAGAGTTCCTGTGCGAACAGGAATAGCTAATGCAAGTGTTTACGTAGACTCACACTCTGTTGAACTGGTCTGTCATAACATCGATTGTAATCTATAACCTGGATTTGAATCTTAAAATATAGGGCAACTGTAGTTACAATTCTGTGAGATGCTTTCTTGTCATACGAGAGATTTACTCATCCTTCCAATGATACAATTTAAGTAAAAGAAATGAGATTTTTTTTTTCCTTTAACTGTGTTTCTACCTAACTATAAATCCTACTCCTATTTAATCTTTTGACAGTCTGGGAGCTGTCTTAAGTCCATAGGTGATCCCATGCTTCACAATCTGAAATTGAATCGTTGCCTTTTAACAGGAGTGTTTCTCATAAATCCATTATCAAGCTAAAGTAGATAAAAGGTGAATGAATAAGGTATTGAGAATTAAGTTGCTACCAGCTCAGTCACCAAGTCACTGGCACCAGAAAGGTGAAATTTAGTACTGTGTCCACTACTTCACCGATTCTGTGCTAAGAGTGTGGCATATTCTCTCAGAATTTGTTTACTATCCCATATGTTTTCTCATCTACTAGCCATTATCATTTCTCAGTCTCTATTTTCACTTAATGTCTTCTTCCCTGTGCAGAGATGCACACGACTGTATCACCTATGCCACTGAACACAGTACTAGGGGAAATTTTGAAACATGCATTCTTTCAGGTTACTTGTTTAAACCAGCTGACAGCAATTTCAGCTTTAGCCATCTGTCTAGGCTCAGAAATGTAAAATAGTCATTTGGATGTAACTTGATTTTCAGTAATTTCTAGTTAGCAATCTTTCACCTGTTGAAAATATTTTAAAATAATTATTAAACTAGGTAATCATCTGGGTATGAGCCTCCAGCTCAGGACAGAATGTAGAATATACCCCCAAAAAGTAAATAAAAACACTTGCACAGAATTGGAAGTTAAATAGAAATAAGATTTACAAAAATAAACAACGTACAAAAGGTATTAAGGGAAAAGGATATATACAATGAGAGTCAGAAATGGCATAGCACCTGCCTTGGACTGGGCCCTAAGGTAGGCAGGCAGGCCCTGCTACCCAGCAGAAATAGATTCCCGCCAGCCAGGCTTCCCTCCCACACATACGAAAGCAAAAGCAGCAGCTAAGAGCGAAAGCACCTGGAGCCAAGAGGAAGATGACCATAAAATCTGCTACTTATATAGGGATAATATAGGAACAGGAATGGAATAACATATTACAATATCTGATGCCTCCCTCTGGGGACTTTCCACCCCTGCTGGAGTTCTACTATATGGTGTAATAGTTAATCCTTAACAGTGAGGTTAAACTAATGTAATTTTAGTGTAAGAAATCTAATATCATGACACAATTACACTACAGAAGATGGAATACTTAGATAATAGAAATTCAGATTTTTAGAAGAAGTTTCTATGAATATTATTTTTTTGTGTACAGGAATGATACTTTGTCTTGCTGCAGCAACATACTTTGCTGTATCAGAAAATTGCTGCAGCACAGTGCAGCAGTTTGCAGTCATGCAGAGGTCTCTTCTGTAACTTGCTGCCTTGCTAATGTTTGGATAAACCTAAAACAGCACTACAAAGCAATGGTCTTTTTTCATTAAGCTTGTAACTACTGATTATATTCATAGCTTTTCTTTTTTTCCAGCAGAGAATTTTAATGCTGATTGAAGAGCTGAATATCACTAGCTGTATTATTTTAATACTGGTATTACTAACTGAATCATTACAAATTATATCTCACTATGTTCTGTAGTGTAATTCCAGAGAAAGAATACTGCACGCATACTAGTAAAGAGCCATTTTATTTTTAAGAAAATATTTCACTTAAACAGACATGTTCTTTTCAGCAACAAGACTTTTTTTTTTTCATGGATTTTGTCCTTAGTTACTTTGTAGAGGTAGACAGTTAAATTTTAGAGGATGGATTTATAAAGTTGATTGTGGCTCTTCAGTTCTGCCTTACTTGCTGTTACAACAAGTCTTTGATGTAGCATCCCTTAGGTTGAATACAGTCATGAATAATCTCATGTATCTTGCTATGTTCTCTCTGTGGAACAGTGCAGTTAAAATAGAAAAGAACTCAGCTGACAGTGCAGCTGCAGGAGTCAGCATAGCTTGTCCTATTTTATACTAGGTAGAGATTTTCTGTATAGTTGCTGCAAGTTTCCATCTGCTCAGCAAGAGTCCTCACCAGTCAATTACAGTCATACTCCTTTCTTTGGATCTGGTAGACACTGTATTTTTGCCTGCATGTTGGCCTGTATTCAGGTGGTTTCATCTCCCAGTCTAACCTATAACAAATGATTAGAGCAGTCAGAATATGTGGAGGTTTTGCTCTAGGTTTCCTATGGATGAGAAGGGTCTATAATTATGATCCCTGCAATATACTGCATTAATTTCTTAAGACATGCTTAGTTACCCTTACCAGCATTAAGGATTTTCTCCATGATTTTTGCCATGATTTTTCATATACAGTACAAAGCAGCATTGCCATCACATTGACCAGTAGACGTGGGCAAATCTCATCTGGGTTTTATTGATTTGAGTAGAATCGTAGAATCATTTAGCTTAGAAAAGGCCTTTAAGATCGTCAAGTCCAACCGTTAATGTAGCACTGCCAAGTCTACAACTAAGTCATGTCCCTAAACGGCATATCTACACATCTACACATTCTCCAGGGATGGTGTATCAACCACTTCCCTGAGCAGACTCTTTCAGTATTTGACAAGCTTTTCGGTGAAGAAATCCTCCTAATATCCAACTAAATCTCCCCTGGTGCAAGTTGAGTCCATTTCCTCTTGTCCTATTGCTTGAGACTGACCCTCATCTTGCTACGACCTCCTTTCAGGTAGTTGTAGAGAGTGATAAGGACTTCCTTCAGCCTCCTTTTCTCCAGACTAAAAAACTGCAGTTCCCTTAGCCACTTCTCACAAGACATGCTCTAGACCCTTCACCGGCTTTGTTGCCCCTGCCCTTCCTAGGTCTTTCCTGAGCTGAGGTGCCCAAAGCTGAACACGCTATTCAAAGTGCAACTTCACCAATGCTGAGTATAAAGGGAACATCACTTCCCTGGTTCTGCTTGCAGCACTGATTTTAATGCAAGCCAGGATGCTGTTGGCTTTCTTGGCCACCTGGGCATACTGCTGGCTTATGTTAGCTGGCTGTCAGCCAATACCCCTGGGTCCTTTTTTGCCAGGCAGCTTTCCTGCCACTCTGCCCCAAGCCTCTAGGGTTGTAGGGGGTAGTTGTAACCCAAGTGCCGGAATTGGCACTTGGCTTTGTTGAAACTCATACAGGCCTTGGCCCACACCTCCAGCCTTTCCAGGTCCTTCTCTAGAGCCTGCTATCCTCAAGCAGATCAACGCTCTTCTATATTCTTTTTTTTTCAGTCTTTCAATCCATTGACACACTCCCTGCTTACGCAGTCATTTTGCTGAAAAACTTGGTCTTTGTTCTGAAGCTCACTCCAAAATACTCCTTTATTCCCCTATTTAATCATGCAAAAAATAACATGCTCTCCACTATGCTTTCTCCAGTTTTCCCTGTCTTATGCCCACTTCTCATGGGATTCTGCTTACAGTTCCTTGAATAAACCAATGTCTGTTTTCCTAAAGGCCAAAATCTTAACTCTGCGTTTATCTAATTCCTGTCCTCAATGTATGTATAAATATTAGCTCCTACCTGCACTTGCAATGTTGGCTGTTAACCAGCACTTTAGAAATTTCCTTCAGTAATGTCATCATTAATAATACAGCTTTTTCACATACATTTTGTAATACCGATATACAGTTACAAATAACAGTATTAAAAGGACTTCTCTAACTAGGAGGCTATTATTAATTTAAGTTAAAATTTATAAACTAGGAAGTCTCTCATAAATTTTATCCAAGATTTTAAGATACAATTCCCATGAAAAAATTGTTGTTGCAGGTCTTTGAACTAGTATAATGCTTGTCTTTTACGTCTCATACTCAGTGAAAAGCTCATCTTGCAGATCTCTGCTATGAATATCAATTTGGATGTGTACAGGACTAGAATGCACATCATTATACAGTGCATTTAAAAGTGTGACCTGGGTTGTATTCATACTTATATTCATATATTCATACTGTAACATTTCATACTCATGAATTCCAGCTGAATCATTTGAAAACTTGAGTTTGTTCTAGCAAAAACTCAACATACAGAAATAATTTTCACACATTACATAAAGATGACCTAATTATGATATCTGAACAGAGTCAAGTTTACAAAATTAGGCAAAACCTCTTGCCTAACTGTATTCTCCACGGAAATTGTACTAGCACAGAAGTCTCACACTGAATGCATTTGTTTTATAGATGTAATTTCTTAAGGAGAAACAACAATTTCTTTAATGAAATCTGTTAGAAATCAAAAGGAATTGCTTGTCATGCCTTAGTGTAACTGCTAAATAGAGTACTCATTTAAAATAGTTGCTCTTGCTTTTCTGTCTGGGTTGAAACTTCAAAATTCTGTAGAAAAACCCAATTATCCTTTTCATAGCTATTTCTTATTTTGTGATGAATACTTGAGTTAAAATTAACAGTGAACTAGTAATAGAAAACAGTAGGCAATCTAGTAGGGTAGAGAAGATAAGAACCAAGATCAGGAAACACGAAGTGAATTTTGCCTCATTAAATGTATTTGCAGTGATCTCGCTGACTTCCATAAAAAGAGCATTTTATCCTTGGTTTCTTTTTTTTTCTTTTTTCTATACTTATTTTCTGACCTGCTTAGTCTCTGGCTGATTCTCTACCTCCTTCTACTGTTTGTTGCATATCTTGTTTACTTGAATTAAAACTGCTCCCTGTCTTCCTAAAACTGTAGTCAGATATATGATTGTAGTACAGTTCCAGTGCTGCTTTTTACTATGTTAATGATTGTAATTAAGATAATGTGTGTAGGGGAGGGTGTACAAGGACACCTGGAACTCTAAGATTGCTGGATTGTGCTGGAGATGCCACACCAAGTTTCCACTGCTATTCTTGCTGAAGTCACCTAAGGAAAGTTAGAGTGGGTATGTGCACCTGATGTTACAGTCATACATTTGACTGCAGTGTTTCTACCATATATAGAATAGTGTGGATGTGATATGTGGTTATTTTTCAAGGTGCATTTTTAATATAATGATAGCTGTAGATTCTTGTGTGTTGGTGAACAGATGAAACTTATCTTTCAAAATTTAAGAGTTTAGCTCAACAGGACTCTGAACATTGGCATTTTCTGTATCTACAGCTTCTCCATAATTCTAATCTTTCCCTATAGACTAATATAGGTATAATTGTTGAAAAGCATGCAATTGAGGTTATTCTTGAACTTATGTTATTGCTGTAGATGTCAGGATGAACATAAATCTATTTTCTTAAAATAATTTAGCATTTATATAACCCTTGTATCAGCTGTGCAGAAGAATAATTACTGACATTTATTAAATGCATCCCACATCACAAATATATGACTAATAGCTCAAGCAGAAATGCCAAACTGTATTTGTTGTTACAGTGCCATCTGAGTACTTAACAAGGACTTTTGAATAAGGAGGAGCATTTTGTATATATCTGTGGTGGTGTATGAAAGAAATGTGCTGTGCCGCATAACACAGTGGAAGCCACAGTACTGTGCTGCAACAGAAAACAGCTCTTTACCATTACAGTGAATCAATTCAGTGCTTCAAGTAGCCTTTTTAATTTCCATAGGATTGGTGCTGTGAATATAAGAATATAGTGGTACTCTGCATATGAGAAGTTTGTTCTCTTCTAAGAAAAGGCTGCAATTTTTTATTTTTCTTACATTTTGTCTGTGTATATACTAAGCTAAGTTCAGCCACTTCCTCTGGCCTTTGTTTTAGCATGATGTTCTCCAGGTAACATGTCTCCTAGGGATCTCAAGAAAATAGAACCCCTAGTTACTGTTTGGGAGAAGTTCCAGCTATAATATTGGCTGGGTCAGTAGTGGACTTGTGCTGTCCATCTGCAGCATTCTGCTGATTTTTTTTTTTCCTCCTCCACTGAACCCCCATGCTCCACAGAGGATTTTCTGGTGTCAAAGGTATATGATTATTTAGTATAAAGGAAGATACAAGTGGTGTCAATATCTTTACCTTGTTTGCTTTGAATTTTTATTAAAAAGGCATGTATCTCTGTATTGAATTCAGTCCTATTTCACATCCTTATTTAGTGAAAGCACAGCTTTGAGGGAACAACAGAGGAAGTGCAGAGGTACACTGTTACTCATCCACACACAGTTTGACCCTGTTCTTGCAGAGAGGGTAAGAGATACAAAAGGATTGAAAGTTGGAGAGTTTTCATTGGCAGCTCAGTCTTAGACTTTTCACAGCCATATGGGTAACTGCAGCCAGACTGTGATGAACAGTATGGAAGCATGTAGTCCTATCCAACTGAAACCTCTCTCTCTCTCTCGACACAGTGAGTACAGTTGCATTGCACTGACTTACTACTTTCCCAATATTTACCAAAGTGACTGTGTTATAACTTTATCTTTTAGTTTGAACTGTAAAGTCTTTCAAAATCCAAAATACCTCCTTAAACATCTCTGAAAGGGATATATTCTTTCATTCAAAGATATGAAACAAAGAAGTGGTTTCTGTGCTAAGACTACACCCTTTTAAAACTGGTAGATGGCAGTAAAGGATTTGATTTCACACTGTCTATAGATCAGTGAGAACAGTTTGTTAGCTTTTTATAAAATCCTTTTCTCTGTTCCATTGTCTTGAAGAAAATAACAGTTATCTGACTGGCAAATCTTTCCTATTTTGTATTCTTAGAATGGCAATTATATTCATTTCAGAAATTATTGATCCTAGATTAAAAAAAATTGTTTTTAGTTCATTGACAGAATTTCACAATCTGTTTTTTATGTTTACTTTCCTGTTTTTTTAAATTATAATAATGTCATAACATTTGATTTTTTTGTATGACTTGTAGGATTGATTGCTTCTGAAGTACAAGAAATATATAAAAGCCTTTGTTTATTACATATTGTATTTGTGAAGTTTGAGTTTCTTGCAGTAGAATTACTGAAGGCAAGACCTTTACCTAACCTTGTGCATGAATAAAGAACAGATACAGATTGTAGTCCTAGAAATCTATTTTTATATAAGGAAGGAAAAGTTAAAATTTTGATATTACCTCATTTTTATTTTTCCATGAATATTTATTTTAATCTTCATGTTGGACATGACTTTCTAGTAGTTCCATATGAAGCCTCATGGGATCATCCATTGTCTTTATTGCTGTTCATTCTGTTCATTATCTCTATTAAATAATTTCTTTAAATGTGTGTGGGGTTTATTATAATGTGTCAGTCAGTATCATAACGAGCTATATCCACAGAAACCCCTAAATGATGCAATAGATTAAAAAGGTGAGCTGCTCAATTAACTTAGGAACCGGATAAATAAATATTGACAATTTAAGTATGGCTTAAAAAAAAAAAAATCTACTGAATTTTTGTATAGAAATGCTGTTTGGATTAGTTGATCTTACTTAAATCAGGAAGCTTCTACAAAAACTCATGGTTCTGAATAATCTTCTCACTCATTTTTAAACAGACTGTTATTGGTGATTGTTTTTTTCTTCCCATCTCTCAAATATTATCAGAGATAATTCTGTTTTCCTTCTTTATGTTAGATTTTTTCACTCATAATTAATCAGTATTTTTAGATGTATATTTGGTCTGGACTAACACAGCATGTAAGAGCTTTTAGTGTATGTTAAAGAATATGTTGCAATAACAGTTAACCATTCAAAGATTAGATATTGGAAAGATACACTTTTTCTGAGTACTGTGTGTGTTACAACTGTGATTAGGTACATACCTTAGTACCTTTCCAGAATAGAATGCAAAGGATATGATGCAACAGACCTAGGTGTCTGCATCTGTACTAATTGTATCTAATCTGCATGATCATAGAAATATTGTGTTTAAGGCACAATTAATCTCACCCTGGAGTAAGTTGATTATGAATTGACCTGATGTGTAGAGAGGAGCAGAAGTCTTCTTGAATTTTGAAGTTAGGTTTCCAGGAAATGAAAATGCTCATTCTAATTTTCACAACATAGAGCCATCTATCTGGTGTATTCTTGCTTTTCCTATGTACTCAAAAGGAGGGCCTTCCAAATGACAAACTAGCCTGCTCAAGATCTGTCTGTTGATTATTCAGGGAGGCTAAGGTGGTAATCTTTGTAATTCCAGTAAGTTTTAAGTAAGTGTCTATGGGTAGGTGAAGTGAATCTGTGTTTCTCTGTTTTAGGTGACTATATAAATTGCTCTCTCTCAACCCTCTCCCTAAATACATGTCAATCTGTTACCTTACTCCAGAACACTGAGAGTTAAAATTTGATTTCTTTTGATTGAGTACTTTTAAGTGCTTAACTTTTGATAATCACATCCAAATATTTTTGAGCTACTTAGATACAATATACAAAGCAGAAACAGAAATGGGTGACTGGTGAACAAAAACTGAAATAATAGGTAGATAGTGTTTTCTATTTATATTGAAAAATTCTATAATTAGAAATAGCTAACCCTGTACACTAGAGTTAGAAAATAATTACTTGGTCTTGCAGTCCCTAGGTCTCAAATTAATTTCAGATATATGAATCAAAGGGTATATAGCTATAAGACACTTAAAAAGTACAACACATAATATTTTCAATCCAAATACTCACAAAGCAATCACAGAAACTTTTTGCAGTTCTGTAGTATAAATATACAAGTTTATATGAAGTCCTGCATACTCAATTAACAGTTAAAGTGTATTTGATATAAATGTTTTATTTCTTTGCAAATGATGGCAAGCAACTATCCAAAAACAAATTATAAGAGCCAAAGGAATGATATATGAAAGGCACAAATGCATTGTTTATAATCTGTATTACTTGTCAGAATATTTGCATGTGTGGAGGGTGAAAAGGAGGAAGAATAACAGGAATAATAAAGACACTATGATCAAAACATTAATCAGAGAAAATAATTTTCTGCTAAATTAAACAAGAATATTTTCTGCTATCACAATAGTTGGAGCATGAAAGCTTGTTAAAGTTTAAAATTAAGTTATAAAAACAAGTCAATTTTTAATAGTAAGACCATTGTTTCCTGGGTTACCCACCCCCTTGAGCTGGGAGAGAGGAAGCAGAATGAAGCCCCCATAATCCAAAGGGAAATGGTTAATGAGTTACTACACAACTTAGACACAGACAGACAAGTCTATGGGGCCAAATCTGTCCAAAGCTACTGAGAGGGCTGGCAGAAGTGCTCACCGAGCCACTTTTCATCATTTGTCAGCATCCCTGGCTAACTGGGGAAGTCTCAGTTGGCTGGACTTTAGCAAATGTGATGCCCCTCTACAAGAAGAGCTAGAAGGAGGATGCTGGCAGCTGCAGGCCTACAGTCTGACCTCAGTGCCAGGGAAAGTAATGGAGCAGATCAGCTTGAGTGCTGTCACAGGACAAGCAGGTGATCAGATCCAGTCAGCATGGATTTATGAAAGGTGGGTCCTGCTTGATGAATCTGATCTTCGTCTATGACAAGATGATCTGCTTAGTGAATGAGGATGTTGCCTACCTAGACTTTAGTAAAGGCTTTGACAACATTTCCCACAGCATTCCCCTGGGGAAACTGCTATGACTTGAGCAGATACACTCTTTGCTGGGTAAAAAAATGGCTGTATGGCCAAGCCCAAAGAGTGATGGGGAATGGAGTTAAATTTAGTTGGTGGCCAGTCACAAGTGATACTCCTCAGGGCTCAGTATTGAGGCCAGTTCTCTCTGATGTCTTTATCAGCGATCTGGACAAGAGGTTTAGGTGCTCTTTGCTAAGTTTGTAGGTGACACCAAGTCAGGCAGAAGCTAATCTGCTTGAGGGTAGGAAGGCTCTAAACAGAGGTAGTGACAGGCTGGATCAATGATCCAAGACCAATGATTGAACAAGGCTAAGTGTGAGTTTCTGCTCTTGGGTCACAACACCCCCATATAGCACTACTGTCATGGGGAAGAGTGACTGGAAAACTGCCTGGTGAAAAAGAACTGGGGGTTACTAATCAAGAGCTGCCTGAGTGCCAAGAAAGCCAATAGCACCCTGGATTGTATCAGAAGTAGTAGGCCAGTGATTACCTGAAAGGAGGTCATAGCAAGGTGGGGGTCGATCTCTTCTCCCAGGTAAAAAGAAAATAGGACAAGAGGAAACGGCCTCAAATTGCACTAAGGGAGGTTTATGTTGGGTGTTAGGAGAAAGGTCTTCACCAAAAGGTTTGTCGAATACTGAAAGAGGCTGCCCAGGGAAGCTGTTGAGACACCATCCCTGGAGGTATTTAGAAAATGTGTAGGTTTGCCACTTAGGGACATGATTTGTGGACTTGGCAGTGCTACATTAATGCTTGGAAAGGTCTTTTCCAACTTAAATGATTCTATAATTATAGTAAATATTGTAGAAATTAACATAATG
Organism: Indicator indicator; assembly: GCF_027791375.1. NCBI lineage: Eukaryota > Metazoa > Chordata > Aves > Piciformes > Indicatoridae > Indicator > Indicator indicator. Next base: position 15,625,934 of record NC_072010.1, read on the forward strand.
GTTCAGTGTACTAGCATCTCTTATGCTTCCTGGTTCCTATCAAAGATGATAAATAAGAAGCCACTGTTTGCTTCCGTGAAAGGAAATGAAAAGCAAAAAAAAAACCAACAAAAACCCCACACATCTTTCAAAAATAGAAGTAAGTCAAAACCCAGCAGAAACGATTCTTCTTCCTGCCACATTCTGTCTAATAATTAAATAGCCCAGTCCTACTCAGAAAATTGATAGTCTTTTTATTATCAAGTTTAATTCTTTGAAGTCAAGCAAAAGATGAGAGAAACTGTTCTCTAACATGTCTTGCAAAAAATACACTGTGAAAAATAACTGAAAGGTAGCTAAAATAAAAAAAAATACCAAGAGTTTTCTATGCAGTTTAAGAGACAGACTTAAATATACCTGAATAATTTTATTTCCATTATTATTTATTTGTAAATGTATAAATATATTTGATCACTTTATGTGTGGAGTTACAAGGGCAGTTGGACCTAATGAATCAGAAGCTCCCTGTCTTTAATATTAAATTTTTGCTGTTCTTTTAGTTGTTTCTGTGCTTTCTTGAAATTAATAAATATACATTTAGTAGGAAATCCATTGACTATAATTGTTTTAGATTTTTGCTGCATGATATTTGCCATATCTGTTTAGTAATATGTTATGGCTCTTATGTATTTTTAATTACAGATAGAGCCTAATTATAGGCCAAGTTTGAGTTTAGTCTGTACATTTTTTGCAAAAGAGGCTTTTTAATTAATTATACACCTCATTAGTTTTTAAATTATAGTTGAACAAAGTTACTGTAATAAGAAAAATACGGATTTGTTTTTGTTTTTTTCTTTTGGGTTTATTATGAATGAGGCTCATGTTATGTTCTGCATTTTGATACAGGTATTGTTTGTGCTTTCAATAGGTAATGATTAGTAATTAAGTATGTAGAAAAGTCTAGACCATAGATAAATCAGAGAGTATTCTATGTATTGCTATTGTATCATGTTGTTGTACTAAAAGAAGTTCGTTTGTCCTTCTCTGAGATCTCATTTGTATTCTCATCACACAGGTCATTTCACAGCTTCGGATCCTGAGCAGGTCAGTAACGGCTGGCTGCAAATTCGACAGAGAAATATGGTCTACTGAACTTTCTCCTGTTCTCAACCTATGGAAGAAACTTAATCAGGTAGGAAAGTAGCTAGTTTGAAAATAATTTTTTTTCTTTTTATTTTTCCTCCCAACAACTGCATTAAAAGTAAGATCTAAGGAATTATCTTAAATATTGAAACATAAGATGCGAAAAGGTATATTAAATGCATTTGAGGTGGGAAGTACAGTGTTACATATGTGTACTTAGCCATGAAGCCTCTACGTGGGATAAGAGGCTATCACTTTTCTTCTCCATACAGAGGTGATACCACACTCACAAGACTTGAGACTAAATTTTGGTATGTGTTTCCAAGAAGTATACTGATACATTTTTAGATTTGAATTAAGTCTCTTAATTTCTCTTATATTCACAACATAATGTTTAATTATTTCAAATATTCTTTTTTTCCCTGTATAATATTGAAATGCAGTATAACCTAAAGGTAGTGCCATGACTGAGGGTCATTAAAATTCTTTCTACAGTGCTTGCAATATCCAGTGTCATTTTTTTTTTGGTTTGTTCAGTTGGTGGGGATTTTTTACATGTACAGTAAAGCTTGATTTCCAACCATTGAATTCTTACCAAGGGGGTGCCCTTTCAGCTGTATGTGTGCAATTCTCTTTGAAGTGCAGACACTAGGCATAGGTGGGGGAGGATCCCTCTCACCTCATGCTAAGTGTCTACCTAGACATTTGGCCATTATTTCTTCTCAACAATAACTTAGTAGATCATAGACACGGTGACCTAAAATGTCTTGTACACAGTAGCAATAGAATGAGAAAAACATTTCCCTTATTCAAATCATGACATAGAAAGAAGTGACGTGAGGTGCACATTAGAATTTGCCACTACCTTTTGAAATCTCTGATTAAATTCTCATTTAAACCATGCTAAATGTATGATACACCATGTTTTTGTCAAAATAATCTTTCGATAGCAAATAACTTCATGTTGAAATTTGTGGCCTCTGAATGTGGACTTCTGTAAGAAAAGTCAGTATATTTCAGTGTGGCACCTTCTGTTATGTCTTACTGACTAGAGTTAAATATACCTTTAGGCCTGCAAAATGTCTTTGGAAAATCTCAGATGTGATTGTTGTAAATATGCATACCTATACAATCAGAAAATTACACATTTTGATTGTAGTGTTTGGAAGACTGAAAAATGAGGCTAGTTCTAAACAATAAAACAGAAGGACACTGAATTAGTGCTCGTTAGCAGCACATACTACTAATGGCCACTTATTTATCATTTCAAACTCCTGAAACTCAGGAAAGTGTGGAGTATAGGTCTGAATTGAGTCTAGCTAATCTACTTATAAATTCAAAGCTGGTTTTAAAATTCCCTACTTTTTATTCTAGAAGCTTGTTAATATGTAGACAAAGATTAAGTGTGTTTTTCAACATTTTTATTCCAGTGCTGAGTATGTAAATCAAAGATTAACTCCAAAAGGATTATCTTTCAAATACCTTGAAAATAATTATTGTGCTTCTCATGATTCCAAAGCATAACAGAATTTACCACTTGACGTAGATTTGTCCTGCAGAGTTTATACTGGAATAATTGTTCATAATCTTCAAGCGAGGACGTATTTTTATCTGTACACTCTTGATACCATATGGTGATCACTTCTGCATTCTGTCATTGAGGGTCCAAGTTTAGATAAAATAACAGTGTTTGACTAAGTATTTCTCTAGACTGAACATCAACGTTTCATCCTACAAAAAATAAATAAAAAATCCGTCTAAATTACTTAGAATATGTAACACAGCTAATTTCTGTAGAGTATATGTAGTCAGTGAATTTCAGAAATCAGTGATAAAATGAAAACTTTACATAATATTGGCCATCATTTCACAGATCTCTAAATAATGCTATTTAACTTCTTAACGGTTTGACCACTGAAGAATTATACCACATTAAAGGGTGTAAAATAATATTTTTTTTTCTTTGATTAAGAGTTGTAATCTCTCAGTCAATATTATTGAGTGCAGCTAAAAAGGCAGCAATGGCTTGCTATAGTTGCACAGCAGTTTAGGCAGAAGAGCTTACAGAAGACTAGCGGCTTTGCTCAGTTGAGAATATGCCTTCTCAGAAATGATGATGATGAATGCCACAGCTCATAGACCCAGCTGCTTTTGGAGCAATGAATGCAGCTCTGCAGATCTCAAGCTTCAGGGAGTCCCTGGTGCCTCTTCCTGAGACTGGGGCAACAGGAGGGGGTATTCTAACCTGCAGGAGTTGTAATAAGGAGCTGTGAGAGGAGGTAGTTGGACTTTGCTCCATCAGAAATAGATTAGCTGGATCTTTTATGAGACACTGCAGCTTGAAGAGCCAAGCCCTCAACTTCCCTGAGGTGGTACAGGCATAGTGTGTGTCTGTTGGGGTAGGAAGTGGCAATTTACGGGATGGCAAATGCTGGAAACTTCTGACTTTTGGCATCAGGAGATAGGCTTCTGCTCCATCTGAGGATTTCCACTTATAGAATATATTTAGTGCCTTCATAGCTGACAAGAGGTCAGAGATCAGGTTCATGATCACCTGAAGAACCTGAAAGTGTTCAAGTGCATGGGACCCAATGGGATGCACCCACAGGTACTGGCAGATGAGGTTGCTAAACCCCTCTCTATTATATTCTAAAAGTCATGGCAGTCTGGTGAAGTCCCCACTGACTGGAAAAGGGGAAACATAACTCCCATTTTCAAAAAGAGTAAGAAGGAAGAACCAGGGAACTACAGGCCAGTCAGTCTCACCTCTGTGCCTGGTAAGATCATGGAGCAGATTCTCCTGGAGGCACTACTGAGACAGAAGAATAGTGAAGAGATGATTGGGTACAGTCAGCATGGCTTCACCAAGGGCAAATCCTGCCTGACAAACCTGATGGCCTTCTATGAACAGGTCACAACATTAATAGATGAGGGGAGAGCAACTGATGTCATTTACCTGGATCTGAGCAAAGCTTTCAACACTGTCCTGCACCACATCCTGGTCTCCAAACTGATGACACATGGGTTTGATGGGTGGACCACTAGGTGGATAAAGAACTGGCTTGATGGCTGCACCCAAAGAGTGGCTGTCAATGGCTCCATGTCCCAGTGGAGGCCAGTGACAAGCAGAGTCCCTCAGGGATCAGTCCTGGGACCAGTCTTGTTCATGTTGGTGACATGGACAGTGGCATTGAGTGCACGCTCAGCAAGTTTGCTGATGACACCAAGCTGTGTGGTGCAGCAGACATGCTGGAGGGAAGGGATGGCATCCAGAGGGACCTTGACAGGCGGGAGAGGTGGGCCTATGACAATCTCATGAGGTTCAACAAGACCAAGTGCAGGGTCCTGCATCTGGGTTGGGACAATCCCAAGCACAACTACAGGCTGGGCAGTGACTGGCTGGAAAGCAGCCCTGAGGAGAGGGACTTGGGGGTGCTGGTGGACAAGAAGCTCAACATGAGCTGTCAATGTGCACTTGCAGCCCAGAAAGCCAACCAGATCCTGGGCTGCATCAAGAGAAGTGTGGCCAGCAGGTCAAGGGAGGTGATTCTCCCCCTCTACTCAGCGCTGCTGAGACCCCACCTGGAGTACTGTGTCCAGTTCTGGAGCCCCTATTCCAAGAGGGATATGGACATGCTGGAGCGTGTCCAGAGAAGAGCCACCAGGATGATCAGAGGGCTGGAGCCAGAGGATGATCAGAGGGCTGGAGCACCTCTCCTATGAGGACAGACTGAAAGAGTTGGGGCTGTTCAGTCTGGAGAGGAGAAGGTTCTGAGGTGACCTTCTTGTGGCCTTTCAGTATCTGAAGGGGGCCTACAAGAAAGCTGGGGAGGGACTTTATAGGCTATCAGGTAGTGATAGGACTAGGGGGAATGGAATAAAGCTGGAAGTGGGGAGATTAAGGCTGGACGTGAGGAAGAAGTTCTTCCCCATGAGAGTGGTGAGAGCCTGGAATGGGTTGTCCAGGGAGGTGGAGGTTGAGGCCTGGATGTGTTTAAGGCCAGGCTGGATGAGGCTCTGGCCAGCCTGATCTAGTGTGAGATGTCCCTGCCCATGGCAGGGGGGTTGGAACTAGATGATCCTTGTGGTCCCTTCCAACCCTGATTGATTCTATGATTCTATGATTCTAGAGGCTGTGGCCTTGTCAAATGAAGGTCTTGAGCCAGCTAAACCTGATCCACACAGAAGCACCAGGAGGAAGTGTTAAGGAATAGCCATTGGCAACTCCCTGCTGTGGGAGAATGATACTTCCATTTTCTGATCTGATCTGTCACCTAAGGAGATCTGCTACTTACCAGGGCTCAGATATAGGATATTGTGGAAAGACTGCCAAGCCTTGTCTGGCACTCAGACTATCACCGTTCAATACTGTTCCACTTTTCCACATACATCCCAGTCATACTGCCCAGGATTATATGGAGCATATGAAGCATGACTACATCAGCCTAGGGGTAGTGGTTAAGGGTGTGGGGACCTAAGTGGTTTGTGTCCTTGATCCTCTCAGTGAAGGTCAAAAACACGAGGAGTGGACAGATCCTCCAGCTGGTTGTACAGCTGGCATCAGCATCAGGGGGGTTGTTTTTAATGACTGTGGGTCACTTTCTGCTTTAAAGAGAATGGGTCCAAGTAACTGAGTGGGGCCAACAGGCTGGCCAGTATGGTGAGGAGAAGTTTAATTTAGAAGTAACAAGGTAGGGACAGGATGATCAAAAATTATGTGAAGAAGTAGTTGACCATATTGGCAGACAAAGTATATCTGTAAACATTGTCATCAACAAATTTAACAAAATGGAGCTGAAGGGGGACTATCTCAAATGTGACCTTATAAACAGGAGGGTTTCTACCTGACAGAATTATGGGGAAAGCTCTCGCAGTCTTTCTGGGAAATCATGATGATGGGATGCCTCTCTGATGTGCTTGCACACTAAATGGTTGCAGTTTTGGGGAACAAAGAAGAGGAATTAGAAGTTTGCATGCAGCTGCAGAGTTATGATCTCATAGGGGTCACAGGGATATGGTGGGATAGCTCACGCCTCTGTAGTGCTGCCCTGAGTGGATACATATTCGCTTGGAAGGACAAGCCAGCAAGGTGAGGACAGGGAGTTGCCCTTTATTTCAGAGACCAGTGGGAATGCATGGCACTCTACCTAGACATGTACAAAGTGCCAGCTGAGAGATTGCAAATTCATATTAGAAGTCAACAGGCCACCTGATTGTAAGCAAGTAGATGAGACCTTTTTCACACACCTGAAAGAAGCCTCAAATTCTCAGATAATGAGAAGGGCAACAAAAATGAAGATTAGGAAAACTGCAGACCTGCTACTGAATGAAATGACTTGTCCACAAAGAAGAAAGACAAAGTACTAAAATACCTTCTTTGCCTCTGTTTACTGGTAAGTCTGACCTTTACCAATCTCAGATCCAAAAAAATCAGTGGGACACTACAAAGTAAGGAAGACTTACCCTTGGTGGAAGAGGTTTGTGTTCAAACAGTATAAACACATCCACTGGTCCTCATGGGATGCACCCATGAATGCTGAGGGAGGTGGCTGCTTGCTGCTGTGACCAGTCTCAGTTATCTTTGACAGACTGTGCGATTGAAGGAGATTCCTTAGGACTAGAAGAAAGCAAAAGTCAGTTGTTTCCTTAAGAAGGACAAAAAGAAGAATCCAGATAATGATTAGCCTCACCTGAGAATGTGATTGAGCAAAGAATCCTGGAAATTATTTCCATGGATTTCCAAGATGATTAGCAGTCAAGAAATCTGTCATAAAGGACAGGGTGAGAAAACACAGACTGTTCAGCTTTGGGAAGAGAAGGCTTAGGGGTTTTAGTGTGTGTCAGCTGATGGGACGGAGAAAAGGAGACAGATCCAGGCTCTTCTCAGTGATGTCCCATGACAGGGCAAGAGGCTGTGGGCATGAGCTGAATTACAGGAAATGCCATTTAAACATAAGACAAAAGATTTTTGTCTGTGAGGATGGTCAAACACTGGAACAGGTTGCCCAGAGAGGCTGCCCTTAGAGATATACTGAAACCCTGACTGGACACAGTTCTGAGCAACTCATTGTAGCTGACTCTACTTTGAGCGTGGGGATGAACTAGACGGTTTCCAGAGATTCCTTCCAACCGCAGCCATTCTGTGATGGGTACCAGATGTACTTGTCATTTTTCCCGAAGAGCAGAACAAATCAATTATTGGGTTGACAGAATTTTCTTCTTCTTCACTAAAACCACTGAAAACAAAATTATGATAATTATGTTTTAGAGATTTTAAAAATCAATGTAATTTGAGAAGACCTGCTAAAAGAGTTTTTTGAACTATGTTTCTTCCATCCTTGGAGATACTGAAAACCTGACTGTATGCTGTTCTGGGTGACCTCATGTAGCTTTGAGCAGCGGATTGGACAAGGCAATCTCCAGAAGTTCCTTCTAAGCTAAACTGTTTTGTGATTCTGTAATTAATAGTCCTTTGTGCTCAGTTTTCAGATCTATCGCAATCTTTGTGGCCAAAGATGCCACAAACAACAGCAAAAAATGGCAGATATAAACTAGAAATTTTAGCGTTTAAATTTAAGACTTTTTGAAATGGGAAGTACTTCTCATATATTAACACAGTAGTGAGGATTTCTGTGTGATTATTTTTTCAGAAATATTTCAGGAAATTTACCGGACTAATTTTTCAACTCAGTGGCATACATTTTGCAAAGCTCTGTTAAATGTTATTCAGACATCCTGAAATTGTTGAGCTGGGAAGTCTATTATTCTATGTCTGTCTAATGATTGAATCATGAAAACTGCCTGTTCTTGATCTGCAGTTTATTAGTCCAATCAGAATGCAGACTCTGGATTTTTTAATTGAATTTTACATTAAATTAAATAGATATTTAAAATCTGGTTCAAATTGGTGCACTCTTTTGTTGAAAGTTACACAAGCAAACTTTCTGTTCAGCTGTTCTGGACTATATTAGCTTCATTGAAAACATATATTTTAATTATTGCCATTTAAAAACACCCTTGTAATGAATACTGTTCTAAAACTGCCTCAGCAGTGTCTTTCAACATGATTTAATAACAGCTTAACACTAATCAAATTAATTAACTTCTCATGAACTTGCCATTAAGTTAAAAAAAAAATCACAAAACTCAAAATGAGTTTGCCCAAGTGTTCTTCAAGAAATGAAGCCATTACTGAATGATTTGTCAAACACATGTTACACAAATCTTAAAAATAAATCTTCCTAATGTGGAAGGATGACACCCCCCTGCCCAGCCTGCTGGCCAGGGCCAGGCTATCAGAGGAATTCAACCAACATCTCTTACGGTGTTTGTCCTTTTCCCATGTATCCTTCTGACATGACAGAGTGTAGATGAAGACCTATATGGGCACTCCTTGGTCACATAACTGGGTCTGCTGGAAATCACTGTACAAAAGGACTCAGGCATTTGCCATCATATGATCATTTTCAGAGAAGCACAATAATATCAGGAGGCAATGGAGCTGATTAACTGTATCATTATTTCCAAATGGTTGTCATGAACAGAGAGAGACAGGAATCAGTGCTGTATTGTTGTTGTAAGGATACATTTTCTGCCTGGTTTCAAGGAAATCCTTTAGTAACCCTGTGAAAGTCAGAACTGCAGATATTTTTTGTGAGTATATGATCATATGCTGTCATGATGTGTTCTGCCTTCTGTTCTGTGTAAATTGAAAACTAACTAATTATTTTAATATATTTGTATAATACTCCAAAACAATTGCAAAAGTAGTTTTGAAAACTAATGGGTTGTTGCTCTTTTATCTAAAACATTAGGAACCTCAGCTTTATCAAAAAAACTCTTTTTCACCAAGGAAAATCAGTAGAAGTAAGAATAGAAGATCATTGTTTCTTGTATTTTCAGCAATGAAAAATTTGTATAATAAACAGGATAATCTGAGAAACTCAAAGGAGAAGGCAGAATTGGTACATCAAAAGGCCGGTGGAGGTTTCTAAAACCTAACAGCATCACCAGTAGTGAATTTTGAATCAAATGCAGAAATAGTGGGGGGTGTATGAGTTTATTATATTCATTATGTTTCCAAGGGAGCAATTTTCAGAGCATAGTGGAATTTGAAAAGACTTGAATTTAGTAAGATAGGAAAGTTCTGGAGCAGCTTAGGTGCGATTGTATGAAATCTTGTACTGAGGTCATAATAAGTATAGAAGTAAAATGGAAAATTATCAAAGTCTCAAAATATACCTAATTTGATATTAGTTCATAATATAGTATTTAGTGCTAAAGATTAGAAACTATCTTCAGTTTCTTATGATTAGGAAAAGCACACAATAGTTCAGCAGTTCTTCATCTTAATTCCCAAGCAGGTCATGAGGATATTTGTAAAGCTGATGTGAATTAGATACGTAATGGATTTTAAGGGAATGTAGTAGAACACTATACATATAAGCTGATAGCAGTATTTGTGTTTAATTTTCCTATAAAGATGACAGATGAGTTATTTTAGCAAATTCTCAGGAGAAAGCATTAGAAAGAGTGATGAAAGGAATATGCAGTTCATAGGAGATTTATGTAGAGGACAGTATTGAAGAATTTAGAGTCCTGCTCTTTCATTCTTAATGAATTAAGACAATGTATGTGAAAGACTAAGCAAAGCCTGCATGTTGCAATGTCTTTGTTCTTCCCTTTTTGTGCATCTAAGTACTCCAGTCAGAAATTTCCCACAAGCTTGTGCTGGTTTCCCATTGCATTTTAAATTTACTTAACAACCTAAGAGCTCAGAAAAATGGAAGTGAAACTGATACTGTTATTTCAGGATGCATGCAAAGTCAAAATACAAAATATAACATTTGTAAATATGTTTCTTACACTTTGAACAGTGAATAACTTTGTTGTATGCCATTTTAATAAGGTGAGAGGGAAGATCTAATCCTTCATTTTTCTCTCAGTCATAAACCAAAGTTATTGTATTACTCTTGCACTTAGCTTTTTCTCATATTTTTGCTTGGTAGATGACAGCAGTATGAGCTTAAAATGAAAAACACATGGAAGTTCTGGCAATTTTACAGTACCTGAGAATGGTTATGGCTGCAGATACTCTGTGTGTTCGAGAAAGCACGATCAAACAGTATCACAATATCACAGTGTATCAGAGGTTGGAAGGGACCTCAAGAGACCATTAGGTCCAACCCCCCCACCAAAACAGGATCACCTAGGATGGTCTGCACAGGAACACATCCAGGTGGGTTTTGAAAGTCTCTAGAGAAGGAGACTCCACAACCCCCTTGGGCTGCCTGTTCCAGGGCTCCATCACCCTCACTGTAAAGAAGTTTCTCCTCATGTTGAGGTGAAATCATGTATGTTCTAGTTTGAACCCATTGTTCCTTGTCCTATCCCTGTGTACCATTGAAAAGAGCTTGGCCCCCTCCTCCTGACACCCACCCCTCACTTATTTATAGACATTGATCAGATCCCCTCTCAGTCTTCTCTTCTCAAGACTAAAGAGCTCCAGGGATCTCAGTCTCTCTTCATAGAGGAGTTGCTTAAGTCCCCAAATCATCCTCATGGTCCTCCATTGGATTCTCTCCAGCAGGTCTCTGTCTCTCTTGAACTGGGGAGCCCAAAACTGGACACAGTATTCCAGGTGTGGTCTCACCAGGGCAGAGTAGAGAGGTGGAAGAACTTCCCTCGACCTGCTGGACACACCTTTCTTGATACATCCCAGGATCCCATTGGCTCTCTTGGCCACAAGAGCACATTGTTGTTCCATGGAGCACTTGCTGTCCACCAGCACTCCAAGGTCTTTCTCTGTGGAGCTGCTTTCCAGCAGGGCAGCCCCTAACCTGTCCTGGTGCCTCTTGTTATTTCTCTCCAGATGTAGGACCTTGCACTTGTCCTTATTAAACTTCATTTGGTTTGCCTGCCCCCAGCTCTGCAGCCTGTCCAGGTCACGTTGGATGGCAGCACAGCCTGAGGGGGTGTCAGCCAACCCCCCCAGTTTTGTATCATCAGCAAACTTGCTGAGGGTACTCTCAATGCCCTCATCCAGGTTGTTGATAAAGATACTGAACAAAACTGGACCCAGTACTGATCCCTGGGGGACACCACTTGCCACACGCCTCCAAGTTGACTCTGTGCCACTGATGATGACCTTCTGAACTCTCTTGTGGAGCCAGTTTGCAATCCACCTCACTGACCAACCATCTGTGTCACATCTCCTGAGCTTTTCTATGAGGATGTTATGGGGGACAGTATCAAAAGCTTTACTGAAGTCAAGATATATGACATCCACTGCTCTGCCCTCATCTACCCACTTGTTCATAACTTCATAGAAGGCTATCAGATTAGTTAGACAGGATTTCCCTTTGGTAAATCCATGTTGGCTACTCCTGATAACCTTCCTGTCTTCCATGTGGTTAGAGATGACCTCCAGGATGAGCTGCTCCATCATCTTTCCAGGGATGGAGGTGAGGCTGACTTGTGTGTAGTTGCCTGGGTCCTCCTTCTTGCCTTTTTTGAAGACTTTTTTGAATGACATTTGCTTTCTCCCATGCCATGTGACAATTCAGAAGTGTATATGTTCTGAAAAGAACGAATACTACTTGTTATTTTAAGAATAGATACTTCAGAGAAAGCAAAATCTGATTTTACCTTTAATAAATCACTGGAAATTGAAATAGCAGAACATTTCCTTCCCAAAGGCTAGGGTTTTCTTTTCTGCTCTTACACCTTGTAGAATTTTCCAATAAAGGTTTAAATTCCGTAACTGGAATTCAGTGCAGCATTTTGTCACATGTCAGGTTGGCAATTTCAGAACACGTGTTAAAATATATTCTTGTAATAAGCTGCAAGTGAATTTAGATTCGCAAATTCACACCATCTCTTGAAATTACTGAATAAATTTGGCTGTAATGGAATGGAAGTAAGTCATGAAAATATCAGCATGAGAGCAGCAGTACATCTGAGTCTGAGTTACTCAGGATTGACCTGCGATATTTATTTTGTATCATTTATTTATGGTGGACTAGTAGAGAATGTCTTGACATTTTCATCTATCTTAGCTTCATTTGAGAACAAACGTTTTAATTACTGCTATTTGAAAACTCCCTTATAACAAATACTATCCTAGAACTGGTTCTGCAGTGTCTTACCAAAGCAGCATGGTTTATAGTACTCAATACATTCTTGTCCTGTTCAATACACTGCTGTTTTTATACTGAAAGTTTAACACCAATGCTAAGAGAAGTAATTCAGTTAAGTTTTTTTCAGAAACTGCAGTATTTTTGAAGTAATTGAGTAGCCAGTGTTGTCTTAGAAGAGTGGCACCTCTATTAAACATGTCGTGGACAGTACTGAAAGTATGAGTTTTAGTCCAGTTTCAGAAAAAGGTGGGGGGATATATCTAAATTATTTCAGAGTTAAAAAAAAAATTATGAATTAAACTAATAATGTATTGTATAACATAATAATTTCCCTGAGTTTATTAACTGTCCACCATGTGTGGTTTTTTTTTTTTTAGAATTCTAACCTGATTCATCAGAAAGTATCTCCTCCTGTGGAGCAACAAGGCTCTCCCATCTTATCATTCATTATGCTGGAACAATTCAATGCCATTCGCCTTGTGCAGAGCATCCACCAGTCACTTGCTTCTTTAAGTAAAGTCATCAGAGGTACCTCCTTACTAAGTTCTGAAGTACAAAGACTAGCAAGCGCTCTGCTCAATCAGAAGGTAATTTTGTTATGAATTTACATTATAAGCAATGTTCATAAGGAAACTGAACAATTTTCTGATGCACATTTTCATGTCACCATTTTCTCTAAGTTCTTTTATTGATAGAGCCTCCAAAATGGAGTTCATTTACTGATAGTGACTCTAAAGGAGAAATAAGTTTTCTTCTGGAATGAAACCCCAGAAAATGTTGTTTCAAGTACTTGCAGAAGCTTCTAAGTGTATTATAATTTTATCAGATTTTCTGTTAATGACAAATCTGTTAAGATTGGAAGTTGTGGAGTACTATTTTCCTTTCATGCTAGATGAGTCAAATATAGCCAATAGAATATGTAAATCTGTCCCTTTTCTTAGTTCTTACAGTTTCTTAAAATTTAAGTTTCACTGAAATTGTAATCACAATTCACTTTCTGCATTTATTCAGTACGGATATTGCCATATCACACCAGTCAAGCTGTGCTTATCATATAAACCTATCATCTTACCTTGTATTCTTGATAAATAGGAAAAGAAATCAAAACCTGTACATGTACTTTCGCCATGTTTTCTGGCATCAAACTAGGTCCATTTATAAACTGGTACAATTAATGACTGCAACTTTATATGGTCTGTCATTAATAGCTAGATAATTGGGATCCAGAGATAGTCAAATATTAACATGTAAGTCTGTGGTTTTGTTTCACCTGCAGCAAATCATAAATTGTGTTGGTGCTAATGCACAGGCATTGAGATTGGCCCTAGAATGAATCATAATTCCTATTAACATCTTGTTTATCTTCATGTGAGGAACAAGTTTTGTTAAAAAGATTGTTATGCATTTATTCATCTATCAAATTTCTAATTAAAACAATAATTAAATTCTTTGTCTTTTCAGATTCACAAGACAGCATTTGTTAGCAAAATTGTAGTACAATTAGAATAAATTAACATTTTCGCATTAGCAATCTCATTGCTTTTTTAAACACGTTTTGACTATGTTGTAGAAATTGGTGCTAAGTATAAGTCATAGTGAATGCAAATGATATACACAGTGGCCATTTTTTATTATTCATAGTTATATTTCTTGTTACCGAGCAAGCGTATGGCTCATGTGCTTAAGCAACAGTCTTAAATTGGAAGGAGCAGGAGCAGTGAGGCTTATCACTGGCATAAAAATGTACTTAAAGATTCTATGCATTTTTATCTCTCACAAACATCAGTTCAGTGCTTCCTGATATATTGAACAAAGTGTTTCTGGCACTTCTTCTGCTTGCTTACCCACTTACCTTGACACGAATCACTTTATAGGATTGTGACCACAATCTTTTCAGCAGCCCTCCGAGAGGGTAATGCCATGCTCTTGGCATGGCAGCTGAACCTCACTGTATTTATCATATTAAAGTGGTTTGTTTCATATATGTTCTATACACTGTTCTTGTTGACTTTAATGTGGTCAAACATTATGTGACAAAGGATTATTTTTAAAAAATTACATTATAAAATCGCCAAGACTGTAGGTCTTGTAAGTTTGTAACACTTGAAGAAGCTGCTAGAATAACAACAGAAATGTGAAACTCAGTAAATGTGTGACTTTTTTTTTGTTTTACTAATGTGTCTTATTTATGCAAAATTGATATATTAGTGTACATTTGAAATATGCTTCCATAGTGACAATTAGCTAAGCTATTACCTTAAGCTTAAGGTAATTTAGAGTGATATATTAGCAACATTAGGTGAATGCCTTCTAAATGATAGATTGGTGAGCCACCTGTAAGTGCATATCTAGCAAAAGAGTCTGCAAAAATACCAAGGATAATGGTTTCAAATCTTTAAAAGTCATCATTATGCAAAAAAAGCTGTGCTTTACTAATTGTCTTGTATGTGTTCTAGTTTATTCAGTTCGATATTAATCAGTGTCTCCAGTTCCAGATATTTTCTGGGATTTATCTATAAAAGGTACACACAGAGTATTTACTTTGGAAGATACTTTTTTGTAACAAACTTCTGTGATCAGATTTTGAAAATCTTTTCAGTATGTATGCTATTAGATTGTGAGCCTCCTTGAAAATGCAATTGAAAATGCTGAACATTATAAGCTGTTTATTCTGCTCAGCATCTTCATTATTGTGCAGTGTTCTGCAGGTAATGATTTAAATGAGTTCAGTTTTACAGAAGTAGGACAATCTTGCAGAGGTAGTTTCAGTATGTTTTACAGATCCCTGTGGAGTAGATACAGTTAATGTTTTTATCCTTGTTTTATAAGGAGGAAATATAAGATCTTCTAAGTCTTTCTTTTTGAAGTCAGTGAGGAATTTGTAAGGGGAAGTCTTCCAGGATGTTTTACAACTGCTTTAAGATGATGAGAATATAATCATGCAGAGGAATTGTAATAGATTCACTTCACTGCAGAGCCACACAACTGCATTTCAAAGTCTCAGCAGGCAGCGACAAAGTTGTAGGAACATGTGGCTACAGTTGAAACAGGGCATTGCGGCTTTCCTTAGGAAGAATCATCTTAGGCCTTTATGAAATGTTTGTAGAACCTACTGATATTTTCTTATCAAATAGCAGAGGTTCTTGTAAGGTTTCTATCAGCACTGTATCTCAGTGAGCCATATAAAGAATCATCGGGAATGTAACCTTCCTGTTAGTGGTTGTATGCTTTGATGATTGTGCTACTTTATTGCCCTTTTCCTTTGTAGATATACTTGATGTCTGGATTATTTAATTTCATTCAAACTGCTATATTAAAATGTAATGATGATGGTTTTGAAATGGATACTTCCAGTAAATATATTTTTATTTCAGTGTCCCATCGCATGGCAGAGCAAGTGGGAAGGTCCAGAAGATCCTTTACAATATCTTAGAAGTCTTGTAGCTCGAGCACTTGCTATACAGGTAATTTTAAAGACTCATTTTACCTCAGTATGGTGGTGTTGAGTGATACAATATGGTATGTGAATTGCAGTACAGTGGGCCTTTCCAAAATCAAGTCTGAAGGAGTTTTCAGTCTGTGAAAAGGCATCTAAAAATGTAAAGGTAGATAACAAATGTCAAAATAGCAGACCAAACAATTTGGAGTCATTGACTTTAAACACAGTAATGTTGTTAATTATTTCACAATAGATTTACATCTTAGATTTTTATTAGTCTTTCTGATGAACTTACATCTAAGTGAAGACACTTTAATCTAGTATGTATCCTAGGGTGTACACATATATAGGCATATGTGTAAAGAGTGAAGCAATTCTCGTAGAGGTAATGTGTAAGTTCATAGCCTTTGAAGCAAGATAAAAGAAAACATCTGCATTCTCCTAGTTCTCAAGGGGTTTAACAGAAGGTGCAGAATCTGATAATGACTCTTTCAATCTATAGTCTTGACAGTGAAGAAGTAATTTTTAGTTAAGGTACTACCTGTACTTTGATTGACAGAAGAGGTTTGTTTAAGATAATAGACAAACAAAACCATAATTTATCCAAGTTAGCATTTAAAGAAACAGATTTCATAATTTTGGACACAGAGTAGAAACTGTAAGAACCTTCCAGAGAGGAAGATTGTTTTAGGAGAGACAAATTTTCTCATGCTTCCAGGCAATAAATAGAAAGCTGATTGTTTTGACCTTCATTAACACAGTCTTGTCCAGTGGGATGTGAGGGAGATTTCTTGACGATTAGTGCTGACTGTTGGATTCATAAGGAAGATTTGAGTGGCACATAATTTGTAGGCATTACATTTTCTAAATAAAGGATCCACTGTGTGTTTCCAAAGTATTAATAAGATTCTTGTTATACAAACCATTTCTTTTGGCTAACGTTTGCTTTTTCTTTGCACTTTCCTTCACAAAAAGGCTGACATTATAAACAATAAAGTGTAAATGTGTACTGCAACAAGTGAGAATGCACATTCATATGTTAATTGCTCATATAGCTGGAGTTGAACTTAGTCCCTTCTATCTTTTGACTGTTATAATAATTATTATTAAAAAAAAGCATCATTTGTGGCTGAGTCAGTGGTGTTTTCAGTCTTCAAGAGTACTTTGGATCTTGTGACTGCTACCTTTATTTGGTTGTGACAAAACTGCATGTGATTTTGCTTATTTACATGCTTTTTTAAATGGAAGCCTGAGCTTAAGAGTTCAAACTGATGTGTGCAAAGTGGAGATAATGTGACAGAGTATAACAGGATGAAATTAGTGTTAACAGTAATAGATTATTTTCAACCAAACACATTAAATAAGTTTTTACTTCCATATTTTCTTTTAGTCAACTATTGATAAAGGTGCTGCATTGTATTCTGAGAGTAATCTTCTTATTGTTCAAACTTCTGACAAAATTGTACATTTGGATGACTCATTTTTATGAAAGTTATTATGAAGAAATCATTTACAATTTTAAGCACTTATTTACTGTAGGAGAGGGAAAGATTATTAAGAGCTTGACAGTAGACATTTAACTGTACCCATGAGCAGTAAATTGTGTTAATTTTTTTGTTGATGACAACTGAAAGTAGTGACAGATGATCAGATACTCATTATTTATTTTTATCCTATATTTTAATATCAAATATGTAGTACAGTTGTATTTAAAACAGTTCTTAATAATACGTTATCAGTCCATTTTGCTTCCCAAGCTTCTAGTTAGATCATATCTGAAATACAATTTAGATGGGTTTATTTTTTATATATTTTACTAGAAACGTGTTGTTTCTAATTATTCATTTCAGTCGAATCCTTTTTTCCTTAAATGTGATTCTAATTAATGTTTGTGCATATTACACTAAGATTTTTATTAGCCTTCATAATTTTTTAATTAATTTTCTCTTTTTTGTGACTTTTTATTATTGATTTTATATAACTTATCATTAGTTAATTCTAGATTTAGTATTCAGAAATTCAATAAAGGCTTTAATAAAGATGTTCTTCTAACTCTGAAAATTATCTTCAGATTTATATTTCAATAAAGGCCATAGTTTTGATTAGTTTAGTTTTATATGACCAACTCTATAATCATGGGGTTTTGATAGTTCCTCATATTTCCCTCTGTTTCATTCATTGTAAAATATTGACCTCTACCTTCACCCTTTGAGACAGGTTTGATTTAGGTATTTTTCAAAAGGGAAATAGGAGACATTGAAATATCTAAGCTGTACTGAAAAACTGAATCTACTAAGGATGCAGTAAGTCTCTACTGGTTATCAGTTAAAGGCTGCCTTGTCAAGATGTTTGCTGCCACTACTCAAAATAATAAAAGCGACTGCTTTGTTACAAACATTTAGTAGGTGTAGGAAGGAACCCAAAATACAGGCCAGATGGTTGAAGAATTATAGCAGAATTTATATAAGTGTAAAGATGTTCTGAGAGCATTACACAACAGAAAGAAAAACAACAGGTGTTGCATTTTTCAGGTCTGAATTCTCTCAGTAAAAGTGTGAACAAATCAGTATATGCAAAATGTTTTGTTGTGTATTCTGTTGTGGTGATAGAACTGATGGAAAAACGTGATTTCTTCCCAAGTGGAAGTTCTGGTTGTTCGATGTTAGCTTTTGCTTTAAATTAAAACAAAAGATTCCATATATTGAACATTCTTACGAGATGAAGAGTTCTGAACATTTTCAATTAGCAATGCTGACACTGAACTTTGCAATGTCATGTTTCAGCTTTCCTGCCTACAGTGATTGATTTGCTCTGAACATTAAGATATGAAGCTTATGAATCACCATAAATCTTTGCATTATTTGTAATTCTTGGTCCTTATACTCCCAGTTTCCTCATGGTGACATCTTTGTTATGTTCTGTGTTTTCCCTTTCCTGTAATAATGTTCATCATAATGCTCAGCAATAATGTTCATCAGTATATAATAGAATTTAAGTCCATCCTAGTCCATAGGTAAGTGTCTTCTCATGGCTATGGATGCCAGGAGTAGAGAAGGAGAGTGAAGAGACCCAAACCTACAACTGATAAGAGGTAAAACAGCAGCTCAGGCAAGTGTCAAGTCAATATCAACATCAAAAAAATATTTCATGTCAACAAATTGGGACATGCATTTTATTTCCACAAAAACTAAATAGCTTGATATCACTTCTTCCAAAAAAAATGCCCCCCTCTTATCCCAAGACCTTATATCTAAAATGTAAATATTAACTTCATTCTTTTGGACTGAGCTGCTTTTAAGATATCTGTAAGAATAGTTCTTTCTTTGAAGGGCTGTTTGGTCAAACAGCTGCTAAAAGACTTAACAGCATATGCTGAAAACTAAGGGTGTTTGACTCAGAATCGTAAACACTACTTTCAGAGTTCTAATCAGGCAAGAGTTTACTGAAAGTTTTTATCTGCATAAGTTATGAAAGCTTTTGTTGAAAATGTTTGTTTATCTATAAAGCACAGTATATTAAAAAGTTGTATTTCATGGTTTATATTATATCAAGGTAGATGTATGTATCTCTCTGGGATGCTGTTATTTCTTGTCTTCTCCCATCCTGAGTGAAATCTAGGTAGTAATACTTAATTTCAATACCAGTTTGACCTTTCAGTATAAGGTAATTGCTATTTTACTGCTCTTTTACTGTTTGAGGTAGCATGACTTTGTTTCTGTTTTGGAACCCATACTATTCCTCTGGTTTAACAATTAGGGTCCCAGAAAGGTGGATTGGACACCCAAGGTGTATGAGGTTTGAACTTTTGAAAACTGCCTACTGATAGCAAACAGGAAGTCTGCTCTTAGCCAAGAAAGTCAAGTCCTCTCAATTTTCATTGAGTTGAAGGACTATGAGGACTAGCCTGTAATTCAGATTTAATGCAAAAGTGAATGATATGCACAAAAATTCTGAGAAATAGGGGCTGAGCATCAATCCTGAAGCCAGGCATGCACTTGCTAACACAGGCAGTACTTTTGCAGGCAGCTGCATAAACACAGACAGCATGAATGGCTCTGTGCAGTTTCTGTTGTACATTGATTAAGGAAAACACCCTTCACAAGTCTCGCTGACTTTTGGTCTCCAGTGTCATGTTTCCAGTCCCTCAGTCTGCAGCACATAGCTCCCAGAACTCTCATATTGCTGCTGGCTGATACTGCTAGAAGTTTGCTAGTGGATTCCCTTTCCCCACAAAGAGAACACACTTGCACAAAACCAAACCAAACCAAAACCAACAGAACTAAAAATATGGTTTAAGATGAGGATAGGACAGATTCTTGTAATGTGGTGAAAGGTTGGACAAAGTATACTAACCAGCACCCTCCCTGCATCCTTTTTTTTTCAAGGCGTTCTCTTTTTTTTTGAGGAAGCAGGCTAAAGCAGAAAAGGGCCTTTTGCCTAGACATCCGGGTGATGACTACTCAGACTCATCAGGATAGTTCCAGCTAGGGTCAAACTTGCATTTTACAACAGTAATTTTGCTGAGGCTTCTGGGTTAAAAAAGGCAAGGGAGATCCAGGGATGCGTAAGCTTCTTTTGAGAATAATCTTTTAAGCATAGCTGAGCTTTCTGTACTGCCTTACTCAGAACTTCTGGGCAAGTGGTGGTTAATACTGTCCTACTAAAGATTTTGCCCCAGTAAAAGAAAAGATGTTGCCAGCAGGTCTAAGGAAAGTAATTGCCCCCCTCTACTCTGCATTGGTGAGGCTACACCTTCAATACTGTGTTCATTTTTCTGGTCCCTCACTCCAAGGACACTGAAGTGCTGGAGTGTGTCCAGAGAAGGACAACTAAGCTGGTGAAGGGCCTTGAACATAAATGAGGAATGACAGTGAATTGGGGTTGTTTAGTTTGGTGAGGCTCAGGAGAGACATTATTGCTCTCTACAGCTCCCTGAAAGGTTGCAGCCAGGTGGGGATCAGTTGCTTCTCAGATATAACAAGTGACAGGACAAGAGGAAATAGCCTCAAGTTCTGCTAGGGGACATTAGGTGGATATTGGGAAAAATTTCTTCACAGAAAGGGTTATCAGGCATTGGAACAGGCTGCCCAGGGAAGTGGTGGAGTCACCATCCCTGGAAATACTTACGAGCTGTGTGCATGTGGTGCTTAGAGACATGATTTAGTGGTAGTGGCTTAGCAGTAGTGGTGGGATTGTGAACTGTTGGTGAGCAGTTGTACTTGATGGTTGCAAAGCTCTCTTCCAACTTCAACAGTTCTGTGATTTCACATGCGACTCTGTTTTCCTATTCTCGTTCAACCCCCATCCACCTTTTCCCACTTTTGGTCCTTCCCCTAGATACCTCATAATAAATCTTGTACAATCTGAGAATTGCCACTTTCAATCTCCAAATTCACTCACTTGCACACTTCATAATAAGACCTGTACAGTTTGTATAGGATTTCAGGGATTTTTCTAATAGACTGCCTTAGCAGATTTTGCAGCAGGGACAACAGCTTAATGGTTTGTCTTTTATGGTCATAGGAATAGCTGATTCTGATGGATTAGAGTGGCAACATTCCTCACCATGTCATTGTTCCTCTCATTACAGTCTATTTGAACAGCTGTTACTTGGGTATCTGTACAGTGCAGAATACTTCATATTTATTATTCTAATATTAAAGCACAACAAATCATAAAGATATTAAGTCCCCTCAAATTTTAATTCAAATTTCCACCTTATCTGAAAAATTAGCATTTTTCTGTTGTTTTTCTTGGCTTTTCTTCAGCTGTCATGAGTATCAGATCCAAAATACAACTGCAGCTTAACATCTCCTAAGGAACTGAGCCTTAATCGGTTCCTACAGCTCTCATCATATTGCAATTTGATTTCACTTTATTCAGAATTTACCAGCCAGAATACATCTTTCAAGACCTTGTATCTAAGTGACAACAGCTTGGTAAAAATTGGAAATTTTTAAATACTGCTATAAAAATATAGATGTTTTCTTTGTCTCTTATGTAATAGCCAGATTTGAAGCTCTGGTAGATCTATCTGTTGTACCCTGTCCATTTTAATCAGTGTTTCAGTTAAATTATAATGATTAAATAGTGGCCAGTGTGGAGCAGTAGTGCTTGATAAAGATACACCATCCAAACAGGAAGGTAAAAGGAAATGTAGGACAAAAGTATAAGACTGGATCATAGGAGCTGTCCACTGGAAGTCTAGTTTGCAAGGAAGCTAAAGCAGAAGCTGAAGTATTTTCTATACTTGAAGAGTTCATGTACTCTTACTTATAGAAAGCTCTGTTCATTCATGGGAACTCAAAGGGGAAAGATTCCTTAAGTTTTCTTTTTCGTGTGTGTGCACTAATTGAAGATTTTACCTTCTAGACGTTCTGAAATCACTATTTCTTGTAGGGAAATCATTATTTTCCAGTAGAATACAATGGGTATTCACACTACATCTGCAACCTTCACTGTTTCAAATGGAAGTATTTTTTGATTGTCAGTGAGCAAAGATTATCTCAATTTTTGAGAAAATAATTTGCTTCATGCATGGAACAATTCTTTTAAAAGCAACATTGGAAAAGGAAATAGTCCTCTGAATTTTGTTTGGTTTTATTGGGAGTTATTGAAACTTAATCCAAATGAAGTTTAGATGCTCTATTAAATTATGGCGTCAATTTAATTAAGCCATCAAGTTATGAGTTTGTCTATAATATCAGACCTAAATGCTTTAAAAAGTAATCTGTTTCAACCAAATACACAGTATCACAGTATATCAGAGGTTGGATGGGACCTCCAGAGATCATCAGGTCCAACCCTCCTGCCAGAGCAGGATCACTTAGGATAGTCTGCACAGGAACGCAGTCAGGTGGGTTTTGAAAGTCTCCAGAGAAGAAGACTCCACAACATCCCTGAGCAGCTTGTTCCAGTGCTCTGTCACACTCACTGTAAAGAAGTTTCTCCTCATGTTGAGGTGAAATCATGTATGTTCTAGTTTGAACCCATTGTTCCTTGTCCTGTCACTGTGCACCACTGAAAAGAGCCTGGCCCCCTCCTCCTGACACCCACCCCTCACTTATTTATAGACATTGATCAGATCCCCTCTCAGTCTTCTCAAGACTAAAGAGCCCCAGGGATCTCAGTCTCTCTTCATAGGGGAGATGCTCAAGTCCCCTAATCATCCTCATGGTCCTCCATTGGATTCTCTCCAGCAGCTCTCTGTCTCTCTTGAACTGGGGAGTCCAAAACTGGACACAGTATTCCAGGTGTGGTCTCAGCAGGGTAGAGTAGAGAGGTAGAAGAACTTCCCTCGACCTGCTGGACACACCTTTCTTGATACATCCCAGGATCACATTGGCTCTCTTGGCCACAAGAGCACATTGTTGTTCCATGGAGCACTTGCTGTCCACCAGCACTCCAAGGTCTTCCTCTGTGGAGCTGCTTTCCAGCAGGGCAGCCCCTAACCTGTCCTGGTGCCTCTTGTTACTCCTCCCTAGATACAGGATCCTGCACTTGTCCTTATTAAACTTCATTTGGTTTGCCTGCCCCCAGCTCTGCAGCCTGTCCAGGTCACTTTGGATGGCAGCACAGCCTGAGGGGGTGTCAGCCAACCCCTCCAGTTTTGTATCATCAGCGAACTTGCTGAGGGTACTCTCAATGCCCTCATCCAGGTTGTTGATAAAGATACTGAACAAAAGCGAATCCAGTACTGACCCTTGGGGACACCACTTGCCACAGGCCTCCAAGTTGACTCTGTGCCATTGATGACGACCCTCTGAACTCTGTCGTGGAGCCAATTTGCAATCCACCTCACTGACCAACCATCTATGCCACATCTCCTGAGCTTTTAAGCTCCTGTTGCTTAAACTGTTGGAATCCGAAGGATGTTTCATGATTATGCCTTTGATTTTTTAATTATTAAATACTACCTGGTAAGCAGAAGTTTGAGCACCATCCTTTATCATACCACTATCCATTTTTTCAGTTCTCATATTGTAGAGTATTGGTTGCAGAAGATGATCACTTGTAAAATGGTTTTTGTAAATGTTGCATAAAAAAAAGAAGAAAAAAAAGTCATTGTCTCTGTGCACTTTCTGATAAATTACTTTATTTGTTCTAACCTCGGTTTAAATTTAAAAGAATTAAATTTAGTGTTCTGTAGTTCCTCTATGGATGCAAGTTAGTGTTTATATACTCCATAAATTTTAAGAAAATGTACCAAGCAAGATATAAAGCTGTAGTTACTATATTTTATTTAATCTAATAAAATAATCACTCTTCATGTTTTTTTCTGTTTAAGCTACAAGATACATTTTTACAATTCTGGAAGAAATCTGAAAAGACACAATGATAAAACATTGATAAATTGTATAAATTTAAATATTTAAAATTTAAAGTGTATATTGCTCAATGTCGATTAACTTGCTTTTCATTGTATCTCTTTATCATGAACAAAACTGCCTGAAAAAGAGAAAGCAGACTAAAATGGATAGTCTGGCAAAAGCTCAAGCTAAAAAGGTTAATTATAGTACAAGTGATAGAAAAGGATATTATCATTTGCATATGAAAATGAGTCTCCTTATGTTATGCAGTCAAAACTTTGGTAATTTTAAATTCCAGCCATTAATAAATGAGAAGGCTGCAACACATGCTAATACACCAATTTGCAGATACATTCCATCAATCTCCTTTGCTTTTTTGCTAGACAACTTGGTTGCAGTAACTTGCTCCCTAATCATCACCATGTTGACACAAATATTACGTTCAGTAATGTCAAGCAATCTGTTCAAAACAATTTATTGTTTAATTTATACTTGTGATTTCATAGTCATATGTGCCTACATAAAAATAAAATTATTAGAGTAATAAGACAGCTTTGTGAGTGAAAGGTAACTAGTTGTAACCATGGTTCAGTTTTGAACTGTAGATGTTTTGGGGGGAACTGGCTCAGTGAAATAATGTATATTTCGTCTCTTGCTTTGAGATTGATTAGATCAATTGTAACATGATATAAGTATTCTTCAAATAGGACTTGCATATATATATTAAAATGTATGCCCATTTTTATAATAGAAATACATTGCCATTCTACAAGCAACCATCATCCCTAATTACCAATATTTTTGGCATTTCTTTGGGAGAGGCAGAAATGTAGCTTTCTCTCTTTGAAGGACATTCCGTATAGCTTAATTTGAAATAACATAGTTTCATATTGTACTCCTCTTCAACTATAAAACAAGATTTTAAATTTCAAAGCTATCATCTCAAATTTAATTTGTGAAGGAAAACTTTCATGGGAGTAATTTGCTTATGTGTTGTGTGCTCAGTAGTTTTACTCTTGGGAATTCACATTCAAATAAAGAAACCAGTGCAGAATGCAAATACACTCAGCAGTTCTTTTCGTATTTTAAGACTGGAGTAAACAAAGAGGCCTTGTGGTTTGGGGGTTGGGTTTGGTTTTTTTGTTGTTAGTAGAGATCTTCTTGGTGTGATCTTTGTCTCCATATTTCCGGCAAGGTACAAAATTGAGGAAAAAACCCAACAAAACCTTGTGGCAAAGGAGAAGAGTTCTTAAGAGTGATAGGAAGCTTAGATCCCTATTTTAGGTGTGTAAGTGATACTTAAAGTCACAAAGGGTAAATACCTTTCTGCTCTTTAGTATGTTTCCCAGTATATTCAACTGAGTGCTATAAATAACAACTCAGTTAGAATGTGCCAACAATTTGTCATATACCTGAAATACTACAGCATTCATGTGTTGGTAGAACAGTAGCTCAAGGATTTCACATACAAAAAATATTACTAGAAGGGAGCATATTGTTGCATGCCTGCTGCTCCTGAGAAGCTATATGCATTACCTTCTCTGTGCTCCATGCCAGAAAAAATATGCTTGTTTCATTTCTTTGGGGTGTAATATGATTACTCCTGCTGGCACTTTACACTGAAGGCAAATGCCCATGGAATGGCCACTGCATTTTGAGGAAAAGAGGACTTGATTGACCTTTGCTAAATCTAAACTCTATTTAACTGTACACTTACTCCCCTGGCAGTGCTGCCCACCATTATTTGCTTTCAGACTATAATGGTTTAAATCAAAACAAATGGGTTAACCTGTCTGTTTCCCCAGCACAGAAGTGAGGGGGAAACAATGCACAAAAACTCTGGGATGAGACAAAAAAGAGGGAGATAAGAATAGAGTTTACTGAGCAAATCAGGTAATCCTAGTACAGATTGCCAGTTTCCTTAGCCTTTTTGCAGAAAAAGCACAGCAGAAAGCAGCAACAAGCAATGGTCAGAATCAAATGAGCTAAAAGCCCAAGTCCGAGCTACTCCCCATCCCTCCTCTTCCATCTGCCCCTGCTGCCATCCCAGCAGAAGAGCCCAGTAACTTTGAACCCTCTAAAACTACTGGAAAACCAGAACTGTACTCTGTGGTTTCTGGCTATGCATATTCATAGAACACTTAATAGAATTTTCCATCTAGCTACAGAAATGAAATAACTTCTGTAGTGATTTATATGATTTTCTCTTTCAATAAAAGTTCTCTTCTGGGACTACACCAATAGAAAAATCTGGCAGTGTCTTTGTATCTTCCATTGTTCGATGTGTGGTGCTCAGTTTGCTTTGGGATTATAGAAGATAAGGAAGGCTTCTCTCTGCAAATGGAATAGATGCTTATTGGATTTTGAGATACCTGAAAAAATATTATTTGAACCACCTGAGACTGCACTTGAAGATTTATTTTTGTTTAAAAAAATAAAAATGAAGAAATCCTTTTATAACAAACAGAACAACACATTAAGTGAAGTTTTGAAATATTCTGGAAGGAATTGCTTTGCAAGCATTTTGGGTATTGTTGTTAAGTTTTGATATCGTATTTATAACCATCCTAAACTAAATTAATCTGTCACAGATTAAGTTCAAACTTAAATTTCTTAATTTTATTGTTATAGGAAAGGTTCAGGAAATACTGAAATATACAGTTACAAAGAAGAGTGTATGATAGAATTTTTATTTTGTTTTTCTAATATAAATCCTTTCAGGGTTGGAATATTTGGATTTGTAGATCACATTAGTGGTACAACAGGAATTATTGTTAAGGTATAAATGTGTTTTTAAAATAAGTTATCCCCCATTGTGGCTTCCATAGGACTTTTCCTGGATGTTATAACTGCCGTGTCTTACCAAAGATATATCATTAATTCATACACAGAAAGCTGCTTTTAGTGAATTTAGGTCTTGCCTGTTAGCTGTTTTGAAGAAGGAAGACAGATCCTGAATTGCAGCAAGCCTGTTAATGAACATATTCTGGGAAATAGGGTTTGAGGGAGCAGTTGGGAGAGCATGGATTGGGAGAGCAGTTGGGAGAGCAGTTGGAAGAGCATGGGTTGGGAGAGCAGTTGGGAGAGCTTGAGCCACAAAGGCACACAAGTAGCCAGAATTTACACCATCTTGGAGATGATAATAGTTCTGTCACTGTAATCCATCTGGCAAGTGACAAGTGCATAGATTTTGACCTATCTGGCAAGAAAAAACATTTTTCTTCTCAGTTGGTGATGGAAGAAGATCTTTCAGACTGAAAGACTGCAGGGGAATCCAAGATAAAAAAGAAGTCAAACAACTTTGCATCACTTTGACAAATGAAGTCAATGTATGTTTTTATTGGAGTCAGAGTGGAAGAGGGAAATGAAGATACTATAGCTCTTCTTTGACAGGATTTCTCCTGTTTGAGAAGCATCACTTCAGTGTTTCTAAGGCTTAGCTTAAACTTCTTTCCCTTCAAGACTTATCTCTTCCAAGCATTATGGCAATGGATGTCCTAGTGATAAATGAGCCATTTAATTGAGTGTCGTCCTTTGAGACTGTAGCACTTCACTAACATGCTGCCACATAGTCGTACAAGCTGAAAAGGAGAACAAGCAAAAAGATTTTTTTACGTGTGTTATAAAATACATTGTATTAGAATTTTTATTGCATTTAAATCTTATTTATTAAACAGCTGTGAATGAGCTGAGCTATGTCTTCAGTTTTATGCAGAACAGTGCAAGCAATTACAAATTTTGCTTTTGTCATCTAATGAAAGTTTTTGTTATTGTGTATTTCCTGGTGCTACTTAATTATATGAGTTCAGAATTAATATCACCCACAGTGGTCTTCTAATTGGGTGGAATATAGGCATCCATGTTCCCAACAGTGTTTCTCTTTAGCTGTTACATTAAAAGTTGATTTGATGACAGCAGTAGAATGATTATATTAAATAGAAGTGGAAATGATTTTGTCTACTTTTATTACACAAAATGATTTACAAAATCCATCCTAACCACAATAGAGAGTTACTGCTATATGGTAAAGAGATTGTTATATGAAGTCATTAAAAGAATCATGCAGACAGGAGTCATTAGCTGTGTGCATTTAGCTAATGGAAAGCAAAAATCTCCTTACTGACTCATCATTGTTTGGGCTGAGGGCTCATAATCAGTGATGTGACAGATAAAAGGATCACCAATTAAACATTTGAACGTGGTGGAAACGTTATGGAGATGTGCCTGACATGCTGACAAAATAAAATTTGCTATGTGATATTTACTTGTATTTTGGATGATTTTCTCACTTCCGAGGTGCTTCTATAGAATTATTTATGTCAGCAGTTCAAAGAACACAATAAAGTACTTTTAAAACAAGATACATATGTGTGGCAGGTGCATTGTGTAATAAGAATGTAGCTTCCAAGACTTTTTATTCAATAGCCTGAGTAATTTAATAATTGTCTAGTAGTTGGCATTCAGAAAAGAGCATTGTTTGTCTTTCTCTGCTTAGTGGTAGCATGTGGAATCTTAGTCTTTGGTTATTTTCTAGCTTAGTATTAAACGTAAATCTTTCTGTGCATAGGGATATATCTTGCAACTACCTATAGAGTAAGTTATAAAGTAACTTAATAATGTTTATACTACACTACTAAAATTAGGACGATGACTATACTGTGTAAAGAAATTCTACCAAAGATATAAAGTATAAAAGTTTCAAAATGTGGGATTTTCAGTGTGCACTGT
Organism: Indicator indicator; assembly: GCF_027791375.1. Classification (NCBI taxonomy): domain Eukaryota; kingdom Metazoa; phylum Chordata; class Aves; order Piciformes; family Indicatoridae; genus Indicator; species Indicator indicator. Next base: position 15,654,670 of record NC_072010.1, read on the forward strand.
TGCATAGCCACTCAGGTACCTAAGTAGCTCATCTGAAGATAGAACATTCTTTAGTCTGAGATTGTCTAGATTTCCTTACTAAAGACGTGTGGTTTGTCAAGATTGCAAGGTAGGAAATTCCAGGCTTGCTGCTCCTAGTAACGGGGTTCCTAGCTGCATGTAGGACAGGATGAAAGAAGTAGGTTGCGGCATGAGTTCTGTAAGGATAATTGAGGCTCGTTATTCACTCCACCTCTATTAGTTTCATTTTTTACTAAGCATGATAAAGGCCAGTTTTTATCTTACCAGAATTTCTGTGAATTCATGTCTGAGATTAATAAACCAAAAATGACAACATCAAATACTTTCCCTTCAGCTGTTTTTGTTCCAAATGTATTCTCTTCTATTGTGTTTACTGTTGGTGTGGTCCCAGAAGAGAACTTTTATTGAAAGAGAAAATCACATAAATCACTACGGAAATTATTTCATTTCTGTGCTGGGTGGAAGATTGTGTTTTTTACAATATTTTTAATTTTTATAAATTATTTTTATTTACAATTATTTGTTAAATATTTTTTATTATTATTCACAGTTTATTTATACAATTATTTTTATATATATAAAGGGATGTTTATAAAAAAATTCTTTGGTTAGTACTCATAGTCTCAGTCTTTCAGACTGAAATTCAAGGGTTTCTTGAATTTAATATGCAGTTTGTACAAAAGAATGATCGTACAGCATACTTCAAAGGAATGGAGTTATTTGCCTGAATTTAGTAAAGCAAAGCCATAATGACAACAATTTTGATGGAAAACATAAACTCTGCTGTAATTAAAGGTGAAATGGGGTTTCAATAGAATGTTAGAAACTTGGTCAAGTTTCATTGGACAGAGCTGCACTGTACAAAGTATCGAACAACAGTTCGTTTAAAATGAGTGAGTCACATTGCACATGCACTGCTGGGAGTTTTATACTTTTAAATCATAGAATCATGGAACTGCTGAGGTTTGAGGTCATCAAGTCCAACTGCTTGCATAGAGCTCATTTTCTGTTTACCACATAATTACTTAATAATTTAATATGTCTTTGAGATTACAGTACACTTACACAAACATTTTTCATTTATCATCGTAATTGACAAACCCACATTAACTCAAAATATTGTAAAAGTCAAATAATAACTTTAGGTTTCCTTGTTTTCTTATTTTTTTCCTCCTCCTCTTTTAGAATTGGGTGGAAAAAGCAGAGAAACAGAAACTACTGTCAGACACCCTTGACCTTTCAGAGCTTTTTCATCCAGACACGTTTCTCAATGCCTTACGCCAGGAGACCGCAAGGTAAGAGAAAAATAATTTACCTATTTGTGCTAATGTCCCATTGTTCCCTGTGCTTGAAAAAGGTTATTTCATTTTCAGGACACAAATCCAACAGATTATCTCAATTGCTGTCATTAGTCATCTCATTTTTATTTGCACTGAAGTGCAACAGCTGTGTTTTAATGCAGAGTTTTCTTTATTTTAGATTAAATGAAATTGTATTTTTCTTCAAAGTAAACGTAGTGTCATGTGGCACACATTGAAAATACATTGGGTTTATTTTTTTATTTCTTTTTCTGTTGTTATATGTCTCTAAGATTTACTGTATATACTTCTCTTACAGAATAATGAGCTGTTCAGTGGATAGCCTTAAATTTACAGCATCATGGAAAGGGCGAATACAGGAAGGCAAACTCCAAGTTAAGGTATTCTGCTAGGATGTTTTACTAGAATTTTACAAGGATGTTTTATTAGCATAGTCCAAGATCTGTCCAGAAACTGTCTGAGAAACTGAGCTATGAAGATACTGGTGTATCCGGCTGGTTAATGGTATGCTGCTACAAAAGTTTTAGTGCACACATTCTGCAGAAAAGGGATAAGGAAAGCAGTTGTCTTTTTGCTGCCCCCCTGCTATCAGTGCTTATTTAATGTAAAATTATTCTTCTTCTGGTCTTGTCAACCACCTCTAAGACAAAAATTGAAGCTGCAGTTTCATTAGTTCATAGAATCATAGAATCAACCAGGTTGGAAGAGACCTCCAAGATCATCCAGTCCAACCCATCACCCAGCCCTAAGCAATCAACTAGACCACAACACCAAGTGCCTCATCCAGTCTTCTCTTGAACGTCTCCAGTGATGGCGACTCCACCACCTCCCTGGGCAGCCCATTCCAATGGGCAATCAGCCTCTCTGTGAAGAACTTCCTCCTACTATCCAGCCTAGACCTCCCCTGGCACAACTTGAGACTGTGTCCCCTCATTCTGCTGCTTGTTGCCTGGGAGAAGAGACCAACTCCCACCTGGCTACAACCTCCCTTCAGGCAGTTGTAGATAGCAATGAAGTCACCCCTGAGCCTCCTCTTCTCCAGGCTAAACAACCCCAGCTCCCTCAGCCTCTCCTCATAGGGTTTGTATTCCAGGCCCCTCACCAGCTTGTTTGCCCTTCTCTGGACACGTTCCAGTACCTCAACATCTCTCTTGAATTGAGGAGCCCAGAACTGGACACAGGACTCAAGGTGTGGCCTGACCAGTGCTGAGTACAGGGGAAGAATAACCTCCCTTGTCCTGCTGGCTACACCATTCCTGATACAGGCCAGGATGCCATTGGCCTTCTTGGCCACCTGGGCACACTGCTGGCTCATGTTCAGCCTACTGTCAACCCGTACCTCCAGGTCCCTTTCCACCTGGCTGCTTTCCAGCCACTCTGTCCCCAGCCTGTAGCGCTGCTTGGGGTTGTTGTGGCCAAAGTGTAGGACCCTGCACTTAGCCTTGTTAAATTTCATCCCATTGGCCTCTGCCCACCCATCGAGCCAGGTCCCTCTGCAGAGCCCTCCTACCCTCCAACAGATCAACACCTGCTCCTAACTTGGTGTGATCTGCAAACTTACTGATGATGGACTCAATTCCCTTGTCCAGATCATCAGTAAAGATATTGAACAGGATGGGGCCCAGCACTGATCCCTGGGGGACACCACTAGAGACTGGCCACCGACTGGATGTGGCACCATTCACCACCACTCTCTGGGCCCAGCCCTCCAGCCAGTTCTTGACCCATTTCAAAGTGAATCTGTTCAAACCACGAGCTGCCAGCTTTGCCAGGAGCTTCTTGTGGCAGACAGTGTCAAAGGCTTTGCTGAAGTCCAGGTAGACTACATCCACAGCCTTCCCTGCATTCACCAGGCAGGTAACCTGATCATGAAAACAGATCAAGTTGGTCAGGCAGGACCTCTCCTGAATCCATGCTGGCTGGGCCTGATCCCTTGACCATCCTATAGGTTCTGTGTGATTGCACTCAGGATGACCTGTTCCATAACCTTGCCTGGCACTGAGGTCAGGCTGTCAAGTCTGATAGTTAATATCTAACTGTTGTCCAGAAAGACTTGTGGTGTGTATCAAGAGGAAATGCAGATGTAACTCTGGAAGTTTAATGCCATGTGTTAGCATTTTTTAATCACTGAAAGGAGGCTTCTAGAGAAGTAAACAAACCAAAGTAAATTATAATATGATCAGCTTTTGGTATGATAAAGGCCCAACAGTTTTTTAATGGAAACTTAAGGCTACAGCCAGCAGCCATAAATTCACTGCTGATTGCTGTAGACATTTTAAGGATTTAAAGATGAGGATGAATTATTTAAGAATGAATCCTTAAACAGGTTAGTTTAACTTTTTAATTAACATTTCAGGTGGCACTGTCACTTTGACTGAATCCAGATTTCTTTGCACCTGTTCTATATTTAATTTCGTAGGGAATTTGCAAAACGAGTGTTCTTTGCTATGACTTCCAACAGGTATGTTGTTCCCATGATAATACTGCACAGCTCCAAGTGCTGTGTTCAGAACAGAGCATGGCACTTAAAACCACATTCTTAGGGAAATAAGGGTGAATAATGCAGGACACTTACCAGGTGACTTGAACGGATGTGCAACTAAGTCCGAGATTGCTCAACCAGAAGAGAGAAAGCAAGTGTCAGGGCACCTTCTCCACTCTGATAAAGCAGGCAGACACAAGGCTGTGGGAGATATTAGGGATTGGCTATTGACATTTTTTTAAATTATTATATAGATTGTGTAAGAATTCATGTTCCTGAAATATGAATAGATTGTGAGGCCAGAAAAGACAATTGTAATCATCCACTCTGACCTTTATACAATACAGTCTTTTGAATTTCATCATTGTAATTCCTGTTGGAACTACAGAATGTAATTTATAAAATTATTCAATCCTGGTATTTAAATATGAGGAATAGTTGCCTTCTTCATTCAATGAAGAGCAGGTAGTCTAGCACCTGTAGATAAATAAACAAAGAGACATCAAGGGCAATTTGGTTCCCTTGGATAAACCTGGCATATGATAAACCTCAGAGCTTGCAAATGACATGTTCAGAGGTTCTAGAGTCATCCAAGACTACTAAGTCCATCCATAGCAGAGGGCCAAAACCGAGTGTCACATCTCCAACTAACTAAGGCTAGCTGTGAGCTGCATTTGAAAAATGTCAGGAGTTGATGTCAAATACCTGAGCTCCAGGCATGAATAATATTATCTAAGTGTTTTTGTATGCTAAAAAGCAGTAGAATGTTTTGCTGTTGCTAGATTGAAATTGCTTGGACACTAGAGAATTAAAGGGTAGATAAAGGAAAGGATTTTATTATAACACTCCAGACAGAAGTATTGAAGGTTATAATTCTTTTTTTACATGCAACTTTGATAGATTTTTCGTAATGTTGGTTGGAATACGTTGTTTGCAGTCACTGTGTTGCATATAGGCAAAAAGGTTAACATACATTCTTGCTTTACAAGAATGAGTCTTATGTTCCAAGAAGAATCAAAAGGGAAAATAATTTTGTTTAAGAGAAAATTCTCTGCCACAGGAATAATGAAAGCTGTTAGGCGAGTGGTTATTTTTAACAAGTATACTCACTTGATTGCTCCTCGGTAAGGGCAACATTCAGTGAATCTATATTGGTAAGTATTTGTCACTATATTCATTTCTCGTTTGATGTTCAGGAAAACTTTGGAACCTTTTGCTATGTGGAATACTTAAGTTCCATTCAGCAAGTCCTTCCTTGTGCTCATAGAGAACAGGGTCTAGAGAAAGTTTCATACTATTAAAGCTAAATACCACATGGACTGTTACTAGAGCAAAAAAAGTCAGTGATTTATCAAAATCGTCCTTTAAAATGTATCTTGTTTGATAAGGATCCTCTGGATTCTATATTAAACTTTGTTCATATCAGCAATATGAATTTTAATGCTCTTAACATGGTATCTAGAACTTCAAGAATTCAGGATAACCTTATAGAATGGGGGAGTTATTTTGAGTGTGGACTCAAAAAATTCAATCCTTGAACACATGCTGGCATTAAGTAGCTATTTTATCTCACCTGAATTTAAATACATAAATCGGAAATTGATGTTTACCAGCTTCATTTTATCAGTGAAGTAAGACACGCATGAATTCAGATCTTAAATGTGTTAACTTTCAGGCTACCTGTCTTCCTCCACTGACAGGAGAAAACCTAGAACTGCTATGGTATTACTATAGCGGTTTTAGTCAATTGCCTTTATGCAAAAGTTTTGGAAATCTAAATAAACAGGTATCATGGAGATACAGGATTTGAGAAAGATTTTTCCAGACTTTATGCAAAGAATATGTCTAGTTTATACAATGCTGTTATGAAGAATGCCAGTTATCTACTTAACTAAAAATAATGTCATTGTATAAAAGCAACAGTACTGATTAAGATCATCTCTTTTATAGAAAGTGTAATACACAGACATCTTATCTAGGACTGAAACAGAAGAAAATAGTGTAGTCACAATAGGATGTTGTGAAAACAAGGTGGAAAGTGTTATATGAAAAATAACATGTCTACTTTTGCTGGCTTCATGTATTAGGACAGGTTAACGTGGCATGTATTAGAATGGCTTAAGTGGGGAATGGTCTGTTGCTGGCCCACAAATAATCTCCACTTTATTGGCAGTACATGCTGCTCTGAGATAAGGAACTGGCAGGAGAGTCTTGGTAGCAAGGCTGATTAGGAAAGCATGCAAGGATAGTTGGAAAAACAGCAGCTGGAACTTTAGTAACACCCTTGCTGGTGTCTGCAGGCCCCCAAACCTAGCAGATGCATGCACTCTTATGCAAGAGGAGGTGGGGCTTGGCACCTCTCCCTGCACGTTCTGGCCAAACGTGAGGGGGACAGGGCTGGACCACCATAATAAAAGGGGAGACTTCTCCTCAGGAGCTTGGGCAGCTGTGATAGAGGGACATCTTACCCCCACAGGGATGCCTGTGAAGAATCACACCTACTGACCTCCAACCAGTGCAGCTGCACTGGGGAAAAGCATCCGGACCCTCACTTCTATAATTACATTTGGACCAATATGTATTAGCTGGAAATCAATAAAGGGACATGGTGTACTCTTTGCTTATTTGAGTGTGTGTGGGTGAGTGCCTTTGCCTGCAGGTGTGGTGGGGCCAGACCCACTGTGGAAGCTAACTAGAACACTTGGGATGCACATGGTCCAGTTAAATACATAGAATCCTGTGTGAACAGGGGCCACTGCAAGTTTGATACTGTGTATCTCAGCTTTATACCTAACTGTTATTTCCTCACTGGATGTCCTTGTGTTTGTAATTAAGGCTACTAGCAAATTTTTCCCATTCAAAAATTCATTTCATAAACAAAAGGAGATCTCTTTCCATTCTAGTTTTGTGCAGAATAAAATAACTGAGATAAATTTTCTGGGGCATCCTATTGTGTATGCATCCATGCATGCGCTCGGTTAATAGCGTATGTGCATAGGCATGCTTTTGTGTCTGCACAGATACAGGGTTTTTTGTTTCCTTTGAAAATTTTCTTTTCATTATGATTTGTTATGCTTCTGTTTAGAATATACCTGATCATAGAGCTCTTTGCCTGTAAGATAACTCAGAAATAACCAATCCTGCTTCTTTCTTCACCCTTGGTAGCTTTCAGATCTTCAAATTATATTATTAAGGTGGTGCAAAGCTGCATTACTTTCTTTTTGCTAATCCACTGTCTTTTTATGTAAGCTAGATCTTCAAATTATAGGAAAGTTTAATATCCATTATAATATTAGAAATTACACTAATTAATAGAATAGGAAAATATGACTTCTGTCAGATGATTTTATTCGTTGATACTGCATATTCCTTCTTCACATGATTCAAACTACAGGTTCTAAATTGAATCTGTCATATCCTCTACAAGAACCAGATCACAATATAAGCTATTCTGAGGATTGTCAGTCTCAGTTTGATGGTGCTGTTTCACTTTGTGGGATTGTTTAGCCTGTAGAAGAGGAGGCTGATGAGAGACCTCATTGCTCTCTACAACTGAAAGGAGGTTGTAGTGACATGGGGGTCAGTCTCTTCCCCTAATATCAGGTGATGGGAAGAGACAAAATGGCCTGAAATTGTGCCAGGGGAGGTTTAGACTGGATATTAGGAAACATTTCTTTACTGAAAGGCATTGAAGCAGGCTGCCCAGGGAGGTGGTGGGAGTCACCATTGCTGAACGTGTTCACGAAACATGTGGGCATGGCACTTTGATGCATGGTTTAATGGCCATGGTGGTCTTAGGTTGACGGTTGGACTTGATGGTCTTAGAGGTCTTTTGCAACTGAAATAATTCTATGATTCTCTTTCCACTGAGAGACTTGATTCTGTGCTCACAAGGCTGGGGTGAGTGGTGCTCAAGTCCTTGAATCAATGGATATTTAATTATTCTAATAGAATATCTTTGTTGAAGGATTGGAGCAACTGGGAATGATTTGCACATACTTTGTATAACTTTCTTAGTCACACTGCCATTTAGTGACTGCTTTGAAGACATGTTCTTCAAGATTTTTTTTCTTGCCTTCAATTTTGTAAGTTTTTGATGGCTTAGAAATTGTTCTGATAAGGGAGAGAAGGTGGAAATCTCATTATGGTCTGTATAGTGAAAATCCTTGTTTAGTCTTCCTGAACTTTGAAAAATAGCATCATGCTTTGGCAATTGTAGATATTTTAAGTGATCTTTGTGTGCCAAAAATTTAAAATAGTGTGCCCTATGGTCATCTGTAAGTCAGAGTATGAAGTGCTAGAACTGTCAGTGTAACTACAAAGTAGGCAGAGTAACACTCAGGCCAAGCACACATCTGAATCTAGGTTTATCACATCTCACATTAACTTATCAGTGTTAATTCAGGTGATACTATAGGTGAATAATGTGGAGTAGATCTTTCTACTATTTAGAATCAATATGTATAAAATTACACCTTCTCTAATATCACTTTGGATTGCTTTAAGAAAAGGTACTGAAATTGCACGACTTGCAGCATCAGCACATATTGATATGCAAATACTTCCATTTGCTTCTGCACTGATTGTGCTGTTATACAAAAGCAGGTTGTCATTCCTTTTTGCATTCCATTTCCTGTTAATATTGAAAAGAATGAAAGAAAGGATGAAACACAGTAAGAGACTCTTTGGATAGTACATGCTATGAGCTTGGGTATAGCTTAGTATAAATAGTAAAAAATAAATATACATCAAACTAAATAATACCAGCGAGAAAAAGGAAAATAGGCTCTTGGCCATTGACAGAAATACTATTTCAAGGCATCCTGAAATACCAAGAAATTAACGATGGAGGTCTGTAGAGGTAATGAAGTGAAAATATGACTTCCCAAAGTCTGCCCTAATTGTATCATTTAATGGGAAGTTGTGGCATTAAATAGCAAAGAAACATTAATTGTGGAGAATTTGAAATTTTGGACCATGGTATCAGAACATTTTCTACAAAATCTTTGTAAAGAAACATTATCTGTAATGTTTGCAACTAGTAGTTGCAAAATGCCAAGTACTTTGTAATAATTAAAATTTTAAGAATTATGGCCAACTCCAGCCATTACTTTGAGCTGGAGTTGCAAAAATACTATGCATGCTGATAATAGATACTGTGAAATTCATGTCTTTCATCGTAGCTGTAATTTCTCTACACCATTTATCACAGAAATAAGAACATGGCTATGGGAGTACTCAGCCAAACAGTATCTGAAAGTACATTGTTCAGGTGTTATATGTTTGTCATTGTCTTTTAATACTGAATCAAAATCAAAATTTTGATCTTAATCTTCAAAGTACTTTCTATGATTGGTTGAAGTTTTCCAGGAGATTAAATGATGTTATTTTACATACCTATAATACCAAAGGAACTGCCAGTATCAAAAGAAGATATATGTGTGCAGTAAAAAGGAATTTTTCAATATGTGACTCACTTCTATAGAAACATATTTTAGAGGGATTTAGGATGGCCAGACATTAGAACACCCTAACAAGTCTTCTCTCAATAACTTTGCCAAACTCAAATATTTATCAAACTAAGCTCCATAACAAAATTCCCAGCAGAATGCAGTAAGGACAGAAAGAGGAACACATGAGAAAAATCTTTCTAATATTTGTTTGAAAGGGACAAATAAGAGCTTTGAAAGCATCCAGTAAGAAATGCAGTGAGATAGTGTCATCTAGGACCTATGCATATACTAAAGTGAGGCCTCAGGGACCAATGTTAACAACAGAGCAGTGGGAAGGAAACTGGGGGAAAGCCTCAGTATAACCATTAGTAAGACTTTGTTCTTGTTGTACCTTTTATGGTATTTTTCGTCATACTTTTTATTCTTGCAAGGCAGAAGTGGCAGTGGACTGTATATAGGCTATCATTTAAGGGTATTGATGTCCATTCTTCCCTATTACTAGATAAAGCCAGCTTTATCTAGTAAATCTCTCTGTATGGAGAGATTTTGAATTTGAAAAAAACTGGGACAAAATATGAATGTTAACACTGTACCTTAAAAGCAACAGACTAGAGAATCTTAGGGAAGATTCAAGAATAAGGTCTTAATAGATAACAAGTTGTCCATGTGCCCTTGTGGCCAAGAACACCAATGGGATCCTGGGGTGTCATAAGAAGAGTGTGTCCAGCAGATCCAGGGAGGTTCTCCTCCCCCTCTAGTCTGCCCTGGGGAGACCTCATCTTGAGTACTGCATTCAGTTTTGGGCTCCCCAGTTTGGGAGGGACAGGGACCTGCTGGAGAGGGTCCAGTGGAGGGCTGTGAGGATGATTAGGGGACTGGGGCAAGTGCCTTATGAGGAGAGGCTGAGGGACCTGGGGCTTCTTAGTCTGGAAAAGAGAAGACTTAGAGGGGATTTAATAAATGTTTATAAATATCTGAGGGCTGGGTGTCAGGAGGGAGGGGACAGGCTCTTCTCACTTGCTCCCTGTGATAGGACAAGGAGCAATGGATATAAGCTGCAGCACAGGAGGTTCCACCTCCACATAAAGAGGAACTTCTTTACTTTAAGGATCACAGACCACTGGAACAGGCTCCCCAGAGAGGTTGTGGAGTCTCCTTCTCTGGAGACTTTCAAGGCCCGTCTGAATGCATTCCTCTGTGACCTGAGCTGGATTATATGGTCCTGCTCTGGCCAGGGGGTTCGACTCAATGATGTATTTGGGTCCCTTCCAACCCCTAATATCCTGTGATCCTGTAATAATAAACCTGGCAGAAGGGAGAGGAGTGTGACACTTTCATTACAAAGAAAAGACCTTAAGCTGGTGAGAAGAGGTTGAAAGAGAAAGTGCTTTTGCAGTTCTAAATGGAAATTCTGATAGTTTAATTCATTTCACTGAGGCCTTATAATAATTTGTGGAAGTGTAAGCTGAAGAAAAATTCATACTACTCTGAACTTTCTATTCAGGGTTGTTTTGGTTCAGGTTATCCATCGTTTTGGAGGCTTTACTGCGGGTCCTAGTTTGTATGGAGCACAGATTGCTTCACTTAATGTTGCCACTTCTCTGGTTACTGTCTGTCCAAGGTGAAACATAGCTTCTTCTATAGATTTTTAAAATACAGTGTTTTGTAACCTTTTTCTTTCATTTCGGAATACATATATTCAGACCTTGCACATTGTAAGGAAGAGTCTTCAGCTTAGATTTAGAACAGAAATGTGACTTTAAAGAAACACATTTTTGCAAAATGCAATGCCTATCTACAAGCAAAAGAATAATTAAAGATTCCAAATATGATCTTTGCTAGTGTTACAGTATCACAGTATATCAGAGGTTGGAAGAGATCATCAGGTCCAGCCCCCCTGCCAGAGCAGGATCACTTAGGGTAGCCCACACAGGAATGCATCCAGGTGGGTTTTTGAAAGTCTCCAGAGAAGGAGACTCCACAACCCCCCTGGGCAGCCTGTTCCAGGGCTCCATCACTCTCACTGTAAAGAAGTTTCTCCTCATGTTGAGGTGAAATCTTCTATGTTCTAATTTGAACCCATTGTTCCTTCTCTTATCACTGTGAACCACTGAAAAGAGCCTGGCCCCCTCCACTTGGCACCCACCCCTCGGATATTTAGAGATCAATAGACATTGATCAGATCCCCTCTCAGTCTTCTCTTCTCAAGCCTAAATAGAATACTGTAATTACCTTAGGAAATGATTTCCATTGCATCATCTGTGATACCAGTCTTCATTGCAGCATCATACTTGACAAACTTTTAAAAATTTATTACAATTTAAAAAATTTCTCACATGAGAAAATGTATTAGAAAATGATACTTCTCTCCATTTTGGTTATGAGTCATCACTCATCCAGTTTCCAAGAACATTGTATTTACTAGTTCAAGCACTGCGTTATGAATCTTGTATTTCATGAAAGCCTACCTCAGTGTTATGTGTTTCATTCAGGACTTTAGTACAGTAGTATAACAGACAGATGACTTTCACATTGTAGCTTGTGTTGGACATCTGCTTCAACTTAAGATTTAGACTTTTGAAAAGATGCATGAAAGTAATTACTGAGTTAAATATTATTATTACTAAAATTGAAGTTCTCACTTCAGCAGGCCAAACTGACTATTACTATTATTTATACTTGCAAACTATTACTATTTGTACTAGGAAAATAAAATTATCAAGAGATAATGAAAAAAATTTTTAGAAGAAATCCAGAACAGCTGTCGTTGTCATAAAGTTATATGAAACGTCAGTGAATTAAAAAAGAAAATGTTTTGTTTAGAGGCTGAAAGTACTTACTAATTTAGAAAAAGCACTTAAAACGTGTTACATATAAAGGACTGCATAGTTACTTATAGAAGCATTTTGGATTCTTGTTTAAGTAGTTTATCTAAAAAATGTTATGTTATGTTAATTTTCCCTCATATTGTTTCAGTACGTTTTTGTTTGCCTCTGCAGAGGCTCTGTAATGGCACATTCCATTCTTTAAAAGCTGTGCTTGGACTTCCAAGCAGGAAGTGATGCTCGTTGCAGTGATTGTTCTCCTCTTCTTGACGCTGTAATGATTGTGTACTTGGATGTTGCTATCATATTTTCATTAATCTAATGCCAGGCAACTGCAGTTTCATAAATGAGGACATTTGCAGGTGTTTTCCTCTTAACATTTCAAAGAAGAGGAATCCAAATCAGGAAGTTCACACTGAAGTGTGGTCCAGATCTTGCTTTTAAATCATGTTTCCTATTCTCACACAGACCATTACGATAATTAGTTTCCTGTTATTTAAAAATTTGGTCACAGTAAAAAGGTTCCTAATTTATTAAAGCACAGTGTAATTATTACTGACACTTCAAGTCTGTAATATATGTTTTAATATTTTATATTTGCATGACAGATCAGTGGCTTACAACTGGAAGGTTGCAGTTTTGATGGAAATCGACTTTCAGAAAATCTGGATGATTCTCCCAGTGTGTCTTCCGTTCTCCCTTGTTACATGGCCTGGATTCCACAGGTACTAAATTATTAAAGGACCTAAACATCCAAGACCCATAATTTGCTTTTTTTTCTGTGTAGTAGCTTTTCAGTATGAAATTGCTGACCTGTTTTCCCCTGCATTTCAAAATAAAAACCCCTGTCTTTATTATGAAAATCAGTTATTTCTTTTATATAAAAAAGAACTTGTGTCAATATTTTTAAGCTATTGTTTAGATTAAGACAAGTGTTTCATTTCAGTCATACCTTTTTTTTCTTCTATTTTGAAAGCCATTTGTGTATTTATAAAACTGTATTTAGTAAATGTATGCATGAGTTTGGGAGTTCATTCCTGGAATGTATTTTCTTCACATTTTAAACATTAAATTGAAATGCAATAGCAATTAAAAGATAGAGAACATGATGTGGTCTGTAAGCAAAGAAAGCCTTTTCCCTACTTGCACTAGTTTAAAAATATGCCAGTGCTTGCAAAACTGTGTAAGATGAAAGTGAAGTAAGCCAAACAGTAAAAGTTGTTACTGCTTCAGCCCTCCAATTATAATAGCAAACTCTGATAAATAAAGGAAAAAGTTACATCAAACTTATTCAAAGCTCTATAGGAATTCCAGATTGATGTGCTTACAGTCTTATTACTCAAGGAAAAATTATTGTAGAAATCATCTCATCCAAATTTAGCTGTCTAAAAGTTATTTGTCTGGTATGACTTAATCGCCTTAGCTCCTTCCTTAGTCTCAGTAAAGGATAGGCATCTCAGGAAGTCCTTCCCATCATAAGATACCTGGGATAAATCTCTGCCTAGATGTGACTCTAGAGGTAGGCTAGACCACTAACTCTAGGACAGACAGGTGGGAAGAATCTCACATACAGACCTAAAAGAAAGCACATACTAAGACTTCTACACCAAAAATCAAGCGTAAATATAGAAAATTAGAAACAGGGGGGAATGCAGGTTTTTTGACACTGTGTCATTGATGAAGATATCAAACAGCATCGGTCTCAGTACTGTCCCCAGGGGGATATCACTTGTCCTGAGTCTCCATCAGGACATCAAGACATTGTCTACTGCCTTCTGGATGTGACCATTCAGCCAAGCCCTTATTCACTAAACAGTCCACCCATCTAGCCCATATTTGTCCAATTTAGAGAGAAGGATGTTGTGGGGGACCATGTCAAAGGCCTTGCAGATGTTCAGAGATAGCTCTTACCTTGTCCATTGATGTAGTCATTCTATCAGTAGCAGATGACTGATTGGTCAGGCAGGACTTGCCCTTTGTAAAGCCATGTTCTCTATCTCAAATCACCTCCCTGTCCTCTTTTGTGTTGTTAACATAGCATTTGATGTGATTTGCACTGAAAAGTCCCTCATTTTTGTTTCAAATTCCTTTCTGACAAGTCTTCTGCCTTGGTATTTGATGCTTGAAAATCTTTTGACATTTTCCTGTTGACATAAAGGGAGATTCTGAGTGTCAGGGAAAACAATATATATATAAATTGAATCAAACCCTGAATTATTTACACTAACTAAATACATCATGTGTGTGAAACCCAAATTGCATGCTGCAGTAAGTCTAGACAGTATTTCAGCTCAGTTCTGCACTCATGCATAGGGGCAATGCTCTGTGTCATGGATTGAGTTGAACCTGCTGCTGTTATTCATACCAAGCCACAGTCAAGCCTGCTTCAAAAAGTGAAAGTGCTAAGTGGAGCAAAGTATTATGGAGTTTGAAGTCCAGATTGCAACATGAGAGGCTTCCTGTTCTGGTTGCTGCTTCTGGGTTCCAGGTTCTTGGGTGTAGTCTTTTTTTCTGTAGGCATAGCAGCGCAAAGAGTGGGAGTCGGGTTTTGGTGTTCTGTTTTGTGCTGCTTTTTTCCCCAGTGTATTTCACTGTGCTTCTGCAAATAGGCTAAGCATGCATTGTATTATTAGATTAATTAGATTATTAGCTAAGGTAATTATGCATTGTGCTTATGATATCTTATGCTACATTAAACTCTTACCTCTTTGTGTTTTCTGTGTTACTCTTCCCCTCACTTTTGTGTTGGAGAAGCAGGCAGGTTAGCCCTTGCACTAAACCATTACACCCTGTGCAAAGCCCTGGGAGGAAACTATGTCCAAGGCAGTTCCTCTGTATCAGGGAACAGTTCTTACGTATTGATTTACTAATGTTAGAGGTCATTGTTTAGATCCATTAAGTAGCCTGGAAAGTGTAGGATGAGATTTTATTTTGGTGCAGCTCCTGAAGTGTCTCAACTGCAAGTACCTCAGACACAGATCAGCCCTGGTGCTGCATTCTGGGAGTAGCAGCAGGGTGATGCTGCAGGGGTGGAGGATGTGGGGCAGCACTGCCTGCTGCAGCACCCCAGCCTAGCCCATTACCACCTCTGCAGTACAGCACTGGTGCACCCCTCTGCGAGCTGTTCAACATTTCCCTTGCCCCGAGTTTGCAGGAACTTTTGACATATAATTTTTGAGGGTTTTACCTGAGTGAAGATTTTGATATTTAGTTCTTAGGATCACCTCTTCTTCCTTTCTTGTGTTTTCAGTTTTTAGGAGATTAAAAACAGAGGCTTAGTTAAGGACTAGTCTAGCAAATTTTCTGAAGTCTGCATCGTTAGTAATTCTTCTCTGTTGTAGCCTGTACCAAGAGTTACCTGTCCAAGGCTAAGTGTTAACTAAGTGCTTGTTTGTTGACAGGATGCACGTGGTCCGTATTCTCCAGAAGAATGCATCTCTTTGCCAGTCTACACTAGCATGGAGAGAGACCGTGTGGTGATAAATATTGATGTACCTTGTGGAGAAACCCAGGACCAGTGGATTCAATGCGGCGCTGCTTTATTTTTAAAAAATCAGTAATTGGAAGCTGCATTAAATTAACTCCTGAAGTTCAGAATCATTTCAACATCTCAACTGTTTATTATTATTATTAAAAGAAAACGTTAGATTTATTGCAAATACATTTTTAAAGTAAAGGTTTATAAATCCCCCTGTTTATTTTTTTTTAAGATATATAAAGTTAATTCTACTTGAATTCATTATATCTTTGTGGCATATTGTAGAAGTCAACGTGGCACTATTCAGCAATCTGTTAATTTCGATTGTTTCTCTGGATTGGGCGTGGGAATCAAGCCAGTTCTGTATCCATCTAGTGGTCCACCCATCAAACCCATGTGTCACCAGTTTGCAGACCAGGATGTGGTGCGGGACTCGCTGAAATCTCTCCATTATTTAATAAAATAAAATGGTAAAACTTATCTGTTTTAATTGCATGTTTTACTTAAATATGAAAATCAGGATAAATATTGTGGTCTGTTTAATGCTGTTTTATTTCTTTATGCTGGTAGTAAAGAATAGGAGCCTCCTGAATTTCATGTGGAGTTAAAAATTCAGTTAGACTACCATCATGGTCATTACCTGGAAGGTGCTGAAAAAAATATTTATGAACTTGTACTAAATTCCATTATCATGTGCACATAAATGCCCAAGATAGACAAACAATTCCTTAGACAAACAGAAGAAATTTGCCCCCAGTTGTTAAGCAATTAACAGAGGAAAGTAGCAATGCTTTCAGTCTGATATGAGAGGCCTCTGAAATCTTGTTTTTGGTGCAGGATACTAAAGTTTGATTTCATATTTCATCATGCTTGGATGCTACCATGTTTTTGGTGTGCAGTTAGACAAAATGTCAAATGAAACAGGAAACCCAAAATCCATCATGAAGTTGCATTACTGAAGAATGGTGTAGTCTCAACATAAGAATTGAAAGTGTCTAATTTTTAACTGTGATTACCAAGTCACCTCATGAAGATATTTTTAAAAGTCAAAAGCATATTTTTGGTTTGTTTAGAAAGTTAAATGGATGTCTTGGCTGTAATATCCCTGATAGATTTTTATTGTTGTTTAAATTTAAACTGACTACATTTCACTTGCTTGATATTTTTCATTGTGGTGGTTTGAGAGAGAGAGAAGGTTAGCTTCCTGAAGAAAGTATTTTTCATCATTTTACTCTATTTTTCATCCTTTAATTTTATTCTTTTATCTTCTATTTGGAAAGTTTCCTATTTTAATTCTTCTTCTAATAAAAAGATGTCCTAAAATAATTAGATACAAGTGCACATACATGTTAAGAACTGAATCCTATCTAAAAGTGGAATAATTTGCTTGGTACTTTTTAGATAATTGTCTCATATTACTTTGTACATTTGACTGTAATTTTCTGAAGAATAAAAATGTATCAAATTTAGAAAATAGTTGCTGTGAAGAAAAATTTGGAAGAAAATGATGTTTCTGACAGAACAGAAAGAACTCCTGTAAATGCTTGTATGAGCTCTGTGAAGATTTAAAGGGTTAATTGTCAAGAAAAGTGTTGTCATACTAGGCTGCCTTGGTAAAACATCACTGGGAGAGGAAACAAGTTTTACTGAGGACTTGTTCCTAGCATCCAATCTAAATCTGCTCTTCTTTAGTTTGAAGCCATTGCCTCTCGTCCTGTCACTACAGGCCTTTGGAAAGAGTCTGTCTCCATCCTTCTAGCCCCCCTTCAGGTACTGGAAGGTCTCCCTGGAGCCTCCTCTTCTTCAGGCTGAACAACCCCAGCTCCCTCAGCCTGTCTTCATAGCAGAGGTGCTCCAAAGCCCTGTTCACTGTCATGGCCCTCCTCTGTACCTGCTCCATTGGGTCTGCACCCTTCCCATATTGAGGGCTCCAGTACTCCAGGTGAGGTCTCACCAGGGCAAGGGGGTTGGAACTAGGTGATCCGTGAGGTCCCTTCCAACCCTAACAATTCTATGATCTATGATTCTACTATTTGCCAGCAGGATGCTTGCAGGGGAGGGCCAGTGCCCTCCCTGGGAAAAGCAGGAAGGCTGCAGTGACTCAAACACTAAATTTATGCTTAGTGGTTTTAAGGAGAAATATGTGAACAGGTTCAGATCATTTTCTTAGCAATAAACCATGAAGGCTGAGCTTGTACCCAAGCCATTAAGAACCTTTTGTTCTGCCAGTGAACAGCTAGGCAGCCTCCTTTGTTTCTCTGCTGATTTTCATCCTGGCATGGCAGAGTCCAAAGTGTAGAATACCTGGAAATGCTTGAAATGCTTAGAAAAGCCCCTGACCACACACAGAGGCACCTCATGGAGGTTCCCGTGGGTGTTATTGCTCTGTGAACTGGAGTCCAGAGCTCCAGGTTCCCTGCACCTCAGGTGTCAGTACAAGCTCATTTTTGCTTCTATCTCTGTGATTGCACAAGTGTTCCTCCTGTCTCCTGCTGCCTTCTTGGTGTGTGACAGGTAAAATGAGGGGAAAGATGGTTCATGTGTGCAGGAATTGCCTAAGAAATGGAGCTAGTAGCTGGCTGGGGAGGTCAAACCTGAAGTAAGCACAGGGAGCTGCTGAGTTGGAGGCTTCACTGGCTGCCCATGGAGGTTTGACAAATCTTGTTGGCAGTGGGGTTTCCTGGAGCAGTGATGTCCCACAGAGCTCTACCCACTTGAACTTTTAAATTAGCAACAAACTGCAGCAAGTAGGTTTGGCTTAAAGGGATAGGAGGGAAATGAGGAGCTGACATAATTCATCATGCAAAGCTCCAGTGAAAAAAAGCAGCTTAAGTTTAAGGGAAGGGAAGAGGTTTGTTTGTGATTTTAACAGCTTCGTCAGTGATCTGGATGAAGGGATCAAGTGCACCAACAGTAAGTCTGCAGATGACACCAAGCTGGGTGGACATGTCGATCTGCTGCAGGGCAGGGGGCTCTGCAGAGGGATCTGGATAGGCTGGATCAATGGGCTGAGGCCAACAGTATGAGATTCAATGAAGTCACATGTTGAGTGCTGCACTCAGAAGAGGAGGCTGAGGGAGACCTTCTCACCCTGAAAAGAGGTTGCAGTGAGATGGAATTCAGTCTCTTCTCACATGCAACAAGTGACAGGACAAGAGGAAATGGCTTCAAGCTGTGCTGGGGGGGGTTCAGAATGGATATTAGAAAAATTTCTTCACAGAAAGGGTTCACAAGAATTGGCACAGGCTGCCCAAGGCAGTGGTGGAGTTCCTATCCCTGGAGGGATTTAGAAGATGTATGGATGTGGGGCTGAGCAACATGATTTGGTGGTAGTGGCTTAGCAGTAACAGTGGGAGTTTGAGCTCTAGGTGAGCAGTTGGACTTGATCTCAAAGGTCTCTTCCAACCTCAGTTATATGGTTCTGTGTTTAAGTGGCAGAATCAGCTCTCTGGATCTGTAATTGGCCTTCTGGGCTGCAAATGCACACTGTCTGCTCATGTCCAGCTTCTCATCCATCAGCACCCATTAAGTCCTTTTCCCCAGGGCTCCATTCTATCACCTCATCCCCCAGTCTGTATTGATAGTGAGGATTGTTCTGGCTCATGTGTAGAATCCTGCACTTGCTCTTGTTGAACCTCATGAGGTTCACCTGGGCCCACTTCTCCAGCTTGTCCAGGTCCCCCTGGATGACATCCTGTCCCTCTGGCGATGTACTGTTATAATCACCAATGATAATAAAAAAACCCTGAGAACTCTAGATTACATTCAACGTGTATTAAGCAATACACTTGGTGCTTATTTTGAATAAAAGATTCACTCATCTTTCCTTCTTGTGACTCTAGCCATAACCCTGATGTTTTGAAAGGCTCCCAGGTGGCCTAAAAAGGAAAAAGATATTACTTCTCATGTGTTCCCTGATATTTATTGTCCATATGCTTTGTAGGGTGTGCTTTCTTTATACACAAGGTTGTAATCTAAATGAAAGATACTAGAGGTAACTACTACCATGTATCATAAGAACGATATTTCTGGTAGTAAAAGACAGAACTGTAGAGTGTTTATTACCACCAAAGTGCAGCTGTATAAAAAACATAGGCCATTCAAAAGTATGGATCAGGAAACACAAGAAATAAAACCATCAGAAATGCCTTAATGGTCTGACTAGTGTTTCAAAAAGTCTGTTCTGTTATTAGCTTTCAAGAATATAGGAACTTGTAAGACTAAAATACATAGAGATCTTAGAAGAGACATTACTATTCTGTAAACATCCTCTTTTGAAGGCTTGAGAAAGATGTGTATCTTGAGTAAGTGCAAATTGCTATCAGTAGAAATTGAAGTACAAAACGTGAAGTGAAAAAAGCATTGAAAACAATGAAGATTTTTCAGTGATATCTGAGTGTGCTTCAAATTATTATTATGCTTTTTCTATAAGTGCATGTATTTTATGCTTAATGAAGAACAGTTTCTTCCTTTTACATTTTATAGCAGTCAAGTATGCCTCAGGTATTGGTATTGTCATCCATCAGAAGATGTGTTTGGTGCATTTAGCAAGTTCACAGTAATTCTGCTGTGACTTGTCGAAGAGTCAGACCTATGATGATACATCAAATTCTTGTAGTTATAAAGAAAAACATATTTTTATTATTTATTTTTTTTCCAGAACAGTTTTAGAATTCCACTAAAATTTAAATGCAGCAGTGAAAGGGAAGTTATGCAAGTTATGCCAAGTACACATAGAACTGGTCATGCAAATTAGTCTTTCCCCCTGGATCATAGGATCACAGGATGTTAGAGGTTGGAAGGGACCTCTGGTGATCTTTGAGTTCAACCCCCCTGCCAGAGCAGGACCATAGAATCTAGGTCAGGTCACAGAGTAATGCATCCAGATGGGCCTTAAAAGTCTCCAGAGAAGGAGACTCCACAATCTCTCTGGGGAGCCTGTTCCAGTGGTCTGTGACCCTTACAGTAAAGAAGTTCTTCTTCATGCCGAGGTGGAACCTCCTGTCCTGTAGTTTCCATCCATTGCCCCTTGTCGTATCACAGAGCACAAATGAGAAGAGCCTGTCCCCTCTCTCTTGACACTAAGCCCTCAGATACTTACACACATTTATTAAATCCCCTCTCAGTCTTTTTTCCAGACTGAACAGCCCCAGGTGTCTCAGCCTTTCCTCATAGGGCATGTGCTCCAGTTCCTTCATCATCCTTGTAGCCCTCTGTTGGACTTCCTTGAGTAGATCCCTGTCGCTCTTTAACTGGGGAGCCCAAACCTGCATGCAATGATGCACTCAAATCCTGCATTTCTTTATTTCAGCTATTAGAGAACAGTACTCAGAAGAGCAGTAATTTCTCCCAAAACATCTATGTAACTGTTAGAGCTGAAACTGGAAGAAAAACTGAACTCTGTGCTCAAAAGCATCAAATATGAATCATTGTATTACCTCTTAAACTAATAGACTGTCTTTGGTTGACAAAAAATGGGTTTACATAAATGATAGTTAATATAGGTTGCCATACAGGTTGCCATACTAAAAACATGTAGATTTGATTAGAGCTAGAAATTCTTACATGAAGTTTTACACTGACAGTTGTTAAGCCTTTTGATTTTCACATTTTTAATCTCCCAAAAGTCAAAAGTGTGAGTAAGGAACTAGATGTAGAAGAGTCTGAAGACAGTGTGTGTCACATCTGAGAAAACAAGCTCGCCCTCAGTGAGTCCCTATGCTGCATTCTCCTCTGGAGGTGTATAACTTCGTGAGTGTGATTGAGTTCTTCACATATTAGCAGCTTCCTTGGAAACTGCTGCTTGAGAGGCTGTCCTCCTTCACCTCAGCTCATTGTCTCCTATGTGCAAGGCTGCATAACTCAGCACCATTTTCTCTGGTTTCATTTCAGCCACTGAAGCTGCTTATAGCAGCCCTCACTAAATTGTTTTTCAAGAAATACCTCTCTTTAAGGTAGATTTCTTATTTCTAGTTCTCATGACCTTTATGGGAGATGCTAGGAAGTAATAAAACAAGGTTTTTTCACTCTTAGTAGACTGGTACAAACAGAAAGACACTTTTCACTAGTGTAGTTTAGAAAATTGAAAAATAAAGTTGGTGTTATCTATCTGAACAGCTTCATAACAATAATTACTATTAATATGGACTGCTGTTTGCCTAAGAAATAGTTTTTAGGATATGGTCTTTATTAAAATTGGGGTGTTTATTTCCCCTCCACACCCTTTTTTTTTTAAAAAAAAAAAATGCATCTGCTTTAATTTATTTGAACACTTTATAATGCATAAAGAACCAGGATAATCCAGAAATCTTTGCACAGGCTGATTCTAGAATGACATTGTAGGCATGAGAGGCTAGTCAGTGCAAGAGTTTGGGTATTCATGCTGTATTGCAATACTTTGCTATTTTTTGCTATTTTGATCTCAAAACCATCCCCATGACTGTGTGCTTGTTCAACACATAGGTTGAGATCATGCAAAATTTGAGTACAGTGTAAATATACTGTCTAGTGTTCATTCTAGCTTTGGTTATCCTGTAAAGGAAGTTACCTAAACAGCAATAACCAGATGCATGTCAGATGAATGTACTCTTAACTGGGAACAATTTCAAAAGAAGACTCTGTCAGGAGAAAGGACTTCAAAAGAAGTCTCAGACATAGTCTTCTTACCTTCACCCAGTGTTAGATTCACTTATGTTTTCAGAGCAGCAAACAAGAATCTTCTTAACAACTCATCTTTGGGAAGAGTAATTACTAATCATGCTTAGGAAACGTACTGGCCAGGTAATTTCATCTTTAGAGCTGCCTAACTCCTCTCAGTCCCTGACAAGGTGAGTTCTTCTGATTCTGTCCCACGTGGTGCTGTTTCCAAGAGTCAGAGAGTGTTTCATACACTTTATCTTCTGAGATTGTTAAGAAATGTCAATGGTTTGTGGTTTTGTCATGGGCCATATCAACTCCTGCCACTAGATGGTGCTGTGGACTAGACGCTCGTGAGACACTGGCCTCGACAAATTAGTGGGGTTTGGAAGGTAAAGGAAACTTATTGAATACATAACATGGCATCAGAGGTCTGCTCCGAAGGAAATTTTCTTATCATCAGTGCTGAATAAGCATCTATGTCTTAAGAAAAATGCTTATAGTTGTGATGTGGTTCCTTTTTGAAGTGATTCATCGAGTTAATGTCTTGGTACTTGGAGATGCCTTGGTTGTGGAAGTACATAAAGTACTGACTGACCACTCTGGTCTGTTTACAGCTCTTTCTGTACATCTTCAGAGTCTGCATGGGAAGAAGGAACTGTAAGGAGAAGCATGCCTTTGCATGGAAGGTCGATATCTTCCTTGGCTGCATCAGGCAGCGTGTAGCCAGAGGGTCAAGGGAGGAGATCCCTCTCTGACGGTATATGGTGAGACATGTCTCGAGTTCTGTTTCAGTGCTGGGCTGCTCAGTTCAAAAGAGAGCATTGTGGAGCTAGTCTGGAGAAAGACCATGAAGATGATTAAGAGACTGGAGCATCCTGAATACAAGGAGAGGCTATGAGAGCTGAGACTGTTGAGCCTGGGGAAGAGAAGGTTCGGGGACTTGTATCATTATGTATAAATACCTGATGAGGGAGAGTAAAGAAGACAGAGACAGATTCTTCTCAGTGGTGCTCAGTGAAAGTAAAAGAGGCAGTAGACACAAACTGAAATGTGTGGAGTTTCATTTAAATATCATAAACATTCTTTACTCTTAGGAATGCCCAAGCACTGGCACCTGCTTCCCAGAGAGGTTGTAGAGTCTTGTGCTTAGAGATGCTCAAAGGCTGGCTACATACAGTCCTTAGCAATCTGTTCCCAGATGACCATGCTTTGAGAAGGGAGAACTAGGTGATCTTCAGAGGTGCTTTCCAGCCTCAGCTGCTCTGTGACTGTAGAATTCTGTGAAATGGCTGGAAATGAAGAGGAGCCATGTAAGCTACCAGTATCAGGAACGCTGTGATGTGAGAACAGAAAATCTCTTTTAAGGGTGATGTGTCTAGTAAATACTGAGCTTCTCCAGGTAGGTCTCTCATGTGATGTGTCTATCCCTTGAGTTCCAAAAAGGGTGAAATGAGTGAAAAATTGTAATATAATTTACTAATACTGCTTTGCTCAGTCCATCTTGTTCTTTGTCAATTGACTTTGAATTATTTTCCTTACGATTTTTAGAGAAAATTGCATATGAGAAATGAGACGAAGGCTTAGTAAATTGGATGTTTGAGCTCCAGTACATTTCTAATGTGGTAATGATACAGCAAACACCTCACTGGTACTGTGAGGACAGCAATCTAGTTATGTATACAGTTTGTGTAGCTAAGAGTTAGCATCTATAAAAATAACTTCTGCAAATCATGAGAACACTGTCTACCAGAGAAAAGCCAGAAATCTGGAAGTGAAGAGCCAGCCTATATTTACTCTAATTTCAGCATTTTCAAAGCACACTCAAAAACCCAAACCCCAAACCAAACCAAACCAACAAAAACCCCCAAAACAAAAACAAACAAAAAACCCCAAACCCAACCTGTGGATGAGTTTTTTTCAGTGTGAACTTACTTCATTGGAAGGAGCTGTCAGGCCCTGGAAAAACACAAATGTCCCTTGAGTAAGAGTCTACTTGATTTTCACCTGTTTGAAAACCATTTTCATTCACGGCTTTGAAGACAGTGTAACACATTGAGACATTTAGCTTATGTCCCCTGAAAGAGAAGCTTCACTCATGGTTGCAGCAATTGTAGGAAGAATTTTTCTGATGAGTTACAGATGTGAAGGAGTAAAATTTGTATCTATCATAAAGAGTGCTCTGATCTGTTACTGTTTCAATGGAGTTTAAAAGAAAACAGACACTGTCCAATTTTGTATCATCTAGATAAAACCACCTCTAGTTCTTTTTTAACCTTTTGTTTCCCTTTTTTCTTTCTCCTCTTTGTAGAGGATCAAAAAACTCTTCCTTCACGCTCTTTTTTTATGAGTAATTTTGCTGAACTTCTTGAAGCACCTTCCTCACAGGCTCTCTGTGGGATGGAGAGATTATATTCTTCCTTTTTATATCTGAGATTAAATGCCATAATTTGTTCTTTGTTGTTGTAAATGACATTTGCACTAAAGAAAGATCCTTTCACACAGATGATCTCTCTTGGAGTCAGGGTTCCATGAAGAAGCAGCTGCAGGAACAAGTAAGGCCCTAAGTAAATGTGATCATTGCTTTTGTACCCTTCATAAGAAAACGGAAACAAACTTGTCGGGAGGGTTGTCTATGAAAGGCACTAGATTTTTGGTAGTCATATCTTAAAGCTATGATTAAAATTTCTAAATCAAATCAGGAAACTGTGCTGACTGCCTCTCAAAGTGTTACAAGGATGCTAGTAAGTAGCTAATGTCCTGTTTTTATGTCTTCATGAGACCTTTTGGAGTTGTACTTCCAGCAGCTGCACACAGGGTATAACAGCCCCCATTCCCTTTCACATCATATGGGTGTACCTACACTTACTCACTTAGCTACATCATATGGCAGCATGCCATCAAGGTTCCTTGCTCTTTTCTGTAGAAATTTGGATGCAGAGAGTGCCTGATACAAAACCCATCTCATTGAAAAGGAATGTGACAAGGTAACCAGATTCCCTAGTTTAAACATAGATTCTATGGCTCCCTACCCTGCACTTCAAACAAGCAGGCTTTGGACTCTTTAGAGGCCTTTGAGGGGGGATACCACAGCATGAAGCCCTGAAATAGAAAAGGGCCCAAGAAAGCTAATTTATATTAAAATGTTACCTCCTCCAACCCCAGGACTGATGTATCCCAACAAAGAGGAAGCAGGCAAAAATGCCAGGTGGTCTGCACAGATGAAAAAGACACTTGTCTAGGTCTGGAGTGGGAAAGAGACTCGATTCTTTTTGGATGTTCCTGTGTTATGAAATTAGAGGTACAAATGAGGCCAAAATATTAACAATGAGGCTATTTATTAACACAGTGAAGTGGACAGAACAGAGGAAGGGAGAGAGAGCAGGAAAAAAATGCAGAGAGAGAATGAGAGCAGGAAAGGCATTATATTACCACCCTTCCTCCCCCAGCCCCAAGACAATTTGGGTCTGTGAAAAGGTGTTGCTGCATCCTGGTTGGCTTGTGCTGTCTGTCCTGGAGGAGGGGAGGGAGAGATTCCAAAGTCCAAGTCCTTCTCTGAGCGGCCTCCAACATGTGGTGTCTTCAGTAAAGTTGTCTTTTCTCTTCCCCATGGGTTGCAGCAAGCAGAACTTAGGGCATGGAGAGAGGGTTCCTCCTGGTCTGCTGCCTCCAGGTTACATGGTGATGTCTTTTTCTCTCCTTGTATTTTTCTTCTCCTGAGCAGGCATTGCTCAGGTCCTTTATACTGTTTTTTAGTCACCCTTTTTTTAGGTGTGTGTCCAGGTATTGTCCCCAGGGCATGCCAGGTGGTGAATCCATTGTCTTTTTCACCATCCTCCCTTTCCGGGGTAGCTGATGGGTCACCATGATCTTGTCTGTGCACATTCCAGCGAGTCGTTATCCAATGGCATCTGCAATTACACATTTCTGTTGTCTGGGACCAAAGGTGATTTTATCTTTGTTGATTCACATCAAGAGAGGCAAGATTTAGTCTCTTACAGCACTCCTGGATACTCTTCAACACAAAAAAGAGGCAAGAACAGCTATACTGAGAAATTGTCTGAGTAACCAGAGACCACATCAGGAAAGTTAAAGCCTAAACAGAATTAAATCTGGCCAGGGTCAGCAGGGACAACAAGAAAAGCCTCTATAGGAATGTCACTGGTAAAAGAGACTAGAGAAGAGATGAGTCCTCTCCAGAAGGAAACAGGGTGCCTAGTTACCTGGGATAAGGAGAAAGTTTATGTACTCAATGATATTTTGGCCTCCATCTTCACCAGCAAGGGGGTCTAACCACACCGGCCAAGTTACAGAAGGCAAAAGCAAGAACTGGTAAAAGGAAAAACTTCCCATTGTGTGGTTAAGACCAGCTAAAGAATCAGAAGGTGCACTTAGTACCATGGTCTAGTTGATTGCTTAGGGCTGGGTGATAGGTTGGACTGGATGATCTTGGAGGTCTCTTCCAACCTGGTTGATTCTATGATTTTATGATTTTATGATTCTATAATTCTATGAACAAATCCATGGGACCTGATGGGATCCATCCACAGGTCCTGAAGGAACTGACAGATGAAATTACCAATCCACTTTCCATCATACTTGAAGTCACATCAATCTGGTGAAGTTCCCAGTGACTGGAAAAGGGGAAACGTAACCTCCATTTTCAAAAAGGAAGAAAAGAAGAAATACCTGGGCACTACAGACTGATCACTCTCACCTCTGTGCCTGTTCAGATCATGGAGCAAATTATTCCTGGAAACTCTACTAAGGCATGTGAAAAATGAGGAGGTGAAGCCAACATGGCTTCAGCAAAGGTAAATCATGCCTGGCAAATTTGGTGGCCTTTCATGACAGGATAACAACATTGATGGACGAAGGAAGAGCAACTGATGTTATCTACCTGTTATCTACTGTCGCCCACATCTTGGTTGGCACCATGGAGAGTGGGATCAAGTTCACCCTCAGCAATTTGCCAATGAGACCAAGCTGCATGGGGCAGTCAACACGCTGGAGGAAAAGGATGCCATCCAGAGGGACCTTCAGAGGTGGGTCAGTGTCAATCCCATGAAGTTTAACAAAGCCAAGTGCAAGGTCATACCCCTGTATGAGGGCAATCCCAAGCACAAATAAAGGCTGGGCCAAGAATAGAGATAGGGCAAGGGTAGAGAGCAGTTCTGAGGAGAAGGACTTGGGGATTTTGGTTGATGAGTGCAATGTGAGCTGGTAATGTGAGCTTGCAGCCCAAAAAGCCAACTGTAACTTGGGCTGCATCAATGAAGCCCAGCCAGCATGTCGAGAGGTGATTCTACCACTCCCTTCCACTCTCATGAGACCTCACCTGGTGTACTGTCTAGCTCTGGAGTCCTCAACACAAGAAGGACATAAAACTGTTAGAGAGGGTCCAGTAGGAAGTGTGGGGTGGAGGTAGGGGTGCACAAAGCTGATCAGAGGAGTACAACACCTCTCCCATTAAGACAGACTGAGAGAGCTGGGGTTGTTCACCTTGGTGAAGAGAAGGCTCCAAGGAGACCTTATAGAAGCCTTCTGATATTTGAAGGGTGTCATGGTAGGGCCATGACATGGCCCAGTACAAACCCAGACAGGCCTTCAGATGTCTAGACAAGGTCCCTTTCTCTCCCCTACTTCCTGCAGAAAGACAGGGCAACACAGGAAAAAGAACAAAGGGGACAGGACCCCTGCTGGTCTGGTAAACAGGCTGTTTACCTAGGATGAGAGCACGTAAGCTGACCACTGCTCCCCCAGATACAAGGCCTTTGTTTCTGCCTTTTATGGTTGTTGCCTGGCAGAACCCTTTTCCATTGGGCAGCTACACGTTAGCTTCAGTGCCCCATTGGACCAACCGATCTCTGGCCAGCTATATATACAGGTTGACTGGATAGTCGCCTTTGCCTTGCTCAAACCTTGCTTCAAACCTTGCTTCAAACCTTGCTTTGCCTTGCTTTAAGCCTTGCTTTCAACCCTACTTGGACGCATCTTGTAGAAGCTGCCTCGAGTTGCCCTGCACTGCCTCAAGCGCCTGGTCCAAGAGCCTGGGATAAAGCCATGAGCCCATACACAGCAAGCTGGAGAAGCCACAAGCCTAGAAGCCAGATCTGCCTAGCCTGCTTCCCCTTGCCACCAGAATCGTGCCATGCCTCAGTTTACCCAGGAATGAAGCAAGTGCCTGTTGCCAAGAGCGTCGTTAACTGCCCACTGTCTGCTGAAGCCAGATCAGCCTGGGACCATGTGGTAAACCTTTCTTGCTGGCAATCTGCCATGCCAGTGCTGCACAAGAGCGCCCCAAAGCTAACACAGCAGCAGCAGCATCCCCCATGTGGGTAAAACCAGCTGTGAGTAAACAATTCATTGCTCTTTGGATTTAAAGGTTCTTACTGAAGGTTTCCCCCCACTGTAATCGAGTGGTATCTGCTCTTGGGGACCTTCTTCTTCCAAGTTATTGCCTCCTAATTTGCACAGAAGTGTTTGTATTTTGCCCTGAGACTGTATATTCCCATTGTAAATATATATTCCAACCGTACAAGGATCCTATTTAACGACTTTTGGCAATTTTCATTAATAAAGGGTTACTACTATTTTATTAATACCCATTTGCCATATTCATAGAATAGAATCAGTCAGGGTTGGAAGGGACCACAAGGATCATCTAGTTCCAACACCCCTGACATGGGCAGGGACACCTCACACTACATCAGGCTGGCCAGAGCCTCATCCAGCCTGGCCTTAAACACCTCCAGGGATGGAGCCTCAACCACCTCCCTGGACAACCCATTCCAGGCTCTCTCCACTCTCATGCTGAAGAACTTCTTCCTCACGTCAAGTCTGAATCTCCCCACTTCCAGCTTTATTCCATTCCCCCTAGTCCTATCACTACCTGATATCCTAAAAAGTCCCTCCCCAGCTTTCTTGTAGGCCCCCTTCAGATACTGGAAGGCCACAAGAAGGTCACCTTGGAGCCTTCTCTTCTCCAGGCTGAACAGCCCCAACTCTTTCAGTCTCTCCTCCAGCCCTCTGATCATCCTGGTGGCCCTTCTCTGGACACGTTCCAGTATGTCCATATCCCTCTTGGAATAGGGGCTCCAGAACTGGATGCAGTACTCCAGGTGGGGTCTCATCAGAGCTGAGTAGAGGGGGAGAATCACCTCTCTTGACCTGCTGGCTACACTTCTCTTGACCTGCTGGCCACACTTCTCTTGATGCAGCCCAGGATCTGGTTGGCTTTCTGGGCTGCAAGTGCACATTGACAGCTCATGTTGAGCTTCTTGTCCACCAGCACCCCCAAGTCCCTCTCCTCAGGGCTGCTTTCCAGCCAGTCACTGCCCAGCCTGTAGTTGTGCTTGGGATTGCCTCGACCCACATGCAGGACCTTGCACTTGGTCTTGTTGAACCTCATGAGGTTGGCTTGTGCCCACCTCTCCAGCCTGTCAAGGTCCCTCTGGATGGCATCCCTTCCCTCCAGCGTGTTTGCTGCACCACACAGCTTGGTGTCATCAGCAAACTTGCTGAGGGTGCACTCAATGCCACTGTCCATGTCACTGCCAAAGATATTGAACAAGACTGGTCCCAGGACTGATCCCTGAGGGACTCTGCTTGTCACTGGCCTCCACTGGGACATGGAGCCATTGACAGCCATTCTTTGGGTGCAGCCATCAAGCCAGTTCTTTATCCATCTCGTGGTCCACCCATCAAACCCATGTGTCACCAGTTTGGAGACCAGGATGTGGTGCAGGACAGTGTTGAAGGCTTTGCTCAGATCCAGGTAAATGACATCAGTTGCTCTCCCCTCATCTATTAATGTTGTGACCTGTTCATAGAAGGCCACCAGGTTTGTCAGGCAGGATTTGCCCTTGGTGAATCCATGCTGACTGTACCCAATCATCTCTTCACTATTCTTCTGTCTCGGTAGTGCCTCCAGGAGAATCTGCTCCATGATCTTACCAGGCACAGAGGTGAGACTGACTGGCCTATTGTTTATTATTATTGTAAGGGTAATTAATAATCCCCTTCAAAACAAAGGGGGCTTACATGATAGATGGAGAGGGACTATTTACAAAGGCATGAAGTGGCAGGATGATGGGCAATGGCTTCAAACTGGAGGAAGCTAGCTTTACAGATTAGGGGGAAATTCTTCACCTTGAGGGTGATGAGGCACTGACACAGGTTGCCCACAGAAGCTGTGGAAGCTGCAACTCCAGATGTGTTCAAAGCCAGTTTGGATGGGGCCCTGAGTAATCTACTCTAGTAGGAAGTATGCCTGTCCATTAAAGGGGGTTTGAACCAGATGATTTTGAGCTCTCATCCAGTCCAAATCATTCTGTGATTTTATGAATGACTGGACAGTTGTGAGTCCTCCAGTACAAAAAGGACATTGGAAAACTTGAGATAGTTGAGTGGAGGCCACCAAGAAGCTGGAGGACAAGCCTTACAGGGAGAGGCCTAAGGAACTAAGACAAGACAGCTTTTCTGGGAGGTGCTTATTAGCAGCTTTCTATTGTCTACAAGGAGGTTATTGTGGCAGGAGGACAGAGGAGAGAGGGTGTTATAACTGTATATGGGGAAAACCATTTTCACCATGAGAACAGTGGCACAGGTTTCTCATAGGGGTTGTGCAGATGCCTTGCATGAAGATTTTGAAAACTTGACTGGACAAAACCATGAGCAATCTGTTCTGACCTCACAGCTGACCTCTCCTGCCTGCACTATACTATGCTTCTGTTTCTGAACAAAAGAATGGCAAATACTAGTTACATATTAAATGGTCCAAGCAAAATGTATAAATTACAGCAAAAAATAATGTCAGAATTTGCAGGTTCTTTCTATATGGAGCATAAAGCAGAAAGAGCAGAGCTCTTTCTGCTTTATGCTCCATATAGAAAGAACCTGCAAGTTCTTGAGTTTTACTGCTGCCTCATAAGCTATTAACAAGTTCAGGGCTAAGTCAATGGAACATGAAGCAGTTCACAGAATAAACAGATGAATGAAATGTAAAACCATAACAGGGCAGGCCAAAACCATTTTTTTGGAGCCTCGCTTAAGGCATAAAACGAAAAATGAATGTTCTGAACACATCAGAAGCAGGATGTCTGCCAAGGAGAATATTGGGTTATTAGATGACAGAAGTGTAAAAGGAGCACTCAGGTGAGACCACAACACAAACCTAAAGTATTTACATTGGTATGCATTTGAGAAAAGCTGAAGGAGGTTTCAACACTGATTTTTTTTCCCTCTCTCTCTCTTTTTGAATAAGGGATGAACCTTAGGGATCATTTTAAAGTGACCTGGCAAAACAGGAAGTTTTACAAGGAACAGAGAAAACTACTAAGTAAGTAACAAGTTGTCAGGACCATCTGATCCTCATCCAAGAGTCCTAAAGGAATTCAGGGAACTCAAGCTTAATATTGCCTCAATACTCAATATGATATCTAATCCTTCCTTTAAGAAGGCTACAGTTCTAGGGGAAGGGGAAGTTCACTTTTTCTCGCAGTCCTCCATTAAAGTCTTTTGTCTACCTTTGCAACACGTACTGGAATTGTAAACCAATAATATTTGATACTCAACTATTTTAATAATCAAGAAAGGTCAGCACGGATTTTTAAGTCACATTTTAGAGGAACCATTTGCTAACTTCTAAAAAAGCTTTAGACTTATTGTTGGGGACAGAAAAATAATTCAATACAGTGTACACATTTGCACAATGTGGGAGAGGTTGGGAAAAAGGAACTAAACTGTACATCAAAAAGCTTGAGAAAGAGGTCTGGAGGGAGACAGTGAATACTGTTCTGGCATTTTACAGCAGCTAAGGATCTTGATTTCCTACTTGACCTTTACTAGAGCTTGAATCCCAGACTAGGATATTTGCTGCAACTTTTCAGTACAAAGGTATACTTCAAGAATTCTGCATTAATTTTACAGCTTTAGCTACATTCAGATGTGTTATCCCCCCAAGGATAGGTTATCTTAACCTCTGTACCCTCCGTGCCTTTCTCACAGATGCTCAATTATTGATAATTCTGAAAGGTGTCAGAATTAAACAACCAATTTTTACTTTGCCACTTTGTCAAACAATTGGTGCAAAGACATGTTAACACCAAGAAGGAGATCCCTTCTTTCCTTCCAAATTCCTTCCTTCCAAATTCCTTCCTTCCTTCCTTCTGAATTCTTTCCTTCCTTCTGAATTCTCTCCTTCCTTCTGAATTCTTTCCTTCCTTCTGAATTCCTTCCAAATTGCAAATTCCTCTATCTGGCCATTGAGGTAAGTTAAAATAAGGGAAAACTTAAATAAGTGTTAGAAGAGGATGAAGAATCTATTATCTTGGCATTTATGATCCAGGTCATATAAAAGAATAGACTGTACTACATCCACTTCTAGTGATTGCCTGGAGCAGCAACAATATAACCATAGCACTTAATATGAATAAAAGTACCCTGGCTGCATTTCCTGATGGACTCCTGAAATAAGAAGGAACAGACCTGAAGGTTTCAAGCTGATTATTTCCTAACACAGAGCTGCTTCCAGGAGTGAGCTGATGAGATGTGAAATTTGTATTGCCACAGGCAAGTGAAAATTACCCTGTCATGTGTCTGTGATGCCAATGTAATTAATCCACGTGAAACTCATTTTAAAATAGCTTAAACTAGATGTTTGAAATGTATTTTATTCATAGAATTCATTCTCTTTCATTGGATGGAAATGAAAAGCTTCAGACTCATGAAACTGGAAACCATCCTAAACTGAAGTACAAGAAGGATGTTACAGATTTCAAAAACTGCAAGTGAAACATGGAAATTAACTAACCAGTAAAAAGTTGATAGTAAAGCAGAATAAAATTAAATAAAAAGAAAGGTAAAAATGAAATTGGAAAAAAATTAATTAAATCATGGAAGGATCCCAAATAACGAATCTTCCATGCTTGTTGAAGAATGCTGGGAGTGCTTCACTACTTGAAGAGGATGCATTTGCTGTCTAAAGATCCAGTCAGCCACAAGCATCATGCTAGTTGCCCTGAAGAGCAGAATTTAATACACAGTATAAAAATACCAACTTGACGATGAACTGTATGCCTTTCAATACAGAAAACACGTGTGCAGTAGAATAATGCAGATGACTCCAGTTTAGGAAGCACTCAATCAGGTCTCTGATAGAAGGTGAAAACTATTTTAGATGCTGATATGTGCCAAGTGAACTGTTATGGCATCACTGTTGGCCAGTGGCCACTATCAAATATTACCCCAAGAATGTTCATGTAACCAGCAATAGGCAAAAGCAAGACAGTAAAGCTGTTTAAGTTTCCTTCTCTTTCCTACACACTAAATGCTGTCTTAGTGTTCCCAAAGGGCAGGCTTAATTTCCTTTCCAGTGGACCCTACACTAAGTAGTATATCCCTGACTGTGCCTGTAACACCTCTATAGGTGTGTACAAACTTTCTGTGAGTTGTTAGAAAGTTTGACCCTGAGAGATACTTGTGAAAAACTGGATTTTCCATTCTAGATTCTTCACTTGCATAATTTCTGATACCCTCTCTTAAAACTTCCCTCCTGAACAAAACAATTACAGTCTTTCAGAGTCTCTTGACAGGAAAAAAATATTGTTTTCCATTTTTCCATATAATCATCTTCAGTTTGTTTTGCTATTTTTCTGAATGCTGAACTGTCTTTTTTTCCCCTTATGATCAGATTGTCACAATGTTTCATCTTTTTATTTAATTTGATGTCCACATACTCAAGTAAATTGCTTCCCACAAGGTTCACAGCCTGTTGAATAGCACTATCACAGTGCTCCTTCACTGATATCTAAGCCAAATATGGCACCATGACCTTTCATTATATTAGGGGAGTTAGGCAAGTTCCATTAAGGTAATAGCCTCTTATTTTTGCACATTTTACTTTAAAGCAACATTGGCCTTGAATGTATCTTTACAATATCTTTTCATTTTAAAGTTATTTCTAGATAGAGCATATTTAATTCACACCTATAGATGGAACTGCTTCAGAGGTAGAATTTTTTGCAGAGAAATTCTTATTTTTCTCCACAAAACTACTTAGGATAAAAGGAACTTCAAATTCTTAATTAATTTACAAGAGCACCACACAGTCCTCTCTGGATCTCTAAATTGGTTTTGCTTCAAATCCTGAGGCCTGAGCTTTGCTTTTACAGAGGTCACTCAGCTGGTGGTGTAACAGGATCTCTGCCCTCTGTCTGCTTTCTGTGCCCAGTTCTCCAGAAAATTCCTTCAACTATGAGCCAAAGCAGGCAGAAACCTTTTACCACTGCTGTCAGGCTCCAATCTTTTAGCAGAACAGAAATGGATTATCTGAGATTTAGGACAGGCAGGAGATACACTTTCTGCTAGAACTGCAAAAACACTTCATCTGTTTTCTTAGCATATTACATGTTGTCTGTTTTTAATATTAAGGAAGTCATTTCCAGAGTGTAGGAAAAGTCCTGTTGTGGTTTTCTTGGAAGGCCAAGAAGAAAGAGACATCTGTTGAAGGACATCTTTGCTCTCAGCTCAAAGCACCTGCTGCTAGTTGTTGCTAGCGAGCAGGGGAGGAGGATGGGGAGGTGGATTTTCGGCCAGACCCATTGTGTGGGTTGTTTAATCCATGTGAGATTTTACAGTAGATCTCGTATTATGGAAATGATTTATTAGCCGTCTTCCATTATGACCAGCT
This sequence comes from Indicator indicator, assembly GCF_027791375.1. NCBI lineage: Eukaryota > Metazoa > Chordata > Aves > Piciformes > Indicatoridae > Indicator > Indicator indicator. The sequence continues at coordinate 15,689,575 of NC_072010.1, forward strand.
TGAAGACCTGTCTAGGGGAGCATCACCCATATAAATCCTCAGAATGGATGAATCCAGTAAAGTGCTATGGAAAACCTGGAAAATTAACAAGGGCACTCCCTGCAACTGTAAATCAATGTGTCTGTTGTCTTCAGAGAAACAGTGCTGGTTCATACCAGCTGACAAAATGGCTTACTGAATTAATTTGACCTTAAACAGTTCTGGGAGATATGGCTGTGGTGCACAGCAGAACTTACTGGCTGGTTTTATTTTGTTTTTATGTGGCTGATTAAGCAATCTATGCTGATTTTGTTTTTTCCTTTGGAAAATGATGATTCATTAGAACCAAAATGTGCATGAGAAGGAAAGTACCTTGAAGCCATTCTTAATAAAATATTTTTTAAAGTGTTTTAACACTTTTAAGGGTTCATCTAAGAGACCTGCAATACAAAATATTTTTTTCTCAGTTCAGTATAATTTTCTGGTTAGAAATCTAATTATGTTTCCTCACATCTAAAAGGAATGTCAAAATAAATAAAAAATCTAGGATGAGCCTATTCAGTTTCTTTTACATATTATCCAATCACGAGTAAAGCATCTTCAAACACTTAGCAGTAAAACTGTATGTCAAGAGAATCAATTTGTTGTGTTAAGATATACAAGTACATTTTTTGTGTCATTAGAGAATTTATTTTCCAGAGTCTGGACATTTTAAATGTACATATCCTACCCTTTCCTCCAAAATTTTTGATCCTTTCTGGATGAATTTTCTACCTGCATGTGGTGCTTGAAAGTCTTTGCCCAGCCTATACTGTCACGAGTACAGTACAGTGAAACAGGCATATGATGGGAGATAGGTTGTATTAGCTGTATTTGTTAGGGCATGTGCCTTGGATTTTCATATTGTTTTGTTCCTACAGATACCAACAGTATTTTGAGTTTGTGGTGAAACAGTGTTACGAATAAAGGGTGATAAGGTGAGGAATTAATAAAAATAGAAATTATTTATTAATTTGGCTCCACCTCCCACATAACCATACACAAAAGTTATTAAAGCATATAAAGGTTCAGTATTTGGTTGAGAATACTGTATGGTCCTGCTCTGGCAAGGGGGTTGGACTCGATGATCTATTTGGGTCCCTTCCACCCCCTGACATCCTGTGATCCTGTGAATGCCTTCACAATATCAAGAATCAAGAATCAAGAAGGTTGGAAGAGACCTCAAGGATCATCGAGTCCAACCTGTCTCCCTACACCTCATGCCTATCTAAACCATGGCACCAAGTGCCACGTCCAATCCCCTCTTGAACACCTCCAGGGATGGTGACTCCACCACCTCCCTGGGCAGCCCATTCCAATGGCCAACCACTCTCTCTGTGAAGAACTTTCTCCTCACCTCCAGCCTATATAGAAATAGTTACAGTACTTGGAACAGTATTTGGAAAAATACATCTGAAAGCAGTATGTTACCCTTACCAACAAAAAGTAGGAAGTTCCCAGAGACATTAGGAATAAAAACTCACAATGTTGCTTGCTGATTGTGGGCATTCTCTTTTGCCTCTTTTTATTGGAAAATCCTCCTGAACTGCTGCAGCTTCTTATAATCCACACGTGGTGGGTGAAAACCCAAGAGAGAAGAGTCTTGAACTCTCTGCACCTCACTGATTTTTACACATCCAGCTAATTTTTGTTTTTTCACTGTACAGGAAAGACACTGTAAAGTGCCTTTTCTGTACCACTTAATGTTTCACACACCTGTCAATAGAGACAGGCTGACTGTTGAAAGCAAATGGATCATGCATATCAAGCTTTGGTGGTCAGAGACAGACCTTTGAATGCCTTTTTAATCCCATCATAGATGAAATGAACTCGCTTTAGAATGTATTTTCTTTAATTCCTCATGTCTAATACAAAACTTTGGACAACCCCATTGCAATAAACAAAATATTTTAGCCACATGTCACTGCCTTTTCCCAATTCTGTTGGGCACAGAAAGGCGTTCTGCCAGCAATGTTTGTAAATGTCACTGTCCCTGTAGAGGACAATGGAAATTGTGTTTTCAAAACCCTTCAGTTGTGACTAGTTCTTCCTTAAGACCTCTTGGGGTTTTCTGCAGAAAGAACAGCTGACAGGATGTACAGAGGTTGTAAGTGCTCACATTTAAACATTCTCAATACATCAGTCTGCAGAACCACACTAGCAGCAAACCCTCAGTAACACACCCAGACCAAAATTCTTGACTGGAAGCCTGCATAGTTTAGAAACAATAAAGGGCACAGGAAAAATTAGAGGCAATATGTGCTTCTATTACTCATCAAAATGAAAAGAAGTGAAACAAGGCTGAGAGGCTTCTCTGAAATGCATGCACTGAGGAATGAAAACCAACAACTAAGGCCCAATGCATGCTGTTCCCCCCTTGTCCTTTCCTTTCCAGGAGTATCACACCGTGAAGATGACTTGCCTAACAAATGGCTCTATTGTGATGTTTTATGTTGTATTGAGTTAGATTTTATGCTCTGTTTAACTGAACTAAAATAATAGATGAGAGGATTCATGTGCACAAATTGGAAGAGGTGGCATTCCTACAAATAGAATATCTATGACACTGACACAGAGGTCCCAAGACAGAGCAGTGAGAAAATATATAGCAATTACTGAATAATTGTAATATACAATAATTGTCAAATAACACACGTTGCAGGGTTAATGCTTCATAGTGATTTTATTGGAGAATACAGGTAATAGTTAGGGAGATTGTACATAAGAGCACAGCAGATGGGACCATATAGCTCTCCATCAGGCAAATGCATTACTGCAATCGTAATGACAAGCTGAGGTTGTGTGTAAGGAGATTAACTCCTACAGTCAGAAGAGTTATATTGTAAAAAATGAGATCTAATGTTGGCTCTGAAAAGTTTCTCTACAATGTATTGAGCTGTGCTCCAGAAAACATGAATCAGGAAAATAGTTAAACCAGGCTGGTTTTCACCAGCAGGTAGTCTGACACACTGACTGAATGGAAACTTGATGAAAACTAAAGAGTGTAAGAACTCATCCAATACCTAAGATAACACAACTGCAAACCACACAATGAAAACCCAACAAGCTAATTTGGAGCCCTATTTGCACATTGCAGTGTTGACTGTTTTGATATTAAAGGTCTGTCCTCACTCCTACAGCCTCATAGCAGAACAGAAATTGTTAACCTATTATGTTTCTCTCTGATTAGGATAATGGTTCCCCATCTTGGTAGTGGTGTAGACACTTCTTCAGTTAAGAGCATTATTACAAGAGCAGAATGCACTATTTCTCTTGTAGGTTTGGGAATACATATTTTGCTGTATATATGTTTTTCTTGCTCAGGATGCATCTATTTATCTTTGCTTTTTTGTCATCCGAATTCTGGTCTTCCTAGCAATTATTAATCCTTCATCCATGACTCAGTATCTCCCCTACGAAGAGAGACTGAGATCCCTGGGGCTGTTTAGTCTTGCGAAGAGAAGACTGAGAGGGGATCTGATCAATCTCTATAAATATCTGAGAGGTGGGTGTCAAGTGGAGGGGGTCAGGCTCTTTTCAGTAGTGTGCACTAATAAGACAAGAAACAACAGGTACAAGCTTGAACATAAAAGATTTCACCTCAACCTGAGGAGGAACTTCTTTACAGTGAGGCTGATGGAGCACTGGAACAGGCTCCCTAGAGAGGTTGTGGAGTCTTCTTCTCTGGAGACTTTCAAAACCCATCTGGATGCATTCCTGTGTGGACTACCCTAAGGGATCCTGCTCTGGCAGGGGGGTTGGACTCGATGATCTCTCGAGGTCCCTTCCAACCTCTAATATAGTGTGATACTGTGGTGCTATGGTCTGGATGATTCTGTTACATTCAGTCTGCCCTTTAAAAAGCAGAACTTCAGTTCTTTTTTGCAGAAATGGAGGAACCTGATACCTGGGACAAAATATTCATAAGCACAGCTCTATATGGTTGTGATCAGTGGAGAAAAATTTTTATCTTGTTAAGGAAAATGTATTAATGTAAATGTGAATACAAGAAGTTATAAACATTAAAGGTAATGCCATCTCAAAACTACTTAGACAGAAAATCTTACACAGTCTTTATAATGCTGTAAATTGTCTGATCTGAAGTTCATTTTAAACTCCCTAGTAAAAGAGAAATCAGCATTTCCAGTTAAATACAAAAGCTTAAATGAGAATTCAGCACACAGGAGACAGCAGGCTGACACTACACAATCTCAGTGAAGCTTGAGTCTGCATAGACTAGCACACTTAATCAAAAACTCCACTCATCTGCCAACTCTTTATGCATTCATCAAAGCTCAGAGAGAGTTATCAGCACAGAAGATTCATACATCAAGGCTTCAGCTCCAGCTTCCTTGTCATCCCAAGCAGATTAGTCTGAGACAGATTTCTGTAGCCCAGCAAGCATCCCGAAGTGAAGCTACAATGGAGATGACAAGAAAATCCTTGGCATCCGATGCCATGTCCACTTTTTCCATCAAAGCCAGCAAGACTCCACTGAGGTTATTGAAGTCACGCAGGTTTAGGAGCTGTTTTTTTGACAGGACAAGTCCTCAGTGGCTCCACGCAGGAGATACCTACTGATCTTCTCAGAGTTCGCATGAATAAATATACCCTGTTCAGAATAATTTCAAAATAACCATGTGTCTCCCATGCACACAGACCAAAGGAGGGCTGGATCACAAATAACTGTTCAAAAATACTCTTTCTATCCTAACAAGGTATCCTGAAGGCAATCACTGTACCCTTCTCAGGGCCACAAGGAAACAACAGCACAGCGATCATCGCCCCACGTGTTTGTGTGCCTCATGTATCTGACGCTGGACACATTCTGGAGGGATGCAGATGTTATTTTTTCAGCATAGGACCAGGGTCTGCAGTGGAAAAAAATGTGCCTGTCCCACTCAGTATGGAAGCCACCCCCCAGCTCATTCATTTTGCTTTCTCAGGCAAGACCCTAGTGTCTCCATCTGCAAGGACAACATCATGTTCCATTTCTCTGCTCCATAGACACAGAGCCATTACCTCTGGGTCTGCTTAGCCTAGAGAAGAAAAGGTTCTGAGGAGACCTTATTTCAACCTTTCCATATATAAAGGCTCATACAGTAGCCAGGTCAGTTTAGACAGGCTTTGCTCTTCAGTTACAAAAACAGAGACAGCTTACATTCATTCAGGCAGTGACAATGCTTTGCTGCTATATTTGAATTGTTTTGTTACACTGATTTTGACTGGGATAGACAATTTTCTTCATAGTAGGTATGAAGTAGTACTTGTAAGGTACTCTGTTTTGGATTTATGATGATAAGAGCGTTGATAACACAGAGATGTTGTAGCTATTGCTAAGCAGTACTTGCACTGTGTGAAAGCCTTTTCTGCTTCTCATACCACCCTGCCAATGAGGAGACGTAGCTGGAACAGCTGACCCCACCTGACTAAACGGATACCCCAAACTGCTAGACACTGTACTCAGGCAAATAAAGCTAGAGGAAGAAGAAGGATGGGGGTGAGCTTGGAGCAATGGTATTTGTCATCCCAGGTAGCCATTACGTGTGCTAGACCCTGCATTCCTGGAGATGTCTGAATATCTGCCTGTTGATGGGAAGTAGTGAATGAATTTCTTGTTTTGTTTTGCTGGCATCCATGGCTTTTGCTTTAGTTATTAAGCTGTCTTTGTCTCCACTCACGAGCTTTCTCAGTTTTACCCTTCCAGTTCTTTCCCCTGTCCCACTGGGGACGGACGGCTGATTTGGGCTTAGCTGCCTACTGAGGTTGGACTACAACACTAGTCCATAGTGGTCTGGATGCTGTTCAAAGGGTGAGACAGCAGCTGTACTCATTTTGGTATCACCTTATAAGGCTCATTAAATGCAAGCTGTCAGACAGCTATTAGAAGGACGTGATAGACCAAAGTACTATAAGAATCTATAAAACAATAATTTTTCTCTGCATCTGGCTGACCAAGCATCTCCACATACAGAAAGGAGAGAATTCTACGCCCTGTTGCCTCCTGCAACACAGCAAGGAAGAAGTCTGGATTACACAAGTTGCATCAGTCACATCGATCACTCACTTCACTTAAGTGAGCGGTACAAGTAAATTCTCTGGAGCTGATATACAACTTGTAGTAAAAACACAGGGCACAAAGAAATACTTTAGATACAGGGAGTTTTGCATTTTCCTCTGCTGGAAATAAAATTATCTACACCTAATCAATGAACACTACAATACTTTTCTATACAAACTCATATTTATTGTAAATACTAGAATTAAGAAAGCAGCCAGAACAGATAAAATGAAATCTCTAGGTTGCCATGGAATGTTATTTTATAGACACTCCAAGAAAATATCTGTTCAAAATAGACATAAATACCCTATAAAAATTCTTGCAAGAACAAACATAAATGATCAAGACCCTCAACAGACTTTTCTTTCATGTCACTACTCTGCAAGGGACTGAATAATTTTTTTGGGTGCTTTCTGCTCAGATGTAGCTGCATAGGGTTTCAGGCTTGTGAAGCACTTTGAAAATGGAACTTAAATGTACATGTAATTAATGTAGAAGAAACAATTTCCTGATAATGATGAGGATAGATATATTAAAAAAAGATTTCTTCTGAAATCATGTCTATTTGCAAGGAAAAGTCTAACGGCTGCACAAATTAGCAGGCTCAAAAATTCAGTTAAAAATGGAAATTTAACAAGGACTAGGATTACTTCAATCCCCTGCAGGAATGCAAAGTGCTTTATGAACATTTTTTTCTTTTTGCTTCCTCAGCTCATAAGAACTTGATCATAAGAGTGGCAGTGGTTAAAACTAGCAATAAATTACAGAAGACATGAATCTGAGTCAGTTAGGCTGATATGGCTTACCAGAAACAGGCTTCTAATGGCCTGAAATTCACACACACATGAACATACAGACACACACACACACACATTTCACTTGCATGGGAATTGCTTCAATGAATGTCCTTCATCCACCTGAAGGCTGCAAACATTCTAGTGTGCTCGACCTGCAGGCAGTCCTGTTTAGGACCAGAGACTGTTTAGGATTATCACAGTAGTACCTATGTGCAAGCATGGATCCCAACAGCCACTGCACAAAATGGGGTACACGGCCACTAGTCATACTCAAGCCTTTTCAAGTCTGGAAGGAGAGTTGCCATCAGCTGGCTCCTGCCATCAGCAAGTGATATCTGGCTAAATCAAAATCAGACCTTCCAAATGGTGCAGTTCTTATCCTGAAGACATAACTGTATTCTCATATCTCCATGAGCAAGCAGCTTGGCTCATCAACTTAGCGCACATCTATTGCAAGGTAGGCGCTAGTGGGATCCGGCTCCCCAACCAAAAGCAGAGCAAAATGCAGCCATTGGGGAGGTAAATTTTTGCCTTGCAACTCAGATCAGCTGGTGCCCTCACCAAGCAAGGATTTTCATCAACCATATCTTGTCTTCACCTGCCCATTTGCAAATGCTTGACTGATAAGATTTTCCAGTCTTTCTATAAAGCTAGTAACAGATTTTGCCACTGTGAGCTCCTACAAATAGGCAAAGCATCTTCCTCTCTCTGCTTCATGTAACTCATATCTGGGGTGCCCCTTCAGCCAGGAGGAGAGCGTGCTGCTGCATGGCCAGAGTTTGCTTTAAGTGCAGGTCTCTGAAAAAGGAGTGATATATATTTTTTATAACTATCAAGTACTTCAGGACTGAACAATTCTGTCACTGAGAATATTAAAATATAATCAGATATTTTATGCAGCTATTATTAAATAGTCATTAAACATTTCTGGAAATTATACTTCTAGGGGATTTGACAATGAAGAATAGACTCTGAAGGTCCAGACTGAGCCCTGACTTATAAAAATATAAGCCTACCAAATGCACTAAACTTGTCTTTATCATCAATTATCTATCAATTCAAGATTTTTTGACATGCTGTACAGAGTTTGGCCCAGGGCATCTATTTCTGTCCACATTTCATCCCAGGAACATTGTCTCCTACAAGCATGTGCACACATGGCTTTGCAGTGCTTTGGAGAAAGCTGCAAAAAGACCACAAGAAGTCCATTTGTGTGAAGACCTTGGGGGTATTTCTGGATTTAAGGATAACGTGGCATGTACCTCCCCAAATTCTAGATCTCTACAATGCAGACCCCCTCACCAGTGCTAGGAGGAAGCATTCAGGGCTAGCAGTTGTGAAGATACACAAAGTGATTTGGGGCACAGCTCATCTGACCTGTCAGACATGGACTACATGATGGTTTGATTTGTGCTTTGGTGATGACTTGGCCAATTATGAAGCTACTTATCTCAGGCAATTGGTTCAGATGTTCACACTTTGTGTCTATCCTTCAGATACCCCGATTCCCTTTCTTCTGCCTCTACACCCAATCACAAATTCCCAGCAGCAGCTTCAAGTTACTTTCCTGAATGTCAGTATTTATCCTCAAGATCAATAAATATTATAGGGGTTTTGTGCCCCTTTCAAATTCATTCTCTCCAGATGCAGAGGTCTCTCATGCTGGAGCTGAAGGGAGTACACAGTTTATTATCCTATTTTTATCTATTTTTATATAGGTTCAGTAGAAAATATTGTGCCTCCTGATGTCCCTTTGAACTCTGCAAGGAAAAATCTCTCATATTTACAGACTAATCCAGATTCCCAGGGCATTGAAACTCTCATTGCCACTGACAGCGATGTTGCTCAGTTGTAACCAGGTTTTTCGCCTGACTCCACTGGATGTTTTGGTCCTCTGCTCTCATGCAAATTGTTCTGCTAAGGGAGGACAATTCTCTTTCTTAATGAATATGCAAAACCCCCCAATTTCCACACTCATAAGTCTCTCAACTGGTTAGTGGAAAGCCTCCACTGGTGGTATAGAACAGTAAGAGTAGCAGCTTGATAAATCCCCATCTACTAGTCTAAACTAAAAACAGTGCCATTTTGTCACATTACAGTGACAAAGTCATCATAAAACAAGACAGCCTGAAATGGTGCTTGCAAGTTCAGAGTGTTGCAATGGTATCCTTACTGACCCAAAATATCTGGAGGTATGCTAATTTTTCCTTTGCTGAAATGAACAGCACACTGATTTTGAGATTTCATTGTTATGGAAATATATTCTGCTCAGGACAATTATGTTTGACTCCCCCTGCCAGAAGCATCAAGAATATTTAATATGCTCTCCTGATTAACAGTGTTAGTGTCCTGTTTCTGAGGTAATTTGTCTAGGGAATGTATGTGCAGATGATATGGCAGAAGAGAAACTGCAGTGTTTCACTCTCAATTACCAAATTCACCTGAGAAGACCCTGCTTTTCTTTTGGGAGAACCTCAAAGTATGAGTAATGGTGCCTTTATCACTCCTATTTTGGCTCTGCTTAGTAACATTGATGCTTCTGAGTTACCCTAGGCTGTGGAGACACCCATCCTAAGAGCAGGCCTTAAACTGTGCGGAGGACTATAGACATGACTCAAGTTATCTGTGGAAAACTTCAGAGGTCCCCTCCCATCCTGTGTGTTTTCTTGACTCTTTAGATTCCTCATAATGCCTTGAGGAAGAGATCTGGATTGCTGCAAAAGCCACTGTGTCTGGGACTCAATAAAGAACAGAGCAGTTACTTCACCAGTGGTATGTTCATAGATATTAAAGTGGTTTGAAAAAGATGTCAGTGACTGCTTAGTCAGAGATAGCTATCTGAAGAGACTGACAAATCTTTTTGTTTATTTTGGGCCATCTGCTCCAGCAGTGCAACTGGATTCTTCCAGCTGTACTGGAGCCACTGCTCCAGGTCCATGCTCTGTCTTTCCTATTGATTTCATCAAGGCAAAAGCGTTAGATGTTTACAAATATCCAGAATATTTGCTTTACCTTTTTTCACCATTGTTTTGAGTAATATGTTTATGGCTGTAAGGATAAATAGGCAAGCACAAAATGTGAGTCAGTTTGCCCCTTTTGTGTGGTTTTGTGAATTCCATGTTAAAGCTAAGTTCCAATTCTCTTTAGAAAGAAAAAACATTTCAAATCATTTGTGTTTCCAAACAGTTTACCTAGCTGTGTCTCTATAGCTGTTGGTTATGAAGTTCATAGAATCGTAGAATTGTAGAATTGTAAGGGTTGGAAGGCACCTCAAAGATCATCTAGTTCCAACCTCCCTGCCATGGGCAGGGACACCTCACACTAGATCAGGTTGCTCACAGCTACATCCAACCTGGCCTTAGAAACCTCCAGGTATGGGGCTTCCACCACTTCCCTGGGCAACCTGTTCCAGTGTCTCACCACCCTCATGGTAAAAAACTTTTTCCTAACATCCAATATGAATCTACCCATTTCTATTTTTTTTCCATTCCCCCTAGTCCTATCATTACCTAACTTTCTTGTAGGCCCCCTTCAGATACTGGAAAGCCACAACATGGTCTCCTCTGAACCTTCTTTTCAGACTGAACAGCCCCAACTCTTTCAGGCTGTCCTCATAGGAGAGGTGCTCCAGCCCTCTGATCATCCTGGTGGCCCTTCTCTGGACACGTTCCAGCATGTCCATATCCCTCTTGGAATAGGGGCTCCAGAACTGGATGCAGTACTCCAGGTGGGGTCTCACCAGAGTGGGGGAGAATCACCTCCCTTGACCTGCTGGCTGTGTTTCTCTTGATGCAGCCCAGGATGTGATTTGCTTTCCAGGCTGCAAGTGCACACTAGTGGCTCATGTTGAGCTTCTCATTCACCAGCACTCCCAAGCCCCTCTCCTCAGGGCTGCTCTCCAGCCAGTCACTGCCCAGCCTATATTGGTGCTTGGGATTGCCCCTACCCAGATGCAGGACCTTGCATTTGGTCTTGTTGAACCTCATGAGGTTGTCATGAGCCCACCTCTCCAGTCTGTCATGGTCCCTCTGCACGGCATCCCTTCTCTCCAGCCTGTCTGCTGCACCACAGGGCTTGGTGTCATCAGCAAACTTGTTGAGGGTGCACTCAATGACACATATATGTATAAACATATATTTGTAACACATATTTGAGTCTGAGCTGCAGTTCAATGTATGCCTTTATGTGAAGGACACTCACAACTGCATTTCCTACCCTGAAGCTGTGTATCATGTTGTATTCAACTCTCTTCCTCCTACAACATTTTGCTTTCAAATATTTTCCCAGGAAGTAAAACCCCACAACAGTTCTGTTTAAGAAAAAGACAAAACGTTACATAAGCATCCACAACCTGTCAATTCCACATTGCTAGCATGCAAAAGTAAACCAAACTAGAACAAGCATTTTTGAACTAGAAAAAGTCTGAACACACAGAGGTAACATAGCATAAACCAAAACATGCAGTAACAGACCATGACACTGTAAGATGTTTTCTGAAGGCAGTCTTAGGACTGATGTTTCTTAAGGGAAGTAGGAGGGAAGGATCAACAAGAGAAGAGAATATTTGTATGAATAAAATGTAACCTACATGGCAGTGAATAAGATCATATAGAATAATTGGTGGCGTTCTGCTTGCAAGGGGACTTTGGGAGATCTTTTCTCTCTAATATGAGCAGCCTTCAGCATTTCAGGATGGAGTGTAATCATGTAAGTAATAAGATTACATGTTGTAGCTCTCAGGGACTGTTCCAACTAGAGTCAGTGATCCTGAAGGTCACCTCAAGTCCTGTGCTACTGTATATTTCACACCTCTTTTGCCATCTACTATCCTCCATACTGTGGCCTGGATATTGTGCTACATCTTCTTGTGTAGCTTGAAGTTTTTTGAAATGCATGGACTTGAAAATCTACAGTTTTTACTGAAAAAGCTGAGAACATCTACACTCTAATGTGTGTTTCTTATCTAAAATACCTTCAGAATTAAAGATGAAAGTTTGTGTCCTTTTGGATCTGTACATATAGAATCACAGAATCATTGAATGATAGGATTTGGAAAGGACCTCTGGAGATCACCTAGTCCAACCCCTCTGCCTGAGTAGGGTCATCTAGAATTGGTTGCACAGGATGGTGTCCAGGTGGGTTTTGAATGACTCCAGAGATGGATACTCCACCATCTCTCTGGGCAGCCTGTTCAAGTGTTTTACCACCCTCAAAGTAAAGAAGTTCCCGTCATGCTTAGATGAAACTTCCTATGTTCAAGTTTGCACCTGTTACATCTTGTCCTGTCACTGGGCACCACTGAAAAAAGGCTGGCCACATCCTCCTGAAACCCACCCTTGAAGTATTTACAAGCATTCATAAAATCCCCCCTTAGGCTAAAACCCCTAAATCCCTCAGCTTTTCTTCATAAGAGTTCTAGTCCCCTAATCATCTTTGTAGCTGTTTGCTGTACTCTCTCAAGCATTTCCCTGTCCTTCTTGAACTAGGGAGGAGGATGCCCAGGACTTTTTCCATAGAGCTGTTTTCCACCAGTTCAGCCCCTAACCTGTACAGATGCACGGCGTTATTTGTACCTAGCTGCTGTACTCAACACTTGCCCTTGCTGAATTTCACAGGGTTACTCTCTGTAGAACTCTCCAGCCTGTCCAGGTCATCCAGCCTCCTGGTGTGTCAGCCACCCCTCACAGTTTTGTGTTGTCAGTGAACTTGCTGAAGATACACTCTACCCCTTCATCCAGGTCGCTGATGAGTAAATCAAACAGAACTGTGCCCAGGACTCACCCCTGGGGAACATCAATTGTTACAAACCTCCACTAGATTCTGTGCCACTGACCACAACCCTCCAAGCATTATCTTTCAGACAGTTTTCAGTCCACCCCACTGTCCATTCATTTATCACACGCTGATAGAAAATACATTTAGTTTTCACTTCTACACATTAAAATGCTGTTTGAATTTTCTGTGAACACAGCTCCTGACCTGCATTTCTGCATTCCATAATGATTTACTGCTGGTTTGGCAGCACGGGGAAAGTGCAAGCTAGTAAGGGTTAAAAGCACCATTGATACCATTCCTGTCAGAGATGAGGTGAATTTGCTGCCCCTTCTCTCATTGTGGAGACAAGCAACCAGTGAGGTCCTCATCGGTTTATCCTGTTTGCTGGTGAAGGACAAATACACAACTTTGGCCTTTGTTTTTTCTGCTCTCTTCTTGTCCTTCAGCTTCCCCAGTGCAAATGAATTTTAAACCACGATGAAGAAACAAAACCCAATGGTATGTAAGTGTATAGCTAGACAGGCTGTTTATTTAGAGCAGCTGTGAAATACCAACCAGGTACCTGCAAATGTATATCAGGTTACCCTCTAGTTGTAGTACTAGCTGCAATGTGCTAGACATTTTCTTAACACTGAGGAAGAGTGTTTTCTGCTCTGAGAGATCCTGGCCTTAGGGACAGACAGAGGAGGAGAGAGCAACTCCCAGAAGTTTATGATTTAGTTTCTCTTCCTTTGTGGGGTGGGATGGAGGTGGCTTTGAAGCCAGCTCTAGTCTCAGCTGTAGCTCTGGTCTGCTGCACTCCCTCTTCCTATGCCCTTTTCTCTCATCATTGCTCTATTTAGATCACAAGCTTCTGAGGTTTTGTGGCTCTACAGCTGAATGGAACAATGGTCACTCTGGGCATTTTTGCAGGATGAACAATAACTTGACCTCTCTTGGAGTAGCCTGTCCAGAAAGAACAGAGAGCTGAAAGAAAGGCTTTAATGTAGGACAAGGAATGACAGGCTGTGGGAGGCACTCCTATGAAGAGTCCTGGCCATGGTTGTGTGAGGGCCTGCTGAAGGGATGAGCAGCACAGAGAGCAGAGGTCTGGGTGGGTATGGATCAGGACCTGAAGGAGGTAATGGATACACATGGCTGTGGGTCCAGAACAGACCTATTCTACAAAGCCACCCCCTCCTGCCTTGAGGGATGGTAAACCCTGTTAGCCATTCATTATAACAAGAACTATTTTTTTTCCCTTTTTCCACTCTAGTGGAGCATAAATGACCCAAATAAATTCTATTCCTTTGGCACATGTAATGCACGGAATGTGTTCTTGGTGCTGTATCAGGATTTATCTCTTGGTGCATGTTGTGAGCACACATTTCTTTCCAGTCAGTAGAATCGTTATAGCTATAGAGCTTGATTATTGAGAAGGGAGCTAGTTGGTGGAGAGAAGATATATAAATGTGATATACACAGCATACGTCAGCCACACCAGCTGGAAAAAGCCATTTATCTCCACTGACTGAATAACTCACTTTTGATTCCAGTTTATACAGGTAGGAACATGATTAGCCTGTGCCTGTCTCCAATAACTCAGCTACTGTTGAGTTTTGTTTAGTCTTTGTGGCCAGAGACAGCTCTTCTCCAGAGCCTTACACCAGCAGTCCCAGGAGTGGGAAACAATACAGACTTGCTTTAACACACATGCCAGGGCAGGTGGCAGGATCATGTATCCACCAGGTGCATTGAATACGTATGTAAAGGTAGAAGGGACTGGACAAGGACAAAAATGAACCTGTCTTGTGCTTCCAGCCACTGTGGTGGAATGGAGGTTGTGCCACAAGAAAAAGATGAACTCCTTTAAGGTGACAGAAATAGACACTAAGTTTTGTAAATGTCCATCATGGGGTCCTTTTTACTTGAACAGGGGATATGAACAAAAAAGGTGCTGGAATCACTAAGAAACAAGACCTCTTCACCCATGCCTTCAGAGCCATCCACTTGCTTGGAGGGAGAGCTCTGATGTTTGCATGTGGATTTCCAGGAGGGTTTGGTTCAGTGCTGTGGCTGCCCTGAGCAGTAGCAGGTCACCCACACAACTGTAGGACACCAGGCTGGATTCCCACCTCCAAACAAGGGTGCCAGCTGAAGTCTTGTGAACCCCACTGTTCACTGTCGCTATGCCTCTATCTGGACTATCTGTGACATGTCTGAAGTTATTTCTATATAATTTCTTCCTTTCCCACTCCACCTTTCCTTCCTGGCTAAAAAGTGGCCTCCAGCTGCCTTTTTCAGCAAAGGTGGAGATAGCTCCCAAATGCTAATCACTCCAATTACAGTGATTTCCCGACAGGCAGTCCACTGTCGAGCTCCAGAGTAGGTGAAAATCCTCATAAGGATTTTCAACCCAGCGATCACCAGGCCAGATGTCTCATTACTGTATATAATGAAATAGTATCCCAAGGAAGGGGCAAAGATAAACATATGTCACTCAAAACACCACTGATTACAGGAAGTGTCCACCACCAGGGCTCCCAATTAGTCTATGCAGCTTTATATTTTGCCCATCTGTTTTTACTAATATGGCCTCAAGTGTACAGTTTAGAGCTGTAAACCTTCAGTGAGGACTGTTTTATTAAACTCTGTGGCCTGTGGCATCTGCCTCCAGCTCAGAGAATGCTTTTGAAAGCCTTCCAAATTGCAGTGTTGGTAGTTGTATTTTCCATGCTCCAAACAAACACTCTGGCCTCGTCTGTGTCTCAGTTTCAGGAAAAAATATGCCTGTACCTGCATGATCACTTGGAAAAAGGGAATATACTCTGTAGTTTTCATTCACTAGCCTCTCCACTTGGCTGAGTCCTCCTGCTTGGCTCTGTCTTCCATCCTGGGAGGACCTGGAAGACCAGACCCACCAGCTTCGTGTGCCACACTTGTTCCGCTCCAGGAACCACCACTCACTCGCCTATGCATGTTTTAACTTCAGACAGAGGAACTTCCTGAGAGCACCTCAAGATGAGCACAGGAGGTTCCACCTCAACACAAGGGGGAACTTCTTTACTGTAAGGGTCACAGACCACTAGAGCAGGCTCCCCAGAGAGGCTGTGGAGTCTCCTTCTTCAGAGCCTGTCTGGATGTGTTCCTCTGTGACTTGAGCTAGATTATGTGGTCCTGCTCTGGTGAGGAGGTTGGACTTGATGATCTCTTTGGGTCCCTTCCAATCCCTGACACCCTGTGACCTTGTGATCCTGTAATCTGTGACCTCTTCATGTTTCATCTTGCAGTTACAATGAACAGAATAATCGCTAGTCTTGGTGTCTCTGTGAATACTCACTTTTTGAGCTTCCTCTCAGCTTTTCCCTTCCCCTTCTCCTAAATGAATACAAAAACCTTCTCAGTTTCCCCTTTTGCTTTGTTATCCAAGGTTATAGGCTGAGATCAGAGCATCAAGATAGACAGTGATCTAAACAGCAAAGTAGAAAGATGGCTGGGAGCTAAGGCAAGTATCAGAAGACCAAAATGGCAATGAAGATAGACAAATAAGGACACCAAATGAGTAAATGCACAACACTGACCTTTACATACTTTTCAAGCTCCAGTGGAGGAGCTGGTAATCAGCTACCTCTTTGTGTCTCCAATAGCCAGACAAGCTGCAGCACCCTGCTATTGAATCCTCACTGGAAAGACTTTGAGAGTTAATGTACCATTTTGCTAAGTGCTGCACACAAACCCAGAAGGGAAAGATGATCTGTGTTTGAAATCAAAGTGTAATAGTGTTGCATACAGATAAGAAGAATAATGAAGCTGGGAAAAAAAAATTGTTCATAATGAACATGGCCATAGGGATGGCCAGTATAATAATTTTCTGTAGTTATTCATTTATGGAGAACTCGTGGGAAGGCCATGCCAGGAAACATTTATGATTGGTCAAGGGAGTTTTTCATAACTTTGAGGACATGTTTGGAGAAAGCTTGAAGGTGACTGTTAGAAAATCTGACAGAAGAGACCTCTGGCTGTTGACTTGGGCTGTCATATTGTGGCAGTTTAGGCTGGGTGCCTCCTGTTGCTGCCACATAAGCTACACCTCCGGTGTCCTGAGTGTCCAACCCAACAAGGTGGACACAGGAAACGGCGTATTTCTACCCATCAATCCTGCACCCTATAAATCCATCTGCAAAGTCATTCTCTTCCTCTTTCTTCCCTCTCTGCTCCCATGGGAGATGCTCCCTATCGGGTAACAGTGGGGAAGTATCTCAAGGCCTCTTAGGCCTGTCCAGGCCTAATGCCAGGAGGAGAAAGGGGAGGGGGACAGTCTCAGACCTGGCCAGCCTGGGACCAGCCTAGCAGTGGAGGGGGAAGAAAGAGCCCTGAGGGTTTGGGTATACCCTCAGGTGGGGAGAAGGGAAGAACTGGGAGGCTTTTGGGTGTTATGTAAGGGACTCTGTACGCTTTGGGATGTTCTTGTCACTATGCTTCGTAGTTTTTTGTAGTTTCACCAATTGCTTTTCCATCACTCTCCAGTCCGTTTGTGTGAGTGTCATTCTTTTGTCCCTCTTGGGGCAAAAGAGGATCTGCCTGGCCCCAAACCAGCACACGTATGTAGAAACCAACTTTAAGATATGAAGGATGCTTTCTTATGCTTTTATTTTCTCATTGAGCTTGAATCCTATAATAATAGTAATTCTTCGCTATCAAAATATCTAAGTATCTAAGATACTTTGATAAGTAAGATAAGATAGATACTCCCACACTTTTGTTAAGTAGGCCAGCTGAGAAAAGAACCCTGCTTTGGATAAATGGAGTCCCTTGCTTTGTAATGGAAAACTCATCTAGCACTTGTTGTTTTGAGATAGCTTGCTTTCAGATAAAGTGGGAGTATCAGTGTTGAAACTTTCATCACAGTTAGCTGTATTACAGAGATGCAGCTGAAATCAATGTCCACTACTGGAGCCTTTCTGAAGTAGAAGTGCTCTGCTGGAGAGAGTTGAACAGAGAGCTACGAGGATGAGGACTTGATCATCTGCCAGGCAACTAGCAGCAGAGCAAGGGGACACAGTCTCAAGCTGTGCCAGGGGAGGTATAGTTGTGCCTGGATATTAGGAGGAAGTTTTTCACAGAGAGAGAGTGAGCTGCCCAGGGAGGCGGTGGAGTCACTGTCCCTGGAGATGTTCAAGAGAAGACTGGATGAGGCATTAGTGCCATGGTCTAGTTGATTGGATAGGGCTGGGTGATCGGTTGGACTGGATGATCTTGGAGGTCTCTTCCAACCTGGTTGATTCTATGATTCTATGATCTCTCTAATGAAGAAAGACTGAGAAACTGGAGTTGATTAGTCTTGAAAAGAGAAGGTTGAGAGAGGATCTTATCAACATCTATAAATATCTCAGGGATGAGTGTCAAGATGAAAGTGTCAGTCTCTTTTTAGTGGTGCCCAGTGATAGGACAAGGAACAGCAGATAAAAGCTAGGACACAGGAGGTTTCACCTCAGCATGAGGAGATACTTCTTGAAGGTGAAGGTGATGAAGCACTGGAACAGGCTGCCCAGAGAGGTTGTAGAGTCTTCTCCTCTAACTCAAAATGTACCTGGATGTGTTCTTGTGCAGCCTGCCCTAGGCGATCCTGCTTTGGCAGGGGGGTTGGACTCGATTATCTCTAGAGGTACCTTCCAACCCATAACATTCTGTGATTCTTTGAGAGACTGAAAACAATTGCTGAAGTGAAGTTCCCTGCAGAGTCACATTTCTATAGGCTCTCAGTATTCTTTGTAGCATTTGTATGTCTTCTCTCCTTCTAAGTAATTTAAATTTTTATGATCTACTTGATGAAACATAGTGTCACATAAATGATTTAAAATGAAATGTATCTTTTCTATCAGGAACCACATTAGAAAGCATTTGCACATCTCTTGTTAAGGCATTGGGAAATAAATGGGACACGAATGCTGAAAACTACTTGATGGTTTATTGGGTAGATGCTCCGCTTGTGATTTGCTTCAAAAAGTAAACTAAAGCAACAATTTCTGCTTCCTGGACTGTAGCTTTGCACCCAGGAAGGGCCATTAGCCTTTGCCTGTGCCATTTATGAGTCTTAATGCCAGGAATCAGCAGCAGCTTCTGTGACAGCTGGCAGGAAAGCAACATGTGTCAGTGATCTCTCTTTCTATGGCTTGCATTGTCACAGACAGCAAGAACTGAATAACCTCTAAACGGATGTTTGTGAATAGTACTCTGCAATATTTCCTTGTTTCCAGCCCAAACACAGATGTTATGGACATAATTGCCCATATTGAAATACTTTCCAGCACTCACAATGATCAGGGCAGTAGGAAATATTTCTGTGTGGAGCAAAGAGGATTATGCCTTATGGCATATATACATAACACATGCTCATATACTTTTATTAGCTGTCACCTGTGCTTGAGGCCAAGTGAGGCATGCCATTTTGTTAATGGACACCTGTCTAGGGAGGGAATTGTTCATTCAGTGCTCACAGATGTGAATAAACTTCTCAGACCAGCATCTAGGAATTTAAGGAACGAGTTGTGATAGTGCACTCAGACAGATGTCAGCTTAGATTATTCAGCTGTACTTGTCTTGGAGACTGCTGCAGTCCTGGTGTAATATGCACACAAGAGAATTTCTATCTGATAACCTTTATGACCAGTGTCTACTGGAGAATTGATATAATGCACATTATCTCTTCTGTCAGTTTATAATTATAAAATGTTTTTTGCTATATTGAGCTCTAGATTATATGTTAAGGAATATTTAGTTTTCTTCAATCAGTAGTTTCCACCATAATTTATGATAACTTATTGGATAACAAATGTTCAAAGACCCTGGAAGTGTTGTCTTGAAGGGAAGAAAGGCATTCACAGTAAGACAGATGTCTCTAACAAAGAGAAAGACATCCTTTCTACAAGTTGAACATGCTACCATAATAAAAGTTCACAAGTCATGTCAAAATTATGGTAATGGTTTTTTGGCAGGATATGCAAATCCACAGAATCTCAGAGAGACTACAATCTGCACAGTATGGGATGGCATCCCTTCTACTCAGAGCCTTGACATCTTGAACACACAGCTGTGGACCAAATTTAAAATTCCTCTGAATGCCTAGTAAGTGCCTATGCAGCAAGCATGATTCTTCCCACCAGAGGTTACATGACCAGGAGGTTTCCAATAGGTGTTATCACTTAATTACCAGTTGTGGAAACTTACCCATTACAGCAAAAGACAAACAAGAATGAAAGAACACAACCTGTGCAACATACTGATTTTTTCCAACTTAGGAGAGAGGTAGGGACCTAGTCAGGGCTCTGAATCTGTCCATACCATAGGCTCAAGTGCATGCAAACTTATTGCAGTTGTAGAAAAATGAGCTAAGAAAAATACAGTGAGTACCATGGCCATATTAATGATAAGAAGGTCAGTACACTTCTCAGTGGTGTATACCTTCTGATAGGTTTCCAGTCTTCATCTGAAAGGCTGCCTATGCTTATGATTTCTGTTAAGTCCTGCAATGAAAGTAACTTGTCACTCTGTGTGCCTCTGTAACAATTACAAATGTAGCGGCTGTTAAGCAAAATCTGAATGAACTAGATAGATCTTTTGGGGTTTTGCTACTCAGGTATTGTGTTCAGTCTGGGACAGAGAGATTCCCTTTGTGACTATGTAAAATGTGCTATCCTACCACTGATTTTAGCAAAAACTATTTTTTAGTGAAAAAAAAAGAATAGTCTGACTATTCTGGAATGCTGTCTGGGTTATTACAGTGTTTGCTTTAAGAGAAGATTATGTTAAAATGGTCAATTCTTCCTCATGAAATAAAATTCTTTATGAAAGGGACAGGCAGAAATGAACATGTAAAACTTGGATTTTTTCACAATGATAAATCCATATTTGAGTTCCCTGTAAGATCCTCCCTTCCCTTTTTTAGGACTCTGGAGACTAACCAAGAGGATAATCCCAGGTGTCTCATGGCGATTCCATGTTCTGCAATCAGAAATCAAAATGCAGTTCAAAGGTGCCTTTAAGAAACAAAGAATTAAGTTTAAAAAGTATTCTGATACAGTCATATTTCAGGAAGGAATGATCAGATTTCCTTGGAACACGCATCTATTTCACTAAAATCAGGATGAGGTAAGATAAATAAAATTTATTGTAGATTTTAGGTTTGTGACTGATACCTATATACTAATGGGATGGGCTAATTAAGTGTGCATAGCTAGGTAATTTAACTAGAGTTTTTGGAAGAGGAACTTTTTCAAAGGAGAAAGGATATTTTATTCAGAAAGGTTTGCATACTAAGGTATCTTCTCACAGCCAAGTAAGTTATGATGAAGAATTTGCCTTTAATTAACACAAGAAAAACTAGTGAACAGGGAAATTAAATTCCTTCAGAAGTAATTCTGCAGATTTGTTTAGCCTTAGGGTAAAGCTTCAACCAAAGAAAGTGGAGGAAGAGAGGGTTTATTACTGTCCATGTTCTGATAGAATTTTTACAGACTCCATGTTTATTTAATGTTTTATAAGAAGTGATCTATGGCTATTTAGCTGCAGACCTGGGCATGAGTCAGGATGCTTCATGTGAGAGGTGATCTGAGCATCATCATAGAAAACAGAAAGCCTTCAGACCATGCTTGAAACAGTCATATGTGGATTATCATCAGCCCTGTCACAATTCATATTCACAAACATATTTCATTCAATATAAATTTTTTATTGGTGTTGCAACCATTGGCTGTGTTTGCACTCCTGCTTTGGATTACCTCTCAGTTCTCTCCAGGACCCTGCTCTCCTGATTTGTTATGTCTTGCATGCTATATCACCTCAAAAAATTCTTGGAGAATAGAAGAAATAGGTAGGTAAAAACTGGGGGTGATTAGCTGATGGGTTTAGACATCAGCTGGCAATATGAAAGGAACTGCACCACATCCTGGTGCCTTAGCTCAGATTGGTCTTTGAAGCCTATTGCAGAAAGCCCTTCCTTTCCATGTGCCCTCATACTCTGTTGACATTTCACCCATGTGTTATGTTATATGGATTATAAACACAAGTTGCCACAGAGTTAGTCCTCTTATAGTTTCACAATGCAATATGAACTCCAAAACAATTTAAATGACAAACTGTCCATGAGGCAAAGGGCCTCAAAAAAAGGATGAAACATGCCCTCACTTACTGATGAGAAGGAACTCATGGTGGCTGTGACTTTCGTAGCCACCTCATGGCCTCAGAGGGAATCAAGCATAGCTCCGAGCTGTGCTGCTTGATATGTACAAAGCACTGTGTGGGAAACTGCCCTGATCAGGTGAAACACGTGGTGACACACTTTTCACAACGTCACAGCACATGACACAGTGCTGTGCATGACATATGTTGAGCATCTCTCAAATGCACCACAGTCTGCTTTTGAATGGCAGTGCCACCCCATGCCACTTGACCCCAAAAGCAGGGGCACCCAGGAAGCACAGGGACAGTATATGAGGAGCCATTTACATTCCTGTCCATCTTTATCTTGTCATTTAAATGTGGCTCTGAACCTTAAACCTGAACTATCCATACTGCTTTCCTGTGACTCAGGAGGTCCTGCCTGAAGAAACCCAAGCAGCAGCACGGTTCAGTGCATTAGGACATCAGATCTGCACCAGGTAAGCCATAGTGAAGCCTTCCTCAGCTCTTCCTAAACACTGCATGGATAAGCTTCAGGCCAGACCTGCAAAATATAAAACTGGAAAAAGTTAACAGAGTGTATATGGACCCAGAACATTTAAGATCACACCTCAGCCCAGGGATTGTATAATCACAGAATCACAGAAATATTCAGGTTGGAAAAGATCCTCAGGGTCACCAAGTCCAACCGATAACCCTACTCTACAAGGATCACCCCTAAACTATATCCCCAAGCACCACATCCAAACCACCTTTAAACACATCCAGGGTTGGTGACTCAACCACCTCTCTGGGCAGCCCATTCCAATGCCTGACCAATCTTTCTGTGAAATTTTTTTCCTAATGTCCAGTCTAAACCTACCCAGTTCTATCTTGAGGCTATTCCCTCATGCTCTATCACTAATTACCTGTCAGAAGAGACCAGCACCAGCCTCTCCACAACAACCTTTCAGGTGGTTGTAGAGAGCAATGAAGAAGGCTCTCCTCAGCCTTCTCTTTTCCAAACTAAACAGCCCCATCTCCCTCAGTTGTTCCTCGTAAGATTTATTCTCCATGCCCTTCAGCAGTTTTGTTGCCCTCCTCTGCACTCGTTCCAGCACCTCCACATCTCTCCTGTGTTGAGGTGCCCAAAACTGGACACAATACTTGAGGTATGGCCTCACCAGAGCTGAGTACAAGGGAACAATCACCTTCCTACTCCTACTGGACACAGCATTTTTGATACAAGACAGGATGCCATTGGCTTTCCTGGCCACCTGGGCACACTGCTTGCTCATATTCAGTTGGTTGTCAATTAGAACCCCCAGGTCCCTTTCTGCCAGACACCTCTCCAGCCATGCTTCCCCAAGACTGTAGCATTGCTTGGGGTTGTTGTGACCCAAGTGCAGGACCTGGCATTTGGCCTTGTTGAAGCTATACATCATGGCATGGTAAAAAAAAGGACTGCTCAGGAGTCATCAGGAGCAAGAATTTATGTTGCACAGCCACAGACAGAGATTTCTCACAATTGCTTGGGGCTGTCTCATGTGCTGTGCAGGCCAGCCAAGCATGCTAACAATATCTGAGAGAGACACACTGCCACGAAAGTTACTTCATAGCTGACCTGTGTTCCAGGTGGTCACTCAGCAGAGGTTTCCAAACAGCTGATAGCTTGGGTTGTTGTAACAGAAATGTAGCAGGATATAGCTAAACAGGATAAACTACTCAGAAAAGCATTGGAGCAGCAATGGTGCCAATGGTCAGCCACCAGACCTTTCCCACCTGTCTGGGAAAGTCATATTCTCTATGAGCTAAAACTTAGGGCAAGTCCCTGTCCAATGCATCCATCATTTTAGCCTGTAGATTGCCCTGTGGCAATATTCAAGCCCTGTGGCTTTTTGGTTTTTTTTTTGTTTTTTTTTTTTCTTTTCTGTAATTACAGAATCACAAATCATACAGGTCAAAAGATAGTGTAGACAGTTTGCAGTCCTACCTCTTGCTTGGTGTCAGATTAAACAGATTCTTCTGATTTTCTTTCTACTAGCTTTAAAGTGTAATTATATGATTTTTTTTTCGTCTTAAAAAACATTATGTTTTACTCAGTTATCTCATGGACAATCAGAATTCAGGTCTGATATTGGCATTGTTCTCTCAGGATTGATTTGTATTAAGTTAAAAATAGAACAGTGAAAGAATTTCATCATGAAGTATGTAAGCTGTCAAATCCCACTGCTGAAATTTGAGCTTTGTTAAATGAAAAGTAGAGTCACCTAAATACAGTGGGAATCATATTTTTGGAGTGGGTAATTGTTATTTAATTTACAAATCAATATTGGCCTTCATCCTAAAAGATGTAATAAGCCTTACTGCATTTCAGCTAATGCTCAAATGTGTGTGAAGCTTTGTGTAGGAGGTACACACTGCTTCCCTTTGCTCCAAGGACTTAAGAGTCTTGAAGAAACATGTCTGTGGCTTCTGTATAGAGATGTCATTTGTGTTTAAAAGGCCTTTGTGAGTCAAGTGAACTTTTTTCTCCAGGAAAGAGACCAGTCAAAGGAGATCTGTAGAAAGCAAGGAAAGATTAGAGGAAAGGGAGAGCGAACTCAACTCTGTTACTTTTCCTCTAGGAACATGTTCCTGAGGACATTGTTTCTAGAAATACAGTATTGTTTGCATGAGGGTGTCTGCTGTGTGTTTTCCAGGGTGGGTGCTCTACCATTTCCCCCTCCAGCTTCTTTTCCTCCCATGTAAGCCTGAGAGCCTTACTGTCAACCCAGCCATTGGCTCCTATGAGTCACAGTCCTGATCACTTCTGGGTGGCTCTGCTATGCCAGCACTTGACACCACCCATGCACCTTTTTGGGAAACACCTCAGCTTCATGTTTATTGTGTAATGTAGTCTCAAGCCAAAACCAGAGACCCTTCGGCAGGGCCCATGTTTTATTTGATCGGGTGCTTCTCACACAGTTAGCTGCAGTCTTCCTCTTGTCCAGCCCTTAAAACATCTGCTTCATCACCATCTGAGCCTGCTCAATAACCTCCTTTAAATTAATCACTTACATTATTTAGCTCTGGGTGCTGATCCACAAGCAGCCATCCGCAGAGTGAACCTGTTACACTGTATGACTTGGGAGAAATGACTTAAATAACAGGCTGCTGTAGAAGAGAAGCTTTAGCTTTTCTGATTCACCCCATCTGACAAGATTGACTGATGCAAATACATCATTTGAAGGTTAATTGCCAGTGAAATCCTATATTAATTCTTTTTTTGACCAAAACATTGAGATTTAGAATAATTTATCAATGAGGAAGACAAACATGTATTTCATTATTTAATCTATGTCACATAGTACCTTAAACAAATTTTTTTTTCTTTTCCTAAATGATTTTTACCCTCAACACTTCAAAAATGCACTCAAGACCTTCATCTACCTTTATCCAAGGCAAATCATGTGGTATACTTCTCCCTTTATTTGGAAAATGTACATGCCTGAGGATATTTCTTTTTACAGCTATAGTAAAAGCCTTTTCAAGGACTGAATCTTTCTTTGATACAGTAAGCAAAACGTTGGAGGCCTCAGCAGGTGTAGAATAATGAGGCCATGCATGCAAATGAGCCTTTGATGTGCAGTATAGTTTTGTTCTTGCTGTGTTGGATGAAAAAAACATATGACAGTAGATGCTTAGATTTGTAAAGTGAAGCATCCTTCTATGCCAACAGATTGCATAAAACTTATTAGTATGAGAAAACTCTCCTCTGCTAGAAAAGTCCATTAATATTTTCTTGCAAGCCCAGCAGTCTTACAGTTGACTTATGCTGTTTGTTTTCATGAAGATCTCACCAAGATAAAATACTTGTGATTTGATACTTTTTTTTTCTGTTGAAAAGATGTTTTCAAATGGAAATGGTTTGTATTAGTCTGTTCACATTCCCATGTGCATTCATCTTGTTTGCTTCCAACAGTAAACATAAAAAATTATGGACTCTAAAATCCGATTGATTTCACTTAGGCTTCAGTTATCATTGAAACCATGACTAGGATTCCTGGTTGACTTCTTGGGCTGCAGGGGAGCCTTAAATTTCTGTATATCTGCTGGCTACACCTGAAATCAACCTGATGCTTGCCAGTGCCATTGCCAGTATCAGTGCCACCTTCTGGGAGGGCTTGAGGGAACTGCCTCATTCGACTGAGAAAATACCTGGAAATTTTGGAAAGCTTGAAAGATAATGGGGAGACAGAGAACCAGGTGGCCCTGGTAGCCTCAGCACTTCTCAACTGCTATCACATCATTGTCATGGAGCACCTATTACTAAATCCAGTCCCAAATTCTGAATTTTTGTCAGATCCTGTTTTCCAAGAATTCCTGCAAAGTCTGTCTCTATTAAAAGACAGTGACCAACACCTGTGGCAATTCAGGGCACTTTTAAATTTGGTATATGACTAACAGTGCTGTGTAAATCAGCTTTAGGTTGGGAGCTGTGGCCTGTGCTGTGCAGCAAATCATATTAACTCATCACATCTCTCTTGTGACCTCTAAACCATGCAAAATTGATGACAATTAATTTATAATTTGTTAAAATAATTGATTTAAGGCTGCTGCACTTTGCGATATTTGTTCTTCCCATCAGTCTGTATCTTCTGTACGAAATGGCCACACCATTAAAAGCCTCAGAATTATAACAGACCTCACATGGTGCAGTGTTTAAATTGCAAGGGAGAAGCAAGTAATGTTTTGCAGGTGGTCAGACATTAGCTTCAGAAGTACAGTATGTAGAAAGAGGTTTCTGCATTATGCAAGCTTCCTCCTGTACCATGAAATAAAATCTGCATACTCTTACCATCCAAGTACTTTGCTTTCTGACATTTATTAAATGTTATACACAAAAAATAGTATGGAAAATAAAGATGTGCTATTTCACTTAGACTGTATTTTTCCAAAGGAAAGTAATTACATTAGCATTTTTCCTACCTTTACTCTCAATGGAAATCAGTCTCTGCTAGTCATAAATTAAACCAGCATTATCTCTCTGTTCCATGGCTTTTCTGGTTTTATTGAATCACAGTTGTGGTTATGCTGAAACACGTTCAGTTTTTCCCCTAAGTACAAATATTCTGCCAGCAGTGCAAAATCAGGTATTGTTAACCTTCATGCTTTTCAATATCTCTGATGTCTGCCCCAACTTTGCCTGCAAATGTACTGTAAGTAAAAATTACTTTCTTTTTATTTTATCTTGACTTTTCAATTCATTTGGAATAATATGCTGATTGTCACCTAACAGCTACCACTTTTAATGCTGAGTGGTTGCAATTTCTCAGGAAAGTGAATTTGCTCAGAATTACCTTAGAAGAAGAAAAGAGAAATGCTATGAGAGAGAAATCAGCATTCACAAATTGAAAGCAACAGGATCTTAGCACAGACTTATTGAGAAACACCAGCAGGCAACAAGGACACAGGGTACGACACATGGGTGCGGGCTGCTCCTTGTCCTAGCTGAACCAGTGCTCAGGAGATCTGGGAATGGATGACATAGATAAATCCACTGCTCAATGCTTAGTGCTGTTTCAACATGTTTCCCCACACTTTTCTAGTGGTTACAACTGAAGATCTTGAGTGATCTTCAGGTGATGGCATTGGATTCAAATCATCATGCACATGGGGTAATTTGTGGATGTGCCCCTTTCAGACAGAGAGTTTTCTTCCAGGAATGTCTTTTCAGGTGATGCACAAGCATGTGAGATGTGTTCTGAACTGTTTGGGGATTTTTGTCTTGCTTATGTTTTTTTTCTCAGGATCTGGTCTCGGACTGGGATTTTTAATTTTTTTTTTTTTTTTTTCTGGGAATAAGCACGAGTGGCTTGTCTGAGTGCCAGGAGAGCTCAGCAAGCTGCAGAGCAGGTCTGCCATTGAGAGTGATCTGGAAAGCCAAAAGAAATGGGCTAATATGAGCCTTACGGTGCTTAGCAAGGACAAATGTTGAGTCCCGCCCCTAGGGAAGAACAGCTCCAGGCACCAGGACAGGTTGTGGCTGATCACCTGGGGAACAGGTCTGCAGAGTAGGTCCTGAGGGACCACAAACAGAACAGGAATCAGCAATGTACTCTGGCAGCTTCCACTTGAACTGTATCAGCAAAAGCATCTCCAGCAGGTGGAGGAAGGTGATCCTTTCCCTCTGCTTACCACTGGTAAAACACATCTGGAGTACTGGGTCTCTTGCTAGGGTGCCCAGTTCAAGAAAGATATGGGCATCCTGAAATGAGTCCAGTGAGGGGTCATGAGGTGGTGATGGGGCTGAAGTATCTCTATAACATGAGGAGAGAGCTATATATGAGAGACTGCAAGGGCTGGAGAAGAGAAGACTCAGGGGGAATGTTATTTAGTGTCTACAACTACCTGACCAGACAATGAACAAACCCCAGGCTCTTTGTGGAGTTGTTCTATGAAAGACAATGGGCAACAGATAGGAGCTGCATTAAAGAGAAAAGAAAATCTTTATGGCAGCAGTGAGGAAGCACTGGCACAGGTTGCCCAAAGAGGCTGTGAATCTCCATCCTTGAAAGTACTCAGACCTTAACTGGCCACGACCTGTCAGCCTGATCTGCAACAAAGCAAGCCCTGGTTTTCATGGGAGGATCAGACCAGGTGAATTCCAGGCTTACTTCCCAGCTTGTGTGATTCTGTGATTCTGTGTGGTCAGTTGGCAAATGTGAGGCTCCAGCTATTGAAGAATTTATAAGCTCAGTATTTTAGTTTTCATGAGAAAATTTTTCAAACCAATGAACCTTGTATATCTCGTCAGGAGGTTGAGTGAGAAAACTTGAATTAATCAATAAGTTTAGCAGTATGTTCCCTAGAAAGAGGGCTTTGGTCCAAAAATTTAAGCAATATAAAGCAGGAATGAATAGTTTTTATCAACCATTCCTAGGTCTCCAGCATCAACAAGGGATATATTTCACAGGATTCATCTTGTAATTTGTGTTGAAACTACATCTATGAACCTCTGCAGTTATCTTGTAGAGAGATATACACTTCATGAGTGACCTTGATTGCTCTTGATTGCTGATGTGACCTAAGAAAGTCTACTTTGAGTACAACTTCAGTTAGTTTTGCTTTATTAATGATACTTTTCATGCTGCACTCAGTCTCCCAAGATCCATCATATGTGCATCACAGAACTGAATTACCTCTGATGTCTCTGTTGTTTTTGATTCATTCCTACTTCACAAGCTGATGTCTCTTCAGCGGTGAGCAGCTCTTTATGTGCTTGGGACAGTATTGACAATAATCCGTAAGAGATTCTCTACGGTGTTCTGCCTTCTCATGACTCTGGATAGAATTCTATCACCTTCTGCTCAGATGCTGCATTTGGAAAAAGAAATGTGTTCCTCTGTCACAGCTGGGATACGCATTTGGGACACACCGTGTCTCAGAGCTGATGCTACTCAAGAGCACAGGTTGCCAGTCTGGAGGAGGAAAATAGACATTCACTGACTGAGCGTTTTTACTCTCTTGCTGTAGGACTCCAGGCTGCTCTCACCTACTTCCTGGTTCATTAATCCATTCATTCAGCTTAAGGCTTTGATGTATTATGAACTATTGTAGCTAAACACTATGAGCAGCGCTGATAAACACCAGTTTGACAATAACCATCAGCCCTGCTGTATGCGGTCAGCACGCTCTTAACGCTTCCACGGGCTGAAGGTTAAATATAGCACACTGCAGTGCCAGCCTGTCTCTGGTGCAGCTGATGCAATTCTCCATAGCCGATTAATTTCAGACTTTCATTTTGGTTTTGCATTACGAGATAATATAAAAACCATTGCCCATATCAGATTTTTAAAAGGGAACCTAATCAAATCACTTTGTGTTCTGCATCCAGCACCACAGCCAAGATGCTTTAGCACTGCGGTGACTTAGGGTAAAGGCTGACATCTGAAAAATAATCACATCATGCTAATGGTGAGTGGGTAGCTTGTGCAAACAGGAGAAAGCTAACCATTGAGGAGCATGAAGGGAATTTAAATTGACAAATTGAAAAAGCTGAGGACAAATCTGAATCAAAATTGCTTCCTGTAGCTTTTGGGTTTAGAGAAAAGGAGGTTTCTTTACTTTTTTCTCAAGGCAGGAGAGAGTTTGTATCTTGGGAAGGCTATATGTGCTAGCTTTTCCCAAAGAACAATCAAGAAGTTAGGAGAATAATTATCCTGATTGCAATAAACCTCCACCTGGAGACTAGGAGAAAGAAATATTTCTCCTTTGCTCTTTATTTCACAGGTAAACTTTACAGTTAGATTTTATTTTGCTTATGGTCTTAGCCTTACACAAACAAAAAGCCAAAGAAAACAAATCCCAAAGCATGCAGAGCTACATCTCTCAGGCAGATGTAATTTATAGAAACAGTAGGCACACTACAGGAGTTCACTCTGGTTTCAGAAGCGTTTCCAATTCCAGCTACATTTTCTATGCTTAAATTTGGGCTCCAGTAGTATCTCTGTAGCCAGAATTAACTTTTCAAGTGTGTACATACTTCAGAGCAACAAAGCTTAATACAAGCAATAAATCAGCTGCAGTGAGGTGGAGAGACCCAGCTGGGATCCTTACACAGTGGAAGATAAAGCCTGCTTTTCAAAGAATCAGAGATTTTATATGGGTTCTTCAGGAAGGAATGGAGTGCCTCTGTGTGAAGGCATGCATGTATACACTAAGCATGTGTCACGTGCTGTGTGGTCAAGGCTTCTTAAAGCTACTGACACAAGACAATTTCCTTCAGAAAACACAATTTTACAACATAGGTAAATAATTTCTCTAACAAAATCTTAACTTCCGAAAATAATAAAAACATCCATGATGACCAAAAAGAAAAAAAAAAAAAAGAAAAGAAAAGAGGGAAAATTTGGAGTCAACATTTCAAAAATGAGTAAGTCACAGGAATACACCATCTATTTGTTGGGTTTCAATTGATTTTCCTCCAGCATTTGTATTGAAAATGTCAGCATTTTTAGCTGGCATTTCCTGTTTTTAACAGAGACGTTCTTTGTTCCATAGATTTTGACATTCTCCATAAACAATCTAATTAAGAGCAGAAACTCATTTCAAAATACTGCCATTTCTCACACAATAGAAATCGTATTTCCCTGGGCCATCCCAATGACGAATATTTTTCCTGGGTTTAGCAGGATGAGAGATATTTTCTTGTGGTAGCAGATTTGAGATGCTTTGACTGGTTCAAGGCTTAAGTTTCCTTCTTAAGATGAGTCCCCAGAACAACTCATCACTGTTCTCTCTGGACACTCTTGTTGACTTACTGAAGATAGCAGGAACTGGAATTTTTTATGAGACTCAATTGAGATAAGAAGCCCTGTGATCTCTTTCTTGTTGTTTGTGTTAACCAGTCTTCTGTAGTCCATTATCAGATTTCTTACCTCAAGCAGAAATGCCAACCTGTTGTCCTGTGCTAGCTTGGAGGTTGTCCAGGGTCAGAGAGGAAAGGAAAAGGGCCTTGGGTGAGAAAAATAAAAGACCATTTTTGGGCATCTTGTAATGCCTGAAAGTTGGGTGGGAATATAGAGGATGTTTCCTTCCAACGAATTCTGTGCTGGAGCATTGCTTTATCCTCCTGAATCATGCATGTGGAGGGGATGAAGGGGAAAGGTGTAACAGTGTGAGAACTGAAATCCCCCTCCCACACCGACAATAACCAGGCTAGCTCAGTCTGGAAGTAAATGAAGTTGTATTTTACAGGCAGAAATACAATCTATGATGAAATGCAATGAATGTGTACAAATATACACTACTCACAACATTTACAAATATGTACAATCAACAGGAAAAACACAACCAAGCCCCCTGGCTTCCCCCTCTCCTCAAGCGGCTGTGCTTCTTCCCCAAGTGGCCTTTCCCCAAGGGGCCTCCCACCCCCCCCAGCCAGAAGGACACCCCCCAGACCTCTCTGGCAGAAGGCAGAGAGTCAAGAAGCAGAGAGGCTGTTAGACTTAGCTTGTCAAGGTCAGTATGCAGGTGTGTTATCTTCAGCCAGAAAAGAAGAAGCAGGCAGACAGAGAGAAGACGGACTGTCAACTGCCCGACTGTCCGACTTTGTTTTGAATAGTGATTCTTAAACATGTTTATCTCTCCAATGGAAGTGTTTAGAATAATCACTATTTTGCTTTCTTACACCCAATAGTGATTTGTTTACATTCCTTCACTTTCTCTGCTGGAACTTTGTGAAAAAAAAATTAAAAAGACAGTCTTAAAACCATCACAAAAGTAAAAGAGGAACTTTGAATACGTTCTGCATGGTGTCGTAAACATGCTACAGGCTTTACATCTACTTTTGCATGTGTGAACAAGAATTAAATTATTCAGAAGAAATGCAGTTAGAAGGTAAAATGAAACATGGAATTTAGATTCACGCAAATTTAGTTATGTCTATGCTATGTAATCCAGTCCCAACAGAAATGACCTCTGGCATGCTGCAAAATGTAACTGCAAACACAGTCACAATAGAATGAGCAAAAGGATAAACTCATAATAAAGTTTCATCCCATGAAATTGATTACATTACAGAGATTATGTTCTTTATTCTGATGATTTTGAAATTAAAATCCATATTTTCATAAAAAAATATCCATATGTTCGTGAAAAACAAAGAATAGCAGCCAAGAATGTTTATTGCCTGGAGTCAAATGAAATAATTCCAGACTTAATATTGCCCTCAAATACTGTTCTCTTTAACACAGAACATGATGGAGAGTGTTTTATAACTGCATTTCTCTCTGTCAAGAGAAATAGCATGTGAAAAAGTAGCCAGCCTTCTAGGGATGCTAACACAAGAAACTGAAACTAAACCAGGAAATGTATGACAGCTTTGTCTGTGCTGGGTGGCATGCCTTCCAGTTCACATCTTTGGGGAATGGGTGCCTTCAAGCTACTGAAGAAAGACTGCTGTATGAATATCAACCTTGGTGGCCTGCAGTGGCTATGTTTTGTTTTTTTGATTATTTGTTTGTTTTTCTGTACATGAAATTTCCAAAACTCCTGTAGTGAATTCATAGGTTAAGCAGCCTAGCTATCCATTCTAGTTGTTCATCTGTGGTCCATGGGGAGGTCTAGCCTACCAACAGATCAGTGGGCCAGTAGGACTCCACAGCATGTGTTCTTTCTCTTTTGCTGCAGGGAATGGTATTGAGCTGGCTTGAAGTCTTACTTTTCATAGTCAACACGAGCCCTGTGTGATACCATTTCCTTTCAATTTGTTTTTACTGAGAAAGTGGAAGATTTTTGCTGGCTAGATTTAATAAATTGTTAAATTTTCTTCCGTATTTCTCAAGTCCTTTTGAGGTTATGGGGATAAGATCAGAGGTGTTTAGTGAAGCAATAGTATTACATATGATTAAGCAATAAGTGGGAAAAATCTACATAGCAGGATTATTTGGATACAGGAGTATTCAGGCTTTCCTTATGAGTACAGTTCATTGATGATCCATACTACACAGGCATGTTAGTTACTTCAGGAATTTACAAGGTAGCTTCTGCCAAGGAAGAAACCTGGACACAGACACCATGCACTTTATAGACTTGAGGATGGAGCCAGGTTCTTCTCGGTGGTGCCCAATGGCAGAACAAGGGGCAATGGGTATAAGTTGAAGCATAGGACGTTTCACATAAACATGAGGAAAAATTTTTTCACTGTGAGGGTGGCAGAGCACTGGAACAGGCTGCCCAGGGAGGTTGTGGAGTCTCCCTCTCTGGAGATATTCAAAACTTGCCTGGATTTGTTCCTGTGTCATCTGGTGTAGGTGATCTTGCTCTGTCAGGGGCTTGGACTAGATGATCTTTCGAGGTCCCTTCCAGGCCCTGACATTCTGTGATTCTGTGAAGTTGACAGATACTTATCTCAAAATTATGACATACTTTCCACCACTGGTGGTGGAAACAGTAGAGCTGGACAGTGTTTCTCAGAGCATTGCTTACTGATTAGGCTTTCAAGCCAACAGAAGTACATGAAGTACATGAAAACCAAAAAGCAGAG
The DNA here is from genome assembly GCF_027791375.1 of Indicator indicator. Taxonomy (NCBI): domain Eukaryota; kingdom Metazoa; phylum Chordata; class Aves; order Piciformes; family Indicatoridae; genus Indicator; species Indicator indicator. The sequence continues at coordinate 15,723,392 of NC_072010.1, forward strand.
CAGGATTTGGTTAGCAAAGGTGGAACAGTTTAATTCCAGAGTAAAAAGCAAAGTTACTCAGTGATTATACTAGTTACTTGCCATTCACTAGTCAGGGTCCAGTTCCTGGTTTGATCATGGACATTCACTGGTCTGAAATAGAATATAGATTTACTTTGTGTGATCATGGTCAAGTCACCTAGCAGCTAACCACAAAGGGACCTAATGTCCAAGATTATAGCAAGATCAGCATCTTCCCTCTGAAAATTGTAGGAAGATAGCAAAACTTTGAACAACTTTTGAGAAGGGTATGTTTTGTCTTTGAGTTGGAAAGAATGTAAACACCTTGTAACTGAAGAGAAAAACTAGGCAGAAGTTGACTGGATACCTTGAGAAGCTTGTTGGTCAGTATTAACCTTTTGTATGCTTTGCTTGGACCCATGTCAGTGAAAGGATAGCCAGTTGGGATGTGGCAGTTCTGTATTAGAAAAGTATATAAGTTGACTGTGTAACAGAGTAGTAGGCTTTGGCTTTAGGCTTTGGCTTATGCTTAAACTCTTGCTTTGCTTCTGCTTGTGCTTAGTACTTTGCTTAGTTGCTTAGGCAATAAATGCTTTTGCCTTTCACAATAAGAGTCTTTTCGTCTTGTCTTCACTTGGAAACACCACAACATGCAGCCTATGAGAAGAACCCTAAAGATACAATGACAGAAAATCAGGATATTTTTAAGGTTCCTGAAACAAGGCACCTCCAAAACAAAGGAAACAGCAATACTTTGTCAGGTTTGAAAGAGACTTAGAGACTGGAGGTAGAGACTTAAGAGAATGACAGTGTTTTGTGGTTATTCTATACCCAGTGTATGACTCTAAGCATATCCCAGAACTCTGAAGAAGCAGGGTCAGATAGCTCTGGAGCAGGTGAACATGATGACTTTAGGAAAATCATACATTAAGAAACAGGTGGGTTAATATAACACTTCCTGCAGCTCCCACATTATCAACACACAAAGGCACAGACATTTTTCTTCCAGCTGGGGCAGACAGCACAAATTGATCTTAAAGCTTTCAAGAAGAAAAACAGTTAAAATAGCTAATTTTCCTGATTTATACGAGCCATTAACAATGTTCTATGTTCTGGTTCAATTTTGGGTTGTAAGTTTCACATGGCAAAAAAGACAGTTAATGAAAAAGAGGTAAGAAAATGAAGAAATCATTATTGCATTAGTTTCTACTTAGCAAAGATTTCCCCACCACCACCCTTTCTACCAAAGACTCTTTCAAGGCATCTCAAATTGTTATCTGAATGTGTATGTCTTTGTATTTCTTGATTCAGCTGATAGAATCAAAATCACTAGCCTCCCAAAGTGATTTTAATTTCCCTTCTTATGCTACAAAATATGTTCCCATTTTTGTACCAGATCAGCCTGACTTACATAAAATTAATCTAGTTTCTTTTTGCAATTTTGGAAAAGCTACTCTTTTTTTCCTCTGTTTTTTGGATGCTAGTCCTACCTTAAGCAGAAGAAGCTGCAGTGTGTTGTCTGTAGGAAGGCACCCTATATCTTTTGCAGGGCTCTGTAGGAAAGAGCAAGCAAGAACTGAAGTGGAGGGAGGGGGGAAGTATGCTTTTCTGGCTTACATTCAGTCTGCCCAGTTAAACAGAACATGGATTTCAGCTCCAAAATGTGAGTAGAATTCTCCAATCACAAGGGGAGATGTGGGGCTCATGAGACCTCACGAGAAGTATCAAACCCAGCAAGAGCATTAGACAAGGCTCACACCAATTTAGTTATGGGTGAAATGACTTCTAGCTGTGGAAGTCAATGGTGCATGTCTGAAACATTCACAAACAGTTGCACTTCTGTGCCAAATCAACAGAAATGTTTACAAGAGTCCAGTTCTAGATGTAGCAGCTCATCATTGCAATATGGAGAGCTTTGCTGACCCCTTGCAGACCCCCTGCACATCAAGTTTGTGCCTGCAATTTCCCTGTGCAGTCTCTTCCTAAGTCTGGTCGTTTGGAAAAAAGTCAACTTTGGGAGTTTATAAATGACTGCACTTTCAATCCATGCACAGATCTCAGGGGAATCTTGATGCTTGCCTAACCCCAAAATTTTGATAAAAGAGAACCCTCTCTCTTGGGTCCTTCTCTTTCCACCAAACAGAAGTGCATGTTTGCACTTGTCAGTGTGTGGCTTACCTGGGTCACTAAATGAGTTGCACTCCAGAAACTTAAAGATGGCAACCAAGCACTGGCTGCCTAGTTTTGGGGCAAGAGTGTCACTGCTAGTTCTCATTCACTTCTTTTGCAGATAATCCTTAATACCTCCAAAGGAAACCTGATTAAGATTATAACTTTCTTGCTTGTGATTCTTGCAGACTTTCCACTATGTACTTTATACTATCAGCATTCACTAAGAGAGTTTATGACTTGGTAGAGGCAAGGATAATATCCAACCTTGTTTTGTATGGTAGCAAATGTTCCAGTAACTTTCATGGGAGAAAACCTTATTCTGTAATAACATTCCTGCAGTGATTACCGAACTCTCTTGGTCAGGCTCAAGGAGCAACCCAACGGTACACAGAGCGGAAGCTGGGAGAAGAGAGTTAAATTCTTAATCAACAAGGTAGTGTTTCTTTTATATGGTATTTATTTACAATTTCCCCCTTTGTCTTATTCTTATAGAATTCTGAAAGGACTTTCTTTGCAGGCACCAGACCTTTTCTCCACAGACTTTCCCCATCAGCTGTGGCTTCTGTTTAAATCATTGTACATGTGAAGTGATAAGAAAGAACAGAAGGTATGATATTCTTTTCCAAGAAAAGCTTTAAGGGATGATAAATATTTGTCTAAGCAGAGCATTCAAGCCATATGCAAATTTGCATAATGGCACTCCAGGTGATGTGATGCATAGTAATTGCTTGTAACCTGATAAAACTGAGAAATTCATGAGTATGTTGATGACTGCAAACATTAATCTGAGAAAAACAACACTTCCTCTCCACTCCTTCATAGGGTTATTATGGAGAAAAGATGTATCTTCAAGGAAGGACATGAAAGACACATCCAGCTGGACATGAAGGAATACTGTGACCAGTTTTGGTCTCCCCACTTCAAGAAAGACAGAGAACTGCTGGAGAGAATCCAACGGAGAGCCACAAGGATGATTAGAGGACTTGAGCATCTCTCCGATGAAGAGAGACTGAGAGCCCTGGGACTGTTTAGTCTTGAGAAGACTGAGAGGGTATCTCATAAATGTGTATAAATATCTGAGGGGTGGGTGTCAGGTGGATGGGGCCATGCTCTTTTCGGTGGTGCACAGCAATAAGACAAGGAACAATGGATTCAAACTTGAACATAGAAGATTTCATCTCAACATGAGAAGAAACTTCTTTACAGTGAGGGTGACAGAGCACTGGAACAGGCTGCTCCCTAGAGAGGTTGTGGAGTCTCTTTCTCTGTAGACGTTCAAAACCCACCTGGATGCATTCCTGTGCAGACTAGCCTAAGTGATCCTGCTCTGGCAGGAGGGTTGGAGCCAATGATCTCTTGAGGTCCCTTCCAGCCTTTGATATACTGTGATACTGTGATACTGTGACATCTTGCCACTGTCCAGGAGTATGATCATTGTATGCACCCGTTCTTTCCATGACTTTCAGCTTTTCAATTTGCATAGATTCCTTGAAAACTTAAAGATCCTAGTCATCCTCCAGGACTGCACATAATGGCCTAACTTTTCCAGTACCCATGGGAACATGCCTTGTGATCTAAACAGCTACTCTCAATTAACGGCACTTCCATCATCAAGGTGAAGAGGAGCACATTGGACTCACTTACCTGTAGGCAATTAAACTGAATACAAACATCACCTTGATGCTTAAGACATGGCAGGGAAAGGTCAGTAATTCAGAGTAAATAAATAGTTGATTGGAACAGCACCAAAAGGTAAAATTAAATTTCCATTTAATATGTATTTAAAGTGCATAAAAGAAGTATGTGTCTGATTGAAGGTGAAGAAATTTTGCCATTGGCATTGCTTAGGCCAGAATTTAACTCTGAGACAGACTTTCACTTACTGAGACAGTTTTTTTCTACATTCATCTGAGCAAAGGAATGGGAGATTTAAAATGAGTAACACAGTTGCTTTCACTTAAAAGTGTCTTTAAATGGGAAAAACACATCAAGATGTAGGAAAAAAAGAATCATGCAAGCAGTTACAGTAATTATCTCTTTTAAATGTAGGAAGAGAAAAGGGATGTTAAAGAAGCAGAAAGAAGTGGATCAGTAAAAGCTCATTGCAAACCATCAAAAATGTGGACTTCTGAGAGTTTCTAATGTGCTTTGGTCTACATCCTTTGCACAGGCAGATGCATTGTTCTGATGGCACATGGGATTCTGAAATGTAAGAACACAAGTGTTTGATGTTACTTGTGCACTTCTGGGAGGCTCTAATATACAACACTGAAGGTGTTGGACTCCATACTGGAACAAGAAAAGTTTTCTACTGACCTCTTTGTTACCAGCTTCTTAGTCTTTTGCCTGCTTCATCTGTCTCTTTGTGCTCCCCCAGAAAGTGAGTAGTACAGGGATAATTTTCAGGATGGCAAAAGGCAGTTCTGCTTTCATTCCTCCAAAAATTAGATTATTTTCTGGGGAAAAAAAAAAGTTTTAACTAGAGTTGCCTCAGGCAGAGCTGTACTCACATCTGCCTTTTAAGAAAACAATGTGATTAATATACATTATTTTTAAGGGAAGGATTGTAATATTTTATTATAGCATGGGAAGAAGAGCACTATTTTGCACACAGAGAACATAATTAGAAAAGAAATAATTCAAACAACAAATTCCTCATGAATATAAGAATTGGTAAGTGGGAAATTATGAAGTAGTTTTCCTATCTTTTCTTTCAGAAAGCCTAATACCTAACAGACTTCACAAACTACATAAGCTCACCTCTGTGCTCAAGGTAAGGCAGGAACCTGAAAACAGGAACAAAAAGGACATCTACACTAACAAATGGGGTTTAGCAGTAATTGTTCTTTAATACTAGGGCCAAGTTGTATGAAATAGCCTGGAACCACACTATTAATCTTTCATACTTTCCCACACCATGAGAGTATCCAACTTGCCTGTGAAGAATGGTCCTTGGAAAACCCCAAGGGAAAGCAGCTGGCCAGAGTAAGTGATTACAGTGTGTGCTTCAAAGTGAATAGTTTCAGGAAGGTCAAACAAGATCTGTTCATTTTTTTCTCACTAATTTAAAAGCATAAAATAGTGCAAAAATGCTCTATGCTTTAAAACACAGGACATTATCTTGAACACTGATGCAGCTGTTGGCATTTTGGTAAGTGAAGCCATACTATACACCCTTCAGGAAGGCACCTAACAGAGCACTACTGCCAGAAGCTTAGGTCCCTCTCTCTGCTTTCTGCTTTGTGCATACTCTTCATGATACAGCTTTTAAGTGGAATCAATGAGTTCTTCAAACCTACCACGGAATAGAAATTTTTGAGCATTCGTTGCATATCTATGAATAAAAAACACAGTTATAGCAAAACATAGATATATTAACATTGCTCTGGTGAGACCTGGAGTTCTGTGTCCAGTTTTGGAGCCCCCAACACAGGAGAGACGTGGACCTGCTACAGCAGATCCAGAGAAAGGCCACCAAGATGATCAGAGGGCTTCAGCACCTCTCTTATGAAGACAGGCTGAAAGAATTTGGGCTGTTCAGCCTGGAGAAAAGAAGGCTCTGGAGAGACCTCATAGCTACGTTTCAATACCCGAAGGAGACCTACAGGAAGTTTGGGGAAGGACTGTTTAGAAAGGCTTGTAGTGATAGGATGAGGGGTAATGGTTTTAAACTGGAGCAGAGTAGATTTAGGTTAGACATAAGGAGGCAGTTCTTTACAAGGAACAGGCTGCCCAGGGATGTGGTAGAGGCTCTGTCCCTGAAGACATTCAAGATCAGACTCAATGTGGCCCTGGGCAGCCTGATCTAGTTGGAAGTGTCTGGGCTCACTGTAGGGGTTTTGGACAAGAAGACCTTTGAGGGTCCCCTTCAACCCCAATTCAATCTCTGAATATGTGAATAAATTCTAAAAACACAGAAGATGTTACCTGGCTATAACTGTGGAAAACTAACTAAGGTTTTTGCTGCAGAAGTTCATGGACTTCACAGCTTTTAAAATCAAAGTAAAAACAGAATGAAACCTCAGAAAAGGAAAGAGCAACATGAGTAAGTTGTAGGAAAAAAAGTCATACTAGAGAAAATATTCTGATATCCAAATAATAATAGGAATGACAATTCAGAGTAAAAATGCATGCAAATTATAGTTAATGAAAAGTATTCTTGTTATGTCAATGTAAGGAGGTCTGGTAGTGATTCCTTCAACTTACCTAACAACGCCTACTTTAAAACAGCAGAAATAAGACAAAGAATGTGATGGGTGCCAAGGATGTGTCTTTTGTTCCTTATTATTTGAATGCTGGTGTTACATTTCCATTTTCTTTCTTTTTCTTTCTGCTATTATTTTGCCCCAGGGTGAGAAGGACTTCCCTGTACATTGTTATAAACACAGTAAGTACACAACTTCATTTGAAAATTAGAATCACTGAGTCAGAGTTGCAGTCCTGTGGGGTTTGGCAGAAAAGGACGTTCTAGAAAGCAGGGTTTTGTTAGCATTCTTTGACTTCTTTGCCAATGACAACAGTGTTGGCACAATTAAAGACTGCTTAGGAGGCAGCAGGACATTTGGTGGCCATGATATGATACCAATTTCTCTAGATTTTAGAAGAGCAAGAACTCTTCATACCTATTCCAGCTGCAATAAAAATTACTTTGTTGAAAGAAGATTGATTCTTGTCTCTTAGTTTTGCTTTCTCAAATTTATATTGGTTCTCTGTCTCTTAGATTTTTCTTTTCTTTTTTTTTTTTCACCTTATATTGAATGAGAAAAACATCTGCTCAAGAAAGGACTTATTAGTTTGATGTCCACTGGGAATTTTATCTAGCTAAGAATGTCAGCTAGAGGATGTCACTAAATACACCACAGTATTGCACTGTATTCTGTGTAACACCAACAAAGAACTTGTCTCAGGCTCTGGTTGAAATATAAATTTACTCTTCTCATGCAGTAGGAGTCTGAAAGAACATTTAAGACTTCTAAAGTAAGTGATTAAAAAAAACATTTCAAAAAGTGACAGGACAAAACTTAGTATCTAGGATTCCTGGAGGGATAGTCTCAAAAGGGGAGTGATGGGAATCCTATCAGATTACTAGGACTGACTTGGTGGTATAATTGGTTAAAAAGTCTAAGGATAAGGGCCTGACACTGTTGCTGATAAAGCAGATCCAGCAGATCTTTCTTCTTCCTGTTTTCATGCACCTGCCAGGCATGTGCTGCAGAAATTCTGACTGTGAAGCAGAAATAGTGTAAAAAAAAATTTTTGAAATCGTTTAGTCCTCACTATGAAAAATCAAAATACGAGATTTTCAAACAGAAATTGTTTGCTTTCCTTTGAGTTTTAACCATCTGACTCATCTAGCCCTTAAACAGCCACAACTGCTATCTGCAGCACAATTACCCAGCTGGCTCTGTCTGGGTGTGCTATTTCTCACTGATCCAGTAATTGATGGATAACAGGAAGTGTCTGAACATGGATGTTAAATTATATTCACTGTAGGAATAGATTGCATTGCCACCACTGCTGCTATATTTATTTAAACCAGTAATCATTGTTGCCATTTTATGTGCCCTCAGGAACTAAATGCTGCCACAATTGCACAGCATGTGTCTTTTTCCAGAGATGTAACACATGGATGGGACAATGAATCAAGGCAATCGCAGACTTCAGGATTTGCCCAGTTTACATAACCCAAGCTATGAATAGACTGGTCAAGCACAAGCACACACATTGGCAAGAATGGAAGCAGCACAGAGCCTTTGAAATGGAACGAATTAGTACTCACCACTGCTCACAAACAGCAAGTGCATCTTGCTAACAGCATGGCCCACAAATTTCCAAAACTGACACCAGGCAGAATTTGCTGCTGATCTTATGAGTTGTTTTTCAAGCCTTATAGCTTCGCAGTTCTGATCATTGTGAGTAACATTTCCCTTAGCTGGACACTTTAGGTGTGGGGGATTTGACATAATCGTCAATCTTAGGCATATTTGTTTGGAAGGGAAGAATGAAACTACAGACTTTTTTTCACACCACCCCCTCCCCCTGTTGTTCTTACATGAGACTCTGTAAATCTCTGCCCAGTAAACCACATTGTGGAGCCTGTCAGGTATGGGGGGAGTTAGTTTCTCCCTTAGTGTCTTGGGATTAGCGAGAGAGACAGACACTCTTTACCCCTCCCCAAAGGAGTAAAAGAAAACACTCCACACAGCATTGGAAAGAATTGGAAGTTTAAATGGAAGTAGTATTCACAACTATATACAACAGCACAACTATATACCATGGTACCAAAACATGCAAAATACAGCAATTCATATTTAGTCTCAGCCCAGTTCTCTCCAATCTGAGCTTTACGAAGATCTCACTAGTCCAGAACCTTCCCAAAACCGTCCCCCAAATAAGGTTTCAATATCCCAGTCCTCAAATGCTCCCCTCTGTCCCCATACCTCCCTACTCCCATACCAGGCTCAAATGACGCAGATAGAAATCAGCTTACCAGCACCGGGGCCCACTCCCCTGCATCGCAAGAGATATCAGGCCACATAGGAAGGGAGCAGAGACAGGAGAAGGGGGATGAACAGCCAGTGCTGTTCGTTTAGAAAGGGGCGATGCAGGCATTATGGGAATGAATTAACAGAAGATTACACTTTCCCATCCACCTCCTTGCACCTCTCTGGTACTTGGAGGACTTCAACTCCATGGCTAAGACATCCAGCCTTAAACCCACAACACTTAGGAAAGCGTGCTGACCACAAGGATATGAAGAGCATAATTTGCTTCCACATATGCCAGTGTAAGCTAGTCAGAGAAGGATGGCAAGTATGATCAAGGGTTTAAAATGGCATGACTATAAAGAGATTGAATTAACAAGGACATTTTTGTTTGGAAAAGAGACAACTAGTGTAGATACATAGAAATACAGATTGTACAGCTTTGAGTGGAAACATCCTCATGAATGAAAGAAGCCCTCCCATCCTCCCCTTGTTTTGAAACACAAAGGAGCAGAAGAAACCTCTGGCTCTGAAAGTCCCCAAACTGGAGTTTGCTTGAAGTGGAAAGATGTACTGGGGGAAGGATAACTTGATATTTGTCCTGCTCTTATAATTCCTGTCATACCCACTACTGGCCTGTCTCAAAGGCATAGAGTCAGCCTAGGTAGCCCTTTCTGTATGGACCTTGTTATGGCTTAAGAGGCAGTACCTTTTTACAGCATCTCTTGCAAGTACAGTGTTAGAAATAACCAGGTCAGCCTTCTCCATATCCTTTTATGTACTGCTGGAATTCCAAACACACACATTTAGAGTTCGTCCTGCAGTATTCCTGCCTTATACACATTATAGGTTTCATTCTGTACAACTGCCACAGTAGTTCAAGCTCTGCAAGGAGGAGTCTGCTTTTTGAGATAACTGTACCCACAGTCATACTACTTAAACTATTTGTTTTTATCCCAAGTACATAAATATGGTAGAAATAGCCTGTATTATGAAAGACTTCTGTTTTGTGAGAGTGAATTGTGTTATGAAAGTTTGTGAAATAATCAGAGAACTAATGATATAAAAATGGTGTATAAAATGAAGAAGTTTCTCAGAAGAGTTTTCCACATCCCCAAAGGGTTAGTAATCCTTTCTGGCCTTTCTACTGCATGGAAGACTTAGAATATAATATTAATCTTGAAATTACCTCTAATTAGGACAAGGCTGGATTTCCTCTTTTACTGTGGCATATCCTGTGGATGATTAGTAGCTGTCATTGAAAAATATATCATTTATGTTTCTAAAGCCATTGCATTTCCAGCTGAACACTTTGGCTAACAGTATCATTGCAAGGGGGATCAGGATACGTAATTAAAATGGCACTGTGCTCTTGCATTCCTATTGAAATTCTTGGGAAGATGAGGAATCCTGCAATTTGCCAAAAGACATTTGCTACGGAAGTTTGAGATCTCTCATTTCAGATATTTTAGCAAAATCAACTGCCAGCAATTATTAAACTGGACCAAGTTCAGTTGATGCAATTCACTTAATTATTGTGTACATTGCTACTGATATTTCTCTATAAATATCCCTCCCCAACTTTTTGCTTAAGGCATCATGAACAGCAGGGTCACGCAGGATGCGTGGCTGCTTGGTCAGCTGCTTATAGCTGTAGCAGATGTTGGACTGCCAGGCTTGGGCTAGTCCCTCCCCCTCTGGGCTAAAGCTTACCCTCAGGGTTCCAGTCCTCATTGAGACGTGACTGGGCTTACGACGCTGGCTTTCGTAGCTTCAGTGAAGGGATCTCCTTTGCTGGTTCCTTGGGCAGCTCGGGGTGCTGGCTTCTTCTCCATGTTGCAGAGGCCTCCAGTATTGCTTGCATGTGGGAGTGAGAAGACTTAGGTGCTGTGAGCTTACGTAGCTCGAGCAAAGCAAGAGAAAGCAGAAGAAGAGAGCAACTGGTAAACAAGAAGGGTTACTTATAGATTTCTTGAGGCCGGATCTGGCCAATGGGCACACTTGTCAACAACCTGCTTTAGCCTATAGAAAGTGTGAAGCTAGAATTATGCCCACAAATGGAAGGAGCATGAGCATGCCATGTGATGGGTGCATGTAGTTGTTGACCCCTTAGGAGACAGGTTGGCACCTGGGCCTTTGTCATCTACTCCAGAAAGGAAAGTGGAAGAGGGGGACTTGCCAAAACATGTTGGGAGAAGTTTTCCAGTATTTGGGGGCATAATTCTGGGCATAGGGTACCTCCACCACACACACACACACACACACACACTAAAACTGAGTTTGTATCTGTGCACCCTTGGCAGCCATCCTACACAGTGTCCCATCTTCCTGAAATCTGGTTTCTCTCATGTTTCTAGGCTATCCTCTAGGTACCTCTAGAAAATATTGTAAAATTAAAAAAAAAAAAAAGAAAGATGGATGCCTGACCTCTAGGACTTTTTCTGCATAATTTTTTGTCCTTATTGGGCATTAAATTTTTTTCTCACATGAGCCCTTCTATGTTATTCCAGAGTTCTGCACCCCCTTTTTTGAATTCACACTGCATTGTCTAACTAGGAACCAGAGTGTCAGAGCTTGCCCAGAGTTATCACAAACCAGGCTTGGAGAGGAAATGTTTAACAATGCAGAGACCTGTGAGCCTCTAGAAGTAAGGGTGCAGCAGGCACAAGAATTCATGAAAGCTTTGTCTTTGACAATGGATGAAACAGATGCCAGGAAATCACATTTTAGATGCCCACAACTACAATATAATCATTGTATAAGAATATTAGCCAATATTTCAATTAGTATAAGTCTTTTTCCATGAATGAAGCGGGCTGCTGGCACATCTATAAAATCTGCTGAGAAGGACAAGGCAGAAAGCACAGAAAAGGCATTGCTGCTGAGAAGCCTGTCTGTGGTCATAGCTATTCCTCTAGAGTTCAGATCCAGATTAAGTGTGATGCTGATAAACTAATATTGCTTGCCATAAGAATCTACAGCTTTTTCTAAATTCTCCAGGCAGATTTAGGTCAGTGCCTGAAACACCAAAGTGATGCTGGTGAAGCTAGATATGAAATGAACAGTAAATGCCCCTGTATTGCTGTCACATGCTGCACTGGACTTCATTATCTTTTGCCCTGTGGACAGCTGGAGGTAGAGACAGGTAGGAGGAAATAGAGGCAGTCAGGGTAGGAGTTAGAAAAAGGAAAACAGCAGAATAAGGAAAGGATTGACTCTTGTCATCCTCTCTCTTTTCTTCTTTTCCCCTTTCTTTCTGTAATAATGACTTCCACAATAACTTTTGTCATATTCTTGTTTGCTGGCTCCACGTATTCCTTCTCTGTAGAACTGTCTGACACCAACACAGGCATTTCAGTCTCCTCTGCTGACTTTGCCCTAGATGCCCGAATCTAACCCCAGACCTCGAATAGCTGTTTGCGACACGCTGGGCTGGGCATGCAACATGAGACAGAACCTGGGGAACATCTGTTGGGGGGAGGCATGAGAACATATGGGGATGCATCACTGCATGGCAGGGTCTGTGTGATCCTGAAATGATCCCCATCCCCCATTGCACTTTCACGGAACACATCAAGGCAGCTGGAGCAAAGGCATGGCAGTCCACCTGCACAGCCTGGATGCTTTGTCAAGGTGGAATGCCTGGGGTGAGTGCTGTCATTATTGCTGCTAGAGCATGAAAGCAGCTGTAGCTTGTGGGGAATTTTTAAGCTAAGACCATATTTAACAGAAATATATTAGTATGATGATTGCCCTCTCCCGCTGCCTCCCCCTGCCCCAAAGGGAGATAAAAATTTTGAGTGCTGTAAGAGGAAAGATGCTGTCATGTTTTCACTAAGAACTCTGTTTCTGAAAGCTGCCTCTATTGCTGTTTGGTCCTTATTGTATTGTATTTGTAGAACATCACTAAACAACTTTGTCAGTTTCAGGGCTGGCTATTTAATTTTGACAGAAAGATACAGCTACTGTTTTAACATAGCTATTAGTTTGTTGCTCTTTGCTGACAAGGGAAAATAATTTCACAGCAGAGTTTTAGAATTATGTCACTGAGAATATGAACCTGTCCCTGATTGTCTCACCTTGAGTGTTTTCATAACAAACTGAATAAGTAAGCGAAAGCATAACATTTGCTGAAAGCTGGCTTTAAATTTGCAGTGACAAAAGTCTCCAGCTAGCCTTTTTCTGTTGTTTTGTTCTAGGTATGCACGTCAGTCAGTGCTATATTTGGTCAGACTCCTCATCTCAGTGAGGCAGCTCAGACATCTAACTTTTATAGCTGTGAGTACATCATTCAAAGCTGCTCTCATGGCTCACTGCTGACTTGTCTTTTTATTGCCATCCATTTTATCAACTTGAGAAATCTGTGAAGTGGGTTTTTACATACAGCTTGTGGCTTTATGCTTCCCAGGGGTATTTACAATGTACAGAGATGCCTATGCCCTTCAAGTTCTGCAGCTGAAGGCCAAGTAGGGTATGTTTGTTCATCCCACTGTTACAAAACACCTAGATGTGGGCAACTGGATCAAGCCAATATCTGGCAAAATGGATTGTGCCCCTGGTGTCTATGCTGTGTGGGGATGGAGCTCATACTTATGCTTGTTTCTGGGCTGACATGCACAACTGTTCACACATAGTAAAATTATTCAGTAGGGCCAGAACTTCTTTGCATCTGTAACAAAGATTATCTGAATCCAAGAATCTCTCTTTACCTTTTGAAAGCACCTACATTAACTGTGTCACTCCCAGAAGTCTTCTGATGTTAAAATGTATGAATCGTCTCCACCCTGAATAAAAAATGTGCGTCAGGAAATTGTCTTTCCAAATGAAATTACTTTTGTTTTGTTTTCTTTTTCTGAAATTTACTACCAGAAACATAACATTTCTGTTTTCTTTAAAATCTTTATGATGTGATTTCTACATGAAAGCTTCTCTTGGTTAAACAGGACAGAATTTTTTCTCAGAGTTCTGATGAAAATATTGGATTGTGCCTGAATTGAAGCATTTCTCTTTGCAAAATAGATTAACCAAATCCATGGCAATGCTCTTCAGGCATTGTCTCACTTCTCTCTGTCCTTAACATGATGTTTCAAGGTCTATGTTTCTCCCACAAGATTCAGAGTGGACTCTGTGGGTTTAGAGGCCTCCTGTCCTTCTGCCCTAGTTTGGGTTAGAAAAGAAGAAATTCTGTTTGGTGATTTTATTTCCAGGTAAGTCTGTTCTAAGTAACTGCCTTTCTGAAATTAAGAGCATGATGTCAAGACAGTGTCTGCTTCTAGCATTGGTTTCTAGTTATTGGTGGGCAGATCAAGGCTGTTGATAAATCTTGTGTATTATGTTGGGGGTGCAGAGTTTTTACATCAGGAAAGTGCAGTTCAGCTGACCCTAAGATGACCACTGAGGTATTCCATTCCCTTTATGTCATGTCAGTATAAAGTGGAGGGATCACAAGGTTCAAGCTCTCTTCTTCCTCTTCTTCTTCAATGACCAGCATCAGGGAAGGACTCTGTTCTGCCTTTGATCGTGATCCATGAGTTCCTGAATCCAGTTCCAGAGTTCAGCTCCTGAACCTGGTTCCTGTCTGCTGCTGTACCCAGCCTTGAACTTTTGCCACAGCCTCAGTGGTGACAGTGACTAACTGCTCTCAGGGCAGTTGGGTTTGATATTGGTTTTGTTTATATTTGTATATGTTTCATCTGAATTTAAATAGTTTGGGTTTTCTTTTCCAGTCCATAGGTCTTGTCCCTCATTCCATTTCTCCTCCCACTGGGAAGGTAGAGGGGTTAATAGAAAGCATCTGTCACTTGTTTAGTGGCTGGCCCAGACTTCTGCAGTAGAGGCAGAGCCTTGTCACTCTTTTCTCTGTTAAATATCTTCAACAGACAGTGAGTGGGGCTGTGGAGATGAGGGTCTGCTCACACACATGGCTTGGGAGCTGCTGATCCTGTGAAACACCATCAGAACCTGGGACTCCAGTATATGCCATTTGACAAAATATCAGGAATTACTTCATTTTGGAAACAGAAGATGGATTGAAAATGTTTCAGGCATGACAATACTCTTTCCACCTTTCCTGCCAGCTAGTACTACCTAGTACACTGTGCCCCCACTTCAGATCATTGCTTTCTGAAAAAAATTTGGCAAAAAATATTGTCTGAACTGGACTGAAACCAAATTCCAAAAGACTGAAATCTTCATTGAACTGAAAATTCATCAAGATATATTTGTTAAACTAATAAACTATTTTAGAAATAGAGCACAAAAAAATGTTAGATGCACATAAAATTATCCAGTAATACAGACACTTATGATCCTATACAGCCACAGATTCAGAATCTATTAGTATAATTTTTCTGGTAAATGGCCTAGAATGTGATGTAAGTTACGTTAAAGCATATCCCTAAATTCAACAGACCTCTGCCTGGATTTAACATATTCTGTCTACTGTACTTCATCTCCCTTTTAATTTCAAGGGTAGCAAGAAGCTAGGTAGTCATCAATACATGTCATATTCATTGTTCCAGCTAAACTGATGATTTAACTCTAAGAGAGATTCCTGTTTGTATGACTTTGCAGCCACGCAAAAAATTATTCTGCTTCGTTCTTACTGGAATATCTCTTAGACTTTTTGTATCTTTTGTTGCACTTAATTATATCAGCTACATTCCCACATTAAATCAACCATGGGCCAATCATTGTCAACAAGAGAAACTCTACCCTTTGCTATTAAAGTATATGGACCATAGTCTGTTAACATTATTGCATTTGACAAATATTAGTTTGTCAAATCAGAGAGCATGAATCTTTGCTTTCCTAAATCATCTTGTAGCCTCATTCTTACTGCTTTCCATTTCTTTCAATAGCAGTCAAATTATCCTTGCCTTGCAGTAAAATACGACATTTGTCTAAAATAATAATCTTTTCTCCAAATTACTTTTTCATCTGAATATCATGAAGTGTTTTACTTCTTGGAGCTTGCACTTTTATAGAGGGAAAACTAAGGGGAACCAGAAATTAGAAGTGATTATTTGACTTGTCCAAAACATCCTCTGTTTTGACAAAGAGCTAAGGTCATGTAGTGAAAACAGTGCCATGTCTTTCAGTCAGTTTTGCCTCTGCTTTATTTTCCTCCTGTTTTGAAATGCAGTCATTAGCGATACGTAGTTCATCAGCTTAAACTAAAGTTGTTCTTCGGCAGTTGATTTGGATGAAAAGATTTCAGCTGATATTTTGCCCCTGGGTAGCTGGGCTAGAAAGAATAGCAGAAATGCAATTGCAGCTTATTTTTCATTTTGACTTTTAGAATGAATTACTGTCCTTTTGACTAAAATGCTTTCATTAGCACACCAAGCTGGTTTGCTTTGTAGCCAGGAGGGTCATAAAGAGTGTGGCTAAATGCAGAATTCAGTTTATTATGTTCACAGCATCTTTTCAACAAATATTTCTTAAGACAAGATGTATATCTTTTCCTGGTCTCATCCATGGAAATGGCAGAAGAGCCTTCAGACAAAGTGTTGTTTCAGAATTCCCCTGAAATCCTTCAGCCTGAAATGTGCAGAGCTCTGCCTGTTACATTAGTAAAGCCAGGGGGGAAAAAAAGTATATTTTAGCAATAATTTTTTACTGCTTGTGCTGTGGCTGTAAACTCTGTTGGTTTATTTGCTGATCTGTTTTACTAAGTGCCTTCTGATGAACAACAAGAAACACGTAATAAAAACCATCTGCAGCACGCTGATGCGTACTTTCTCTCAGTCACAGATCCTAAACTAGTCCCTAGTGTGCTGCTGTAGACAGCCCTGCCTTGTTTCTAATACTTGCTGCTGAAATATTCATCTGGGTCCTGGCTGGCATTTTGGCTGAATTTGCATTGTGTTGCTATTAAAGGAGACACTCTCCTGGGCATCTCCTTCTGGTTCATATCTAATTTTTTCTACATTACCCCCCACTAGGCAGATCCTCACTGGAGTAAACATCAGTCAGATAAATGCCTGAAAGAATTAATCAATTTGCTTTTGGTAAGAATCTGTCCCTTATCCAATAGCAGCAGATGTTGAAATTATGATTTTATTTTTTCTCATTCAGCATCTGTGAACCACATAGAGTGTTTTATTACACAATCGAGGCCCAGTTAGCCATAACTCTCCCCATTGCTGCAGAATTATTTGCTATAGTGTATTGCATAGTCAAATTTTAAGTACTGAGATATTTCTATGACTTCTATGGAAACTCCTACCCAGTCTTGTATAAGAGGACTCATAGTCTTCCCTTGTTTTATGCCAGTCAAGACAAAACTCTAGCAGTTCCAGTTCATCCCTTGGGAAATGCTGTGATGATGTCTGGGTATTAAGGAGTACATTCAGCTGGCCTGCCCAAAGACATGATGCTCCATGTGATAAGGTCTTCTGGTAAAGGAATCATATTCTCATACACTATAATCAAGGCAAAGTGCTGCACAGAACTTCAGTGGGGCAGTGTTCAGATTTCTTTAAGATCACTTTGGATCTCCTACCATTGACAGCACTGCAGGCAATGCCTTTCTTGACACTCTCAGGTAATGCACACCTCTTGCCAGTGCATAGCATGCCCATAAAGAGACCATTAATATCTGTGGACACAATCTCTTAAGGATGAGAACTGAAGATGCAGAAGCCACTTGCAAGAACTTTCATTAGGATGTTTTAAATGTAGGAAGTGGAATGTAAATGTCTGGGCTTTACTAGGATTTCACATTTCAATTAAAACTTAGTGTAAATGATTCATTTCTGTAACTGCATCCTCACAAGACTGACCTTGCTTTGTTGTACAAACTTTATTCACCTAAATATTGGGATAATGAATGAGATGGTACTCTATCACAGGCCAAAATAGCCTTACTTCATATTGTAGTTAACTCTTAGCATATTTTTTCTTTCTAATTTTCTGAAAGTCTGAGAAACCTCTAGTGGTCTGTAATCTAAATGTAAAATGATGACATTTAAAGTTTGGAAGGAAAAGAAATATACTGCTGCTTGCCATAAAGGTCCATTAATTACCTCCTCTTTCACATTTAACAGCTCATTATTCTCTGTGAGCCACTCCCAGACTTACCATTACTTAAATGTGACTCAAACCATCATCAGTTCTCACACACTTAAATTCTCAAAAGAAGTTATTCCCTGCTTATTTGTTCCTGACCACTTGCCTTTACACAATAACAAAACATAATGCTATACTTGTGGGCCTCATGCCTTTTAAAGATATTACAGTGCTCTGGCATATGTTTTTCTGGAAACTTAATACAAGGTCATTTTGCTTATGTAGCAACTACACTATGACTTCAAAGCATCCTAGAAAAGGTAATGCAATTATAACTTTTAAGACTGAGTCCTTTTCTCTTAATTTAATTTTAGCACAAAATCAAATTAATCTTCTTTAGCATTTAAGTATTGCAACATCTGGGATCAGTTTTTATTTTTGTATTTGCATCACTTATAATTACATTAAACAATTAGCTGCACTGAACAGTGAAAAGAAATGTTTATCAGAAACTTTCTATTATTAATTATTTCTTTAACCGTAACAGATTCTTTTATCATAACGTAAGTGTGCTTCAGAGTTGGTGGCACAGATCTGAGTTGAGATCTGCCTCTTTTCTTCTGTGGATAAAAAGCTTTTGATGTTTCTACCAGTGTGCCTTTATTCATACATTTAGAAAACAATAACACTGGGCATACCTACACCACACATCCAGAAATTCTGAGTTCAGCATACTTGCATTGACCACACCAAACAGGGTGAATCAGAGCTAGACTAGATGAAGTGATATTCATTAACACAGTAATAACAGAACTTCTTCCAGACTCAGACTTAAATCAGCAGTGAGTCTCACATCCCTGCTGGTTTGAGCATCCCTGTGCTGTAGTTGTCTTTAAAAACAGAGCTCTCCACAACTGCTTCTCATCTATGGTTATTAACTGGATAGATTGTAGGTCACCTTTTAAGTTCTTTAGGTTCTTAGTTCTCTTTAAAACTGTGCAGTTAATAGAATAAAAACAAATCTGAGCTCCAGATAGTGACTTTAAAGCCTTCTAAGTGATCTTAATCACTTCCCCCCCCTTCATCAGTCTGACAAAAAAAAAAAAACCCTCAAGAACTGCCTTTTCTCCTCTCTGAAGTTCTAATTTCAATTTATGAATGTTTCTAAATCCTTCCATCTTTCACCCAGACAGAAACGTCTGTTCAGAGCTGACTTTATCTTTCCTTTGGCATTCATCTATATTGGAAGCCTATAAAATTAATAGAAAGATATTTTCCTTTCTTCTGTCATCTAAGCGGATGTTCTTATTTTCTGGTGTCCAGTTGCCAATTCCTCCTTTAGTTTCTCTAAAATAAAAGAAAAGCCACCTGCTCGTGCTTTTCAATATCATCTGTAGTTCTGTTATTGATTCAGATCAGATTCAGAATGACATGAAAACTCTTGCTGTGAGAAGAACAGCACTGTAAAACATATCCCTTTGTATATTACATCCATAATAAGGATCTGTATCCTTAACAGAATAAGCACTTAAGAGGCTCCAGTGTGTTCTCCTTCCTGGTAAATAACTCTTAGGAGCTCTGTGGTGTGAGTTGTCCTCATCATTGGGGTTATTGCACCCAGACATAAGACCAGTCTTAGACATTGTCATATCTACATTTCAAGCATGGAATGAGAAGAACTTTGAACGTATGATGGCTGATAGAAATCACAAGACACAGGATTTTCCCATTTGTTAGGAACTTACTTCTTACCACTGGAGTCCATACATTTTGCTCATGGCTACTAGTGTGAACCTGGGGGATTGCTTTTACAAGCCAGTTTCAGAGGTGCAGATGGAAACACAAAACTTTTCTGATGTTGATTGCAAGGAATTTCAGTGGTCAGTGTGAGACCATCACCAGTACTAGACTACACCAGTAGAGCCTATAATGAGAATACACCACCACTGGATAACAATCTTCAGTGCTGTACCACCCACTAGTGAAAGTTTTCCTTAAAGTAGAAGATAGGCCTCTCAAACCACAACATGTGACAGTTGCTCCTTGTATATGTGTAGCATATATGATGACCAAGAAAAGTTTGACTGTCTCCTTCATGATACCCATGCACACATTTTCAAGTTGCTGTAGACCACCTCTTTAATAGACTAAACAAGCCCACAAGCTGAAGAGTTTATGACTGGCTATGTGCTCCATATCACTGGCTCACTTGGTAGTCATCCAATGGACTAAACAGTCAGAATCTTGAAGACCTGATTCAAAAGTGCTGTATCTGTTGTTAATTAATAAAGTTTGTAAACCATTACAATGTCTAATGTGCAAATTCATGGCTTGCCAGTGTGATGCAAAGCATGTAGGTATGTGCCCAGGCTCCCTGTGTACTCAACAGAGAGATATAGGCACCCTTGAAGGTTCCTCAATAATGATCAAGAGTGAGGCAGTAACTTATCTCTGCTGACTGTACTGGGAGCCTTTGTACTTTGATGGAGCAATTCAATGCTCTTTCACACTGAGCAAGTAGTGGTGTGGAGCTAGCTAATGGGAGGTCATGCACAGCACTACACCAGAAAAGGCATCTGACTCAGAAGTACACAGCATCTGCCTGGATCCCCTGGGAAGCTGGGGCACAAGGTCAGGCTCACAGAATAGGTGTATGACTGGAGAGATGTATGACATAGTCCTTCTCAGCATAGGGGTTAGAATCATAGAATTGTCAGGGTTGGAAGGGATCTCAAGGATCATCTAGCAGGGAGTTTCCAATTGGAAACACCTCCCATTCCTGGAGGTGTTTGCAGCCAGGCTGGATGAGGCTCTGGACAGGCTGATCTAGTGTGAGGTGTCCCTGCCCATGGCAGGGGGTTGGAATTAGCTGATCCTTGTGGTCCCTTCCAACCCTGACTGATTCTATGATAGCTGGACACGACTTTGAGGCTAACTACTTGTGTTATTGACTCATAAAGTCATGTTCTTGTCCTCAACATTTATGAGCTAATAGAGTAATGACGATAGCCTCTGAACTTCTGCACCTCTGCTTTGGTGTTTTGGGCTATGTTTCACAATGTTGGGAAATGCTGATAAGGTTCGGGGAGTCACATTTCGATCTTTACAGTCAGTTGAATAATACTTTGTTTTGCATGCATTGGGCTCTGGAATCAGTAATTTTAAATTCTCCTAAACAGGTGCAAAGCAGACAAAAGTGAAATTAAAAAAATAATAATAAAGTAGTTTTTATTTAAATTAAGCTAGTCTCCTGCATTTGTATTTGCATGATATTTTAGTTTCTTTACTGGCATTGTATCCCTTAGGAAAAACTTAATTCATGTATTTTTTAATGGAAAAATGATTTTATTTCTTTTCAATGGGCTGTTAGCAGATAAAAAGATGTTATTCTAATGCTATTCCCATTATTTTGAAACAATTTATTTAAATATTTTTAAGGTGAAAGTCCAATCTCTTTACTTATGCTAAACAGTAAATTGCAATGCAAATAGGAGATTTCAGGTATATTATACAAACAGAGAAATAAAGATGAGGGCTAAAAAGACTGCAGAGGAGGTTGGAATTGGACATAATCTAATATATATGCTTCATAAAGCACATAATATGTAATACATACAAAGGCTATGAAAAGAGTAATAAATGGTCTCAGAAATATATTTAAATATTACTTTGTTTCACTACTCTTGCCTGAATTAAACCATGTAATGGAATTTTTGCTTTCCAGAATTGGGTATATATATTCATCTATGATTGGCCCATGAAAGATTTCCTTTCTTGGTGCCACATGTACTGAATATTGTCTTGGATCTCTATAGGTACCCTAAAGCTGCAAGGATTGTACAATGTAATTTTAGCCTATATATATTGTATAAATAGTCTGAAAAAAAGTGACAGCCCAAAGTGGTTTCAACCAAAAAGAGGTATTTCCACATCAAAATCTGAAGCAGTTGATTGTAACTTATTTACCTTACAAATATTCTCACCTGCAGAAACATTTCTTTCTAGGTGTTTAAAATATATTCTGTGGCTGCAAGCAAAATTTGCATGTTTTCAACTTCGAACAAATTATCATAGAGCTATATTTTATGTGATCCTATCTAGGCCAGGTAAAGTGAAGCAATTAATGGTGTCTGATGCAAGAAACCTTCAATGTCATCTGAAGCTTAATATCTTCTTGCTCCTGGGCCATATGGAGGTCTAGCTGTAGCTGTACTGTCATGTGCATGTCCCTGGAACAGCCTCTCTGAAGGCTCTTTTTTACATTCTCTATCAAGTTCCATCTTACTTCATGCATTTCTGAAATTTATCTGGCTCAGCCTTAAAAGTAGATATTCTTGGGCCTGCATTTCTCCCATACACATTCCTGTTCAGATCCTCAGTGTTGTAATGCTTAGGGCTTTTTTTCTAATTTCCAGCCTAAATTTTTTCATAGCTAATTCATTCCCATTTGTTCTTGTGTCAGCATGGCCTTTAGCTTAAACAGTTGTTTTCCCTGCCTGATATTTACATCCCTGAAATGCTTACAAAGACTGGGAGCAAAGACAGATGGCTACCGCTTAGCCTGTAATTTGTATTAATTATAATAATTAATCAGGATTTTTGAGTTCAAGATGGTGTGATTGAGCAGGATTTGGTATCCAGCTAAAATTCCTTAGTAGAAAAATTGATGGAAGATTTTGAGTTAGTAAATAAATCAGTGATCCTATTAGGAAATGTTTGCTAATACTTATTATTGCTCAGCTGAACTGAAGTAATTACTAAGAGAAAAAAGTGATACACAGAGCCAGTGTCTGTAGTACTTTGCAGTCTCTTGTAAGAAAACTCAAATGGACCACAGGGAATGTTGAACAGTTACCACTCTGGGAGATCCTTTTTTTTTTAATGGGTCATTAAGGAAGTCCTTTACAACTATGCCTGAAGTGCCAGGTTTGGATTCTGAAGCAAAAACTTCCTGATATTCCCCATTATCCATGTTTTGGCTTCCCTGGCAGAGCAGTTGTGGAGGGATGAAGTGTAATCCTTGGGGATGAGGTAGAACAGTGCAGTGTATGCCCAAGACATAGCTGGGGCAATCATCTCTGATGCCTTTCAGCCCACTGCACCAGACCATAGAGAGGCCAAAGCAAAATCTCTCTGCTGATCCTGCATTATGACCTCAGGACCTCAGGACAATACATATTGCTCCACTTCTGTCTTTAATATGTGGCAATAACTTCTGCACTACTGTCATTTAACATATCTTTAGTTAGATTTTAACTTTTCTGATTTAAACTTGTACTCTGCCTAATTTCTGAGGTAGTACCTCTAATAGTACCTCTATCTGTTGAACACCCACCCTGAGTTATAAACTGGCTTTTCATGAAGGATATGCTTCAATGCATTAACAAACTGTCCTTGCAATTCCCTCTCTACAGATACTCTTCTGAGAGCTGACTCAAGTGTTTCCCACAGTCCTCAGCAACGTGGATAAAACACCCAAGGCTGATTTTCTGTTGATTGTCCCTAAAACCTTTGCAGCCATTTAGGTTAAACATTTTTTGTATCCTTATAATCTTTGTTTCAGAGAGACTGCAAAATGTTTTAAACACCTTCTAATAAAATATTCAGAAAAGATAAAGTAAAGCATGGGATCATCATCTTGCCTCCTATCTAGTGCTGTCAGAGAGACATGAAATTCCTCTGCATGTGCTTTACAGTAGAGTTACATTTTGGTGTCTACCTTCCTAAGATCAAAACGCTTCATTGAGTTGGGAGTTTAGTATTAATTTCTGCTCTTGTGATGACCTAGGAATCGTTTGATTGTGGAAGATCAATCTCATTGTCACCTTTGACATTTGTAAAATTTCATGTCTGAAGGAAGATTTGCACCTACAAATTGTACACTCTTGCTGAATGAAATGTGATCTTCCTTCATCCCATTTCTGTTCTCGTTTCACTCAGCAGTAGTCTTATATGCAATTTTCTGTGTGGACAAAGATACACATAGAGCT
This sequence comes from Indicator indicator, assembly GCF_027791375.1. Taxonomy (NCBI): domain Eukaryota; kingdom Metazoa; phylum Chordata; class Aves; order Piciformes; family Indicatoridae; genus Indicator; species Indicator indicator. Next base: position 15,747,051 of record NC_072010.1, read on the forward strand.
ACACTTTAAGATAATTTAGTAATAGCCCCACTATAGATACATTTTTGGTAGTACCACAGTAAAGAACTCAGTGCACCACTTCTTGAGGAAGCATATGATAAATTATGAATAGCTGCTCTTCAGGCATCACTGTTCATTCTAGGGACTGAGTCAGTTAGGGACCCTGGAGGGGGGAAAACTGGTGAATGCAACTGTAGTAATGACTATGTAACCTGCAACTCACTTCTGTCTTCTCTCTGAATGCTTGCAAGAGGACTGAACTTAGATTTTGCATTTTAATGGCTCCCTTTGCAATGCTTTCATGTTTCTTGGCTTGTTTGTTTTCAATGAAGTTGCCTGTAAGGGAAAAAACCCAACAAACAAAAACCCCAACAACAACAAAACAAAGCAGAAAAGAAAAAGAAAAAAGAGGAAATGAAATTTTTACACTGGACAATGCTGACCATAGATGCAGTATCATTGAGGTTGACTTTTGTAGATCGAAACAACCTTCAGTGATTTCCTAGTATTTTGTCTATCTGCCATGAAGACAGATTATCTGCAAAACTGCTGGCAATCTTCTAGCACATAGAAGAATGTAGAGAGTTGAAAATGACAATTCAGTTGCAAGTCTTGCAGTAGTTAAATATTTTTTTGTCTTTCCTCCCTGCTTCCACCTAGATTTTTTTCTACTTCTTCAGTTCTTACCGAGATTCCCTTTCTTCTCCCTATTTCTACTTTCAGTTCCTGGCCAAGTATTTAGGTCTCTTTTCTTCTGGTTCTTAAGGGCTCTTTTTATGAGTTGAGTGACTCCATCTTCAACTTGGGCCAAGCGGAAGGGCTGGAATTTGTCTTAAAAATGGTCAGTGGGGAGCAGGCAGTTTTCCACCTCAGTGAAATGTCTTATCAGCTAGGGACTGATACTGAAGGTGCCCTTGGGTTGAAGCATGTTCAGCTGCTCAGAAGGACCACAACCTGGTGAGCAGAGGGACGCTGGAGAGACGAAGCATATTTAGGACAGGGACTTCAGAGAAAGATGAATGCTACACTGATTGTGATTTTTTTTGATTCATCACCTTATGCATAGGTCTTTATATCTTCCTTTACACTGTCAAATCTTTAAAACTTGCATTCTTAAAACTGAGGCAACTCATTCTGTCCCACCTAATGCTGTCAGTTCAAAAGGTCTGGAACAAAATGACAAAATGTAATTTTCTTGCAGTGAAAATGCATTCATCTGAACAAGACTTTGACTGCATCCTGTATGAAATGGCAATGTTTTATGAACACTGACAAATGCATTCGCTCTGAAAGAGTAGGTGCCAATCTAGACCTCTAAATGTTGATAAAGCTGTAACCAGGTGAAAACATTAAAGCATGAAGCTAAATATTGTACCTATGTCTGGCTAAAAAATAAGCCCTTACTAATTGTAAGGCAAATTATAAGGTGTTCAAAATGTGTATTTTAAGCATGTGGGGCTAGAGTGGTCCACTGTGTCTTAAGAGAAGAAAAACATTTTACCTGAGTTTGTAGCTATGAAAATAATGCATTTAAGAAAATGGCTTTTAAATCAAAAGGAATCACATAATTATAGAGGCTGGAAAAGACCTCTGATATCATCAAGTCCAGCCTGTGACCTAAAACCACGACATCAGCTAAACTGTGCTACCAAGTGCCACATCATTTGTGTTTTCTGTGTTCTCCGTTAGGAGAGTAGAAGCTTCCTTTTCAGGCTTTTTTTGAGGCTCTCCATCAAATACATGCCAGCTGGGCAGTGCAAGGTGAAATAAATGTAAAGAATGGTGTGAGCAAGTTAAGCTGCAGAAAGAGCTTGGTTCCACAACCAGTGGACAATAGGATAGTTCTGTCATGAAAATATATTTAAATTACATGGCTCTGACAAGGAATAGTGGAGGAGAAATACAGTCTGCAAAGTTCAGCCTGTATGTGATAAGCTAGAAATCAAGACTCTGAAAGGATACTTAGTTTGTGTTTGTTTGTTTGGGATTTCTGTTTGACTGATTTTTTTTTTCTTTGTGTTTGCTTTTTCTTTCATTAGATGATGAAAGAACCTAATTCAGAATATTGTTCCTAAGGAGTTTTGTACAAAAGGCTGCTTAGCCTCCTGGCACTCTGGAATGATACCCTGCTGTAATCTTTATCTATATGGCCAGGAGTAGATCTGCCTGAAATCACTGGATTCACCAAAGTGCTTGCCAAAGAGGGATGAGAGAACAAAAAAGTAGCTTAGAAAAGTACTCAGAGGGCCAAAACCACAGTTGGTGTAACTAATCTGCAATGTATGGTCTCTGTGAAAAACCTTTATCAATAAGGAAATTAAGAACTGAATAGGACTCAAGTACATTGGTATTTCTTCTGTTTCCTGTAAATTACTATATCAGTCCTGGTTAAGTTGTAATCTGGTAAAAAGACAATCAAGGCAGAAGGACTTGTAAATCCTCTATAAGGAGAAGGAACAACCATGGAGGGATAAAGAACTCAGCAAAGAGCTGGGGAGTTGAGAAGTGTAAATCATCACAGCTGAAGTCAGTGCCTAAAGTTGGATTCCTGTTCAGTGAAAGAAAAGGAAAGGAGGTAGAAATGAAAACCAAATGAGGGAAGAAAAGTTCTATTATCTTCAAAATTCCCCAAAAGGATGTAAGGTTAGATTTACCCAGATGAGGCAGTCAAAGGATAGAAAGAAACACACTACCGGCTGCCAAGAGGAGGGTGAAGGTCTATGCTTGTGAGGAAGCACTTCTGAGGCATGGCTGTACAGTGTCTCAAGTCTGTTGTATGTGGCAAGCAGGGGAAAGGCTTGGGTTTATATTCGTCTGGAGTTTTGCACAGGTGGCATGCCTTCACTGTTGCTGGTCCTATGAAAGAACATCACATGATGCAACCTGCTTTTTTTGACTAGACTATCAATGCAGCTTCAAAGAAAATGTGGGAAGAGGCAGCCCAATGGCCAGATAAAGGCAGTGTCACACACAATGTCCAACCTGTAGGCCAGACTATCTCTGCCCTGTCTTATATACTTTTGTATGATGCTTAGAACAGAGATTAAATGTTATCATCATAGAAATTAACAAACATCTCCTCTTACTTGATTTCACTTCTCTTAGGTAAGTGACAAATGGGTATTAGTGTTTAGAAAGAACTTCTTGAACTAAGTGGAGTAGCTGAGCACACAAAGGAGAAAGATTTCTCCCACTTTAATACTTTTCTTCAGGCAGTGACGTTTGTTTAAAGACTAATCAGGGAAGGATTTGATGTTAGTTTAGTGGCAAATTCTTATCAGTTAAAAACTTGTCTTGATGGCACAGTACTCCTTCATACTGAACTGAACAGTAGTGTCTCACAGAGCTCCTCTCAGAGAGTCAAAATTTCACTGCTAACTTCTGCCAGACTAAGTGGACAGTGTAGTAATGAGCAGAGCATCCTGTTTTGAAAGGGATAATTACTAAATTGTCACAGCAGGAAAAAAATGGATTTCTCTGTGAAGTTTTAGGTCATTCAGTCACATAAATAGTGAGAGGGATGAATAAATTTTTCCTAAGTCTGACCACTTTCTAAATATGTCAAGGAAGGAGGAAAAATACTAATGTAATAAACGTCAACTGTTTGTTTGTTACACAATGGGAGGGGCAGATGTACTTTCCTAAGAAGTGGGGACTGTCCTGCTGACTTTGGCTTCTTGCACCTCCATGTGACCTTGGGAATATGTCCCTTTCTGCATTTTGCTTTGATGTTCACTGTTAATACAGGACTTATGATTTTCCATTAGTGCATTGGCTGATCCTGTGGGAACTCTTTCAAAAGCTAGAAACTTTGTCTGACAATGAACTACAAAGCAAAACCAAGCTGATTTATAAGCAACTCATCAAAGATTTTGTTTCCCATGTGCTAATTCTGGTTGTTTGATAACTATTATCTGCATAGGAAAGGGTGTGAATGGATGTGAATTATCAGATGAGAATGACACAGGATTTTTAATATGATATTGATAACAGTGAGTGAAGACTAACAAGAATTTTAACCTATATTTAGCCATAAAGCTGCCTGGGGAGTGATGCTATGGCTGAGATCTCTATTAGGTGTCTAAAACACAGTCCTCTGAATCAAAAGTCACATGCAGGCATGGCTCCTTTTATAGTCAGTGGGAAGAAGCAGGTCAGAATAATAATTTTTCAAATTTGTCTATGGTTAGAGCGAGATGAATGCTTCTTGAAAAGTGTTTTCCTCTCTTTCACCTGAAAAGACAGCACTGAGTGAAAGGCTCACAGATATGTTGTAACAGTGTGAAAGCTGAAATCCCTCCACACTGACAATAACCAGGCTAGCTCAGTCTGGAAGCAAATGAAAGCTGTATTTACAAGCAAATCTACAATCTATGATGAAATGCAATGAATGTGTACAAATATACACCATTGACAACATTTACAAATAGGTACAATCAACAGAAAAGCACAACCAAGCTCCCTTTGCTTCCCCCAAGGGGCCTCCTCCCCAACCAGAAGGAATCCCCCCAGACCTCCTGGCAGAAGGCAGAGAGTCAAGAAGCAGAGAGGCTGTTAGACTTAGCTTGTCAAGGTCAGTGTGTTATGTTCAGCCAGAAAAGAAGAAACAGCAGCCAGACAGAAGCCCAGCAAGCAAGCTGAGAACCAGACTGCCCAACTCCCTAACCTTGTTTTGAGTAATAGTTCTTAAACATTTCTACCTCTCCAATGGAAGTGTTTAGAACAATCATTATTTTGCTTTCTTACACCCAATAGTGATTTATTCACATTCTTTCACTTTCTTTGCTTGAACTTTGTGAAGAAAAAATTTAAAGACAGTCTTAAAACCATCACACATGTTCATTGCATACATAGAATGGGGAGAAGAATTCCCCACCACCTCCATTCTCCAAACCTAATTCAGTACCAGATCATTTTTCCCCTTGTCCTCCTAACCACCTTTCTATGTATTCCACTGTAATGATTGATTATATTACAGTAGCTGCCAAAATTGGTAAGGAGCAATATACAGAGACAAATGGTGTCCTAAAAAAATTACAGCTGAGGGGTAGATGGAAAGGATGTGTATGCATTTCAGGTTTCATATATTATTCGTTTGAAATTAATTAGACATGAATTATGTATATATTAACATTCCCCAATGTCTCCTCTGTTAGTAGCTATGAGCTAGCTTTCCCAACCACAAGTCATTTTGCTTTACAGAATAAAACCTCCTCTCTACAACTTGTTTTATAAAATTAAAGCCCTGTCTTATAAACAATGTTTCTGTCTTTTTATGTTTCACACATAGTGATGATGCTTTCTAAAACTCTGTTCTAAGTTAAATACAGGGAAGTTTGGTTGAATGGTGTTTCATTTGGTTAGAGATTAAGCCTCTGGATCTTGAAATATACAAGAGAAATTTTTTTCTGGGATGTGGAAGGTGATCCAACACTTCTAAAGTCCTGTGCAGATACACTTGGAGAGAAAGGGCCTCAGCCTATTTATTTTCCAGATAAGATCTTTCACTGTGAACAACAAATAACCAAATTGTTCATCAGACACTGGCTTCTCTGCTTAAGGTGTCTGACTGAGTGTTACCAGTATGGGGTATTAGCTTCAAAAACATAAAATGAGAGGAAGTTTGTTGAAAAAAAATGTGGGATGGGCAACTTTGGTGTCACCTTCTGGAAGCTTATTTTTTCACCCTCTTTTCAGACTTTGTTCCTTCCTCCTTGTATGTTTGCCCATCTTCTCCCCTGCACCATTGTCTCCAAAGTTTCCAGACCTTTTTCTATACAACCTCTGACCCTTGAAATATCTGTCCTGTTCCTCACTGGTTAGCTCTCTGCTCCTCCATGTATTTACTGCTCAGAACTGTGTTTTTTTACACTCCTATTTCTAGTAAAGATTTTAATAATTTTCAGCTTCATTATGTTGTGGCAGGTACAAATGCTCTGACAAACACAAAAGCCTGACAGACCTGAGAAAGGGCTGAGGCTCACTAGAAGCCAATAAAGCTCAGCTTAACATTCCTCGGAGGCTGACACCTTTGGGCCCAGGCTTTTATCCTACTTTTGTGTGGTTCTGTGGGTTTGGCCCTCCAACTAAATAGAAATTATGACATTGCACTCTTGACTTAGGATATAAATAGAGTTCCATTACAGAGGCTTTTTGAGTTGGTCTCCATGAAGCAAGTGGCCTGGCAGTTGGATCCTCTCACCTTAGAATGGGACACCATCTAAGGATCCTGAGTGAGTCCTCACCACCTCCTTGGTGAGTGTATATTTTGGGTACCCTTTATAAGTGAATGTGCACACATTTTGTTTCGTCTTATTAGAAAGAATACTCCTTAAAGTTTAAGGTTAAAGCTTAATTGGCTGTGTAGCAGTATATTCCCAAGTGACATCTGAACTTTTGATTGAATTGTGTCAGAAGGAGTGCGGAGTAATTTTGGTTACAATAAATCTGCATTTTCAGGTGACTGTTGCTGTCTGTTTTGTGGGTACCTCTGTGATGTGTTCATCCCCTTTAAGGGTGTCTCAGCAGGATGCAAGCCCATCACCCTGGTTGGTACTTGGTGGAGTTAGGAGTAATCTGTCTGCAGCAGTAATGGCTACCCAATAGGTCTTCACAGTCATGGCCTTGGGATGAAGCTCTTGACAGTGACTAAATTATTTATCCCAAGACATAAAAGTTTCCATTGACTTCAGACTGAGTTGAGAGGTTAAGCAGGAACACAGTATGGAGAAGTGGATGGACTCTGACTCAGCTGTATTAAAGTAAATAATCTGACAGAGATCTTTTGGCATCTTTACTCTCTTAAAGTCTACTGTGTGAAGTAATGTGACAGGAGGAAACCTCCAAGAGGGAGGTAAGGGCTAATTATGTCCACATGGGACTTCCCTGGGGCAGGTAACCCACATGGCTCCTTGTGCCTCTTATACAGTTATGCAACTGAATGTAGTATTCAAATAAAATAACAGTTTTTATTTTTCCTTTTGAATGATGCAATGTCTTAGCCTATCCATATAGTGCTGTCATGCTCCACTTGTAACCAAACAGCCTCATTTTTGGATGACTGATGCAACCATAAAGCCTGAAGCAACATTCAGCAAGGACCACTTAGCAGAAAATGGTTTTGCAAACAGAAAGTCAAGAAATGTCTGTCATATCACACAGACTTCCTGCAGAAATTGATCTCTGGACAATTTGTTTTGTGGTCCTTTCCAGTGTATTTGTTTGGTTAAGATTGGTCTAAGTCCAAAGAAAGTACCAATACAGAATACATGAACTGGATAATTGCTGAGAGTAGGGTCTTGTTCCTACCCTACTCCCAACAGTACAACACCATCAATCTTACTGACTTTGCCAGCAAACACTGAAAAACTTTTAGGGTTTTTTTGCTGTTTGATTTTCTCTTTTAAAAATCCTTTTTTCTGCTGTGTATCACAGACATAACTCAAGAAGTCAGGTCCTGTGTCAACCAAGCTGCCACTTCCCAAAAACCAGCTAGGTGGCACCTTTACCACCCATGGCCCAGACTGCTAACCTGGATAGTTCATGGTCCATTGACAAATATGTTTTTATTTACCAATTTCATGTTTTCAGTTTGTATTGAATCTGTGTCAAAGAAAGCTTTTGATTGCATTTTTTTCTCAGTAACCCAAAGCACACAGTAAAATATAGTGATATAGGGAAACAAATTGAAAATAACTGAAGTTTCCTTATGGAAATAAGTTTTATGCAAAAATGATGGGGGGGGGGAGGGGGGGTGTTTGACCTTGACTGGTTGCCAGATGCCTACCAAACTGCTCTCACACTCTCAATCCTCAGTGGACCAGAGGGAGAAATCAGATTAAAAACTCATAGGTCAAGACAAAGACAATTTAATAAAGGCAAAGGCTGTGTGCAGAGGCAGAGGAAAACAAGATTTACTTTCTACTTCTCATCAACAGCTGATATCCACACATTTCCTGGAAAATGGGACCTAGGTATGCGTAGTGGTTACTTTGGGAAACAAATGCCTTAATAAAGAATGTCTTCACTCCTCCTTTCTTTTAGCTTTTGTTGTGAGTGCGGTGTCATATAGTATGGAATATCCCTTTGGTTAGTTCAAAAGTCAGCTGTCCCAGCCATATCCCATCCCAACTGCTTGCCCACTCCCAACCTACTGGCCTTTGGAGGAGTAAAGGTTGGAAAGAAAGCCTACTGAAAAGAAAGCAGCAGCTGAAACATGGGTATGTTATCAACAGCTTCCAGCTATGAAGCACAGGACTGTGAGGGCTACTATGGTGAACATTAACTTCATCTCAGCCAGACCCCTCACAAATAGTAACCTTTTTTTTTCTTTTTCTTTTTCTTTTTTTTTCTTCTTTTTTCTTTTTTTTCTTTCTTTTTTCCTTCTTTCTTTTATAATTTTCTTTTTTTTCTTTTTCTTTTTTATTTTTCTTTTCCTTTTTCTTTTTCTTTTTCTTTTCCTTTTTCTTTTTCTTTTTTTCTTTTCCTTTTTCTTTTTCTTTTTCTCTTTTTCTTTTTCTTTTTCCTTTTTCTTTTTCTTTTTCTTTTTCTTTTTCTTTTTCTTTTTCTTTTTCTTTTTCTTTTTCTTTTTCTTTTTCTTTTTCTTTTTCTTTTTCTTTTTCTTTTTCTTTTTCTTTTTCTTTTTCTTTTTCTTTTTCTTTTTCTTTTTCTTTTTCTTTTTCTTTTTCTTTTTTTTTCTCTTTTTCTTTTTCTCTTTTTCTTTTTTTTTTTCCCAAATAATGATAATTTCTCATGGAGACATGGTGGAGTGTAGCAAATAGGATGAACGTAGCATTTTAATTCTCATAATAAACTGGAATGATATGTTATGTATGCTTAGGAGAGGTTTTATCCATCTGAAAATGACACTACAGAGATGTTATCTGTTGTACTCTCTCTGTAACAGAGACTTTCCTTTGAGAATGGTGTTGGCAGCCTATGGGGCAGGATGTCATGCCCAACCATGGAAAACCATTTCTTTCCAATTGAGGTACTCCAAGGTGAAAAGGCCTCTTCACAGGCCTGGCAAATATGCCATGGGCATAATAAAGGGAATGCAGGCAGCATCTGGAGGCCACAGTGCATTAGACCAATTCAGATGATGTTTAAGCTCATGTTTAGTTATTAGAAACCCTCCCCCAGGGTTTACAAATCCATTTCAAGTAAGGGAAATGACATCTACTTTCCTTAAGTACAAAGAATGATGAAAATTTTGAGGTCAAGTGAAGCTTTTAACAATTACTCATTGGTGTACATTGACATTACACCCCACAGTGCATAATGTAGCCTTTTTTTTTTTCACAGTACCACTGTATATCAGAGGTTGGAAGGGACCTCAAGAGATCATCAGGTCCAACCCCCCCTGCCAGAGCAGGATCACTTAGGGTAGTCTGCACAGGAATGCATCCAGGTGCGTTTTGAAAGTCTCCAGAGAAGGAGACTTCACAAAGCCCCTGGGCAGCCTGTTCCAGTGCTCTGTCACCCTCACTGTAAAGAAGTTTCTCCTCACGTTGAGGTGAAATCTTCTATGTTCTAGTTTGAACCCATTTTTCTTTGTCTTATCACTGTGAACTGCCCAAAAGAGCCTGGCCCCCTCCACTTGACACCCACCCCTCACATATTTATAGACACTGATCAGATCCCCTCTCAGTCTTCTCTTCTCCAGACTAAACAGCCCCAGGGATCTCAGTCTCTCTTCATAGAGGAGATGCTCAAGTCCCCTAATCATCCTCGTGGCTCTCCTTTGGATTCTCTCCAAGAGGTCTCTGTCTCTCTTGAACTGGGGAGCCCAAAACTCTATTGCCCAGTTGTACTATCCAGCCCAATACTGGACAGAGTATTCAGGTGTGGTCTCACCAGGGCAGAACAGAGAGGTAGAAGAACTTCCCTCGACCTGCTGGACACACCTTTCTTGATACATCCCAGGATCCCATTGTCTCTCTTGGCCACAAGACCCCATTGTTGTTCCATGGAGAACTTGCTGTCACTCAGCACTCCAAGGTCTTTCTTTGTGGAGTTGCTTTCCAGCAGGGCAGCCCCTAACCTGTACTGGTGCCTTTTTTTTTTTTTTAATTGTGTTTTGTTATCAATGCATTGAAAGTGCTATGGCTTCCTGTCCCAGTGCATGGGCAGTGTAATACAAACAAGCATGCCTGCTGAGCATGACTGCTAAGGAAATCTATATTTGCAGGTTTGGGGGGAAAAAAGGTGCTGTGTAAACTGAAAGATCTGATATCCTGGCAAGGAAATGCACTGCATCAAGAGAGTTCAGATTCAGTTCTTGACTGTGCCTTTGGGAAAAATGGTAAGATTTTATGGAGAAATGCAGAGCTGACTGTAAACTCCCTTTGTAATTGTCTGGTTTCTGGTTCAGCTGCTCTCCAGGCTGGCCCTTATCTCAGGGCTGCACAGTCTGACCTCACTCCATCCTCCTTCACCATTGCCAGCAGCTGCAGCGATGGCAGTTCTTTCTGACACAGGGTTGCTTTGGCCTTGACTTTCTGTCTGATATTTACAGCCAGAGTACAATGTGAGAGATGTCAGGTTGGCATTGATCCATGGGAGAAGTCCCACTGCTCTTGGCTACCCACCATGGGAGAGCTGGTTTGCTCTTTTGGCATGGTGAGACATCTTCCATGTCAGTGTATTCTCCATGGGAGCAGTGAAGATATTTTACTGAACTCCTTCTGACTTCATAGGCTTTAATGGAACAACATGTCAGACATTTCAGTGAGTTAATTGCTTTCCTCATGAAAGCAAAATACTTGCTTCTTAGTAAACAGAGTCATATCACACTAGCTTTATAAAATGATGAATTAATTAAATGTCAATTTTGGTAACTTCTTTTTTGTGATGAAACACATTATGGAACTGCTTGGGGAAGAGTCATGTCAGAACACTTATTTTCTGTGAAAATGCTACAAGAAATGGAAGGTTTCCTTTTTCTGGGGAATTGAGTGTGGGTTATTTTTTAACAAACATTAACAACTATGTTACAGTATTCAGAAAACTTGCAAACATTCAAAAATAGCTACAGGAATTAAGAGAATAATCTACAAAGTGTTTTTTCTGCCTGTTTCATACATTCTGAAAGGGAGGGCCTGAACAGGAAAAGAGAGGATGAAATCTGAATTACAGAGGAAAAGAAAATTGTAAAAAATTAATCCTCTTACACTGAAAATCTTGATGAGGGCTAAGCTACCTAGATGGAGCCAAGAATTCATTAATCTTTTAACTAAAATCAGAACAGTCTAAAAAAGCTTAGTCTTAGTCCAGTTACTATAGAACTAACACTGTTAAGGATGCTAAGTTAAGGATGATATATGCAAACTTTCTGTACCTTCCCCTTTTCCCTGCTGTTCTGCTTACCTGTCCCCTTTCCCTGTTCTTATCATAGCCTCCTCAAGAGGATGGTGGCGGTTTTCAAGAAGTAATCATTGTTCTAAATTCTTTGCATAGAGGAATATGACACTAGTATTCCTCATTCTGGGATGTGCTTGAATTATTTTCATGCACTGTCTAAAAAAATATACTTGCTTCCTTTATCTCCAGTAGTTCCCATTTTCATATTTTGCTTGGATTTCTGTTCTCTGTAATTATCCTTAAAAAAAAATTTAACAAGACACACATGGTTGAAATCCTACAGTGCCCAGTGACTGACCATGACCATCTGTGTTTACAGTCTTGAGGTTTTTGGTATCTCTCTGTTGCTATACTACACTACATTTTTATTCTAAGATCATAGGCAGTTCACCCTACAACCCTTGTTGTCATTACACTGCAAAATTGCATCTAAACTAAAGCTAAAATGATTTAGGATCTGACCTGTAGGTAATTGCTGTCACAGCTGTGACATGCTCAGATCAGCTTAAGACAAGAGAATTGCAGATAAGTCTGGAGAATTCGTATTGTTTGGCTAATACAAAGTGTGTGGCCTCTTACCAGTAACAGTAAACTCATTTTTACACAGCTACAGGGCTCAATTTTTGGTTAGGAAGTTCATGTCAAGGTTTTCTGAAAGTCAAGGACTTTTCTAATTACAGAAATATTAAATGAATCAATATGTAATACAAATACTCTGTGAAAGAAACCTATAAATCTTGAAATAATATAAATTTGCATAGTTTTAGTAAAGTTACTCCTATAATGTTTAAATATTAAGAAGAACTTATGGGTGGTCTGCTTATGAAGGCTTAATCTTGTCCAAGCTTCAGATGTTAAGCTGTAAGAAGGTGAGTATCTCTTATACAACTGCAGATTGGAATTCTTATGGTCTAATCACTGGCAGAAAATGTCATTGTTAGAGGTGTGATAACTCAATATACTAATCACCTGTCTCTGGACAAACTAATTTCAACCTTTAACCTAAGTTTTGCCTTCAGTGTTTCTCTAGCCCACTTAATCTTATTTTGTGATTTGTTCTAGGTGGGAGAGCACAAATTCAGTCCTTTACCACATTATGGCCGTTTCCTTTGCTTCTTCTTGCTCTTCTTGGTTTTTTTTTTGGTTTTTTTGTTTTTGGTTTTTTGGGGTTTTTTTGTTTTTTTGTTTTGTTTGTCTTTTCTTTTTTATGGAGGTATTAGGGCATAAGTTTGGCTATTTAAATTAACTTTGTCAGCCTTTTATAAAAAGTCTAAGTATTAGCATTTCTATTTCCTCTTTAGCATGTATATTTTATGCTTTTTGTATTATCAGCAGTCCTCAACTGTCTAGTCTAATAGAATTTGGATTCCCAAGGTACTGATTAAGGACTACAATGTGCTTGGAATTCATAGCCATTAATGTGAAAATCTTAAAACAGTAAAAGCTGTCCTAGAGTCATTTGATATCTAAATTAGTGTGAATTAACTTGAGGAAGTATTGACAATATGATGCTACCAAGGCCAAAATGAGTCCCCATGCAGGACAATCTAGCCCATGACATGAAGGTATAACTGAACTGCTTATCAAGTTACTCTAAAAAATTAATTTGACATCCTGAGCCCCTTTCATACTCAAGATTCTAACATGGTGGGTTTGTAGGTGGATTTGTTTTCAAATACACATATATAAATTTCAGTAGAGATAGCATTCTTCTGAGGTCTCAGGTGCCCTCTCTAAAATGTCTGTATGTGAATACAGCACTGTTGTTTGAAAGGGTGTCAGGAAATTACATTTTAATGAATCTGTATTGTACTAGTTCTCTCGTTTCTATGGGACCTGTGGGAATGCTCTTGCAGACTGTAATTGTCTTTAGGCTTTTATGAATTGTTTTAGGAGACCATTAAGTATCCAGCACCAACACTGTTATACAACAGGAGAAACTTTACGGAGCAAAGTTGCTCGTCCTCATGTTACTCACTCTTGTAAAAATGCTGCTCTGAGACTGGCTGGTTGAGCACTTAAGGAATAATTGCTTGACTGTGCTTTGGTGGGGAGGGGTCATGAATGAAAAGAAGGTTCATGCTCTTACTTGATTTCAGTGTTGTTTTTTTTTAATATCTCAATAACATTTAATGATATAGAACAGAGAAGATTTTTACATACAGTTTTCAAAACTGGATATTTATAGTACAATAAAATCACAGGCTGATAAGTTTGTACCAAGCACAGGTAAACTTGTTTGCTTCTGATGTAGTTTTAAAGTTTTTATGTCAATATGTCTCATGTTAGTGGGATAAATTTGAATGAACAATTATCACCATTTCTTTTTCTCGAGATGCAGAGCCACACACCCTTTGCTTTTGCTTAGGACACTAATACTTTCCTACAAAAGAATGGAAGAAAAATTATAGAGTTAAAAATGTGGGGTTGGTTGTTGTTGTTGCTTTTGGTTTTGCTTGTTTGCTTGTTTGACTTTTTCTCAGCTTATGTACACCTATATATGGCACTTTATGAATTTGTGCAGTACCCTTTGTGCCTCACAATTTTCATAATGACATTATTTGCACTATCTATACTAAGCTTTAATTGCACCTGTCTGTTATGTGTAATCTTATTTCTGTTGTGACTATTAAAACATAAAAGTTTGCAGATGAAAAAAGATGAAAAAGAGGTTGTAGGTGATGAACTTGAAAAACTAGAGCACATATTAAATAAGCTGTACTCACCGGGTGAGGACAGGGTGCTGCGATTGACCAAATAGTCTGTAGTCAAAGAACTCTTGATTTGCTTCTTGATGTTAAGTTCCCTCAAAGTAGCAATTCTGAATACATTTCAATCACTTTCAGATAGCTAAATAAATTCCATTATATTCCATTCAATAGTGATCAGGCATAGAGCACTTCAATACATCTATTAATGATACTTAGTCTCCTTATACATATAATATATACAATGACAGAGATATAGAATCATAGAAATATAGAATCTTAGAATATTTAGGTTGGAGGGAACCTTTAAATGCCCATGTAGTTCAACTGCCCTGCAGAAAGCAAGGACATCTTTAACTGGATCATTTTGCTCAGAGCCCCATCCAACCTGACCTTAAAAGTTTCCAGGGATGTGGCCTCTATCACCTCCCTGGACTATCTGTGCCAGTGGTTCACCACCCTTCTAAAAAATTTCTTACTTGTATCTCGTCTAAATAATCTTGGGTATAGTTTAAAACTATTACCCTTCATCCTGATGCCACAGGCCCAATTAAATGTCTGTCTCCATCTTAGAAGCTCCTTCTAACTACTGAAACATTGCAATAGGGTCTCCCCAGAACCTTTGCTTCTACAGTCTAAACAACACCAACTGTCTCTGCCTTTCTTCATAGGAGAGGTGTTCTGTCCCTGTGATCATCTTCGTGGCCGTTTTTTGGACTCAATCCAACACTTCTTCCAAATATAGTTAGAAGGGAACTTCAGAGGTATTCTAGTACCAACTCCCACTCAAAGAAAGGCTATTGCAATACTAGATCACACCACAGAATCGCAAAATAATGGGGTTGGAAGGGTCCTCTGGAGATTATGTAGTCCAAACCGCCTTCTAAAGCAGGTTCACCTAGAGCAGGTTGCACAAGATCACATCCAGGCAAGTTTTTTTCACAGCCTCTCTGGGCAGCCTGTTTCAGCGCTCTGTCACCCTTTAGATACATTGATAAGACCCCCTCTCAGTCTTCTCCACTCTAAAGAGCTTCAGGTCTCTCAGCCTTTCCTCATAAGAGAGATGCTCCAGTCCCCTAATAATTTTTGTAGCTCTCACATGTCCCAAATTTCCTAAGTTTCCTTATGAGGATTTTGTGGGAGACAGTGTTAAAAGCCTCACTGAAGTCAATGTAGACAACAGGCACTGCTCCCACCAACGTTCCCTTGTTCTCTCAGAGTTGGCTTCTTGTCGAGGTATTAGTCTCTCTGTGGTTTAAAGTAAAAGAAGTTGAAGAACAGAGATGACGACTGCAGCCAATAGCTAATTTTTTCTGGCACAATGGAGAATAATAAGAGAGATTGTCCTACAAGGGGAGAGGGTGTTGGTACTATCAGGTATTCTGCAGGAACTGTCAGAAATTTTATTGTCTTTTTGCATCAGAATAAAGGTGTATCTCCTGATTCAGAAAGGCAATCTGTGCTTGATGGAGAAGGTCCTGAGCGTGTTGATTGATGGCTGATTGAATGTGAGCCAGCAATGTGCTCAGGTGGCCAGGAAAGCCAATGGCATCCTGGCTTGCATCAGGAATAGTGGGACCAGCAGGAGTATGGGAGTGATTTTGCCCCCATACTCAGCATTGGTGAGGCTGCACTTTGAATACTGTGTTCAGTTTTGGGCCTCTCATTACAAAAAGAACAATGAATTGCTGGAACATGTCCAAAAGAAGAGTAACTAAGCTGTTGAGGGGCCTTGAACACAAGTCTGATAAGAAATGACGGAGGGTACTGGGGCTGCTTAGTCTTCAGAAAAGGAGGCTGAGGTGAGACCTCATTGCACTGTACAGCACCTTGAAAGGATGTTGGGGCAAGATAGAGGTCGGTCTCTTCTCACATGTAACAATTCACACCACAAGAGGAAATGGGCTCAAGTTTTGTCAAGGAAGGTTCACCCCGGATATTAGGAAAAGTTTCTTCATGGAGAGGGTTATAAGACATTGGAATTGCCTGACCAGGGAGGTGATGGTGTCACCATGCCTGGAGGTATTTACAAGTTTAGTGTTAGTAGCTTAGCAGTAGCAGTGGGACTGTGTGGGCTCTATGTAAGTGCTGGGATTTGATGATCTCAAAGGTCTCTTCCAGCCTCAGCAGTTCTATGATTCTAAGTACCTTCTTAACAAAAAAATAAAATATCTTAATCTTCATAATGAAGAGGACTTAATTAAACTAGCAGCAACCTAATCATCAACCAAAAAAACAAGTACTTTTCGGAGGAGGAGACTATGAATAAGCAATCATATGTAATAATACAACAAAGTGAAGATATTCAGAACTTGTGGGGATAAACTTGAGAAGGGAAACTATTTAAAATTAAATAGAAATTTATTAAAATCATACTAAAATCAAATTAATTTTAAAAGCAATTAATTAAATAATAAGTGTATGGGAGAAAAGATCTCCTGAATTCTATTAATAAAAGTGAACATATTTTTGTCATGAAATAAGAGAGTTTTGTTGTTATTCATCTTTTTCTGCACTCCAAATTTAATCTTTTTACCCTGATTGCCTTCAAGGAAAAACAAATATACAAACAAAAAATCGCCTTAGAAATTCAGTTTTGTGTTACCTGTCATAGTGTTTTGACTTGCCTGATGTCTCTGAGAAAGTGCTGAACCATTTATTTATGTGGCAAAACCAACAAATGGTCTTGTTTAACATTAGATGTAACAGACCCAAATGATTCTGCAAGAGCTCTAGGAATGAAGCATGGCAGAAGGACACCGTTTTTCTTGATGACTCATCTGTCAGTTCAGGGGAATGTTGAGTTAAACCCCTCCTGATAACAGATGAGTTAAGCACTTCACATTTTCTTAAGTATTAAATCACACAGGAGATGCTTGGTTGATCCATCTGTCTTCTTTCCTTGCTCATACATGCCCAATAATGCATCAAGCAATAGTTAATCTAAGCTGTATTTTGAAATCAGGTTATCGTTCCAACCTGTATTTACCCTCTGAAATTTGTTTTGAAATGCAGCAATTTGAGGAAATTTTTTGTTTGCAATCTTATTCTTGTAAGGGAAGGTCAAATTTCTAGAACAACACCTTGAAGTTTTCAGATATGTCCTTAGTGAATAAGAAAAGAAAGCCATTTCCTTATTTAGCACAGTTTGCAGAACTACAGATCTTTACAATGAAACTTGGAGCTAAACTATAAAAAGTCTTGCATTTTTTTACTAAGCTGATTAGTTGTATTTTTTTGTTGTTTTATTTGTTTTATTTTTGTTAATGCTATATCATAGCAATCTCAAAATTTAATGAATTCTGGAGTATTTCTGATCCATTTTTTGTAAAAAAAATGGGAAACATATTAATCTTCTAAAAATCAACTGACTTTCTTTACAAATTTTTGTGTCACACTGCTAATATTATTTTTTCCCCAAAGCTCAATATGTTGTTTACACTATGAAGGGAAGATCTTTGTTTATTTTCATATTCTTTCAGTCTGTCTGCTATAATGAAAATATTTCATTCAATTAAAGCTATTTATTTGAAGTAAAAAGATCAAGCAGTAACTGAAAAATTCAAAGTTTGCTTTTTGTTTTCACTACCTGAGGGGCTAGGCAAAGAAGTTAGAAATGTTGCAGAGTTCCGTTATAAAGACTGAAACATAATAGCATTATATTTTCAAACTTATTGTGGTGGTTTGGCCCTGGCTGGGGGCCAAATGCCCTCCAAAGCCACTCTATCACTCTCCTTCCTAGATGGACAGGGGAAAATATAACAAAAGGCCTGTAATAAGATAGAAGCAATTTTAATAATGCAAAGCAAAAATCAGTGTTTGGGTCACTCTCTGGGAAGCAGGGCTCTAATAAGCATAGCAGTTGCTCCGGAGGACAGATGCCACCAAAAAATATCTCCCCACTTCCTTCTTTCACTTAGCTTATACATCTGAGCTGAAATCATATGGTATGGATACTTCTTTGGTCAGTTTGGGTCATCTGTGTCCCCTTCCAAGATCTTGCCCACCCCTCAGCATACTGTCATGGTGGGGAAATGTTGGAAAAGTAGTCTGGGTGCCCAGTTCAGCAGTAGCCAAAACATTGGTGTGTTATCAACACCCAGCTACAGCACTGCAAACACAGCACTAGAAAGATGCTCTAGGGAGAATTAACTCCAGCTCAGCCAAACCATCACACCAAATACTCTTATTTAGATATCCAAATATAATTAGCTGGCCAATATGACTACATAAATGTACATATACATATATCTAAATTTCTTGAAATTTTGTCCAGGGGTTGCTTTGGCTAAAATGTATTAGATTCTGTTAATTCCAATAACTGTCATATGTGATAGCCTACAGATGTTTTCACAGGTGATGGGTATACTGGGGTGGGGAGAAAAAAATAATTTGAAAAAAAAAATACAGCATTTCTGTCTTGGTTTTTTTCAGTTCATTTTGAGTTTTTTGTCAAATAGAGTTTGAGACAATTGTCAAACTGAACCATGAACAAGGATTGTGTCATTCTTGTCTCCTAAATATCAACAGAAAAATCAAGTTTCTAACTTGTATGTCAATTTATACACTCCCTCAAATAAATATATATGAAAAAATGTGTCTTTTTAAAACACAAAAAATATCAAATATTAAGGTTAAACTAGATGGCAAATAAATATATTTTAAGGGCTATGTTGAAGAGGCAAAGTGATTAAAATGATAGTTTAGATCAATTTACTTTATCCAGTCTTCCCTGGTGATAGAAAACTGCTTTTTTATAATTACCTATAAATACTAAACATAACCTAATGGCTCATGTGTCCATATTTGGGAAAAAGAGCACAAGGCACTTTAGTAGCATGTGGGAAAAAGTTGTAGAGTACTTTGGTGCAGTTCTCACTTACGCTGAAGTTAAAGCTCTTACTGTCCTTGGTACATGAATAGATTTTAAATGGTATTTTAGGATGGATATATCAAGCATTGATAAAGGGGGTTAGTCTCAATGCAATTAGTGCCTTTCATTCTCATTTTAGCTCTTGTTACTATGGTGCTTGTAGAAGGAAAATAGGTCTCCCTGCCTTGCTTCTTGTTCTTCACCTGATGGAAAATGACAATGCCTTATGCTGGTAAAATATGCTGAGACACATCTCAATATGCTGAAAAATGCATGAGACATCAAGGCTATTTCCAGATTCCATTAATATATTACGGTTTCATGATATAGTGATAATGGACTGAACATTACATGTGGAGGCAAGAGTTGTATTTCTTACAAAATATGGAAAGATCTAGGAATGCTCAAAACTGTGTTGCCATTTTTGGAGAAAAATTGCCTGAAGATCTCCAGCATGGGTTATAACTTGACCTCATGGTAACAACCCTACAAACCTAGCTCAAAAGGAAACCTATTAGAGTAATTAGAATGGGATTCAGCTCTTACCAAAGTTGACCTGCATATAGTGACCGTACTTGGTTTTCTCTCTCTGTGTGAAATTTTTAGATCCACAGAGGGTGAAAACATGCACATAAAATGCTTGTATTGTTTTCTTTAAAATCACTCCTTAAAGGCTGATATTCTCCATAAGTTTCCCCAAAATTCTGAATATTGATGTTCCGTTCAGACTGGGACTTGTCATGCTGAGCATCACCTTGACGAATCTTATTACAGTGAAAACCTTGAGATAATGTTTAATGGCATGAAGTGAGACTGCTATAGTGAACTTAAATTATGTATGCCTCAAGAAAATAAGTGATTTAGCAAGAATCTTGGAATCTTTAATCTTACACATAGTTCCTTAAAAGTATGTTTATAGAGAAAACAGAACTTTTCAGCTCCAAGAGAAAACAATAAACAAAAGTAATGTCAAAACAAAACAGCTATTCTTAGAGACATTTATTTTCTCCAAAAGCATAAATTCATAATGTCATTCCATCAGCTGATTAGCTGCGTTAGTCACATATCTATAATCCTCCTAACATGGGTCCAAACACCAAAAGGTACCAAAGGAACCCAGAAGCCCATAAAATATATGAAGGTCCATAGTTGGTAGATATCTATCTATTTACCTCCACCTTAACACCTTTTGTGCACATGTTTATGCTTTTAACTGGTGCATCTGTGCTGTTACATGGGCATTAGACCAAGCTGAATTAAGGTTAGCTTAGGAACCACAGCTTTACCTAGTGCTTACATCTAGCAGTGTCTATTATCCTAGAAACTGTATGTGTCACTGATCCCAGCAAGTATAGCAGCCTTTTTCTTTTCAGCACACCTTCAACACACATCAGTTGGTTTTGGCATTATATTGTAAAGTCATTTTTCCTTTCCAGATTTGGAAATTCAGTTGGACTTGTAATGAGCTCAGGAAACTGAAAACATGGATTCCTCCTTAGAAGTGTTTCCAGACTATTCATTGAAGCTGAGAAGTGAGCTGATTGCAAAGAGCAAATAATTGCTTACTGTGCACATGTGGCTGAAAAGTCAAATTCCTCATGGTGAGTCAAATTCTCTCTTTCCAAAGAAGTGACTGTAATAAAGCACAGTTGTTGGATGCTAAGTGAGATTTTTACTTCAATAGCTTTGCCAACACTTTTTTCATTTCACCAGAAAGATCAGGGCTGTCATGATTGGTATCACACTGCCCCAGGTTAAATGATGTGCGGCAGCCTGATCTACAGCAGAGAGCCCTTGAGTACTCTCATGTATGTCATGTGCACGGCTGAGCTGGCAACGCTGGTGTCTAAACACACCAACAGCCAGGGATTAGTTACATATAATTGCAAACTCAAGAAACTGAACAGTTGGTAATGTTTATTTAAAACATTGAAATTATTGCAAATAATGATACATTGCAGCCAGAAAATGATGCATGTCTCAGTGACCCTGCTCCACAGGAAAAAACATTAAATCATTGGGGAAATAATTTTAATTCCAGCAACAAGAGGACCAGCTATTTACAGGACTGCAATCTGTCAGCCAGCCTAGATGTTAGGCAGTTCTAAAAGGGAAAAGACAATAGTCAAGTGTTCACTCTTTACAATTGTTTTACCCCCTTCAGTTGAGTAAACTCAGTTATTTTTATTAGGATGTGCTTATTAAAACAAGTCCAAAAGAATCTTATTCATTACAGCTGAGGGGAGTGAAGCACTAAACAAAATGCATTCATGTGTCAAAACAAAAGACAATTTCATGAGTATTTTCTCCACTATTCCATGCCTTGTCAATACTTTACCTTATCCATATGGAAGTCTTATGAACTTGAGGCATGATATAGAGTAGTAAATAAGGTAGAGAGATTTATATGTCTGTACTTCTACTATAATCTTACTTTACTTGAATTCTGGTTGTTGCTGTCAGTTTCATCTGAGTATACAAAAGTTTCAGCCTACCCAACCTACCCAACTTTCCACAAGACTTTAATCAATCTCTTCTTTAGTAAGCTTGCTTGCAAGTATCTAGATGCAGAAGAGGATCTGGAATGATTAAATTCTGGTAAGAATCACTGAAATAATTATTTGCATACATTTGAGGCACCATTCATATATTCTTTCTTTTGTGGAAATTAAGAAAGTGCATTCTGCCTTGTTACTGGGACAGTAGTGTGCACATGCTCAGTGGCAGAAACTCACTTGACAAGTGGATACTTGTAAGACTTTAACAGATATTCATGAGTGATATGTCAGAGTTCAAAACTTCAGACCAGCTCTTAGATTTCGCAGTGATGAAATGAGTGGTTTGAGCTGGCCAGAAACCTGTCAAACTTGGGGCAAGTGAATTTTATGCAGTATTTCTAAACCATTTTGTTTCTCCCACTGTGTTTTGCCATTTCCTGCCCAAACAAACACCTCTCTAGTAAAGAAACTTCATTTTATATATTATAAGGCTACTTTTCTGTATCTCTGAAGCCTTCATTATTTTCAATAACACCTCCCAGATTTTGATAAGCTATTTGAGAACTTAGAATAAGGTATTAGGAGTGCATGTCACTGATTGTCACTGGTCCTATTCTAGGCAATATGATAAGATCTCTTACAATACTGGAAACTGGCACAAAATTAGTTAATACACAAGCATACCTTATTTTCATATATGTAATTTGGAAATGTGATTCTCCATTGCTATGGGCTACAGTTCATCTGTACATGTGAAGTGTAGAATTGCTGTATCAATGTAAAGGTAATCTTGCTAGCCCTCCACCTACAGTATTGCTGATTCTTCATAACATCTTTATACCATCACAACAGCTTAAACATAGCCTGGAAAGGCTGGAAATTTGGGCAGAGGGTTCTCTAACAGTTCCATGCCCTTCTTTGGTTGGAAGGTGTAATGAAGAGGTTATTAATTTATGATTTATGAAAATCTGAAAATTAATTTTCATTAATATCAAAATTATTAATAACCATTTATCAATATTTATATGCAGGTCCTAGTGCAAGGCTGTGAGATATATCCCACAAACTGGTACAGTATAACAATTTGAACCCAATTAGAAAAAATTACAAAATAGGTAAAGAACTGAGGGTGCAATTCTATGCTTGTCCACCAGATGGCAGGTCGACAAGGGGGTGTGGCTGCTTATATAGCTAGAAGAAACAGCATCAGGGGAATACAACTTAAAGGAACCTTTCAGAGACTCAAATCAATTGTAATCACGAATTATGACTCCGGGCATGCCGGGGTGGCTGCTTGTAAGGCATAGTTCACAATACCGTGTGGGCTAAGCATGGGGATTTTAACAGAAACATAGCTGGTGTTAAACACATGAACACAGGAGAGATGCAGTGTTTGGCTCATAGCTAAACTAGTTGCTAAGCTACGCTACACTGGCTGCCTGCTGAGAATGAGGGACTTGGTAGGGCCATGGCCGGCTACCGGGGGCAGTCCCTTCTGGGCGGCAGGGGGGGCAGCAGTGCGGTGCAGACTTCTGCAGACAGGTAAGTTCAATTAGACAGGCTCTGTCGAGTTGCTCCCCTGGTGCCATGTTCCTGCAGATTCAGCAGGGTGCTGTGGGCAGCAGTTCCTCTTCCTGCAGATACTAGAGAGCATTGTGGGGGGTTGCAACTGGGGCAGCATTGCTTTCCCCTAGCTTGCTCTGGGCTGTGCAAGCACTGCCAAGTTCCTCTCAGGAACTGCTTCCATTCAACAGGGTTATGGGGCAGTCCTTTGTAAAGCTGTACGGGACCCTCACAGGTAGTCCCAGCTCTAAATCACCCTGGGTCAGCTTTTGACTTACCGGGCTGCGGAGGGGCATGGGTGGCAGCTCCCTTCTCCCACGACAGCGGGGTCTTTCGTTGCGAGCTGGCACATAAAGGGCTTTGGCTCACAGGTCTGCTGCTTGTAGCTGTAGCAGATGCTTAAAACTGCTGAGGTTCAGACTAGTTCCCTCCCCATAATGGTAAATCTTACTAGTGGGGTCTCAGTCCTTTTAAGGCATGGTGGCAACTTTTTCCTACCAGCGGGACAGGGAGATACGATGTTAAGCTGCGGTGAATTGAAGCGAAGGACTCTTTGCAGGCTTCCGGGTAAACTGAGACAGGGTGGCACTTCCTGGGTTCCTGGCTTCTCTCTGGACTGCAGAGGCCAGCTGTATGCATGCACATGATGGAGTTTAATAGCCAAAGCAATAGCTCAACAGCAAAAGGGCTTAAGGAAAGAGCAAAGAGCTTAGGCAGAGCGACTTGTTTACCATTTGGGGTATATTTATACATTACTTGAACTTTGAATTGGACCAGTGGTCAACCTTGATTAGACCTTTTAGCCTGTGACCAAGCATGTGGCTAGAATTATGCCCAGACTTGGAAGGAACATAAACATAGCATAAGTGTCCCACACAGTGGGCACATGATGTTATTTACCCCAAAGAAGGCAGGTGAGGTTGTTTACTCCAGCTGGCTGACACCTGGCCTTTTGTCTGCTCGGCTCCGGGCTGAGCACCCGCTCCAGGCTGGGACAGGTTTTGGCAGTGTGAGAGGCATAATTCTGGGCATAGGGTGCCTTCACAACAGCAGGGGGGTTGGACCTGATGATCTCTTGAGGTCCCTTCCAACCTCTGATATACTGTGATAGTGTGATACTCCAGATGGGCAGAGGCGTGGTCAGAGTCAGCTGTCCCAACTGTACTAAATTCTTGCCCACTCCCAACCTTATTGCCCATGGGGGCAAAATGACAGAGAAGGCCTTAATGCTTTATAAGCACTGTTCAGCAACAGCCAAAACATCAGTGTGTTATCACAGTGTTTTAGTCACAGATTCAGAACACAAAGCCATATGGGGTGCTGTAAAAATTTAACTCCATACTAGTTAGATCCAGTAAAAGTAAACAAAGAGCTTAGTGCCTAACCTATTTGAAATAGACTTAAACTCAATTAGGAATCATACTGCTCAACTTAATGTTACAAAAGGAAGTACAGCTCATTTCTTCTAGACCATGACTATAGTTTGCTATTTTTCTGATAATTTGGTAATGACAGCTACACAGTGTGCCCAGTGTCTCCTGACAGGCGTCATGAATGTGGAGAATAGCATGGGTGTTTTGTGGAGTAGGAGGGAAGCAGCAGGAGCTGCTTTGTGCTCAAGTCTATACACGGTGAGGTCAGAAGACAATTGTGTTGTGCACTTGGTTCCAGGAACTAAAAAACATTTCTGGGTTTTGTGGTACCTATATAGACCAAAATCATCCCTTGTTTCCCCTATGACTGGCAGTTAGCTGACATCCTATGGTGGACAGCTACAGGACAGTCTCATCCACAGCTGAATTTGAACGGGACACTTTCATCCACCAGGCATTTAACCACCCGAACACTTTCAGAATCCTAAAGACAGATGTTAACACCATGTGGTGTGCTTTGCTCTTGCATAATATCTTCTCTACAGCTTGACAACAGCCTTGCCTTTGTTACCAGTTCTGCAAATCTGTATTCACTTGCACTGACTTTAGTTTCAAAAATGACGAGCTGTTCCTGCAGCAGCTGTGATGTAACTGTTATTATTTTGAGGGTGTACAACGCAGTTTGTTAACAGAGAGAGGTATTATGTTTTACTGGAAGTGCTGGAGAAGCTCTGCCTTATGCCTTCGTACAATTTCTGCTCAGCAGTCAACAGAGAACCATGCTTTGTGCTCATGAAAGCGCTGCATGGCTTCCTGAATTGCTTCTTACAGGCATAATCTGAATGCAAATCACAGCTCTGTGTTCATTATAGGTACTATAAAATAGCAGTAAGTGTTGACATTTGTAACTGACTGAATTTGCTATAAATGATGTGTGCTTTATTGCCTGTTAATGCACAGCTGCTGCAGTAAACTTCACAGTCTTGTTATTTTACCATCCATATTAGAACAGCATGCTCATGCTGGTGTAGTTAAGAATGAGCTGCAGTTTCCATTACAAACTTCTGTTTTCAGCTGTAAAGACTCACTTGCTGCTCTAACACAGTGCACAAATTTTAGATACACACTTTTTCCTTAGGAGTGGCCAGATTGGCTAATTCCAAATAATATATGTATGAATACAAGAGAATGGACTATTTGTTGGAATTTGGATTAATTTTCTATCTTGTGTTTAAAAATTCAAGCAGCTTTAATTTAAACAAGGAAAACAGTTGTTTACAGGAGCTGTTCTGCTTTATTTAAGTATATTTTTCCCCCACTGTTTTTCCAGAGAGCAATGGAGGGCCTGTATGATATAAAGTCATAATGACCTGATGCAGACCTGTATTTCAAGTGAGCCAGTCAGGTCAGTCAGTAGGGCTTCTGCCTTAATGAAGCACACAGGACCAGCTTTTCTAAGAATTGAAGTCCATATAAACAGATGTTTCCCAGAAGTTAGCCTTCCTACCTTTGAGCAAATCAACAATCTCACCCAATTTACTGTCATCTCCAAACTTACTGAGGGTGCACAAAATCCCCTCATCCAGGTTATTGATAAAAACATTAAACAAGGCTGGCAGCAAAACTGAGCACTGGGGAACACCACTGGTGACCAGCTGCCAACTGGATTTGACTCAGTTCGCCACCACTCTTTAGGCCTGGCGATCTAGACAGGTTTTAGTGTTCATCCATCTGAGCCATGAGCAGACAGTTTCTTCAGAAGTATGGTGTGGGAGAAAGTGTAAAATATATACTAAAAATACTATACTAAGGTCCAGATAAACAATACTCAGTCTTTCTTTCGTCCACTAATTGGATCACATTGTCATAGAAGGAGAGGAAGTTTGTAATCCAGGACCTGACCTTCATGAACCCCTGCTGACTGGTCCTGATCACCTGATTTCCCTGTACATGCTGCATAATGGCACTCAAGATGATCTGCTCCATGACCTTCCCTGTTGCCAAGGTCAGACTGAGAGGTTTGTAGTTCCCCAGATCCTCCTTGTGGCCCTTCTTGTAGGTGGGTGTCACATTTCAGTCTCAAAGCATAGAATCATAGAATTGTGAATGTTGGAACTGACCTCAAGGATCGCCTAGTTCCATGTCCCCTGCCATGGGCAGTGACACCTCACACTAGATCAGGTTGCTCAGAACCCATCCAGCCTGGCCTTAAAAACCTCCAGGGATGAGGCTTCTACCACCTCCCTGGGCAACCCATTCTGGTGTTTCACCACTCTCATGGGGAAAAGCTTCTTCCCAACATCCAATCTGAATCTACCCACTTCTATTTTTGCTCCATTTCTCATAGCCCTATCACTAACTAACATCCTAAAAAGTCCCTCCCCAGCTTTCTTGTAGGTCCCTTAAGATACTGGAAGGCCACAATAAGGTCTCCTTGGAGCCTTCTCTTCTCCAGATTGAATATCCCCAACTCTCTCAGTCTGTCTCCATAGGAGAGGAGCTCCAGCCCTCTGATCATTCTTGTGGCCCTTCTTTGGACACATTCCAGCACTTCCAAAGAAGCTGAAAAGGTCAGAATGTCTTAATCAGGAAATCTAAATGTGACTTATATAGCACTGGAAGACTACAGAGATATGCATCTGTGGCCCTGTCCCATTCTTATTAAAAACTCATGGAAAATATGTTGGGAAAAGAAGAGCAAGAGTGGAGGCCTATGGTCCAAGACATCTTCAAGTGCAAGATTATTAGGAGTAATTAGGCTTACACAAACCTCTCTTTGAAAGTCAACCTTCTCACCTCTTGTATGCTGTTTGGAGGTATGGGATTTTTTATGGCAAACTGGAATTTTGCCATTCTCTGGCAATCTGTTGAAGATGTAGGTTCACCATGGGCAGTATCAAGGTGAAACAAGGCATAAGGTTCCAGTGAGTTTACAACTGAGGAGAAAAACGGAAAATAAGGCAACTTTACATACTTGCCTGTAAAGTCACATTTGTTAGGTAGAAGTTCCTGTGCTGAGCTGTAGCATCTTTCCAAAATGTTAGTGATTCTTAAGGAAAACAAATCAGGGGTGAGGGCATGTGACAACACATTCCTCTAAGCAACTCTGTTTGTATATATTAAGAAAAGGTGGAAGTGATTAACCTATAAAAATATTTGCTATCTGAGAATATTTCAGGAAAAATTAAGCATAAATCACACTCCCTGTGCCTGCTGCTGAGCTGCTGTGTCACAACAGGGATTTCTGTTTCCTCTGCAGAATACCTGGAAAGCAACTTGAAGAGGCAACATCCCTTGTTTGCCCAAAAGACAGTGAGATGTACCAGTGCACAAGAACTGCAAAAAAACCTCACATTAAATGCATTGTTTCAAGGGACAAGTATTTCCTGAGCTGAGAAAGGCAGCCCATGCTATAGATCTTCTCTCGTTTTCCCTGAACCTGCATCCCAAACTGCAAGGCAAGATGGTTCTTCATCTGTCTTCTCACCCTGCACTCATGAGTACTATTAAAGAGGACATGTTTTCTTTATCATGAAAATCCCCTACATTGTCTTCTGTGTAAGTCAGCTTCCCTTGGACTTCCCCTGAGTTACAGCATTACAGCTCTGGGAGCTGCTGACAGCCCTGGAGCCAGAGTTAAGCTGAGCTGAGGACAGCTGAAAAAAAAAAAAACAAGGCAGGAGAGTGGAAAAAAGAATCAGTTTCCATCTGCACAGGCTTTTTATTGCACTTCAACTTTGCTCTAAATACCTTTCTTGTTTGAGAGGATGAATTAAGCAATGCTTTTCAGTGACAGGAACATCTTCAAAACAAGCATTTGCTGACAAAGACAAGTCTTTCAGCACCCACATCACAGAGTGACCCACAGAAAGGTGTGTGTAGTATCAAAGGGGGCTACAACTCATGTCTTAACCTCTCCACCCAATATTTAATACCCACCAGTGGAGGGGGGTGCATCAAGCAAGCCCATAGGAAACCCTGCAGTGCTGTTTGCCAGGTAAGCACATGGAAAGAAGTACTAGGAGGAGTAATTCTGAGCACAGCCACTGATGCCTGCCCATGCCACTATTCCTGCTCCCCCAGTACCAAATAGTACTCAGAAACTATTCGTTCAGGGCCATTGAGTGATGTAGGCATTTTTGACATCTCTGTCAGAAGAGGTAGAAAGAGCCAACCTACTTAGCACTGTGAATTCTTTGTTCGTCTACCTACACAGCTGAACTACTTTTAATGACACCTTCAGTAATTGAAGGTGACACACAAACCATGAGATTAGTATAATTTCTTTCCCTTTCCAGTTGTTTCACATATAACATGATTAGGAGCAGTGATAGTCTTTGTGGTGCTTGTGAGATCCATGGGAAAGTTATTTTCCAGCTATATCAAATGTCATCTGGCAATGACAATAAAAACTTTGTGTTTATAGCAGCATCTTTCTAATCTGTGAAGGTCTAAGGATATAAACAATGCAAGGACTTGGGACAGTGGTTATAGCTTTTATAAGGCCTACTATGTGCAACTGAAAATACAGATATTCTTCATGGCATGCAAGACTTGATACAACATACAGACATCTGTTTTCTTTGTCTATGAGTTTAATAAAAAGAAAAAAGGAGGGCTCTGTGTGGAATCTTTCTCCTTTCTGTCAGAGGTTAACTGTTCTTAAGGACACTGCAGTTTGGCTCAGATAGCAAACTAGAGAAAAAAAATCTCGAGGATTAATCTGTTTTACACTATATGCTGCAAGGCAAAACCTTGGTGACTGCTGCTCCCTCTCTGCACAAAAATCATCTGTGCAGGGAATGTTGAACTTCCCTCCAGCACAGCATAGGTGAAAAGCCATATCTGCTAATGCAGCCTGAAAACAATGGTACTGCCTTTAATACTAATGCTTTGGGATCAGCTTCAGGAGATGTTAGTGTACAAATGCATGTCTTTGACTTTTCCCTGCTTACCTGAGGCTGCAGTGTAGACACATGTAGCCCAGCACACAGTTCTACTCTACAGCCCAACAGACTCCAGGATATTTCCACAGCTGTTATTTCTGCAGCATGTATTTATCCTAATTCAGTTGCCATCATTTCTTCTGTGGCTTTTCCACAGGGTGTGGTCCTGTGTGGAAATTCCATGCTTACATCCTATTTATAATGAAAGAAGAAGAAGGAAAAAAATTGCATCAGCTGAACACCAGCATGGATACAAAGGCTTGTGGCTGTCTTCATCGCAGAGGTGCTCCAACCCCCTGATTAGTTTCGTGGCCCTCCTCTGGACCTACTCCATCAGGTCCACGTCCTTCCTATATTGAGGGCTCCAGAGCTGGACACAGTACTCCAGGTGAGGTCTCACCAGAGCAGAGTAAAGTGACAGAATCACCTCACTCAATCTGCTGGCCATGCTTCTTTTGATGCAGCCCAGGATGTGATTTGCCTTCTGGGCTGCAAGTACACACTGTCTGCTCATGTCCAGCTTCTCATCCATCGGCACCCACAAGTCATTTTCCACAGGGCTGCTTTCTATCACCTCATCCCCCAGTCTGTATTGATAGTGAGGATTGTTCCAGCCCAGGTGCAGGACCCTGCACTTGCTCTTGTTCAACCTCATGAGGTTCACCTGGGCTCACCTCTCCAGCTTGAGCAGGTCCCTCTGGATGACATTCCATCCCTCTAACATATCGACACCACACAGCTTGGTGTCATCTGCAAAATTCCTGATGGTGCACTCAATCCCACTGTCTGTATCATTGATAAAAATATTAAACACTACAGGTCCCAGTTCTGACCCCTGAGGGACACCATTCATCACTGCTCTCCATATGGACTTCAGGCCATTGAGTACTACCTTCTAGAGATGTGACCATCCAGCCAATCTCTTATCCACTGAACAATCCACTCATCAAATCCACATCTCTCCAACTGGGCAAGGAGACCGTGTCAAAGGCCTTGCAGAAGTCCATAGGTTGTCCCTTATCCACTGACACAATCACTTTATTATAGACAGCCACTAGGTTGGTCAGGCAGGATTTGCCCCTAGTAAAGCCATGCTGACTGTCTTGAATCACCTCCCCATCTTCCATGTGCCTCAGCGTGGCATCTAGGAGGATCTGTTCCATGATCTTTCCAGGTATGGAGGTGAGGCTGACAGGTTGGTAGTTCCCAGGGTCCTCCTTTCTACCCTTTGTAAACATGGATGTAATGTCTCCTTTCTTCCAGTCACCAGGGTCTTCACCTGACTGCCAGGACTTTTCAAATGTCTTGGAGAGTGTCCTGGCAACTACACCAGCTAATTCCCGCAGGACTCTGGGATGCATCTCATCAGGTCTCACAGATTTGTATAACTTTAGGTCCCTCAGAGGGTCATGCACCTTGACTTTGCTTACAACGGGAGGGACTTGGTTGTCCTGGTCTCCATCTTGTGGGCCATCAACATGAGAGCCATGAGGAGAGGGGTTGCCAGTGAAGACTGAGGAAAAATTTTGTTGAGAATCTCAGCCTTCTCCTTGTCTGTTGTTACTAGTTCCCCACTGTTGCTCATCACGGGGGGTAAGCTTTCTTTAACCTTCCTTTTCTGTTTAATGTACCTGCAGAAGCCTTTCTTTTTTTTTCTTTACATCTCCTGTCAAGTTCAGTTCCAGCTGCACCCAGGCCTTCTTCACCTCATCACTACACAACCTGTCAACATCACTCTACTCTTCCCAGGATGCCTGTCCCTTCTTCCATTTCCTGTGTAGTCCCAGCTTGCTCTTTAGTTTGACCAGCAGGTCACAACTCAGCCATGGTGGTCTCTTGCCTTCCTTGCCTAATTTCCTACATGTAGGGATTGAGATCTCTTGTGCTCTATGGAAAGCATCCCTAAAGATCTGCCAGCTCTGTTCCACTCCCTTGTCTCTGAGGGTCATTTCCCACAGAATCTTATTTACTCCTTGAAGAGCTGGAATTTTGCTTTCCTAAACTTTAGAGTCCTAACCATGCTTCTCATTGGCTTCATACCCTAGGACAGTAAACTGCACTAGCACATGCAGCTCAGGCTGCCTTCGACTTTGACATCCCTGATGACTTCACTTATGTTTGTGACCAACACGTCCAAAAACACATCCCCTCAGGTAGGGCTGTTAATTTATTGTCTTAAGAAGTTGTCATCCAGGCACTCCAACAGGCTCCTGGACTGCCTACAGCTAGCCATGCTACTTTTCCAACAGTTGTTGGGAGGTTGGACTTAATGATCTCTGGAGGTCTCTTCCAACACCTAACATTCTGTGATTCTGTGATTCTGTGATTCTAGGGTAACACAATATACAGTCATTTGTTTTTGTTGGGGTTTTTTTGTTTGGTTGGTTTTTGTTTTTTGTTTTTTTTTTTTTTTTAATATTTCACTTTCCTGTACATCAGCGTAATTTTTTGTTTGGTTTGGCTTTTCACATGTTTTTTGTTTGTTTGTTTGTTTAATTTGTTTTGTATATATACTAAAGTTTGTTTGTTTGTTTTATTTTATATATATATATGAACTTGTATTTTTGCATTTTTTTACTGCATTATTGGTTTCAAATTGTACTCTACTGGAAAACAGCACACACCATTTTTAGTGTGCAAGGTCTGAAGTGACAAAGCAACTGTAGGCAAGAGTTTAAGAAATGCAGAGACTTCCTTACTGAAAATACAGACAAAGTACAAAATTTTCTCCAAGTTTACAGATAAAAAAAGAACTAAAATCCTAGATTCAAAGACCTTTCAATTTTGAGAAAATTTAGACCTCAAATTAAATTGACTGATTTACTTTAAGATTTTCTCAGGCAGGCAGAGACATTTTAGGCTGGAAGAGAAATTGCTGCAAAAACTATGGCTTCAGATTTGCACATCAGCTGAGCCAGAACCTTTCAGGATTTCCATTTAGGACTTTCCTGAGTGCATTCTCTGTAGTTTGTTTGTGTGGTTGGTTGTGGGTTTTTTTTTATTATTATTTTCTAAACTTCTGATATCATATGTATCAGGAAAATGTATGCCCTCTCTTTTCAACCAGAAGAACTGTTTAAAAAATTGCTGGTGACAGTAGATTTTTATCTTATATACAGGCCAGTTACTGAAAAGGAAAATGTAATTTTTGGCAAGTTTGTGGCAGGAAGAAACGTTGTTTATCCAGTTGGGAATGCTTTTCACATTCAGTAAGAGTATAATTTGAGTAAATGCTTCAATTAGTTATGGGAGGTATGTTATAAACAGGCATTATAAAAAAGGAAAGAAAATCTACAAGACTTAATGTCTGCAAAAATATTTCCTGAATGTGAAGTTCATTAAGCTGTGGTAAAATGTCTCAAGAGTAGCAGTGGTCAGCTGCTCAGCTCTTTGGTCAAATAAAAGTAGTCTGAACAAAGTATTGCAAAATACACTTTAGGGAACAATTTTGTAAAGGCCAGGAAAACGGAGTAGGTGAACTAATAGGTCTTTTTCATCTCCATGTTCTACTACAGTATGGTTGTTGGAAGCAAATTTGTGTATTTAACCTCTGGCCCGTGAGTCTGAGAAAGCTGTTACAAAATCTATATAGTCATTAAAATGCATACAAAGGTATAATGGGATCTAAATTTAGATGCAAAGGAAACCCAAAAAGGCATAGGTACAAAATATATTTGTGTGCAATGTTAAAGTCTTGGTCACCTATGACTTATATGATAACTTCAAGAAGCTTCTGACATTTTGCTGGGGAATGATTTCCAATAACCATTTGGAACCAACATCTTTTTAATGCCTTGTTGTCTTTTTTAATTGGCACCTTTAGAGAGGCAAACTGAACAGAAGCAAATAGTTTAAATGTCACTGAAGTTTCCATTCATTTCAGAGCACCTAGGGTAACAAATTGACTAGTGTCTGTGCAAATGAGGAGGTATGCTAGTGTGGACATGACTGCCTTGGTGGTGGTAAGGGTGAGAATGATTCTGAATTGCATACCTGCTGGTTTGAGTAGAGTTTTGAGTTCACTGCCTGTCTGGCAAACAGATTACCTGTCCTGTTTGCAACCACCCTAGCTTTCATCAAAGCTTCTCCATTAGACTCTCCAACTGATGCCTTAACTTGTCTGTGTAGGGGCTCTGTGTGTATATACTGCATGGCAACATCTCAGGGTATCACCAGATTACACTAGTAAAGCTCCCACAAACATTATGCTCTTGCTTACTCTTGATACTTTTCTCCAAAGAAATTTGGAAATGATGTGCTGGAGTGTTTTGAGGCCCCCCCTGGCTGTACTGATTTCTTCTCTGTTTTTTTGTTGTTTGTTTTTTTTCTCTTTCGTTTTCTCCCCCTTTTATCCCAAAGTGTGTGGCTCTGTTGGGCAGACATCACAAACAGACACCTAATCCTGTTGTCTGCATTTTGCCATTCAGTCTCGCTATTTCTGTGTCTCAGTTTTACGTTGACCATGCTAAGGGAAAGAGGTCTTCTTTCTGGCTGCAAACCACACATGGAGCTGAGCTAGGCTCTGTCCTCCTGGTGCTACTTCCACAGGGACCAAAATTCAGCAGCTCAGGGAGTGCTTTCTGTAATACCCTCTGCTATCAGCAAGTCTTACAGGAATGAGTGACAGATTCATTGCCTTCAAGTTGTGGGGTCCTGTAGGGCTTCTTTCAGTGATCTGTAAGAAAGCACAGGAACTACCACGTACATATTCATAGAGGTTCAGATTCTGCAGAGCCCTTGAGGGTAAGAACAGCCAAACACACCTTTTTGTGCTGATGTCAGCAATAGACACCCAGTAAGACACCAACTTTTCACAATAATGATAGCAAGGAAAAGCTGAGTTATCTGATGGTTATTCAGTCAGAGCTCCCAAAGAGAATTAAAACAACAGTCCCCAACTTTTCCTACATGTAAAATACAGAAGAAACAACTGAACTTGCCCCTGATACACCTTGCTCTGACACACTGAAATGGCAGATATGCCTTTCTCAGGAGTGAAACTCATTACAGTCATCCTTACAAGAAGCTTTGCACCATTTAGACCAGTGGTGCATTAAGAAGGCCTAAAACTTGCATTTTTTTATGTTCAGTTTTTGGCAGAGGTGAGTTTCTGTTTAAGTATTTCTAATGGTATTTGGAGTCATTCAATGCAACAGAAGTGCCAGCTTCAGCTCCTGCAAGTTATCCTTGCTTTCCATTCAGACTTTTGATACAGCTCAATAATCAACTTTTATTCTTCTTGTCAAATGCTGTTTTTTCTTCTTGCTTTCTCTTACTCTGGTGCCTCTGGACAGTAGTATAAGTCTGAAACCAATAGTTGTTATAAATAATATAGTTCCTGCTCTTGGGAATGACTACTTGATGAAGTGAGGCATTGTGAAAGAGCAGGAATACAGCAGATCTGTCATGCAAGACCACCAGCCCCAGGTGAGCTTCAATGGAAATTCATTCTGCTTCAGTTTGCCTTTGGCTTCCGTGCTTCAGCTGGGAAAAGATAATGGATTTTAGATTGTTCTTCTGACTTTAGGACATACCATACTTGAGTAATTTGTGATATATATCCATGATAAACCTATGTATTTACCATAGATCTTGGCAAAAAGACTCTTGCCTAACACTTCAGGCTCTTTTTGTTTTATGAAATGTGCAAGGACAAGTCAAGGGAGGCATTCCTTAAAATCTGAACTGCAAGTCCAGCTTCTTAATTTTAGGTTTGATTCTTAATGTCATGAAACATTTGGAGCTCAGTTTGTGCTTACCCTCTGACACATACCAGTGAAGAAAATTCATCTGTTCTTTTATAGTACTTAAAAATGAAGTTTGGTGACATGTCAATTCCCACTCTGAGGACTAATCTTTAGTTTTCAGTTTCTCACCTTTGTATGTTTGACATCTGGCTTGAGGAGTCAGTATCAGAATATGTTGCCTTTTATACTGCAGTTCATTACATTAACCATTTCTGTGTATTCACCCTGTGCACTTGTTCTGGAAAGACTGTGGTGGGTGTATCTATTTTTAGAGGTAAACACTGATAAATATTTCCATCTGGAGAATAATATAAAGGTTGTTTCAGCTGAACGTAAAGTTTTACTCATTAGGAAACTGACTTTTGCCATACTTTGACCTTCTAAAGTAGATAACTAGAAGACAATTTAAGATAGAACAGAAGAGGATTTTCAATAAATTCTGTGCCTGTCACACATGAAATTGCCAATGACTTTTCTCTCTAATGGTCTTAGGCCCCTGCCTGGTCTTTAGTGCCTTTGAAAATTTCTTCTTGCCTAGTCCTGTGTTGTATGTGCCGTGTGGAAACAATTCTGATTTTCCCAGAGACACTAATGGCTAAATGCAGCCATTTAAAAAGCGTGTGGCTCCAATGACAACTCCACGGTACAGTGTGTCTGCAAAGCCTTAAAGGCAGAGCTGAATCCCACACAAAACCCCATAAAAGATAGAGCACTGATGTTTGAATAGCAAACCTGGCAAGGTTATTTGAGGAAGCAGTGGAAGCTGGCACTACAGTGTGCTAGAGTAAGGTTAAGTTCTTTAATATGAGGGTAGTGGAATACTGGAACAGGTTGCCCAGGGAGGTGGTTAAGGTCCCTTCCCTGGAGATATTTAAGGTGAGGATGGATGAGGCCAAAGGCCAGACACTCAGAATAGATCTAACACTTAAAATGATGAGGTAGGTACAGTATCACCAGTCCCAAGTGTACCAAGCTCCTGGGTGACTTCAGAATTTTAAGTTTTCAGAAGGTAATAAATATCCTCAGGACTTTCCTTTATTTTCAAATTCTGTAGCTTCTTCATTGGTATTTTCAGGCTTGCAGGGTGAAGCTTGCTGTATACATTTTTAATGAAAACTTGAACTTCTGCATAGTTGTGAAGCTCTTCAAATAAAAACACCAGACTGCAGAACTTCTGAGATAAGATCATGAGGGGTGGCAATGGAGTGAATTGCTTAATGAAATCTAGGGAGGAAATGCAACAACAAACCCAAGCTTTTAAGAACTGTTTTAGTGGATATGGTCCATATCTGATTCAAAATTCTGAAGTATTCAAAAGACTTATTAGAACCCATGTACAATCTACAAATTCTCCTCTCCTACATCCCATAATGATGCCACGTTTCTGTGGGCACCAACTCCTTCCATGATAATCAGTGTCCAGTGGTCTGGGAAGGTGATCTGGGCTCCCCAACCTGCTCTCCTGCCTCCTCTGTTCCTTCATGTGTAGGAACTAATATTAAATCACACAACCTGGCAGTAATGGCCATGGCCATGTAGAAACACCAGACCTCAGCTACACTTCCTGAGATCATAACATGGCAGAAAAATTGCCTTAGAACCTTTATCAGCCTAAAGAATTATAAATATGTGTAGCTAATCCCTACTAGATGTTTCTGTTTGGGGATGTTTTTAACTCCAAAGAAGGGAATTTTTCATCATTCTAGGCTCACCTGCTCTGCTGCTTATGCAGTCATAGACTGTTATTAAAGAAACCTTCTCACTATAAACTGCTTTCCTAAAGGTTAATCTTGCTGATACTGGAGAAATAATGTTCATTCTTCTGGAAGACACATTAACAGACCTGCAATGTTGCTGGTGTAGTTTCTGTGTGGCAGATCTGCACTTTATCTATGTGGCGCTTAAACTATTGTATAGGAGATGAGATGCAAACCTCTTCCTTAGTGCAAAGGAAAATTTTCTTTCCAAGGGTCCATACATCACTTCCATTATTGAATGCATAGGTGAAATCACAAAATGCATGGCACTTTGCCAGGATAATTAGTGACTGTATTGTTTGCATGAGTAGGTGCTGCCTAACATAAGGAATACAAAATTGGCCCTTTGTCTTTTCTGAAATTTACAAAGAAAGTCAGATAAAAGTGCACTTAAGTCTCAGGTCCATAATAGCACAAAGGCTGTAATTGTTTCACAAATTTGAAATTCCTTTAAGTAAAGATTTTTTTTTTCAAAAGTATGAAGCTGATCAAAATGCCAACATATAAGACACTTACTATATAAAATAATCAAACTCACTGTCTTACAAGATAGGAAATACTCTATGGCATGGCTTACTTGGAAGCTGTATGGGGTAAATGGCTTGCCCAATAATATTTCTGGATACATTTTCCATTTTCACTCCTATGTGAAAATGCATTGGGGGGAAAATAAAAAAAAGGAACTGACTGAAAACTATGGAATTTTAGAGAGGAGAAAACTGTGTGGAAGGGATATTAAGGGCAATAAATGCAGCATCTGTTTAAGTTGACTTTTCCCTCAGTTGTATATCACATCTGATCCTAAGAAGAGCTTAACTTTCTCCTGTTCCTGTAAAAATTAGTGAAAGTTATTCTATTGCCTTAAAAGTTATTGTGAGTGCTTCAACTGTGTTGATGCAAGTTAACTTGTCACTGAAGACACTTATGGTGTCTGGCAGCCCAGAAGAGTTGCGTTGCTGTGCCCTCTTTATCTGCTTTATATCTTGGAATAAGCCTCTAGTTTCTACTCAGTAAATATCTAAACTCCCATCTGCTCTGAAATGCATTAAAATAAACTTTAATCTATCTGAAGCATGATGTATTTTTATGGAATGACTGTTCTGAAACAGAAGAAAAGGCACTTTGTAAGCAATACTTGGCTTACAATACCAGGACTTACTGTTTAGATCTCCTAGAAAATCTCCTGGATGCTTGTAGATAATCAAGACATTGATTAAAAAGCTATTAGGGAAATATTCTGAATCTAGCTTCTTTGTTATATAGAGATGTTTACATCTTTGTTTACAAATATACTTACATATTTCTAAAATACAGATTTTTAGAGCTTTTGGCTTTTTTAGAATGCAGTGGGGAGAGAATGTAATAGAGAAGTGGGTGACAGTAGGAAGACAAAACTTTATAAACCTTTTATCAAGTACTCCCTATGTATTTTGGAAGTCCTGTTTGTCTTGCTGCATTTTGGGTACCTAGCAGTTTAGGATGAGCTATTTTTGGACTTGAACCTTGGGAAAAGAAGGAGCTTGTGTTTTTGTATGCTAATCCAAGCCCAGAGCCACTGTGTTGTTTCTGCACTGAATTCCAAGCAGAAAGAAGCACTGCATCTTGCATGTTGCTACTGTATCATGAGATACATTATTCAGTACCAGGACCAGTACTATTCAATATATTTGTCAACGACATGTGTGAGGGAGCAAATTGCACTGTCAGCAAGTTTGCAGATGACACAAAACTGGGAGGAGTGGCTGATGCACCTGAAGGTTGTGCTGCCATTCAGCAAGACCTAGACAGGCTGGGGAGCTGAGCAGGGAGAGATGTAATGAAATACAAGGGCAAGTGTAGAGTCTTGCACCTGGGAAAGAATAACCTCATGTACCAGTATAGGCTATTGGAGAGCAGCTTTGGGGCAAAGAGACCTGGGGGTCCTGGTGGACAGAAGGATGACCATGACCCAGAAATGTGCCCAATGGCACGTTCTTGGCCAAGAAGCCTGATGGCATCCTGGGGTGGATTAGAAGGGCTGTGGTTAGTAGGTGGAGAGAGGTTCTCCTCCCCCTCTACTCTGCCCTGGTAAGGCCACATCTGGAATATTGTGTCCAGTTCTGGGCCCTTGGTTCAAGAAGGACCTCAGTGAACTGCTTGAAAGAGTCCAGTGCAGAGCCACAAAGATGATTAAAGGAGTGGAACACCTGCCCTATGAGGAAAAGCTGAGGGAGCTGGGTCTCTTTATCTTAGAGAAGAGAAGACTCAGTTGTGACCTCGTTAATGTTTGTAAATATGTGAAGGCTGAGTGCTGGGAAGACAGAGCCAGGCTCATCTCAATGATGTTCAATGATAAGACAAGGGGCAATGAGTGCAAGCTGGAATATAGGAGATTCAGTGTGAACATAAGGAAAAGTTTTTTCACTGTGAGGGTGGCAGAGCACTGGTGCAGGCTGCCCAGAGAGGTTGTGGAGTCTCCTTCACTGGAGACATTCAAAATCTATCTGGACCTGTTCCTGTGTGACTTACTCTAAGTAATCCTGCTTTGACAGTGGGGTTGGTCTAGATGATCTTTCAAGGCCCCTTCCAGCCCCTGACATTCTGTGATTCTCTGATTCTGTGAACTCAGTTCTTGTGTAGTTTCAGCATCTGGTAGAGGCAATTTTCCAAGCTCCATATTTTGAATCCTCCTGACACTCAAGACTGGTAGTTTTATCTGCTTCTGTGACAATCCCAGTATTTGAGATCAAATCTCATGGGAGCTGGTGAAGGAAATAGGGAAGGGAAAAACATGTCTGCTTTAGTTTATGCTTAACCACAGTCCAAGTGCCAGCTCTTCTACAGGACTCATTAAAGTCTTTCCCAAGCCATGGGCTATCCACAAATAGACAGCAAGAGAATACAATTTTAATTCCAAATTTATTCAGTCAGCCACTAATTTTTTCAGCCTTGATTTTTTAAAAACTTCCAACACTCTCTTTAATTAGGACTCCCTTCTTCCTCCAGCTGTTAATGGGCACAGACACAGCCAAATTGAAATATGCCTAATCAGAACACTGCCTGATTCTGTCCTCATACAACAGCTATTGCCCTAAG
This sequence comes from Indicator indicator, assembly GCF_027791375.1. Lineage (NCBI taxonomy): Eukaryota > Metazoa > Chordata > Aves > Piciformes > Indicatoridae > Indicator > Indicator indicator. The sequence continues at coordinate 15,786,952 of NC_072010.1, forward strand.
GGACAAATTATGTCTTCAGTTCCAGACACTCATCCCATTTACCAAAGACAAGACAGTCAAGCCATCAGATGGAAAATATATATATTGCAGTTAACTGCACAGGTTATACATTTAGTCCTTTAAAAAACTTTTGTTTACTTAGCATTTATTTCTTTATTGTGGGTGTGATTTATAGTTCATTTTTTACTTTAGGAGTGCAGTTTTCTCTAAGACACTCTTATGTCTGTGCACAAGTTGACAAGAAACCTCAAAGAAACCTACTCTCTTTAAATACGTTTCACAGAACATATTCACACAAATCTGAGCTACTCTGCTGTTGCAAATTTCAGAGTAACTATTTATGGGTTGTTAAAGCTCAGTAAGTTCATAGAATCATAGAATAAACCAGGTTAGAAGAGACCTCCAAGATCATCCAGTCCAAGCTATCACCCATCCCTAAGCAATCAACTAGACCATGGCACTAAGTGACTCATCCAGTCTTTTCTTGAACATCTCCAGTGATGGTGACTCCACCACCTCGCTGGGCAGCCCATTCCAATGGGCAATCATTCTCTCTGTGAAGAACTTCCTCCTAATATCCAGCCTATACCTCCCCTGGCACAACTTGAGACAATGTTCCCTCGTTCTGCTGCTGGTTGCCAGGGAGAAGAGGCCAACCCCCACCTGGCTACAACCTCCCTTCAGGTAGTTGTAGACAGCAATGAGGTCACCCCTGAGCCTCCTCTTCTCCCAGCTCCTTCAGCCTCTCCTCATTGGGCTTGTTCTCCAACATAATGACAGGTTGAAGGTCCTCTGCCACAAAATTTTTCACCATCTCTTCTGGAGACTGAGCTTCATAGCCCATTTAGACTAACAGGACAGATAACAACTGGAGTGGCTTGTGGATTATCCTGAGCCCATGACTCCTGTATGTATTGTGGTTAAATGGCACTTTGCAATAGAAGAAGGATGTATTTTGGAGAAAGGGCTAGGGGAGAGAAAGGAAAGCATCAAGGCCCAGAAATGGATGCAAGTGGGAAGGAGGACTTGGAGCATTTTTGGCTCAAGGGAAGGTGGACTGGAGACATGAGTCATCATTCCTAAGGTTAGGGGATTTAGGGAGAAAGGCAGGGCTTGCTGGAGAGTGGTTTTTATCTATACTCAGGCAAGAAATCCCTTTTCATCTCTTGTCTCATTGCCTTCTGCTACTGCTTCACTTGTTATGGACTACTGATTAGTAAAATCTCTAATTCATACGCAAAGGAAGGGAATGAGTAAGTCAGTGTTTAGAATTTGAATTTCAAGAAAATTTGAGGGTAATTTGAAAATGCATTATATCAAGGTGACAGAGGGTGCTGAAAATGAGGGGAAACTGCCTATCAGTCAACTTAAATCCTATGTCCAGAGAAAGCCAGAAAACTTAGTGAAAATGGCTCATCCCAAAGAAGATATAAAATAACAATTCACAGGCACTTAATTGTCATGTTCATTTTTATCTAGCTTTTGGCCTAGTATTAACCTAGTATTAACCTGTTTATAGCACCAAATTCAGCTTCCTGGTCAGTGTGCTATCCTCTCTCTTCAGTGACTGACCTGTCAGCCTTACCTCCATGCCTGGGAAGATCATGGAACAGATCCTCCTAAGGCACATGGAGGGCAGGAAGGTGATTCAAGACATCCAGCATGACTTTACTAGGGGCAAATCTTGTCTGACCAATCTAGTGGCTTTCTATGACAAAGTGACTAAGTAGATAAGGGACGACCTAGGGGTGTGATCCATGTGAAGTCCTGCAATGCCTTTGACACGGTCCCCCACAACCTCCCACCCGCCAAGTTGGAGAGATATGGGTTTGATGGGTGGACTGCTCAGTGGATAAGAAATTGGCTGGATGGTCACATCCAGAGGGTAGTACTCAATGGCTCAAAGTCCATATGGAGAGCAGTGACAATTGGTGTCCCTCAGGGGTCTGTACTGGGACATGTGTTGTTTAATATTTTTATCAATGATACAGACAGTGGGATTGAGTGTACCATCAAGAAGGTTGCAGATGACATCAAGCTGAGTGGTGCTGTTGATATGTTAGAGGGATGGAATGTCATCCAGGGAGACCTGGACAAGCTGAAGTGGTGAACCTCATGAAGTTTGACAAGAGCAAGTGCAGGGTCCTGCACCTGGGCTGGAACAATCCTCACTATCAATACAGAATGGGGGATGAAGTGATAGAAAGCAGCCCTGTGGAAAAGGATTTGGGGGTGCTGATGGGTCAGAAGCTGGACATGAGCAGACAATGTGTGCTTGCAGCCTGGAAGGCCAACCCCATCCTGGGCTGCATCAAAAGAAATGTGGCCAGCAGATTCTACCACTTTACTCTGCTCTGGTGAAACCTTACCAGGAGTGCTGTGTCCAGCTCTGGAGCCCTCAATAGAGGAAGGATATGGACCTGATGGATCAAGTCCAGAGGAGGGCCAGGGGTTGGAACACCTCTGCTATGAAGACAGGCTGAGGGAACTGGAGTTGTTGAGTCTGGAGAAGAGGAGGCTCTGGGGAGACCTGGGGAAACCTAATAGTGACCTTCCAGTACCTGAAGGGGGCCTACAAGAAGGATGGAGAGAGACTTTTTACAAAGGCCTGTAGTGATAAGACAAGGGGTAGTGGCTGACAAGAATGCAATAGGCAAGCAAGCAGCAACAGCATTTAAATGCAAAGTGCATAATAG